>NC_133518.1:3312500-3937500 GCF_049354715.1 Callithrix jacchus
TGTGTGCATTCAACTTACGGAGTTCAACTGATGTGTGTTTGCAGGAGTTTCTAAACCCTTTCTGTGAAGAAGTGGAAAACGCATATTCCCAGCAAAATCCAGGCATTCAAGAAATAGCTGGAAATCTCCGTCTAAAACACAAAAAGAACGTATCTTGCAAACTGCTCTGCTGGGTGTTCGCTCAGCTAAGGGAGTTGAATCCGCCTTCAGAATCAGAGAGTGAGAAGCACGGTTCTTCCAGGAGCTGGGTTTCGTTATACCCGGGTGAATTGGAACAAACGCGGTATTGAGAAATATCTGCTTCTAAAACCAAAACGGAGCTACCTAACAGAACGGTCTTCAATGTGTGCATTCAACTTACGGAGTTAAACTGATGTGTGTTTGCAGGAGTTTCTAAACCCTTTCTGTGAACAAGTGGAAAACGCATTTTCCCAGCCAAATCCAGGCATTCAAGAAATAGCTGGAAATCTCCGTCTAAAACACAAAAAGAACGTATCTTGCAAACTGCTCTGCTGGGTGTTCTCTCAGCTAAGGGAGTTGAATCCGCCTTCAGAATCAGAGAGTGAGAAGCACGGTTCTTCCAGGAGCTGGGTTTCGTAATACCCGGGTGAATTGGAACAAACGCTGTATTGAGAAATATCTGCTTCTAAAACCGAAACGGAGCTACCTAACAGAACGGTCTTCAATGTTTGCATTCAACTTACGGAGTTAAAGTGATGTGTGTTTGCAGGAGTTTCTAAACCCTTTCTGTGAAGAAGTGGAAAACGCATATTCCCAGCCAAATCCAGGCATTCAAGAAATAGCTGGAAATCTCCGTCTAAAACACAAAAAGAACGTATCTTGCAAACTGCTCTGCTGGGTGTTCGCTCAGCTAAGGGAGTTGAATCCGACTTCAGAATCAGAGAGTGAGAAGCACGGTTCTTCCAGGAGCTGGGTTTCGTAATACCCGGGTGAATTGGAACAAATGCGGTATTGAGAAATATCTGCTTCTAAAACCAAAACGGAGCTACCTAACAGAACGGTCTTCAATGTGTGCATTCTACTTACGGAGTTAAACTGATGTGTGTTTGCAGGAGTTTCTAAACCCTTTCTGTGAAGAAGTGGAAAACGGATTTTCCCAGCCAAATCCAGGCATTCAAGAAATAGCTGGAAATCTCCGTCTAAAACACAAAAAGAACGTATCTTGCAAACTGCTCTGCTGGGTGTTCGCTCAGCTAAGGGAGTTGAATCCGCCTTCAGAATCAGAGAGTGAGAAGCACGGTTCTTCCAGGAGCTGGGTTTCGTAATACCCGGGTGAATTGGAACAAACGCGGTATTGAGAAATATCTGCTTCTAAAACCAAAACGGAGCTACCTAACAGAACGGTCTTCAATGTGTGCATTCAACTTACGGAGTTCAACTGATGTGTGTTTGCAGGAGTTTCTAAACCCTTTCTGTGAAGAAGTGGAAAACGCATATTCCCAGCAAAATCCAGGCATTCAAGAAATAGCTGGAAATCTCCGTCTAAAACACAAAAAGAACGTATCTTGCAAACTGCTCTGCTGGGTGTTCGCTCAGCTAAGGGAGTTGAATCCGCCTTCAGAATCAGAGAGTGAGAAGCACGGTTCTTCCAGGAGCTGGGTTTCGTTATACCCGGGTGAATTGGAACAAACGCGGTATTGAGAAATATCTGCTTCTAAAACCAAAACGGAGCTACCTAACAGAACGGTCTTCAATGTGTGCATTCAACTTACGGAGTTAAACTGATGTGTGTTTGCAGGAGTTTCTAAACCCTTTCTGTGAACAAGTGGAAAACGCATTTTCCCAGCCAAATCCAGGCATTCAAGAAATAGCTGGAAATCTCCGTCTAAAACACAAAAAGAACGTATCTTGCAAACTGCTCTGCTGGGTGTTCTCTCAGCTAAGGGAGTTGAATCCGCCTTCAGAATCAGAGAGTGAGAAGCACGGTTCTTCCAGGAGCTGGGTTTCGTAATACCCGGGTGAATTGGAACAAACGCTGTATTGAGAAATATCTGCTTCTAAAACCGAAACGGAGCTACCTAACAGAACGGTCTTCAATGTTTGCATTCAACTTACGGAGTTAAAGTGATGTGTGTTTGCAGGAGTTTCTAAACCCTTTCTGTGAAGAAGTGGAAAACGCATATTCCCAGCCAAATCCAGGCATTCAAGAAATAGCTGGAAATCTCCGTCTAAAACACAAAAAGAACGTATCTTGCAAACTGCTCTGCTGGGTGTTCGCTCAGCTAAGGGAGTTGAATCCGACTTCAGAATCAGAGAGTGAGAAGCACGGTTCTTCCAGGAGCTGGGTTTCGTAATACCCGGGTGAATTGGAACAAATGCGGTATTGAGAAATATCTGCTTCTAAAACCAAAACGGAGCTACCTAACAGAACGGTCTTCAATGTGTGCATTCAACTTACGGAGTTAAACTGATGTGTGTTTGCAGGAGTTTCTAAACCCTTTCTGTGAAGAAGTGGAAAACGGATTTTCCCAGCCAAATCCAGGCATTCAAGAAATAGCTGGAAATCTCCGTCTAAAACACAAAAAGAACGTATCTTGCAAACTGCTCTGCTGGGTGTTCGCTCAGCTAAGGGAGTTGAATCCGCCTTCAGAATCAGAGAGTGAGAAGCACGGTTCTTCCAGGAGCTGGGTTTCGTAATACCCGGGTGAATTGGAACAAACGCGGTATTGAGAAATATCTGCTTCTAAAACCAAAACGGAGCTACCTAACAGAACGGTCTTCAATGTGTGCATTCAACTTACGGAGTTCAACTGATGTGTGTTTGCAGGAGTTTCTAAACCCTTTCTGTGAAGAAGTGGAAAACGCATATTCCCAGCAAAATCCAGGCATTCAAGAAATAGCTGGAAATCTCCGTCTAAAACACAAAAAGAACGTATCTTGCAAACTGCTCTGCTGGGTGTTCGCTCAGCTAAGGGAGTTGAATCCGCCTTCAGAATCAGAGAGTGAGAAGCACGGTTCTTCCAGGAGCTGGGTTTCGTTATACCCGGGTGAATTGGAACAAACGCGGTATTGAGAAATATCTGCTTCTAAAACCAAAACGGAGCTACCTAACAGAACGGTCTTCAATGTGTGCATTCAACTTACGGAGTTAAACTGATGTGTGTTTGCAGGAGTTTCTAAACCCTTTCTGTGAAGAAGTGGAAAACGCATTTTCCCAGCCAAATCCAGGCATTCAAGAAATAGCTGGAAATCTCCGTCTAAAACACAAAAAGAACGTATCTTGCAAACTGCTCTGCTGGGTGTTCTCTCAGCTAAGGGAGTTGAATCCGCCTTCAGAATCAGAGAGTGAGAAGCACGGTTCTTCCAGGAGCTGGGTTTCGTAATACCCGGGTGAATTGGAACAAACGCTGTATTGAGAAATATCTGCTTCTAAAACCGAAACGGAGCTACCTAACAGAACGGTCTTCAATGTTTGCATTCAACTTACGGAGTTAAAGTGATGTGTGTTTGCAGGAGTTTCTAAACCCTTTCTGTGAAGAAGTGGAAAACGCATATTCCCAGCCAAATCCAGGCATTCAAGAAATAGCTGGAAATCTCCGTCTAAAACACAAAAAGAACGTATCTTGCAAACTGCTCTGCTGGGTGTTCGCTCAGCTAAGGGAGTTGAATCCGACTTCAGAATCAGAGAGTGAGAAGCACGGTTCTTCCAGGAGCTGGGTTTCGTAATACCCGGGTGAATTGGAACAAATGCGGTATTGAGAAATATCTGCTTCTAAAACCAAAACGGAGCTACCTAACAGAACGGTCTTCAATGTGTGCATTCAACTTACGGAGTTAAACTGATGTGTGTTTGCAGGAGTTTCTAAACCCTTTCTGTGAAGAAGTGGAAAACGGATTTTCCCAGCCAAATCCAGGCATTCAAGAAATAGCTGGAAATCTCCGTCTAAAACACAAAAAGAACGTATCTTGCAAACTGCTCTGCTGGGTGTTCGCTCAGCTAAGGGAGTTGAATCCGCCTTCAGAATCAGAGAGTGAGAAGCACGGTTCTTCCAGGAGCTGGGTTTCGTAATACCCGGGTGAATTGGAACAAACGCGGTATTGAGAAATATCTGCTTCTAAAACCAAAACGGAGCTACCTAACAGAACGGTCTTCAATGTGTGCATTCAACTTACGGAGTTCAACTGATGTGTGTTTGCAGGAGTTTCTAAACCCTTTCTGTGAAGAAGTGGAAAACGCATATTCCCAGCAAAATCCAGGCATTCAAGAAATAGCTGGAAATCTCCGTCTAAAACACAAAAAGAACGTATCTTGCAAACTGCTCTGCTGGGTGTTCGCTCAGCTAAGGGAGTTGAATCCGCCTTCAGAATCAGAGAGTGAGAAGCACGGTTCTTCCAGGAGCTGGGTTTCGTTATACCCGGGTGAATTGGAACAAACGCGGTATTGAGAAATATCTGCTTCTAAAACCAAAACGGAGCTACCTAACAGAACGGTCTTCAATGTGTGCATTCAACTTACGGAGTTAAACTGATGTGTGTTTGCAGGAGTTTCTAAACCCTTTCTGTGAACAAGTGGAAAACGCATTTTCCCAGCCAAATCCAGGCATACAAGAAATATCTGGAAATCTCCGTCTAAAACACAAAAAGAACGTATCTTGCAAACTGCTCTGCTGGGTGTTCGCTCAGCTAAGGGAGTTGAATCCGCCTTCAGAATCAGAGAGTGAGAAGCACGGTTTTTCCAGGAGCTGGGTTTCGTTATACCCGGGTGCATTGGAACAAACGCGGTATTGAGAAATATCTGCTTCTAAAACCAAAACGGAGCTACCTAACAGAACGGTCTTCAATGTGTGCATTCAACTTACGGAGTTAAACTGATGTGTGTTTGCAGGAGTTTCTAAACCCTTTCTGTGAAGAAGTGGAAAACGCATTTTCCAGGCCAAATCCAGGCATTCAAGAAATAGCTGGAAATCTCCGTCTAAAACACAAAAAGAACGTATCTTGCAAACTGCTCTGCTGGGTGTTCGCTCAGCTAAGGGAGTTGAATCCGCCTTCAGAATCAGAGAGTGAGAAGCACGGTTCTTCCAGGAGCTGGGTTTTGTTATACCCGGGTGAATTGGAACAAACGCGGTATTGAAAAATATCTGCTTCTAAAACCAAAACGGAGCTACCTAACAGAACGGTCTTCAATGTGTGCATTCAACTTACGGAGTTAAAGTGATGTGTGTTTGCAGGAGTTTCTAAACCCTTTCTGTGAAGAAGTGGAAAACGCATTTTCCCAGCCAAATCCAGGCATTCAAGAAATAGCTGGAAATCTCCGTCTAAAACACAAAAAGAACGTATCTTGCAAACTGCTCTGCTGGGTGTTCGCTCAGCTAAGGGAGTTGAATCCGCCTTCAGAATCAGAGAGTGAGAAGCACGGTTCTTCCAGGAGCTGGGTTTCGTAATACCCGGGTGAATTGGAACAAACGCGGTATTGAGAAATATCTGCTTCTAAAACCAAAACGGAGCTACCTAACAGAACGGTCTTCAATGTGTGCATTCAACTTACGGAGTTAAACTGATGTGTGTTTGCAGGAGTTTCTAAACCCTTTCTGTGAAGAAGTGGAAAACGCATTTTCCCAGCCAAATCCAGGCATTCAAGAAATAGCTGGAAATCTCCGTCTAAAACACAAAAAGAACGTATCTTGCAAACTGCTCTGCTGGGTGTTCGCTCAGCTAAGGGAGTTGAATCCGCCTTCAGAATCAGAGAGTGAGAAGCACGGTTCTTCCAGGAGCTGGGTTTCGTAATACCCGGGTGAATTGGAACAAACGCGGTATTGAGAAATATCTGCTTCTAAAACCAAAACGGAGGTACCTAACAGAACGGTATTCAATGTGTGCATTCAACTTACGGAGTTAAAGTGATGTGTGTTTCCAGGAGTTTCTAAACCCTTTCTGTGAAGAAGTGGAAAACGCATTTTCCCAGCCAAATCCAGGCATTCAAGAAATAGCTGGAAATCTCCGTCTAAAACACAAAAAGAACGTATCTTGTAAACTGCTCTGCTGGGTGTTCGCTCAGCTAAGGGTGTTGAATCCGCCTTCAGAATCAGAGAGTGAGAAGCACGGTTCTTCCAGGAGCTGGGTTTCGTAATACCCGGGTGAATTGGAACAAACGCGGTATTGAGAAATATCTGCTTCTAAAACCAAAACGGAGCTACCTAACAGAACGGTCTTCAATGTGTGCATTCAACTTACGGAGTTAAACTGATGTGTGTTTGCAGGAGTTTCTAAACCCTTTCTGTGAAGAAGTGGAAAACGCATTTTCCCAGCCAAATCCAGGCATTCAAGAAATAGCTGGAAATCTCCGTCTAAAACACAAAAAGAACGTATCTTGCAAACTGCTCTGCTGGGTGTTCGCTCAGCTAAGGGAGTTGAATCTGACTTCAGAATCAGAGAGTGAGAAGCACGGTTCTTCCAGGAGCTGGGTTTCGTTATACCCGGGTGAATTGGAACAAACGCGGTATTGAGAAATATCTGCTTCTAAAACCAAAACGGAGCTACCTAACAGAACGGTCTTCAATGTGTGCATTCAACTTACGGAGTTAAACTGATGTGTGTTTGCAGGAGTTTCTAAACCCTTTCTGTGAAGAAGTGGAAAACGCATTTTCCCAGCCAAATCCAGGCATTCAAGAAATAGCTGGAAATCTCCGTCTAAAACACAAAAAGAACGTATCTTGCAAACTGCTCTGCTGGGTGTTCGCTCAGCTAAGGGAGTTGAATCCGCCTTCATAATCAGAGAGTGAGAAGCACGGTTCTTCCAGGAGCTGGGTTTCGTAATACCCGGGTGAATTGGAACAAACGCGGTATTGAGAAATATCTGCTTCTAAAACCAAAACGGAGCTACCTAACAGAACGGTCTTCAATGTGTGCATTCAACTTACGGAGTTAAACTGATGTGTGTTTGCAGGAGTTTCTAAACCCTTTCTGTGAAGAAGTGGAAAACGCATTTTCCCAGCCAAATCCAGGCATTCAATAAATAGCTGGAAATCTCCGTCTAAAACACAAAAAGAACGTATCTTGCAAACTGCTCTGCTGGGTGTTCGCTCAGCTAAGGGAGTTGAATCCGCCTTCAGAATCAGAGAGTGAGAAGCACGGTTCTTCCAGGAGCTGGGTTTCGTAATACCCGGGTGAATTGGAACAAACGCGGTATTGAGAAATATCTGCTTCTAAAACCAAAACGGAGCTACCTAACAGAACGGTCTTCAATGTGTGCATTCAACTTACGGAGTTAAACTGATGTGTGTTTGCAGGAGTTTCTAAACCCTTTCTGTGAAGAAGTGGAAAACGCATATTCCCAGCAAAATCCAGGCATTCAAGAAATAGCTGGAAATCTCCGTCTAAAACACAAAAAGAACGTATCTTGCAAACTGCTCTGCTGGGTGTTCGCTCAGCTAAGGGAGTTGAATCCGCCTTCAGAATCAGAGAGTGAGAAGCACGGTTCTTCCAGGAGCTGGGTTTCGTAATACCCGGGTGAATTGGAACAAACGCTGTATTGAGAAATATCTGCTTCTAAAACCGAAACGGAGCTACCTAACAGAACGGTCTTCAATGTTTGCATTCAACTTACGGAGTTAAAGTGATGTGTGTTTGCAGGAGTTTCTAAACCCTTTCTGTGAAGAAGTGGAAAACGCATATTCCCAGCCAAATCCAGGCATTCAAGAAATAGCTGGAAATCTCCGTCTAAAACACAAAAAGAACGTATCTTGCAAACTGCTCTGCTGGGTGTTCGCTCAGCTAAGGGAGTTGAATCCGACTTCAGAATCAGAGAGTGAGAAGCACGGTTCTTCCAGGAGCTGGGTTTCGTAATACCCGGGTGAATTGGAACAAATGCGGTATTGAGAAATATCTGCTTCTAAAACCAAAACGGAGCTACCTAACAGAACGGTCTTCAATGTGTGCATTCAACTTACGGAGTTAAACTGATGTGTGTTTGCAGGAGTTTCTAAACCCTTTCTGTGAAGAAGTGGAAAACGGATTTTCCCAGCCAAATCCAGGCATTCAAGAAATAGCTGGAAATCTCCGTCTAAAACACAAAAAGAACGTATCTTGCAAACTGCTCTGCTGGGTGTTCGCTCAGCTAAGGGAGTTGAATCCGCCTTCAGAATCAGAGAGTGAGAAGCACGGTTCTTCCAGGAGCTGGGTTTCGTAATACCCGGGTGAATTGGAACAAACGCGGTATTGAGAAATATCTGCTTCTAAAACCAAAACGGAGCTACCTAACAGAACGGTCTTCAATGTGTGCATTCAACTTACGGAGTTCAACTGATGTGTGTTTGCAGGAGTTTCTAAACCCTTTCTGTGAAAAAGTGGAAAACGCATATTCCCAGCAAAATCCAGGCATTCAAGAAATAGCTGGAAATCTCCGTCTAAAACACAAAAAGAACGTATCTTGCAAACTGCTCTGCTGGGTGTTCGCTCAGCTAAGGGAGTTGAATCCGCCTTCAGAATCAGAGAGTGAGAAGCACGGTTCTTCCAGGAGCTGGGTTTCGTTATACCCGGGTGAATTGGAACAAACGCGGTATTGAGAAATATCTGCTTCTAAAACCAAAACGGAGCTACCTAACAGAACGGTCTTCAATGTGTGCATTCAACTTACGGAGTTAAACTGATGTGTGTTTGCAGGAGTTTCTAAACCCTTTCTGTGAACAAGTGGAAAACGCATTTTCCCAGCCAAATCCAGGCATACAAGAAATATCTGGAAATCTCCGTCTAAAACACAAAAAGAACGTATCTTGCAAACTGCTCTGCTGGGTGTTCACTCAGCTAAGGGAGTTGAATCCGCCTTCAGAATCAGAGAGTGAGAAGCACGGTTTTTCCAGGAGCTGGGTTTCGTTATACCCGGGTGCATTGGAACAAACGCGGTATTGAGAAATATCTGCTTCTAAAACCAAAACGGAGCTACCTAACAGAACGGTCTTCAATGTGTGCATTCAACTTACGGAGTTAAACTGATGTGTGTTTGCAGGAGTTTCTAAACCCTTTCTGTGAAGAAGTGGAAAACGCATTTTCCAGGCCAAATCCAGGCATTCAAGAAATAGCTGGAAATCTCCGTCTAAAACACAAAAAGAACGTATCTTGCAAACTGCTCTGCTGGGTGTTCGCTCAGCTAAGGGAGTTGAATCCGCCTTCAGAATCAGAGAGTGAGAAGCACGGTTCTTCCAGGAGCTGGGTTTTGTTATACCCGGGTGAATTGGAACAAACGCGGTATTGAAAAATATCTGCTTCTAAAACCAAAACGGAGCTACCTAACAGAACGGTCTTCAATGTGTGCATTCAACTTACGGAGTTAAAGTGATGTGTGTTTGCAGGAGTTTCTAAACCCTTTCTGTGAAGAAGTGGAAAACGCATTTTCCCAGCCAAATCCAGGCATTCAAGAAATAGCTGGAAATCTCCGTCTAAAACACAAAAAGAACGTATCTTGCAAACTGCTCTGCTGGGTGTTCGCTCAGCTAAGGGAGTTGAATCCGCCTTCAGAATCAGAGAGTGAGAAGCACGGTTCTTCCAGGAGCTGGGTTTCGTAATACCCGGGTGAATTGGAACAAACGCGGTATTGAGAAATATCTGCTTCTAAAACCAAAACGGAGCTACCTAACAGAACGGTCTTCAATGTGTGCATTCAACTTACGGAGTTAAACTGATGTGTGTTTGCAGGAGTTTCTAAACCCTTTCTGTGAAGAAGTGGAAAACGCATTTTCCCAGCCAAATCCAGGCATTCAAGAAATAGCTGGAAATCTCCGTCTAAAACACAAAAAGAACGTATCTTGCAAACTGCTCTGCTGGGTGT
Source organism: Callithrix jacchus (assembly GCF_049354715.1). Taxonomy (NCBI): domain Eukaryota; kingdom Metazoa; phylum Chordata; class Mammalia; order Primates; family Cebidae; genus Callithrix; species Callithrix jacchus. The sequence continues at coordinate 3,322,282 of NC_133518.1, forward strand.
TCGCTCAGCTAAGGGAGTTGAATCCGCCTTCAGAATCAGAGAGTGAGAAGCACGGTTCTTCCAGGAGCTGGGTTTCGTAATACCCGGGTGAATTGGAACAAACGCGGTATTGAGAAATATCTGCTTCTAAAACCAAAACGGAGGTACCTAACAGAACGGTATTCAATGTGTGCATTCAACTTACGGAGTTAAAGTGATGTGTGTTTCCAGGAGTTTCTAAACCCTTTCTGTGAAGAAGTGGAAAACGCATTTTCCCAGCCAAATCCAGGCATTCAAGAAATAGCTGGAAATCTCCGTCTAAAACACAAAAAGAACGTATCTTGTAAACTGCTCTGCTGGGTGTTCGCTCAGCTAAGGGTGTTGAATCCGCCTTCAGAATCAGAGAGTGAGAAGCACGGTTCTTCCAGGAGCTGGGTTTCGTAATACCCGGGTGAATTGGAACAAACGCGGTATTGAGAAATATCTGCTTCTAAAACCAAAACGGAGCTACCTAACAGAACGGTCTTCAATGTGTGCATTCAACTTACGGAGTTAAACTGATGTGTGTTTGCAGGAGTTTCTAAACCCTTTCTGTGAAGAAGTGGAAAACGCATTTTCCCAGCCAAATCCAGGCATTCAAGAAATAGCTGGAAATCTCCGTCTAAAAAACAAAAAGAACGTATCTTGCAAACTGCTCTGCTGGGTGTTCGCTCAGCTAAGGGAGTTGAATCTGACTTCAGAATCAGAGAGTGAGAAGCACGGTTCTTCCAGGAGCTGGGTTTCGTTATACCCGGGTTAATTGGAACAAACGCGGTATTGAGAAATATCTGCTTCTAAAACCAAAACGGAGCTACCTAACAGAACGGTCTTCAATGTGTGCATTCAACTTACGGAGTTAAACTGATGTGTGTTTGCAGGAGTTTCTAAACCCTTTCTGTGAAGAAGTGGAAAACGCATTTTCCCAGCCAAATCCAGGCATTCAAGAAATAGCTGGAAATCTCCGTCTAAAACACAAAAAGAACGTATCTTGCAAACTGCTCTGCTGGGTGTTCGCTCAGCTAAGGGAGTTGAATCCGCCTTCATAATCAGAGAGTGAGAAGCACGGTTCTTCCAGGAGCTGGGTTTCGTAATACCCGGGTGAATTGGAACAAACGCGGTATTGAGAAATATCTGCTTCTAAAACCAAAACGGAGCTACCTAACAGAACGGTCTTCAATGTGTGCATTCAACTTACGGAGTTAAACTGATGTGTGTTTGCAGGAGTTTCTAAACCCTTTCTGTGAAGAAGTGGAAAACGCATTTTCCCAGCCAAATCCAGGCATTCAATAAATAGCTGGAAATCTCCGTCTAAAACACAAAAAGAACGTATCTTGCAAACTGCTCTGCTGGGTGTTCGCTCAGCTAAGGGAGTTGAATCCGCCTTCAGAATCAGAGAGTGAGAAGCACGGTTCTTCCAGGAGCTGGGTTTCGTAATACCCGGGTGAATTGGAACAAACGCGGTATTGAGAAATATCTGCTTCTAAAACCAAAACGGAGCTACCTAACAGAACGGTCTTCAATGTGTGCATTCAACTTACGGAGTTAAACTGATGTGTGTTTGCAGGAGTTTCTAAACCCTTTCTGTGAAGAAGTGGAAAACGCATATTCCCAGCAAAATCCAGGCATTCAAGAAATAGCTGGAAATCTCCGTCTAAAACACAAAAAGAACGTATCTTGCAAACTGCTCTGCTGGGTGTTCGCTCAGCTAAGGGAGTTGAATCCGCCTTCAGAATCAGAGAGTGAGAAGCACGGTTCTTCCAGGAGCTGGGTTTCGTTATACCCGGGTGAATTGGAACAAACGCGGTATTGAGAAATATCTGCTTCTAAAACCAAAACGGAGCTACCTAACAGAACGGTCTTCAATGTGTGCATTCAACTTACGGAGTTAAACTGATGTGTGTTTGCAGGAGTTTCTAAACCCTTTCTGTGAAGAAGTGGAAAACGCATTTTCCCAGCCAAATCCAGGCATACAAGAAATATCTGGAAATCTCCGTCTAAAACACAAAAAGAACGTATCTTGCAAACTGCTCTGCTGGGTGTTCGCTCAGCTAAGGGAGTTGAATCCGCCTTCAGAATCAGAGAGTGAGAAGCACGGTTTTTCCTGGAGCTGGGTTTCGTTATACCCGGGTGCATTGGAACAAACGCGGTATTGAGAAATATCTGCTTCTAAAACCAAAACGGAGCTACCTAACAGAACGGTCTTCAATGTGTGCATTCAACTTACGGAGTTAAACTGATGTGTGTTTGCAGGAGTTTCTAAACCCTTTCTGTGAAGAAGTGGAAAACGCATTTTCCCAGCCAAATCCAGGCATTCAAGAAATAGCTGGAAATCTCCGTCTAAAACACAAAAAGAACGTATCTTGCAAACTGCTCTGCTGGGTGTTCGCTCAGCTAAGGGAGTTGAATCCGCCTTCAGAATCAGAGAGTGAGAAGCACGGTTCTTCCAGGAGCTGGGTTTCGTTATACCCGGGTGAATTGGAACAAACGCGGTATTGAGAAATATCTGCTTCTAAAACCAAAACGGAGCTACCTAACAGAACGGTCTTCAATGTGTGCATTCAACTTACGGAGTTAAACTGATGTGTGTTTGCAGGAGTTTCTAAACCCTTCCTGTGAAGAAGTGGAAAACGCATTTTCCCAGCCAAATCCAGGCATTCAAGAAATAGCTGGAAATCTCCGTCTAAAACACAAAAAGAACGTATCTTGCAAACTGCTCTGCTGGGTGTTCGCTCAGCTAAGGGAGTTGAATCCGCCTTCAGAATCAGAGAGTGAGAAGCACGGTTCTTCCAGGAGCTGGGTTTCGTAATACCCGGGTGAATTGGAACAAACGCGGTATTGAGAAATATCTGCTTCTAAAACCAAAACGGAGCTACCTAACAGAACGGTCTTCAATGTGTGCATTCAACTTACGGAGTTAAACTGATGTGTGTATGCAGGAGTTTCTAAACCCTTTCTGTGAAGAAGTGGAAAACGCATTTTCCCAGCCAAATCCAGGCATTCAAGAAATAGCTGGAAATCTCCGTCTAAAACACAAAAAGAACGTATCTTGCAAACTGCTCTGCTGGGTGTTCGCTCAGCTAAGGGAGTTGAATCCGCCTTCAGAATCAGAGAGTGAGAAGCACGGTTCTTCCAGGAGCTGGGTTTCGTAATACCCGGGTGAATTGGAACAAACGCGGTATTGAGAAATATCTGCTTCTAAAACCAAAACGGAGCTACCTAACAGAACGGTCTTCAATGTGTGCATTCAACTTACGGAGTTAAACTGATGTGTGTTTGCAGGAGTTTCTAAACCCTTTCTGTGAAGAAGTGGAAAACGCATTTTCCCAGCCAAATCCAGGCATTCAAGAAATAGCTGGAAATCTCCGTCTAAAACACAAAAAGAACGTATCTTGCCAACTGCTCTGCTGGGTGTTCGCTCAGCTAAGGGAGTTGAATCCGCCTTCAGAATCAGAGAGTGAGAAGCACGGTTCTTCCAGGAGCTGGGTTTCGTAATACCCGGGTGAATTGGAACAAACGCGGTATTGAGAAATATCTGCTTCTAAAACCAAAACGGAGCTACCTAACAGAACGGTCTTCAATGTGTGCATTCAACTTACGGAGTTAAACTGATGTGTGTTTGCAGGAGTTTCTAAATCATTTCTGTGAAGAAGTGGAAAACGCATTTTCCCAGCCAAATCCAGGCATTCAAGAAATAGCTGGAAATCTCCGTCTAAAACACAAGAAGAACGTATCTTGCAAACTGCTCTGCTGGGTGTTCGCTCAGCTAAGGGAGTTGAATCCGACTTCAGAATCAGAGAGTGAGAAGCACGGTTCTTCCAGGAGCTGGGTTTCGTTATACCCGGGTGAATTGGAACAAACGCGGTATTGAGAAATATCTGCTTCTAAAACCAAAACGGAGCTACCTAACAGAACGGTCTTCAAGGTGTGCATTCAACTTACGGAGTTAAACTAATGTGTGTTTGCCGGAGTTTCTAAACCCTTTCTGTGAAGAAGTGGAAAACGCATTTTCCCAGCCAAATCCAGGCATTCAAGAAATAGCTGGAAATCTCCGTCTAAAACACAAAAACAACGTATCTTGCAAACTGCTCTGCTGGGTGTTCGCTCAGCTAAGGGAGTTGAATCCGCCTTCAGAATCAGAGAGTGAGAAGCACGGTTCTTCCAGGAGCTGGGTTTCGTAATACCCGGGTGAATTGGAACAAACGCGGTATTGAGAAATATCTGCTTCTAAAACCAAAACGGAGCTACCTAACAGAACGGTCTTCAATGTGTGCATTCAACTTACGGCGTTAAAGTGATGTGTGTTTGCAGGAGTTTCTAAACCCTTTCTGTGAAGAAGTGGAAAACGCATTTTCCCAGCCAAATCCAGGCATTCAAGAAATAGCTGGAAATCTCCGTCTAAAACACAAAAAGAACGTATCTTGCAAACTGCTCTGCTGGGTGTTCGCTCAGCTAAGGGAGTTGAATCCGCCTTCAGAATCAGAGAGTGAGAAGCACGGTTCTTCCAGGAGCTGGGTTTCGTAATACCCGGGTGAATTGGGACAAACGCGGTATTGAGAAATATCTGCTTCTAAAACCAAAACGGAGCTACCTAACAGAACGGTCTTCAATGTGTGCATTCAACTTACGGAGTTAAAGTGATGTGTGTTTGCAGGAGTTTCTAAACCCTTTCTGTGAAGAAGTGGAAAACGCATTTTCCCAGCCAAATCCAGGCATTCAAGAAATAGCTGGAAATCTCCGTCTAAAACACAAAAAGAAGGTATCTTGCAAACTGCTCTGCTGGGTGTTCGCTCAGCTAAGGGAGTTGAACCCGCCTTCAGAATCAGAGAGTGAGAAGCACGGTTCTTCCAGGAGCTGGGTTTCGTAATACCCGGGTGAATTGGAACAAACGCGGTATTGAGAAATATCTGCTTCTAAAACCAAAACGGAGCTACCTAACAGAACGGTCTTCAATGTGTGCATTCAACTTACGGAGTTAAAGTGATGTGTGTTTGCAGGAGTTTCTAAACCCTTTCTGTGAAGAAGTGGAAAACGCATTTTCCCAGCCAAATCCAGGCATTCAAGAAATAGCTGGAAATCTCCGTCTAAAACACAAAAAGAACGTATCTTGCAAACTGCTCTGCTGGGTGTTCGCTCAGCTAAGGGAGTTGAATCCGCCTTCAGAATCAGAGAGTGAGAAGCACGGTTCTTCCAGGAGCTGGGTTTCGTAATACCCGGGTGAATTGGAACAAACGCGGTATTGAGAAATATCTGCTTCTAAAACCAAAACGGAGCTACCTAACAGAACGGTCTTCAATGTGTGCATTCAACTTACGGAGTTAAACTGATGTGTGTTTGCAGGAGTTTCTAAACCCTTTCTGTGAAGAAGTGGAAAACGCATTTTCCCAGCCAAATCCAGGCATTCAAGAAATAGCTGGAAATCTCCGTCTAAAACACAAAAAGAACGTATCTTGCAAACTGATCTGCTGGGTGTTCGCTCAGCTAAGGGAGTTGAATCAGCCTTCAGAATCAGAGAGTGAGAAGCACGGTTCTTCCAGGAGCTGGGTTTCGTAATACCCGGGTGAATTGGAACAAACGCGGTATTGAGAAATATCTGCTTCTAAAACCAAAACGGAGCTACCTAACAGAACGGTCTTCAATGTGTGCATTCAACTTACGGAGTTAAACTGATGTGTGTTCGCAGGAGTTTCTAAACCCTTTCTGTGAAGAAGTGGAAAACGCATTTTCCCAGCCAAATCCAGGCATTCAAGAAATAGCTGGAAATCTCCGTCTAAAACACAAAAAGAAGGTATCTTGCAAACTGCTCTGCTGGGTGTTCGCTCAGCTAAGGGAGTTGAATCCGCCTTCAGAATCAGAGAGTGAGAAGCACGGTTCTTCCAGGAGCTGGGTTTCGTTATACCCGGGTGCATTGGAACAAACGCGGTATTGAGAAATATCTGCTTCTAAAACCAAAACGGAGCTACCTAACAGAACGGTCTTCAATGTGTGCATTCAACTTACGGAGTTAAAGTGATGTGTGTTTGCAGGAGTTTCTAAACCCTTTCTGTGAAGAAGTGGAAAACGCATTTTCCCAGCCAAATCCAGGCATTCAAGAAATAGCTGGAAATCTCCGTCTAAAACACAAAAAGAACGTATCTTGCAAACTGCTCTGCTGGGTGTTCGCTCAGCTAAGGGAGTTGAATCCGCCTTCAGAATCAGAGAGTGAGAAGCACGGTTCTTCCAGGAGCTGGGTTTCGTTATACCCGGGTGCCTTGGAACAAACGCGGTATTGAGAAATATCTGCTTCTAAAACCAAAACGGAGCTACCTAACAGAACGGTCTTCAATGTGTGCATTCAACTTACGGAGTTAAAGTGATGTGTGTTTGCAGGAGTTTCTAAACCCTTTCTGTGAAGAAGTGGAAAACGCATTTTCCCAGCCAAATCCAGGCATTCAAGAAATAGCTGGAAATCTCCGTCTAAAACACAAAAAGAACGTATCTTGCAAACTTCTCTGCTGGGTGTTCGCTCAGCTAAGGGAGTTGAATCCGCCTTCAGAATCAGAGAGTGAGAAGCACGGTTCTTCCAGGAGCTGGGTTTCGTAATACCCGGGTGAATTGGAACAAACGCGGTATTGAGAAATATCTGCTTCTAAAACCAAAACGGAGCTACCTAACAGAACGGTCTTCAATGTGTGCATTCAACTTACGGAGTTAAACTGATGTGTGTTTGCAGGAGTTTCTAAACCCTTTCTGTGAAGAAGTGGAAAACGCATTTTCCCAGCCAAATCCAGGCATTCAAGAAATAGCTGGAAATCTCCGTCTAAAACACAAAAAGAACGTATCTTGCAAACTGCTCTGCTGGGTGTTCGCTCAGCTAAGGGAGTTGAATCCGCCTTCAGAATCAGAGAGTGAGAAGCACGGTTCTTCCAGGAGCTGGGTTTCGTAATACCCGGGTGAATTGGAACAAACGCGGTATTGAGAAATATCTGCTTCTAAAACCAAAACGGAGCTACCTAACAGAACGGTCTTCAATGTGTGCATTCAACTTACGGAGTTAAACTGATGTGTGTTTGCAGGAGTTTCTAAACCCTTTCTGTGAAGAAGTGGAAAACGCATTTTCCCAGCCAAATCCAGGCATTCAAGAAATAGCTGGAAATCTCCGTCTAAAACACAAAAAGAACGTATCTTGCAAACTGCTCTGCTGGGTGTTCGCTCAGCTAAGGGAGTTGAATCCGCCTTCAGAATCAGAGAGTGAGAAGCACGGTTCTTCCAGGAGCTGGGTTTCGTAATACCCGGGTGAATTGGAACAAACGCGGTATTGAGAAATATCTGCTTCTAAAACCAAAACGGAGCTACCTAACAGAACGGTCTTCAATGTGTGCATTCAACTTACGGAGTTAAACTGATGTGTGTTCGCAGGAGTTTCTAAACCCTTTCTGTCAAGAAGTGGAAAACGCATTTTCCCAGCCAAATCCAGGCATTCAAGAAATAGCTGGAAATCTCCGTCTAAAACACAAAAAGAAGGTATCTTGCAAACTGCTCTGCTGGGTGTTCGCTCAGCTAAGGGAGTTGAATCCGCCTTCAGAATCAGAGAGTGAGAAGCACGGTTTTTCCAGGAGCTGGGTTTCGTTATACCCGGGTGCATTGGAACAAACGCGGTATTGAGAAATATCTGCTTCTAAAACCAAAACGGAGCTACCTAACAGAACGGTCTTCAATGTGTGCATTCAACTTACGGAGTTCAACTGATGTGTGTTTGCAGGAGTTTCTAAACCCTTTCTGTGAAGAAGTGGAAAACGCATTTTCCCAGCCAAATCCAGGCATTCAAGAAATAGCTGGAAATCTCCGTCTAAAACACAAAAAGAACGTATCTTGCAAACTGCTCTGCTGGGTGTTCGCTCAGCTAAGGGAGTTGAATCCGCCTTCAGAATCAGAGAGTGAGAAGCACGGTTCTTCCAGGAGCTGGGTTTCGTTATACCCGGGTGAATTGGAACAAACGCGGTATTGAGAAATATCTGCTTCTAAAACCAAAACGGAGCTACCTAACAGAACGGTCTTCAATGTGTGCATTCAACTTACGGAGTTCAACTGATGTGTGTTTGCAGGAGTTTCTAAACCCTTTCTGTGAAGAAGTGGAAAACGCATTTTCCCAGCCAAATCCAGGCATTCAAGAAATAGCTGGAAATCTCCGTCTAAAACACAAAAAGAACGTATCTTGCAAACTGCTCTGCTGGGTGTTCGCTCAGCTAAGAAAGTTGAATCCGCCTTCAGAATCACAGAGTGAGAAGCACGGTTCTTCCAGGAGCTGGGTTTCGTAATACCCGGGTGAATTGGAACAAACGCGGTATTGAGAAATATCTGCTTCTAAAACCAAAACGGAGCTACCTAACAGAACGGTCTTCAATGTGTGCATTCAACTTACGGAGTTAAACTGATGTGTGTTTGCAGGAGTTTCTAAACCCTTTCTGTGAAGAAGTGGAAAACGCATTTTCCCAGCCAAATCCAGGCATTCAAGAAATAGCTGGAAATCTCCGTCTAAAACACAAAAAGAACGTATCTTGCAAACTGCTCTGCTGGGTGTTCGCTCAGCTAAGGGAGTTGAATCCGCCTTCAGAATCAGAGAGTGAGAAGCACGGTTCTTCCAGGAGCTGGGTTTCGTTATACCCGGGTGAATTGGAACAAACGCGGTATTGAGAAATATCTGCTTCTAAAACCAAAACGGAGCTACCTAACAGAACGGTCTTCAATGTGTGCATTCAACTTACGGAGTTAAACTGATGTGTGTTTGCAGGAGTTTCTAAACCCTTTCTGTGAAGAAGTGGAAAACGCATTTTCCCAGCCAAATCCAGGCATTCAAGAAATAGCTGGAAATCTCCGTCTAAAACACAAAAAGAACGTATCTTGCAAACTGCTCTGCTGGGTGTTCGCTCAGCTAAGGGAGTTGAATCCGCCTTCAGAATCAGAGAGTGAGAAGCACGGTTCTTCCAGGAGCTGGGTTTCGTAATACCCGGGTGAATTGGAACAAACGCGGTATTGAGAAATATCTGCTTCTAAAACCAAAACGGAGCTACCTAACAGAACGGTCTTCAATGTGTGCATTCAACTTACGGAGTTAAAGTGATGTGTGTTTGCAGGAGTTTCTAAACCCTTCCTGTGAAGAAGTGGAAAACGCATTTTCCCAGCCAAATCCAGGCATTCAAGAAATAGCTGGAAATCTCCGTCTAAAACACAAAAAGAACGTATCTTGCAAACTGCTCTGCTGGGTGTTCGCTCAGCTAAGGGAGTTGAATCCGCCTTCAGAATCAGAGAGTGAGAAGCACGGTTCTTCCAGGAGCTGGGTTTCGTAATACCCGGGTGAATTGGAACAAACGCGGTATTGAGAAATATCTGCTTCTAAAACCAAAACGGAGCTACCTAACAGAACGGTCTTCAATGTGTGCATTCAACTTACGGAGTTAAACTGATGTGTGTTTGCAGGAGTTTCTAAACCCTTTCTGTGAAGAAGTGGAAAACGCATTTTCCCAGCCAAATCCAGGCATTCAAGAAATAGCTGGAAATCTCCGTCTAAAACACAAAAAGAAGGTATCTTGCAAACTGCTCTGCTGGGTGTTCGCTCAGCTAAGGGAGTTGAATCCGCCTTCAGAATCAGAGACTGAGAAGCACGGTTCTTCCAGGAGCTGGGTTTCGTAATACCCGGGTGAATTGGAACAAACGCGGTATTGAGAAATATCTGCTTCTAAAACCAAAACGGAGCTACCTAACAGAACGGTCTTCAATGTTTGCATTCAACTTACGGAGTTAAAGTGATGTGTGTTTGCAGGAGTTTCTAAACCCTTTCTGTGAAGAAGTGGAAAACGCATTTTCCCAGCCAAATCCAGGCATTCAAGAAATAGCTGGAAATCTCCGTCTAAAACACAAAAAGAACGTATCTTGCAAACTGCTCTGCTGGGTGTTCGCTCAGCTAAGGGAGTTGAATCCGACTTCAGAATCAGAGAGTGAGAAGCACGGTTCTTCCAGGAGCTGGGTTTCGTAATACCCGGGTGAATTGGAACAAATGCGGTATTGAGAAATATCTGCTTCTAAAACCAAAACGGAGCTACCTAACAGAACGGTCTTCAATGTGTGCATTCAACTTACGGAGGTAAACTGATGTGTGTTTGCAGGAGTTTCTAAACCCTTTCTGTGAAGAAGTGGAAAACGCATTTTCCCAGCCAAATCCAGGCATTCAAGAAAGAGCTGGAAATCTCCGTCTAAAACACAAAAAGAAGGTATCTTGCAAACTGCTCTGCTGGGTGTTCGCTCAGCTAAGGGAGTTGAATCCGCCTTCAGAATCAGAGAGTGAGAAGCACGGTTCTTCCAGGAGCTGGGTTTCGTTATACCCGGGTGCCTTGGAACAAACGCGGTATTGAGAAATATCTACTTCTAAAACAAAAACGGAGCTACCTAACAGAACGGTCTTCAATGTTTGCATTCAACTTACGGAGTTAAAGTGATGTGTGTTTGCAGGAGTTTCTAAACCCTTTCTGTGAAGAAGTGGAAAACGCATTTTCCCAGCCAAATCCAGGCATTCAAGAAATAGCTGGAAATCTCCGTCTAAAACACAAAAAGAACGTATCTTGCAAACTGCTCTGCTGGGTGTTCGCTCAGCTAAGGGAGTTGAATCCGACTTCAGAATCAGAGAGTGAGAAGCACGGTTCTTCCAGGAGCTGGGTTTCGTAATACCCGGGTGAATTGGAACAAATGCGGTATTGAGAAATATCTGCTTCTAAAACCAAAACGGAGCTACCTAACAGAACGGTCTTCAATGTGTGCATTCAACTTACGGAGTTAAACTGATGTGTGTTTGCAGGAGTTTCTAAACCCTTTCTGTGAAGAAGTGGAAAACGGATTTTCCCAGCCAAATCCAGGCATTCAAGAAATAGCTGGAAATCTCCGTCTAAAACACAAAAAGAACGTATCTTGCAAACTGCTCTGCTGGGTGTTCGCTCAGCTAAGGGAGTTGAATCCGCCTTCAGAATCAGAGAGTGAGAAGCACGGTTCTTCCAGGAGCTGGGTTTCGTAATACACGGGTGCATTGGAACAAACGCTTTATTGAGAAATATCTGCTGCTAAAACCAAAACGGAGCTACCTAACAGAACGGTCTTCAATGTGTGCATTCAACTTACAGAGGTAAACTGATGTGTGTTTGCAGGAGTTTCTAAACACTTTCTGTTAAGAAGTGGAAAACGCATTTTCCCAGCCACATCCAGGCGTTCAAGAAATAGCTGGAAATCTCCGTTTAAACACAAAAAGAACGTATCTTGCAAACTGCTCTGCTGGGTGTTCGCTCAGCCAAGGGAGTTGAATCCGCCTTCAGAATCAGAGAGTGAGAAGCACGGCTCTTCCAGAAGCTGGGTTTCGTTATACCCAGGTGAATTGGAACAAACCCGGTATTGAGAAATATCTGCTTCTAAAACCAAAACGGAGCTACCTAATAGATCGGTCCTCAATGTGTGCATTCCACTTACGGAGATAAAGTGATGTGTGTTTGCAGGAGTTTCTAAACCCTTTCTGTGAAGAAGTGGAAAACGCAATTTCCCAGCCAAATCAAGTCATTCAAGAAATAGCTGGAAATCTCCGTCTAAAACACAAAAAGAACGTATCTCGCAAACTGCTCTGCTGGGTGTTCGCTCAGCTAAGGGAGATGAATCCGCCTTCAGAATCAGAGAGTGAGAAGCACGGTTCTTCCAGGAGCTGGGTTTCGTTATACCCGGGTGAATTGGAACAAACGCGATATTGAGAGATATCTGCTTCTAAAACCAAAACGGAGCTACCTAACAGAACGGTCTTCAACGTGTGCATTAAACTTGCAGAGTTAAACGGATGTGTGTTTGCAGGAGTTTCTAAACGCTTTCTGTGAAGAAGTGGAAAACGCATTTTCCAAGCCAAATCCAGGCATTCAAGAAATAGCAGGAAATCTCCGTTTAAACACAAAAAGAACGTACGTTTCAAACTGCTCTTCTGGGTGTTCGCTCAGCTAAGTGGGTTGAATCCGCCTTCAGAATCACAGAGTGAGAAGCACGGTTCTTCCTGAAGCTGGGTTTCGTTATACCCGGGTGAATTGGAACAAACGCGGTATTGAGAAATATCTGCTTCTAAAACCACAACGGAGCTACCTAACAGAACGGTCTTCAACGTGTGCATTAAACTTGCGGAGTTAAACTGATGTGTGTTTGCAGGAGTTTCTAAACCCTTTCTGTGAAGAAGTGGAAAACGCATTTTTTCAGCCAAATACAGGCATTCAAGAAATACCTGGAAATCTCCGTATAGACACAAAAAGAACGTACGTTTCAAACTGCTCTGCTGGGTGTTCGCTCAGCTAAGTGAGTTGAATCCGCCTTCAGAATCACAGAGTGAGAAGCACGGTTCTTCCAGGAGCTGGGTTTCGTTATACCCGGGTGAATTGGAACAAACGCTGTATTGAGAAATATCTGTTTCTAAAACCAAAACGGAGCTACCTAACAGAACAGTCTTCAATGTGTGCATTCAACTTACGGAGTTAAACTGATGTGTGTTTGCAGGAGTTTCTAAACCCTTTCTGTGAAGAAGTGGAAAACGCATTTTCCCCGCCAAATCCAGGCATTCAAGAAATAGCTGGAAATCTCCGTCTTAAACACAAAAAGGAATTATCTTGCAAACTGCTCTGCTGGGTGTTCGCTCAGCTAAGGGAGTTGAATCCGCCGTAAGAATCAGAGAGTGAGAAGCACGGTTCTTCCAGGAGCTGGGTTTCGTTATACACGGGTGAATTGGAACAAACGCAGTATTGAGAAATATCTGCTTCTAAAACCAAAACGGAGCTACCTAACAGAACGGTCTGCAACGTGTGCATTCAACTTATGGAGTTAAACTGATGTGTGTTTGCAGGAGTTTCTAAACCCTTTCTGTGAAGAAGTGGAAAACGCATAACCCCAGCCAAATAGAGTCATTCAAGAAATAGCTGGAAATCTCCGTCTTAAACACAAAACGAACGTATCTTGCAAACTGCTCTTCTGGCTGTTCTCTCAGCTAAGAAAGTTGAATCCGCCTTCAGAATCAGAGAGTGAGAAGCACGGTACCTCCAGGAGCTGGGTTTCGTTATACACGGGTGAATTGGAACAAACGCGGTATTGAGAAATATCTGCTTCTAAAACCAAAACGGAGCTACCTAACAGAACGGTCTTCAATGTGTGCATTAAACTTGCAAAGTTAAACTGATGTGTGTTTGCAGGAGTTTCTAAACCCTTTCTGTGAAGAAGTGGAAAACGCATTTTCCCAGCCAAATACAGGCATTCAAGAAATAGCTGGAAATCTCCGTCTAAAACACAAAAAGAACGTATCTTGCAAACTGCTCTGCTGGGTGTTCGCTAAGCTAAGGGAGTTGAATCCGCCTTCAGAATCAGAGAGTGAGAAGCACGGTTCTTCCAGGAACTGGGTTTCGTTATACCCGGGTGAATTGGAACCAACGCGGTATTGAGAAATATCTGCTTCTAAAACAAAAACGGAGCTACCTAACAGAACGGTCTTCAATGTGTGCATTCCACTTACGGAGTTAAACTGATGTGTGTTTGCAGGAGTTTCTAAACCCTTTCTGTGAAGAAGTGGAAAACGCATTTTCCCAGCCAAATCCAGGCATTCAAGAAAAAGCTGGAAATCTCCGTCTAAAACACAAAAAGAACCTATCTTGCAAACTGCTCTGCTGGGTGTTCGCTCAGCTACGGGAGTTGAATCCGCCTTCAGAATCAGAGAGTGAGACGCACGGTTCTTCCAGGAGCTGGGTTTCGTTATACCCGGGTGAATTGGAACAAACGCAGTATTGAGAAATATCTGCTTCTAAAACCAAAACGGAGCTACCTAACAGAACGGTCTTCAACGTGTGCATTAAACTTGCGGAGTTAAACTGATGTGTGTTTGCAGGAGTTTCTAAACCCTTCCTGTGAAGAAGTGGAAAACGCAATTTCCCAGCCAAATCCAGGCATTCAAGAAATAGATGGAAATCTCCGTTTAAACACAAAATGAACGTACGTTTCAAACTGCTCTGCTGGGTGTTCGCTCAGCTAAGTGAGTTGAATCCGCCTTCAGAATCAGAGAGTGAGAAGCACGGTTCTTCCAGGAGCTGGGTTTCATTATACCCGGGTGAATTGGAACAAACGCGGTATTGAGAAATATCTGTTTCTAAAACCAAAACGGAGCTACCAAACAGAACGGTCTTCAATGTGTGCATTCAACTTACGGAGTTAAAGTGATGTGTGTTTGCAGGAGTTTCTAAACCCTTTCTGTGAAGAAGTGGAAAACGCATTTTCCCAGCCAAATACAGGCATTCAAGAAATAGCTGGAAATCTCCGTCTAAAACACAAAAAGAACGTATCTTGCAAACTGCTCTGCTGGGTGTTCGCTAAGCTAAGGGAGTTGAATCCGCCTTCAGAATCAGAGAGTGAGAAGCACGGTTCTTCCAGGAGCTGGGTTTCGTTATACCCGGGTTAATTGGAACAAACGCTGTATTGAGAAATATCTGCTTCTATAACCAAAACGGAGCTACCTAACAGAACGGTCTTCAATGTGTGCATTCAACTTACAAAGTTAAACTGATGTGTGTTTGCAGGAGTTTCTAAACCCTTCTTGTGAAAAAGTGGAAAATGCATTGTCTCAGCCAAATCAAGTCATTCAAGAAATAGCTGGAAATCTCCGTCTAAAACACAAAATGAACGTACATTTCAATCTTATCTGCTGGGTGTTCGCTCAGCTAAGTGAGTTGAATCCGCCTTCAGAATCAGAGAGTGAGAAGCACGGTTCTTCCAGGAGCTGGGTTTCGTTATACCCGGGTGAATTTCAACAAACGCGGTATTGAGAAATATCTGCTTCTAAAACCAAAACGGAGCTACCTAACAGAACGGTCTTCAACGTGTGCATTCAACTTACGGAGTTAAACTGATGTGTGTTTGCAGGAGTTTCTAAACCCTTTCTGTGAAGAAGTGGAAAACGCATTTCCCCAGCAAAATCCAGGCGTTCAAGAAATAGCTGGAAATCTTCGTCTAAAACACAAAAAGAACGTATCTTGCAAACTGCTCTGCTGGGTGTTCGCTCAGCTAAGGGAGATGAATCCGCCTTCAGAATCAGAGAGTGAGAAGCACAATTCTTCCAGGAGCTGGGTTTCGTTATACCCGGGTGAATTGGAACAAACGCGGTATTGAGAAATATCTGCTTATAAAACAAAAACGGAGCTACCTAACAGAACGGTCTTCATCGTGTGCATTAAACTTGCAGAGTTAAACTGATGTGTGTTTGCAGGAGTTTCTAAACACTTTCTGTGAAGAAGTGGAAAACGCATTTTCCCAGCCACATCCAGGCGTTCAAGAAATAGCTGGAAATCTCCGTTTAAACACAAAAAGAACGTATCTTGCAAACTGCTCTGCTGGGTGTTCGCTCAGATAAGAAAGTTGAATCCGCCTTCAGCATCAGAGAGTGAGAAGCACGGTCCTTCCATGAGCTGTGTTTGGTTATACCCGGGTGAATGGGACAAACGCGATATTGGGAAATATCTTCTTATAAAACCAAAACGGAGCTACATAACAGAACGGTCTTCAACGTGTGCATTCAACGTGTGGAGTTAAACTGATGTGTGTTTGCAGGAATTTCTAAACTCTTTCTCTGAAGAAGTGGAAAACGCATTTTCCCAGCCAAATCCAGGCATTCAAGAAATAGCTGGAAATCTCCGTTTAAACACAAAAAGAACGTACGTTTCAAACTGCTCTGCTGGGTGTTCCCTCAGCTAAGGGAGTTGAATCCGCCTTCAGAATTACAGAGTGAGAAGCAGGGTTCTTCCAGGAGCTGGGTTTCGTTATACCCGGGTGAATGGGACAAACCCGGTATTGAGAAATATCTGCTTCTAAAACCAAAACGGAGCTACCTAACAGAACGGTCTTCAATGAGTGCATTCAACTTACGGAGTTAAACTGATGTGTGTTTGCAGGAGTTTCTAAACCCTTTCTGTGAAGAAGTGGAAAATGCATTTTCCCAGCCAAATCCAAGCATTCAAGAAATAGCTGGAAATCTCCGTCTAAAACACAAAAAGAACGTATCATGCAAACTGCTCTGCTGGGTGTTCGCTCAGCTAAGGGAGTTGAATCCGCCTTCAGAATCAAAGAGTGAGAAGCACGGTTCTTCCAGGAGCTGGGTTTCGTTATACCGGGTGAATTGGAACAAACGCGGTATTGAGAAATATCTGCTTCTAAAACCAAAACGGAGCTACCTAACAGAACGGACTTCAACGTGTGCATTTCATTTACGGAGTTAAACTGATGTGTGTTTGCAGG
This sequence comes from Callithrix jacchus, assembly GCF_049354715.1. Taxonomy (NCBI): domain Eukaryota; kingdom Metazoa; phylum Chordata; class Mammalia; order Primates; family Cebidae; genus Callithrix; species Callithrix jacchus. The sequence continues at coordinate 3,338,605 of NC_133518.1, forward strand.
AGTTTCTAAACCCTTTCTGTGAAGAAGTGGAAAACGCATTTTCCCAGCCAAATCAAGTCATTCAAGAAATAGCTGGAAATCTCCGTCTAAAACACAAAAACAACGTATCATGCAAACTGCTCTGCTGGGTGTTCGCTCAGCTAAGGGAGTTGAATCCGCCTTCAGAATCAGAGAGTGAGAAACACGGTTCTTCCAGGAGCTGGGTTGCGTTATACCCGGGTGAATTGGAACAAACCCGGTATTGAGAAATATCTGCTTCTAAAACCAAAACGGAGCTACCTAACAGAACGGTCTTCAATTAGTGCACTCAACTTACGGAGTTAAACTGATGTGTGTTTGCAGGAGTTTCTAAACCCTTTCTGTGAAGAAGTGGAAAACGCATTTTCCCAGCCAAATCCAGGCATTCAAGAAATAGTTGGAAATCTCCGTCTAAAACACAAAAAGAACGTATCTTGCAAACTGCTCTGCTGGGTGTTCGCTCAGCTAAGGGAGTTGAATCCGCCTTCAGAATCAGAGAGTGTGAAGCACGGTTCTTCCAGGAGCTGGGTTTCGTTATACCCGGGTGAATTGGAACAAACGCGGTATTGAGAAATATCTGCTTCTAAAACCAAAACGGAGCTACCTAACAGAACGGTCTTCAATGTGTGCATTCAACTTATGGAGTTTAACTGTTGTGTGTTTGCAGGAGTTTCTAAACCCTTTCTGTTAAGAAGTGACAAACGCATTTTCCCAGCCAAATCCAGGCATTCAAGAAATAGCTGGAAATCTCCGTCTAAAACACAAAAAGAACGTATCATGCAAACTGCTCTGCTGGGTGTTCGCTCAGCTAAGGGAGTTGAATCCGCCTTCAGAATCAAAGAGTGAGAAGCACGGTTCTTCCAGGAGCTGGGTTTCGTTATACCGGGTGAATTGGAACAAACGCGGTATTGAGAAATATCTGCTTCTAAAACCAAAACGGAGCTACCTAGCAGAACGGACTTCAACGTGTGCATTTCATTTACGGAGTTAAACTGATGTGTGTTTGCAGGAGTTTCTAAACCCTTTCTGTGAAGAAGTGGAAAACGCATTTTCCCAGCCAAATCCAGGCATTCAAGAAATAGCTGGAAATCTCCGTCTAAAACACAAAAAGAACGTATCTTGCAAACTGCTCTGCTGGGTGTTCGCTCAGCTAAGGGAGTTGAATCCGCCTTCAGAATCAGAGAGTGAGAAGCACGGTTCTTCCAGGAGCTGGGTTTCGTTATACCCGGGTGAATTGGAACAAACGCGGTATTGAGAAATATCTGCTTCTAAAACCAAAACGGAGCTACCTAACAGAACGGTCTTCAATGTGTGTATTCAACTTACGGAGTTAAAATGATGTGTGTTTGCAGGAGTTTCTAAACCCTTTCTGTGAAGAAGTGGAAAACGCATTTTCCCAGCCAAATCCAGGCATTCAAGAAATAGCTGGAAATCTCCGTCTAAAACACAAAAAGAACGTATCTTGCAAACTGCTCTGCTGGGTGTTCGCTCAGCTAAGGGAGTTGAATCCGCCTTCAGAATCAGAGAGTGAGAAGCACGGTTCTTCCAGGAGCTGGGTTTCGTAATACCCGGGTGAATTGGAACAAACGCGGTATTGAGAAATATCTGCTTCTAAAACCAAAACGGAGCTACCTAACAGAACGGTCTTCAATGTGTGCATTCAACTTACGGAGGTAAACTGATGTGTGTTTGCAGGAGTTTCTAAACCCTTTCTGTGAAGAAGTGGAAAACGCATTTTCCCAGCCAAATCCAGGCATTCAAGAAATAGCTGGAAATCTCCGTCTAAAACACAAAAAGAACGTATCTTGCAAACTGCTCTGCTGGGTGTTCGCTCAGCTAAGGGAGTTGAATCCGCCTTCAGAATCAGAGAGTGAGAAGCACGGTTCTTCCAGGAGCTGGGTTTCGTAATACCCGGGTGAATTGGAACAAACGCGGTATTGAGAAATATCTGCTTCTAAAACCGAAACGGAGCTACCTAACAGAACGGTCTTCAATGTTTGCATTCAACTTACGGAGTTAAAGTGATGTGTGTTTGCAGGAGTTTCTAAACCCTTTCTGTGAAGAAGTGGAAAACGCATTTTCCCAGCCAAATCCAGGCATTCAAGAAATAGCTGGAAATCTCCGTCTAAAACACAAAAAGAACGTATCTTGCAAACTGCTCTGCTGGGTGTTCGCTCAGCTAAGGGAGTTGAATCCGACTTCAGAATCAGAGAGTGAGAAGCACGGTTCTTCCAGGAGCTGGGTTTCGTAATACCCGGGTGAATTGGAACAAATGCGGTATTGAGAAATATCTGCTTCTAAAACCAAAACGGAGCTACCTAACAGAACGGTCTTCAATGTGTGCATTCAACTTACGGAGTTAAACTGATGTGTGTTTGCAGGAGTTTCTAAACCCTTTCTGTGAAGAAGTGGAAAACGGATTTTCCCAGCCAAATCCAGGCATTCAAGAAATAGCTGGAAATCTCCGTCTAAAACACAAAAAGAACGTATCTTGCAAACTGCTCTGCTGGGTGTTCGCTCAGCTAAGGGAGTTGAATCCGCCTTCAGAATCAGAGAGTGAGAAGCACGGTTCTTCCAGGAGCTGGGTTTCGTAATACCCGGGTGCATTGGAACAAACGCGGTATTGAGAAATATCTGCTTCTAAAACCAAAACGGAGCTACCTAACAGAACGGTCTTCAATGTGTGCATTCAACTTACAGAGGTAAACTGATGTGTGTTTGCAGGAGTTTCTAAACACTTTCTGTGAAGAAGTGGAAAACGCATTTTCCCAGCCACATCCAGGCGTTCAAGAAATAGCTGGAAATCTCCGTTTAAACACAAAAAGAACGTATCTTGCAAACTGCTCTGCTGGGTGTTCGCTCAGCCAAGGGAGATGAATCCGCCTTCAGAATCAGAGAGTGAGAAGCACGGCTCTTCCAGAAGCTGGGTTTCGTTATACCCAGGTGAATTGGAACAAACCCGGTATTGAGAAATATCTGCTTCTAAAACCAAAACGGAGCTACCTAATAGATCGGTCCTCAATGTGTGCATTCCACTTACGGAGATAAAGTGATGTGTGTTTGCAGGAGTTTCTAAACCCTTTCTGTGAAGAAGTGGAAAACGCATTTTCCCAGCCAAATCAAGTCATTCAAGAAATAGCTGGAAATCTCCGTCTAAAACACAAAAAGAACGTATCTCGCAAACTGCTCTGCTGGGTGTTCGCTCAGCTAAGGGAGATGAATCCGCCTTCAGAATCAGAGAGTGAGAAGCACGGTTCTTCCAGGAGCTGGGTTTCGTTATACCCGGGTGAATTGGAACAAACGCGATATTGAGAGATATCTGCTTCTAAAACCAAAACGGAGCTACCTAACAGAACGGTCTTCAACGTGTGCATTAAACTTGCAGAGTTAAACGGATGTGTGTTTGCAGGAGTTTCTAAACGCTTTCTGTGAAGAAGTGGAAAACGCATTTTCCAAGCCAAATCCAGGCATTCAAGAAATAGCAGGAAATCTCCGTTTAAACACAAAAAGAACGTACGTTTCAAACTGCTCTTCTGGGTGTTCGCTCAGCTAAGTGGGTTGAATCCGCCTTCAGAATCACAGAGTGAGAAGCACGGTTCTTCCTGAAGCTGGGTTTCGTTATACCCGGGTGAATTGGAACAAACGCGGTATTGAGAAATATCTGCTTCTAAAACCACAACGGAGCTACCTAACAGAACGGTCTTCAACGTGTGCATTAAACTTGCGGAGTTAAACTGATGTGTGTTTGCAGGAGTTTCTAAACCCTTTCTGTGAAGAAGTGGAAAACGCATTTTTTCAGCCAAATACAGGCATTCAAGAAATACCTGGAAATCTCCGTATAGACACAAAAAGAACGTACGTTTCAAACTGCTCTGCTGGGTGTTCGCTCAGCTAAGGGAGTTGAATCCGCCTTCAGAATCAGAGAGTGAGAAGCACGGTTCTTCCAGGAGCTGGGTTTCGTAATACCCGGGTGAATTGGAACAAACGCGGTATTGAGAAATATCTGCTTCTAAAACCAAAACGGAGCTACCTAACAGAACGGTCTTCAATGTGTGCATTCAACTTACGGAGTTAAACTGATGTGTGTTCGCAGGAGTTTCTAAACCCTTTCTGTGAAGAAGTGGAAAACGCATTTTCCCAGCCAAATCCAGGCATTCAAGAAATAGCTGGAAATCTCCGTCTAAAACACAAAACGAAGGTATCTTGCAAACTGCTCTGCTGGGTGTTCGCTCAGCTAAGGGAGTTGAATCCGCCTTCAGAATCAGAGAGTGAGAAGCACGGTTCTTCCAGGAGCTGGGTTTCGTTATACCCGGGTGCATTGGAACAAACGCGGTATTGAGAAATATCTGCTTCTAAAACCAAAACGGAGCTACCTAACAGAACGGTCTTCAATGTGTGCATTCAACTTACGGAGTTAAAGTGATGTGTGTTTGCAGGAGTTTCTAAACCCTTTCTGTGAAGAAGTGGAAAACGCATTTTCCCAGCCAAATCCAGGCATTCAAGAAATAGCTGGAAATCTCCGTCTAAAACACAAAAAGAACGTATCTTGCAAACTGCTCTGCTGGGTGTTCGCTCAGCTAAGGGAGTTGAATCCGCCTTCAGAATCAGAGAGTGAGAAGCACGGTTCTTCCAGGAGCTGGGTTTCGTTATACCCGGGTGCCTTGGAACAAACGCGGTATTGAGAAATATCTGCTTCTAAAACCAAAACGGAGCTACCTAACAGAACGGTCTTCAATGTGTGCATTCAACTTACGGAGTTAAAGTGATGTGTGTTTGCAGGAGTTTCTAAACCCTTTCTGTGAAGAAGTGGAAAACGCATTTTCCCAGCCAAATCCAGGCATTCAAGAAATAGCTGGAAATCTCCGTCTAAAACACAAAAAGAACGTATCTTGCAAACTGCTCTGCTGGGTGTTCGCTCAGCTAAGGGAGTTGAATCCGCCTTCAGAATCAGAGAGTGAGAAGCACGGTTCTTCCAGGAGCTGGGTTTCGTAATACCCGGGTGAATTGGAACAAACGCGGTATTGAGAAATATCTGCTTCTAAAACCAAAACGGAGCTACCTAACAGAACGGTCTTCAATGTGTGCATTCAACTTACGGAGTTAAACTGATGTGTGTTTGCAGGAGTTTCTAAACCCTTTCTGTGAAGAAGTGGAAAACGCATTTTCCCAGCCAAATCCAGGCATTCAAGAAATAGCTGGAAATCTCCGTCTAAAACACAAAAAGAACGTATCTTGCAAACTGCTCTGCTGGGTGTTCGCTCAGCTAAGGGAGTTGAATCCGCCTTCAGAATCAGAGAGTGAGAAGCACGGTTCTTCCAGGAGCTGGGTTTCGTAATACCCGGGTGAATTGGAACAAACGCGGTATTGAGAAATATCTGCTTCTAAAACCAAAACGGAGCTACCTAACAGAACGGTCTTCAATGTGTGCATTCAACTTACGGAGTTAAACTGATGTGTGTTTGCAGGAGTTTCTAAACCCTTTCTGTGAAGAAGTGGAAAACGCATTTTCCCAGCCAAATCCAGGCATTCAAGAAATAGCTGGAAATCTCCGTCTAAAACACAAAAAGAACGTATCTTGCAAACTGCTCTGCTGGGTGTTCGCTCAGCTAAGGGAGTTGAATCAGCCTTCAGAATCAGAGAGTGAGAAGCACGGTTCTTCCAGGAGCTGGGTTTCGTAATACCCGGGTGAATTGGAACAAACGCGGTATTGAGAAATATCTGCTTCTAAAACCAAAACGGAGCTACCTAACAGAACGGTCTTCAATGTGTGCATTCAACTTACGGAGTTAAACTGATGTGTGTTTGCAGGAGTTTCTAAACCCTTTCTGTGAAGAAGTGGAAAACGCATTTTCCCAGCCAAATCCAGGCATTCAAGAAATAGCTGGAAATCTCCGTCTAAAACACAAAAAGAACGTATCTTGCAAACTGCTCTGCTGGGTGTTCGCTCAGCTAAGGGAGTTGAATCCGCCTTCAGAATCAGAGAGTGAGAAGCACGGTTCTTCCAGGAGCTGGGTTTCGTAATACCCGGGTGAATTGGAACAAACGCGGTATTGAGAAATATCTGCTTCTAAAACCAAAACGGAGCTACCTAACAGAACGGTCTTCAATGTGTGCATTCAACTTACGGAGTTAAACTGATGTGTGTTCGCAGGAGTTTCTAAACCCTTTCTGTCAAGAAGTGGAAAACGCATTTTCCCAGCCAAATCCAGGCATTCAAGAAATAGCTGGAAATCTCCGTCTAAAACACAAAAAGAAGGTATCTTGCAAACTGCTCTGCTGGGTGTTCGCTCAGCTAAGGGAGTTGAATCCGCCTTCAGAATCAGAGAGTGAGAAGCACGGTTTTTCCAGGAGCTGGGTTTCGTTATACCCGGGTGCATTGGAACAAACGCGGTATTGAGAAATATCTGCTTCTAAAACCAAAACGGAGCTACCTAACAGAACGGTCTTCAATGTGTGCATTCAACTTACGGAGTTAAACTGATGTGTGTTTGCAGGAGTTTCTAAACCCTTTCTGTGAAGAAGTGGAAAACGCATTTTCCCAGCCAAATCCAGGCATTCAAGAAATAGCTGGAAATCTCCGTCTAAAACACAAAAAGAACGTATCTTGCAAACTGCTCTGCTGGGTGTTCGCTCAGATAAGGGAGTTGAATCCGCCTTCAGAATCAGAGAGTGAGAAGCACGGTTCTTCCAGGAGCTGGGTTTCGTTATACCCGGGTGAATTGGAACAAACGCGGTATTGAGAAATATCTGCTTCTAAAACCAAAACGGAGCTACCTAACAGAACGGTCTTCAATGTGTGCATTCAACTTACGGAGATAAACTGATGTGTGTTTGCAGGAGTTTCTAAACCCTTTCTGTGAAGAAGTGGAAAACGCATTTTCCCAGCCAAATCCAGGCATTCAAGAAATAGCTGGAAATCTCCGTCTAAAACACAAAAAGAACGTATCTTGCAAACTGCTCTGCTGGGTGTTCGCTCAGCTAAGGGAGTTGAATCCGCCTTCAGAATCAGAGAGTGAGAAGCACGGTTCTTCCAGGAGCTGGGTTTCGTTATACCCGGGTGAATTGGAACAAACGCGGTATTGAGAAATATCTGCTTCTAAAACCAAAACGGAGCTACCTAACAGAACGGTCTTCAATGTGTGCATTCAACTTACGGAGTTAAAATGATGTGTGTTTGCAGGAGTTTCTAAACCCTTTCTGTGAAGAAGTGGAAAACGCATTTTCCCAGCCAAATCCAGGCATTCAAGAAATAGCTGGAAATCTCCGTCTAAAACACAAAAAGAACGTATCTTGCAAACTGCTCTGCTGGGTGTTCGCTCAGCTAAGGGAGTTGAATCCGCCTTCAGAATCAGAGAGTGAGAAGCACGGTTCTTCCAGGAGCTGGGTTTCGTAATACCCGGGTGAATTGGAACAAACGCAGTATTGAGAAATATCTGCTTCTAAAACCAAAACGGAGCTACCTAACAGAACGGTCTTCAATGTGTGCATTCAACTTACGGAGGTAAACTGATGTGTGTTTGCAGGAGTTTCTAAACCCTTTCTGTGAAGAAGTGGAAAACGCATTTTCCCAGCCAAATCCAGGCATTCAAGAAAGAGCTGGAAATCTCCGTCTAAAACACAAAAAGAAGGTATCTTGCAAACTGCTCTGCTGGGTGTTCGCTCAGCTAAGGGAGTTGAATCCGCCTTCAGAATCAGAGAGTGAGAAGCACGGTTCTTCCAGGAGCTGGGTTTCGTAATACCCGGGTGAATTGGAACAAACGCGGTATTGAGAAATATCTGCTTCTAAAACCAAAACGGAGCTACCTAACAGAACGGTCTTCAATGTTTGCATTCAACTTACGGAGTTAAAGTGATGTGTGTTTGCAGGAGTTTCTAAACCCTTTCTGTGAAGAAGTGGAAAACGCATTTTCCCAGCCAAATCCAGGCATTCAAGAAATAGCTGGAAATCTCCGTCTAAAACACAAAAAGAACGTATCTTGCAAACTGCTCTGCTGGGTGTTCTCTCAGCTAAGGGAGTTGAATCCGCCTTCAGAATCAGAGAGTGAGAAGCACGGTTCTTCCAGGAGCTGGGTTTCGTAATACCCGGGTGAATTGGAACAAACGCGGTATTGAGAAATATCTGCTTCTAAAACCGAAACGGAGCTACCTAACAGAACGGTCTTCAATGTTTGCATTCAACTTACGGAGTTAAACTGATGTGTGTTTGCAGGAGTTTCTAAACCCTTTCTGTGAAGAAGTGGAAAACGCATTTTCCCAGCCAAATCCAGGCATTCAAGAAATAGCTGGAAATCTCCGTCTAAAACACAAAAAGAACGTATCTTGCAAACTGCTCTGCTGGGTGTTCGCTCAGCTAAGGGAGTTGAATCCGACTTCAGAATCAGAGAGTGAGAAGCACGGTTCTTCCAGGAGCTGGGTTTCGTAATACCCGGGTGAATTGGAACAAATGCGGTATTGAGAAATATCTGCTTCTAAAACCAAAACGGAGCTACCTAACAGAACGGTCTTCAATGTGTGCATTCAACTTACGGAGTTAAACTGATGTGTGTTTGCAGGAGTTTCTAAACCCTTTCTGTGAAGAAGTGGAAAACGGATTTTCCCAGCCAAATCCAGGCATTCAAGAAATAGCTGGAAATCTCCGTCTAAAACACAAAAAGAACGTATCTTGCAAACTGCTCTGCTGGGTGTTCGCTCAGCTAAGGGAGTTGAATCCGCCTTCAGAATCAGAGAGTGAGAAGCACGGTTCTTCCAGGAGCTGGGTTTCGTAATACACGGGTGCATTGGAACAAACGCTTTATTGAGAAATATCTGCTGCTAAAACCAAAACGGAGCTACCTAACAGAACGGTCTTCAATGTGTGCATTCAACTTACAGAGGTAAACTGATGTGTGTTTGCAGGAGTTTCTAAACACTTTCTGTGAAGAAGTGGAAAACGCATTTTCCCAGCCACATCCAGGCGTTCAAGAAATAGCTGGAAATCTCCGTTTAAACACAAAAAGAACGTATCTTGCAAACTGCTCTGCTGGGTGTTCGCTCAGCCAAGGGAGTTGAATCCGCCTTCAGAATCAGAGAGTGAGAAGCACGGCTCTTCCAGAAGCTGGGTTTCGTTATACCCAGGTGAATTGGAACAAACCCGGTATTGAGAAATATCTGCTTCTAAAACCAAAACGGAGCTACCTAATAGATCGGTCCTCAATGTGTGCATTCCACTTACGGAGATAAAGTGATGTGTGTTTGCAGGAGTTTCTAAACCCTTTCTGTGAAGAAGTGGAAAACGCAATTTCCCAGCCAAATCAAGTCATTCAAGAAATAGCTGGAAATCTCCGTCTAAAACACAAAAAGAACGTATCTCGCAAACTGCTCTGCTGGGTGTTCGCTCAGCTAAGGGAGATGAATCCGCCTTCAGAATCAGAGAGTGAGAAGCACGGTTCTTCCAGGAGCTGGGTTTCGTTATACCCGGGTGAATTGGAACAAACGCGATATTGAGAGATATCTGCTTCTAAAACCAAAACGGAGCTACCTAACAGAACGGTCTTCAACGTGTGCATTAAACTTGCAGAGTTAAACGGATGTGTGTTTGCAGGAGTTTCTAAACGCTTTCTGTGAAGAAGTGGAAAACGCATTTTCCAAGCCAAATCCAGGCATTCAATAAATAGCAGGAAATCTCCGTTTAAACACAAAAAGAACGTACGTTTCAAACTGCTCTTCTGGGTGTTCGCTCAGCTAAGTGGGTTGAATCCGCCTTCAGAATCACAGAGTGAGAAGCACGGTTCTTCCTGAAGCTGGGTTTCGTTATACCCGGGTGAATTGGAACAAACGCGGTATTGAGAAATATCTGCTTCTAAAACCACAACGGAGCTACCTAACAGAACGGTCTTCAACGTGTGCATTAAACTTGCGGAGTTAAACTGATGTGTGTTTGCAGGAGTTTCTAAACCCTTTCTGTGAAGAAGTGGAAAACGCATTTTTTCAGCCAAATACAGGCATTCAAGAAATACCTGGAAATCTCCGTATAGACACAAAAAGGACGTACGTTTCAAACTGCTCTGCTGGGTGTTCGCTCAGCTAAGTGAGTTGAATCCGCCTTCAGAATCACAGAGTGAGAAGCACGGTTCTTCCAGGAGCTGGGTTTTGTTATACCCGGGTGAATTGGAACAAACGCTGTATTGAGAAATATCTGTTTCTAAAACCAAAACGGAGCTACCTAACAGAACAGTCTTCAATGTGTGCATTCAACTTACGGAGTTAAACTGATGTGTGTTTGCAGGAGTTTCTAAACCCTTTCTGTGAAGAAGTGGAAAACGCATTTTCCCCGCCAAATCCAGGCATTCAAGAAATAGCTGGAAATCTCCGTCTTAAACACAAAAAGGAATTATCTTGCAAACTGCTCTGCTGGGTGTTCGCTCAGCTAAGGGAGTTGAATCCGCCGTAAGAATCAGAGAGTGAGAAGCACGGTTCTTCCAGGAACTGGGTTTCGTTATACACGGGTGAATTGGAACAAACGCAGTATTGAGAAATATCTGCTTCTAAAACCAAAACGGAGCTACCTAACAGAACGGTCTGCAACGTGTGCATTCAACTTATGGAGTTAAACTGATGTGTGTTTGCAGGAGTTTCTAAACCCTTTCTGTGAAGAAGTGGAAAACGCATAACCCCAGCCAAATAGAGTCATTCAAGAAATAGCTGGAAATCTCCGTCTTAAACACAAAACGAACGTATCTTGCAAACTGCTCTTCTGGCTGTTCTCTCAGCTAAGAAAGTTGAATCCGCCTTCAGAATCAGAGAGTGAGAAGCACGGTACCTCCAGGAGCTGGGTTTCGTTATACACGGGTGAATTGGAACAAACGCGGTATTGAGAAATATCTGCTTCTAAAACCAAAACGGAGCTACCTAACAGAACGGTCTTCAATGTGTGCATTAAACTTGCAGAGTTAAACTGATGTGTGTTTGCAGGAGTTTCTAAACCCTTTCTGTGAAGAAGTGGAAAACGCATTTTCCCAGCCAAATACAGGCATTCAAGAAATAGCTGGAAATCTCCGTCTAAAACACAAAAAGAACGTATCTTGCAAACTGCTCTGCTGGGTGTTCGCTAAGCTAAGGGAGTTGAATCCGCCTTCAGAATCAGAGAGTGAGAAGCACGGTTCTTCCAGGAACTGGGTTTCGTTATACCCGGGTGAATTGGAACCAACGCGGTATTGAGAAATATCTGCTTCTAAAACAAAAACGGAGCTACCTAACAGAACGGTCTTCAATGTGTGCATTCCACTTACGGAGTTAAACTGATGTGTGTTTGCAGGAGTTTCTAAACCCTTTCTGTGAAGAAGTGGAAAACGCATTTTCCCAGCCAAATCCAGGCATTCAAGAAAAAGCTGGAAATCTCCGTCTAAAACACAAAAAGAACCTATCTTGCAAACTGCTCTGCTGGGTGTTCGCTCAGCTACGGGAGTTGAATCCGCCTTCAGAATCAGAGAGTGAGACGCACGGTTCTTCCAGGAGCTGGGTTTCGTTATACCCGGGTGAATTGGAACAAACGCAGTATTGAGAAATATCTGCTTCTAAAACCAAAACGGAGCTACCTAACAGAACGGTCTTCAACGTGTGCATTAAACTTGCGGAGTTAAACTGATGTGTGTTTGCAGGAGTTTCTAAACCCTTCCTGTGAAGAAGTGGAAAACGCAATTTCCCAGCCAAATCCAGGCATTCAAGAAATAGATGGAAATCTCCGTTTAAACACAAAATGAACGTACGTTTCAAACTGCTCTGCTGGGTGTTCGCTCAGCTAAGTGAGTTGAATCCGCCTTCAGAATCAGAGAGTGAGAAGCACGGTTCTTCCAGGAGCTGGGTTTCATTATACCCGGGTGAATTGGAACAAACGCGGTATTGAGAAATATCTGTTTCTAAAACCAAAACGGAGCTACCAAACAGAACGGTCTTCAATGTGTGCATTCAACTTACGGAGTTAAAGTGATGTGTGTTTGCAGGAGTTTCTAAACCCTTTCTGTGAAGAAGTGGAAAACGCATTTCCCCAGCAAAATCCAGGCGTTCAAGAAATAGCTGGAAATCTTCGTCTAAAACACAAAAAGAACGTATCTTGCAAACTGCTCTGCTGGGTGTTCGCTCAGCTAAGGGAGATGAATCCGCCTTCAGAATCAGAGAGTGAGAAGCACAATTCTTCCAGGAGCTGGGTTTCGTTATACCCGGGTGAATTGGAACAAACGCGGTATTGAGAAATATCTGCTTATAAAACAAAAACGGAGCTACCTAACAGAACGGTCTTCATCGTGTGCATTAAACTTGCAGAGTTAAACTGATGTGTGTTTGCAGGAGTTTCTAAACACTTTCTGTGAAGAAGTGGAAAACGCATTTTCCCAGCCACATTCAGGCGTTCAAGAAATAGCTGGAAATCTCCGTTTAAACACAAAAAGAACGTATCTTGCAAACTGCTCTGCTGGGTGTTCGCTCAGATAAGAAAGTTGAATCCGCCTTCAGCATCAGAGAGTGAGAAGCACGGTCCTTCCATGAGCTGTGTTTGGTTATACCCGGGTGAATGGGACAAACGCGATATTGGGAAATATCTTCTTATAAAACCAAAACGGAGCTACATAACAGAACGGTCTTCAACGTGTGCATTCAACGTGTGGAGTTAAACTGATGTGTGTTTGCAGGAATTTCTAAACTCTTTCTCTGAAGAAGTGGAAAACGCATTTTCCCAGCCAAATCCAGGCATTCAAGAAATAGCTGGAAATCTCCGTTTAAACACAAAAAGAACGTACGTTTCAAACTGCTCTGCTGGGTGTTCCCTCAGCTAAGGGAGTTGAATCCGCCTTCAGAATTACAGAGTGAGAAGCAGGGTTCTTCCAGGAGCTGGGTTTCGTTATACCCGGGTGAATGGGACAAACCCGGTATTGAGAAATATCTGCTTCTAAAACCAAAACGGAGCTACCTAACAGAACGGTCTTCAATGAGTGCATTCAACTTACGGAGTTAAACTGATGTGTGTTTGCAGGAGTTTCTAAACCCTTTCTGTGAAGAAGTGGAAAATGCATTTTCCCAGCCAAATCCAAGCATTCAAGAAATAGCTGGAAATCTCCGTCTAAAACACAAAAAGAACGTATCATGCAAACTGCTCTGCTGGGTGTTCGCTCAGCTAAGGGAGTTGAATCCGCCTTCAGAATCAAAGAGTGAGAAGCACGGTTCTTCCAGGAGCTGGGTTTCGTTACACCGGGTGAATTGGAACAAACGCGGTATTGAGAAATATCTGCTTCTAAAACCAAAACGGAGCTACCTAACAGAACGGACTTCAACGTGTGCATTTCATTTACGGAGTTAAACTGATGTGTGTTTGCAGGAGTTTCTAAACCCTTTCTGTGAAGAAGTGGAAAACGCATTTTCCCAGCCAAATCAAGTCATTCAAGAAATAGCTGGAAATCTCCGTCTAAAACACAAAAAGAACGTATCATGCAAACTGCTCTGCTGGGTGTTCGCTCAGCTAAGGGAGTTGAATCCGCCTTCAGAATCAGAGAGTGAGAAGCACGGTTCTTCCAGGAGCTGGGTTGCGTTATACCCGGGTGAATTGGAACAAACCCGGTATTGAGAAATATCTGCTTCTAAAACCAAAACGGAGCTACCTAACAGAACGGTCTTCAATTAGTGCACTCAACTTACGGAGTTAAACTGATGTGTGTTTGCAGGAGTTTCTAAACCCTTTCTGTGAAGAAGTGGAAAACGCATTTTCCCAGCCAAATCCAGGCATTCAAGAAATAGTTGGAAATCTCCGTCTAAAACACAAAAAGAACGTATCTTGCAAACTGCTCTGCTGGGTGTTCGCTCAGCTAAGGGAGTTGAATCCGCCTTCAGAATCAGAGAGTGTGAAGCACGGTTCTTCCAGGAGCTGGGTTTCGTTATACCCGGGTGAATTGGAACAAACGCGGTATTGAGAAATATCTGCTTCTAAAACCAAAACGGAGCTACCTAACAGAACGGTCTTCAATGTGTGCATTCAACTTATGGAGTTTAACTGTTGTGTGTTTGCAGGAGTTTCTAAACCCTTTCTGTTAAGAAGTGACAAACGCATTTTCCCAGCCAAATCCAGGCATTCAAGAAATAGCTGGAAATCTCCGTCTAAAACACAAAAAGAACGTATCATGCAAACTGCTCTGCTGGGTGTTCGCTCAGCTAAGGGAGTTGAATCCGCCTTCAGAATCAAAGAGTGAGAAGCACGGTTCTTCCAGGAGCTGGGTTTCGTTATACCGGGTGAATTGGAACAAACGCGGTATTGAGAAATATCTGCTTCTAAAACCAAAACGGAGCTACCTAGCAGAACGGACTTCAACGTGTGCATTTCATTTACGGAGTTAAACTGATGTGTGTTTGCAGGAGTTTCTAAACCCTTTCTGTGAAGAAGTGGAAAACGCATTTTCCCAGCCAAATCCAGGCATTCAAGAAATAGCTGGAAATCTCCGTCTAAAACACAAAAAGAACGTATCTTGCAAACTGCTCTGCTGGGTGTTCGCTCAGCTAAGGGAGTTGAATCCGCCTTCAGAATCAGAGAGTGAGAAGCACGGTTCTTCCAGGAGCTGGGTTTCGTTATACCCGGGTGAATTGGAACAAACGCGGTATTGAGAAATATCTGCTTCTAAAACCAAAACGGAGCTACCTAACAGAACGGTCTTCAATGTGTGTATTCAACTTACGGAGTTAAAATGATGTGTGTTTGCAGGAGTTTCTAAACCCTTTCTGTGAAGAAGTGGAAAACGCATTTTCCCAGCCAAATCCAGGCATTCAAGAAATAGCTGGAAATCTCCGTCTAAAACACAAAAAGAACGTATCTTGCAAACTGCTCTGCTGGGTGTTCGCTCAGCTAAGGGAGTTGAATCCGCCTTCAGAATCAGAGAGTGAGAAGCACGGTTCTTCCAGGAGCTGGGTTTCGTAATACCCGGGTGCATTGGAACAAACGCGGTATTGAGAAATATCTGCTTCTAAAACCAAAACGGAGCTACCTAACAGAACGGTCTTCAATTAGTGCACTCAACTTACGGAGTTAAACTGATGTGTGTTTGCAGGAGTTTCTAAACCCTTTCTGTGAAGAAGTGGAAAACGCATTTTCCCAGCCAAATCCAGGCATTCAAGAAATAGTTGGAAATCTCCGTCTAAAACACAAAAAGAACGTATCTTGCAAACTGCTCTGCTGGGTGTTCGCTCAGCTAAGGGAGTTGAATCCGCCTTCAGAATCAGAGAGTGTGAAGCACGGTTCTTCCAGGAGCTGGGTTTCGTTATACCCGGGTGAATTGGAACAAACGCGGTATTGAGAAATATCTGCTTCTAAAACCAAAACGGAGCTACCTAACAGAACGGTCTTCAATGTGTGCATTCAACTTATGGAGTTTAACTGTTGTGTGTTTGCAGGAGTTTCTAAACCCTTTCTGTTAAGAAGTGACAAACGCATTTTCCCAGCCAAATCCAGGCATTCAAGAAATAGCTGGAAATCTCCGTCTAAAACACAAAAAGAACGTATCATGCAAACTGCTCTGCTGGGTGTTCGCTCAGCTAAGGGAGTTGAATCCGCCTTCAGAATCAAAGAGTGAGAAGCACGGTTCTTCCAGGAGCTGGGTTTCGTTATACCGGGTGAATTGGAACAAACGCGGTATTGAGAAATATCTGCTTCTAAAACCAAAACGGAGCTACCTAACAGAACGGACTTCAACGTGTGCATTTCATTTACGGAGTTAAACTGATGTGTGTTTGCAGGAGTTTCTAAACCCTTTCTGTGAAGAAGTGGAAAACGCATTTTCCCAGCCAAATCAAGTCATTCAAGAAATAGCTGGAAATCTCCGTCTAAAACACAAAAAGAACGTATCATGCAAACTGCTCTGCTGGGTGTTCGCTCAGCTAAGGGAGTTGAATCCGCCTTCAGAATCAGAGAGTGAGAAGCACGGTTCTTCCAGGAGCTGGGTTGCGTTATACCCGGGTGAATTGGAACAAACCCGGTATTGAGAAATATCTGCTTCTAAAACCAAAACGGAGCTACCTAACAGAACGGTCTTCAACGTGTGCATTCCATTTATGGAGTTAAACTGATGTGTGTTTGCAGGAGTTTCTAAACCCTTTCTGTGAAGAAGTGGAAAACGCATTTTCCCAGCCAAATCAAATCATTCAAAAATAGCTGGAAATCGTCGTCTAAAACACAAAAAGAACGTATCTTGCAAACTGCTCTGCTGGGTGTTCGCTCAGCTAAGGGAGTTGAATCCGCTTTATGAATCAGAGAGTGAGAAGCACGGTTCTTCCAGGAGCTGGGTTTCCTTATACCCAAGTGAATTGGAACAAACGCGGTATTGAGAAATATCTGCTTCTAAAACCAAAACGGAGCTACCTAACAGAAAGGTCTTCAATGTGTGCATTCATCTTACGGAGTTTAACTGATGTGTTTTTGCAGGAGTTGCTAAGCCCTTTCTGTGAAGAAGTGGAAAACGCATTTCCCCAGCCAAATCCAGGGTTTCAAGAAATAGCTGGATATCTCCGTCTGAAACACAAAAAGAACGTATCTAGCAAACTGCTCTGCTGGGTATTCGCTCAGCTAAGGGAGTTGAATCCGCCTTCAGAATCAGAGAGTGAGAAGCACGGTTCTTCCAGGAGCTGGGTTTCGTTATATTCGGGTGAATTGGAACAAACGCGGTATTGAGAAATATCTGCTTCTAAAACCAAAACGGAGCTACCTAACAGAACGGTCTTCAACGTGTGCATTAAACTTGCAGAGTTAAACTGATGTGTGTTTGCAGGAGTTTCTAAACCCTTTCTGTGAAGAAGTGGAAAACGCATTTTCCCAGCCAAATCCAGGCGTTCAAGAAATAGCTGGAAATCTCCGTTTAAATACAAAAAGAACGTATCTTGCAAACTGCTCTGCTGGGTGTTCGCTCAGCTAAGGGAGTTGAATCCGCCTTCAGAATCAGAGAGTGAGAAGCACAATTCTTCCAGGAGCTGGGTTTCGTTATACCCGGGTGAATTGGAACAAACGCGGTATTGAGAAATATCTGCTTATAAAACAAAAACGGAGCTACCTAACAGAACGGTCTTCATCGTGTGCATTAAACTTGCAGAGTTAAACTGATGTGTGTTTGCAGGAGTTTCTAAACACTTTCTGTGAAGAAGTGGAAAACGCATTTTCCCAGCCACATCCAGGCGTTCAAGAAATAGCTGGAAATCTCCGTTTGAACACAAAAAGAACGTATCTTGCAAACTGCTCTGCTGGGTGTTCGCTCAGATAAGAAAGTTGAATCCGCCTTCAGCATCACAGAGTGAGAAGCACGGTCCTTCCATTAGCTGTGTTTGGTTACACCCGGGTGAATGGGACAAACGCGATATTGGGAAATATCTTCTTATAAAACCAAAACGGAGCTACATAACAGAACGGTCTTCAACGTGTGCATTCAACGTGTGGAGTTAAACTGATGTGTGTTTGCAGGTGTTTCTAAACTCTTTCTCTGAAGAAGTGGAAAACGCATTTTCCCAGCCAAATCCAGGCATTCAAGAAATAGCTGGAAATCTCCGTTTAAACACAAAAAGAACGTACGTTTCAAACTGCTCTGCTGGGTGTTCCCTCAGCTAAGGGAGTTGAATCCGCCTTCAGAATTACAGAGTGAGAAGCACGGTTCTTCCAGGAGCTGGGTTTCGTTATACCCGGGTGAATGGGACAAACCCGGTATTGAGAAATATCTGCTTCTAAAACCAAAACGGAGCTACCTAACAGAACGGTCTTCAATGAGTGCATTCAACTTACGGAGTTAAACTGATGTGTGTTTGCAGGAGTTTCTAAACCCTTTCTGTGAAGAAGTGGAAAATGCATTTTCCCAGCCAAATCCAGGCATTCAAGAAATAGCTGGAAATCTCCGTCTAAAACACAAAAAGAACGTATCATGCAAACTGCTCTGCTGGGTGTTCGCTCAGCTAAGGGAGTTGAATCCGCCTTCAGAATCAGAGAGTGAGAAGCACGGTTCTTCCAGGAGCTGGGTTTCGTTATACCCGGGTGAATTGGAACAAACGCGGTATTGAGAAATATCTGCTTCTGAAACCAAAACGGAGCTACCTAACAGAACGGTCTTCAATGTGTGCATTTATCTTATGGAGTTTAACTGATGTGTGTTTGCAGGAGTTTCTAAGCTCTTTCTGTGAAGAAGTGGAAAACGCATTTTCCCAGCCAAATCCAGGCATTCAAGAAATAGCTGGAAATCTCCGTCTAAAACACAAAAAGAACGTATCTTGCAAACTGCTCTGCTGGGTGTTCGCTCAGCTAAGGGAGTTGAATCCGCCTTCTGAATCAGAGAGTGAGAAGCACGGTTCTTCCAGGAGCTGGGTTTCGTTATACCCGGGTGAATTGGAACAAACGCGGTATTGAGAAATATCTGCTTCTGAAACCAAAACGGAGCTAACTAACAGAACGGTCTTCAACGTGTGCATTAAACTTGCAGAGTTAAACTGATGTGTGTTTGCAGGAGTTTCTAAACCCTTTCTGTGAAGAAGTGGAAAACGCATTTTCCCAGCCAAATCCACGCGTTCAAGAAATAGCTGGAAATCTCCGTTTAAACACAAAAAGAACGTACGTTTCAAACTGATCTGCTGGGTGTTCCCTCAGCTAAGGGAGTTGAATCCGCCTTCAGAATCAGAGAGTGAGAAGCACGGTTCTTCCAGGAGCTGGGTTTCGTTATACCGGGTGAATTGGAAAAAACGCGGTATTGAGAAATATCTGCTTCTAAAACCAAAACGGAGCTACCTAACAGAACGGTCTTCAACGTGTGCATTCCATTTACGGAGTTAAACTGATGTGTGTTTGCAGGAGTTTCTAAACCCTTTCTGTGAAGAAGTGGAAAATGCATTTTCCCAGCCAAATCAAGTCATTCAAGAAATAGCTGGAAATCTTCGTCTAAAACACAAAGAGAACATATCTTGCAAACTGCACTGCTGGGTGTTCGCTCAGCTAAGGGAGTTGAATCCGCCTTCTGAATCAGAGAGTGAGAAGCACGGTTCTTCCAGGAGCTGGGTTTCCTTATACCCTGGTGAATTGGAACAAACGCGGTATTGAGAAATATCTGCTTCTAAAACCAAAACGGAGCTACCTAACAGAACGGTCTTCAATGTGTGCATTCATCTTACGGAGTTTAACTGATGTGTGTTTGCAGGAGTTTCTTAGCCCTTTCTGTGAAGAAGTGGAAAACGCATTACCTCAGCCAAATCCAGGCATTCAAAAAATAGCTGGAAATCTTCGTCTAAAACACAAAAAGAACGTATCTTGCAAACTGCTCTGCTGGGTGTTCGCTCAGCTAAGGGAGTTGAATCCGCCTTCAGAATCAGAGAGTGAGAAGCACGGTTCTTCCAGGAGCTGGGTTTTGTTATACCCGGGTGAATTGGAACAAACGCGGTATTGAGAAATATCTGCTTCTAAAACCAAAACGGAGCTACCTAACAGAACAGTCTTCCACGTGTGCATTCCATTTACGGAGTTAAACTGATGTGTGTTTGCAGGAGTTTCTAAACCCTTTCTGTGAAGAAGTGGAAAACGCATTTTCCCAGCCAAATCCAGGCATTCAACAAATAGCTGGAAATCTCCGTTTAAACACAAAAAGAACGTACCTTTCAAACAGCTCTGCTTGGTGTTCGCTCAGCTAAGTGAGTTGAATCCGCCTTCAGGATCACAGAGTGAGAAGCACGGTTCTTCCAGGAGCTGGGTTTCGTTATACCCGGGTGAATTAGAACAAACGCTGTATTGAGAAATATCTGCTTCTAAAACCAAAACGGAGCTACCTAACATAACGGTCTTCAATGTGTGCCTTCAACTTATGGAGTTAAACTGATGTGTGTTTGCAGGAGTTTCTAAACACTTTCTGTGAAGAAGTCGAAAACGCATTTTCCCAGCCAAATCACGTCATTCAAGAAATAGCTGGAAATCTCCGTCTAAAACACAAAAAGAACGTATCTTGCAAACTGCTCTGCTGGGTATTCGCTCAGCTAAGGGAGTTGAATCCGCCTTCAGAATCAGAGAGTGAGAAGCACGGTTCTTCCAGGAGCTGGGTTTCATTATACCCGGGTGCATTGGAACAAACGCGGTATTGAGAAATATCTGCTTCTAAAACCAAAACGGAGCTACCTAACAAAACGGTCGTTAATGATTGCATTCAACTTACGGAGTTAAACTGATGTGTGTTTGCAGGAGTTTCTAAACCCTTTCTGTGAAGAAGTGGAAAACGCATTTTCCCAGCCAAATCCAGGCATTGAAGAAATAGCTGGAAATCTCCGTCTAAAACACAAAAAGAACGTATCTTGCAAACTGCTCCGCTGGGTGTTCGCTCAGCTAAGGGAGTTGAATCCGCCTTCAGAATCAGAGAGTGAGAAGCACGGTTCGTTTAGGAGCTGGGTTTCGTTATACCCGGGTGCATTGGAACAAACGCGGTATTGAGAAATATCTGCTTCTAAAACCAAAACGGAGGTACCTAACAGAACGGTCTTCAATGTGTGCATTCAACTTACGGAGTTAAACTGATGTGTGTTTGCAGGAGTTTCTAAACCCTTTCTGTGAAGAAGTGGAAAACGCATTTTCCCAGCCAAATCCAGGCATTGAAGAAATAGCTGGAAATCTCCGTCTAAAACACAAAAAGAACGTATCTTGCAAACTGCTCTGCTGGGTGTTCGCTCAGCTAAGGGAGTTGAATCCGCCTTCAGAATCAGAGAGTGAGAAGCACGGTTCGTTTAGGAGCTGGGTTTCGTTATACCCGGGTGCATTGGAACAAACGCGGTATTGAGAAATATCTGCTTCTAAAACCAAAACGGAGCTACCTAACAGAACGGTCTTCAATGTGTGCATTCAACTTACGGAGTTAAACTGATGTGTGTTTGCAGGAGTTTCTAAACCCTTTCTGTGAAGAAGTGGAAAACGCATTTTCCCAGCCAAATCCAGGCATTCAAGAAATAGCTGGAAATCTCCGTCTAAAACACAAAAAGAACGTATCTTGCAAACTGTTCTGCTGGGTGCTCGCTCAGCTAAGGGAGTTGAATCCGCCTTCAGAATCAGAGAGTGAGAAGCACGGTTCTTCCAGGAGCTGGGTTTCGTTATACCCGGGTGAATTGGAACAAACGCGGTATTGAGAAATATCTGCTTCTAAAACCAAAACGGAGCTACCTAACAGAACGGTCTTCAATGTGTGCATTCAACTTACGGAGTTAAACTGATGTGTGTTTGCAAGAGTTTCTAAACACTTTCTGTGAAGAAGTGGAAAACGCATTTTCCCAGCCAAATCCAGGCATTCAAGAAATAGCTGGAAATCTCCGTCTAAAACACAAAAAGAACGTATCTTGCAAACTGTTCTGCTGGGTGCTCGCTCAGCTAAGGGAGTTGAATCCGCCTTCAGAATCAGAGAGTGAGAAGCACGGTTCTTCCAGGAGCTCGGTTTCGTTATACCCTGGTGAATTGGAACAAACGCGGTATTGAGGAATATCTGCTTCTAAAACCAAAACGGAGCTACCTAACAGAACGGTCTTCAATGTGTGCATTCAACTTACGGAGTTAAACTGATATGCGTTTGCAGGAGTTTCTAAATCCTTTCTGTGAAGAAGTGGAAAACGCATTTTCCCAGCCAAATCCAGGCATTCATGAAATAGCTGGAAATCTCCGTCTAAAACACAAAAAGAACGTATCTTGCAAACTGCTCTGCTGGGTGTTCGCTCAGCTAAGGGAGTTGAATCCGCCTTCAGAATCAGAGAGTGAGAAGCACGGTTCTTCCAGGAGCTGGGTTTCTTTATACCCGGGTGCATTGGAACAAACGCGGTATTGAGAAATATCTGCTTCTAAAACCAAAACGGAGCTACCTAACAGAACAATCTTCAATGTGTGCATTCAACTTACGGAGGTAAACTGATGTGTCTTTGCAGGAGTTTCTAAACCCTTTCTGTGAAGAAGTGGAAAACGCATTTCCCCAGCCAAATCCACGCATTCAAGAAATAGCTGGAAATCTCCGTATAAAACACAAAGAGAACGTATCTTGCAAACTGCTCTGCTGGGTGTTCGCTCAGCTAAGGGAGTTGAATCTGCCTTCTGAGTCAGAGAGTGAGAAGCACGGTTCTTCCAGGAACTGGGTTTCGTTATACCCGGTTGAATTGGAACAAACGCGGTAATGAGAAATATCTGCTTCTAAAACCAAAACGGAGCTACCTAACATAACGGTCTTCAATGTGTGCATTTAACTTACGGAGTTAAACTGATGTGTGTTTGCAGGAGTTTCTAAACCCTTTCTGTGAAGAAGTGGAAAACGCATTTCCCCAGCAAAATCCAGGCGTTCAAGAAATAGCTGGAAATCTTCGTCTAAAACACAAAAAGAACGTATCTTGCAAACTGCTCTGCTGGGTGTTCGCTCAGCTAAGGGAGATGAATCCGCCTTCAGAATCAGAGAGTGAGAAGCACAATTCTTCCAGGAGCTGGGTTTCGTTATACCCGGGTGAATTGGAACAAACGCGGTATTGAGAAATATCTGCTTATAAAACAAAAACGGAGCTACCTAACAGAACGGTCTTCATCGTGTGCATTAAACTTGCAGAGTTAAACTGATGTGTGTTTGCAGGAGTTTCTAAACACTTTCTGTGAAGAAGTGGAAAACGCATTTTCCCAGCCACATCCAGGCGTTCAAGAAATAGCTGGAAATCTCCGTTTAAACACAAAAAGAACGTATCTTGCAAACTGCTCTGCTGGGTGTTCGCTCAGATAAGAAAGTTGAATCTGCCTTCAGCATCAGAGAGTGAGAAGCACGGTCCTTCCATGAGCTGTGTTTGGTTATACCCGGGTGAATGGGACAAACACGATATTGGGAAATATCTTCTTATAAAACCAAAACGGAGCTACATAACAGAACGGTCTTCAACGTGTGCATTCAACGTGTGGAGTTAAACTGATGTGTGTTTGCAGGAATTTCTAAACTCTTTCTCTGAAGAAGTGGAAAACGCATTTTCCCAGCCAAATCCAGGCATTCAAGAAATAGCTGGAAATCTCCGTTTAAACACAAAAAGAACGTACGTTTCAAACTGCTCTGCTGGGTGTTCCCTCAGCTAAGGGAGTTGAATCCGCCTTCAGAATTACAGAGTGAGAAGCAGGGTTCTTCCAGGAGCTGGGTTTCGTAATACCCGGGTGAATGGGACAAACCCGGTATTGAGAAATATCTGCTTCTAAAACCAAAACGGAGCTACCTAACAGAACGGTCTTCAATGAGTGCATTCAACTTACGGAGTTAAACTGATGTGTGTTTGCAGGAGTTTCTAAACCCTTTCTGTGAAGAAGTGGAAAATGCATTTTCCCAGCCAAATCCAGGCATTCAAGAAATAGCTGGAAATCTCCGTCTAAAACACAAAAAGAACGTATCATGCAAACTGCTCTGCTGGGTGTTCGCTCAGCTAAGGGAGTTGAATCCGCCTTCAGAATCAAAGAGTGAGAAGCACGGTTCTTCCAGGAGCTGGGTTTCGTTATACCGGGTGAATTGGAACAAACGCGGTATTGAGAAATATCTGCTTCTAAAACCAAAACGGAGCTACCTAACAGAACGGACTTCAACGTGTGCATTTCATTTACGGAGTTAAACTGATGTGTGTTTGCAGGAGTTTCTAAACCCTTTCTGTGAAGAAGTGGAAAACGCATTTTCCCAGCCAAATCTAGTCATTCAAGAAATAGCTGGAAATCTCCGTCTAAAACACAAAAAGAACGTATCATGCAAACTGCTCTGCTGGGTGTTCGCTCAGCTAAGGGAGTTGAATCCGCCTTCAGAATCAGAGAGTGAGAAGCACGGTTCTTCCAGGAGCTGGGTTGCGTTATACCCGGGTGAATTGGAACAAACCCGGTATTGAGAAATATCTGCTTCTAAAACCAAAACGGAGCTACCTAACAGAACGGTCTTCAATTAGTGCACTCAACTTACGGAGTTAAACTGATGTGTGTTTGCAGGAGTTTCTAAACCCTTTCTGTGAAGAAGTGGAAAACGCATTTTCCCAGCCAAATCCAGGCATTCAAGAAATAGTTGGAAATCTCCGTCTAAAACACAAAAAGAACGTATCTTGCAAACTGCTCTGCTGGGTGTTCGCTCAGCTAAGGGAGTTGAATCCGCCTTCAGAATCAGAGAGTGTGAAGCACGGTTCTTCCAGGAGCTGGGTTTCGTTATACCCGGGTGAATTGGAACAAACGCGGTATTGAGAAATATCTGCTTCTAAAACCAAAACGGAGCTACCTAACAGAACGGTCTTCAATGTGTGCATTCAACTTATGGAGTTTAACTGTTGTGTGTTTGCAGGAGTTTCTAAACCCTTTCTGTTAAGAAGTGACAAACGCATTTTCCCAGCCAAATCCAGGCATTCAAGAAATAGCTGGAAATCTCCGTCTAAAACACAAAAAGAACGTATCATGCAAACTGCTCTGCTGGGTGTTCGCTCAGCTAAGGGAGTTGAATCCGCCTTCAGAATCAAAGAGTGAGAAGCACGGTTCTTCCAGGAGCTGGGTTTCGTTATACCGGGTGAATTGGAACAAACGCGGTATTGAGAAATATCTGCTTCTAAAACCAAAACGGAGCTACCTAACAGAACGGACTTCAACGTGTGCATTTCATTTACGGAGTTAAACTGATGTGTGTTTGCAGGAGTTTCTAAACCCTTTCTGTGAAGAAGTGGAAAACGCATTTTCCCAGCCAAATCAAGTCATTCAAGAAATAGCTGGAAATCTCCGTCTAAAACACAAAAAGAACGTATCATGCAAACTGCTCTGCTGGGTGTTCGCTCAGCTAAGGGAGTTGAATCCGCCTTCAGAATCAGAGAGTGAGAAGCACGGTTCTTCCAGGAGCTGGGTTGCGTTATACCCGGGTGAATTGGAACAAACCCGGTATTGAGAAATATCTGCTTCTAAAACCAAAACGGAGCTACCTAACAGAACGGTCTTCAACGTGTGCATTCCATTTATGGAGTTAAACTGATGTGTGTTTGCAGGAGTTTCTAAACCCTTTCTGTGAAGAAGTGGAAAACGCATTTTCCCAGCCAAATCAAATCATTCAAAAATAGCTGGAAATCGTCGTCTAAAACACAAAAAGAACGTATCTTGCAAACTGCTCTGCTGGGTGTTCGCTCAGCTAAGGGAGTTGAATCCGCTTTATGAATCAGAGAGTGAGAAGCACGGTTCTTCCAGGAGCTGGGTTTCCTTATACCCAAGTGAATTGGAACAAACGCGGTATTGAGAAATATCTGCTTCTAAAACCAAAACGGAGCTACCTAACAGAAAGGTCTTCAATGTGTGCATTCATCTTACGGAGTTTAACTGATGTGTTTTTGCAGGAGTTGCTAAGCCCTTTCTGTGAAGAAGTGGAAAACGCATTTCCCCAGCCAAATCCAGGGTTTCAAGAAATAGCTGGATATCTCCGTCTGAAACACAAAGAGAACGTATCTAGCAAACTGCTCTGCTGGGTATTCGCTCAGCTAAGGGAGTTGAATCCGCCTTCAGAATCAGAGAGTGAGAAGCACGGTTCTTCCAGGAGCTGGGTTTCGTTATATTCGGGTGAATTGGAACAAACGCGGTATTGAGAAATATCTGCTTCTAAAACCAAAACGGAGCTACCTAACAGAACGGTCTTCAACGTGTGCATTAAACTTGCAGAGTTAAACTGATGTGTGTTTGCAGGAGTTTCTAAACCCTTTCTGTGAAGAAGTGGAAAACGCATTTTCCCAGCCAAATCCAGGCGTTCAAGAAATAGCTGGAAATCTCCGTTTAAATACAAAAAGAACGTATCTTGCAAACTGCTCTGCTGGGTGTTCGCTCAGCTAAGGGAGTTGAATCCGCCTTCAGAATCAGAGAGTGAGAAGCACAATTCTTCCAGGAGCTGGGTTTCGTTATACCCGGGTGAATTGGAACAAACGCGGTATTGAGAAATATCTGCTTATAAAACAAAAACGGAGCTACCTAACAGAACGGTCTTCATCGTGTGCATTAAACTTGCAGAGTTAAACTGATGTGTGTTTGCAGGAGTTTCTAAACACTTTCTGTGAAGAAGTGGAAAACGCATTTTCCCAGCCACATCCAGGCGTTCAAGAAATAGCTGGAAATCTCCGTTTGAACACAAAAAGAACGTATCTTGCAAACTGCTCTGCTGGGTGTTCGCTCAGATAAGAAAGTTGAATCCGCCTTCAGCATCACAGAGTGAGAAGCACGGTCCTTCCATTAGCTGTGTTTGGTTACACCCGGGTGAATGGGACAAACGCGATATTGGGAAATATCTTCTTATAAAACCAAAACGGAGCTACATAACAGAACGGTCTTCAACGTGTGCATTCAACGTGTGGAGTTAAACTGATGTGTGTTTGCAGGTGTTTCTAAACTCTTTCTCTGAAGAAGTGGAAAACGCATTTTCCCAGCCAAATCCAGGCATTCAAGAAATAGCTGGAAATCTCCGTTTAAACACAAAAAGAACGTACGTTTCAAACTGCTCTGCTGGGTGTTCCCTCAGCTAAGGGAGTTGAATCCGCCTTCAGAATTACAGAGTGAGAAGCACGGTTCTTCCAGGAGCTGGGTTTCGTTATACCCGGGTGAATGGGACAAACCCGGTATTGAGAAATATCTGCTTCTAAAACCAAAACGGAGCTACCTAACAGAACGGTCTTCAATGAGTGCATTCAACTTACGGAGTTAAACTGATGTGTGTTTGCAGGAGTTTCTAAACCCTTTCTGTGAAGAAGTGGAAAATGCATTTTCCCAGCCAAATCCAGGCATTCAAGAAATAGCTGGAAATCTCCGTCTAAAACACAAAAAGAACGTATCATGCAAACTGCTCTGCTGGGTGTTCGCTCAGCTAAGGGAGTTGAATCCGCCTTCAGAATCAGAGAGTGAGAAGCACGGTTCTTCCAGGAGCTGGGTTTCGTTATACCCGGGTGAATTGGAACAAACGCGGTATTGAGAAATATCTGCTTCTGAAACCAAAACGGAGCTACCTAACAGAACGGTCTTCAATGTGTGCATTTATCTTATGGAGTTTAACTGATGTGTGTTTGCAGGAGTTTCTAAGCTCTTTCTGTGAAGAAGTGGAAAACGCATTTTCCCAGCCAAATCCAGGCATTCAAGAAGTAGCTGGAAATCTCCGTCTAAAACACAAAAAGAACGTATCTTGCAAACTGCTCTGCTGGGTGTTCGCTCAGCTAAGGGAGTTGAATCCGCCTTCTGAATCAGAGAGTGAGAAGCACGGTTCTTCCAGGAGCTGGGTTTCGTTATACCCGGGTGAATTGGAACAAACGCGGTATTGAGAAATATCTGCTTCTGAAACCAAAACGGAGCTAACTAACAGAACGGTCTTCAACGTGTGCATTAAACTTGCAGAGTTAAACTGATGTGTGTTTGCAGGAGTTTCTAAACCCTTTCTGTGAAGAAGTGGAAAACGCATTTTCCCAGCCAAATCCACGCGTTCAAGAAATAGCTGGAAATCTCCGTTTAAACACAAAAAGAACGTACGTTTCAAACTGATCTGCTGGGTGTTCCCTCAGCTAAGGGAGTTGAATCCGCCTTCAGAATCAGAGAGTGAGAAGCACGGTTCTTCCAGGAGCTGGGTTTCGTTATACCGGGTGAATTGGAAAAAACGCGGTATTGAGAAATATCTGCTTCTAAAACCAAAACGGAGCTACCTAACAGAACGGTCTTCAACGTGTGCATTCCATTTACGGAGTTAAACTGATGTGTGTTTGCAGGAGTTTCTAAACCCTTTCTGTGAAGAAGTGGAAAATGCATTTTCCCAGCCAAATCAAGTCATTCAAGAAATAGCTGGAAATCTTCGTCTAAAACACAAAGAGAACATATCTTGCAAACTGCTCTGCTGGGTGTTCGCTCAGCTAAGGGAGTTGAATCCGCCTTCTGAATCAGAGAGTGAGAAGCACGGTTCTTCCAGGAGCTGGGTTTCCTTATACCCTGGTGAATTGGAACAAACGCGGTATTGAGAAATATCTGCTTCTAAAACCAAAACGGAGCTACCTAACAGAACGGTCTTCAATGTGTGCATTCATCTTACGGAGTTTAACTGATGTGTGTTTGCAGGAGTTTCTTAGCCCTTTCTGTGAAGAAGTGGAAAACGCATTACCTCAGCCAAATCCAGGCATTCAAAAAATAGCTGGAAATCTTCGTCTAAAACACAAAAAGAACGTATCTTGCAAACTGCTCTGCTGGGTGTTCGCTCAGCTAAGGGAGTTGAATCCGCCTTCAGAATCAGAGAGTGAGAAGCACGGTTCTTCCAGGAGCTGGGTTTTGTTATACCCGGGTGAATTGGAACAAACGCGGTATTGAGAAATATCTGCTTCTAAAACCAAAACGGAGCTACCTAACAGAACAGTCTTCCACGTGTGCATTCCATTTACGGAGTTAAACTGATGTGTGTTTGCAGGAGTTTCTAAACCCTTTCTGTGAAGAAGTGGAAAACGCATTTTCCCAGCCAAATCCAGGCATTCAACAAATAGCTGGAAATCTCCGTTTAAATACAAAAAGAACGTATCTTGCAAACTGCTCTGCTGGGTGTTCGCTCAGCTAAGGGAGTTGAATCCGCCTTCAGAATCAGAGAGTGAGAAGCACAATTCTTCCAGGAGCTGGGTTTCGTTATACCCGGGTGAATTGGAACAAACGCGGTATTGAGAAATATCTGCTTATAAAACAAAAACGGAGCTACCTAACAGAACGGTCTTCATCGTGTGCATTAAACTTGCAGAGTTAAACTGATGTGTGTTTGCAGGAGTTTCTAAACACTTTCTGTGAAGAAGTGGAAAACGCATTTTCCCAGCCACATCCAGGCGTTCAAGAAATAGCTGGAAATCTCCGTTTGAACACAAAAAGAACGTATCTTGCAAACTGCTCTGCTGGGTGTTCGCTCAGATAAGAAAGTTGAATCCGCCTTCAGCATCACAGAGTGAGAAGCACGGTCCTTCCATTAGCTGTGTTTGGTTACACCCGGGTGAATGGGACAAACGCGATATTGGGAAATATCTTCTTATAAAACCAAAACGGAGCTACATAACAGAACGGTCTTCAACGTGTGCATTCAACGTGTGGAGTTAAACTGATGTGTGTTTGCAGGTGTTTCTAAACTCTTTCTCTGAAGAAGTGGAAAACGCATTTTCCCAGCCAAATCCAGGCATTCAAGAAATAGCTGGAAATCTCCGTTTAAACACAAAAAGAACGTACGTTTCAAACTGCTCTGCTGGGTGTTCCCTCAGCTAAGGGAGTTGAATCCGCCTTCAGAATTACAGAGTGAGAAGCACGGTTCTTCCAGGAGCTGGGTTTCGTTATACCCGGGTGAATGGGACAAACCCGGTATTGAGAAATATCTGCTTCTAAAACCAAAACGGAGCTACCTAACAGAACGGTCTTCAATGAGTGCATTCAACTTACGGAGTTAAACTGATGTGTGTTTGCAGGAGTTTCTAAACCCTTTCTGTGAAGAAGTGGAAAATGCATTTTCCCAGCCAAATCCAGGCATTCAAGAAATAGCTGGAAATCTCCGTCTAAAACACAAAAAGAACGTATCATGCAAACTGCTCTGCTGGGTGTTCGCTCAGCTAAGGGAGTTGAATCCGCCTTCAGAATCAGAGAGTGAGAAGCACGGTTCTTCCAGGAGCTGGGTTTCGTTATACCCGGGTGAATTGGAACAAACGCGGTATTGAGAAATATCTGCTTCTGAAACCAAAACGGAGCTACCTAACAGAACGGTCTTCAATGTGTGCATTTATCTTATGGAGTTTAACTGATGTGTGTTTGCAGGAGTTTCTAAGCTCTTTCTGTGAAGAAGTGGAAAACGCATTTTCCCAGCCAAATCCAGGCATTCAAGAAGTAGCTGGAAATCTCCGTCTAAAACACAAAAAGAACGTATCTTGCAAACTGCTCTGCTGGGTGTTCGCTCAGCTAAGGGAGTTGAATCCGCCTTCTGAATCAGAGAGTGAGAAGCACGGTTCTTCCAGGAGCTGGGTTTCGTTATACCCGGGTGAATTGGAACAAACGCGGTATTGAGAAATATCTGCTTCTGAAACCAAAACGGAGCTAACTAACAGAACGGTCTTCAACGTGTGCATTAAACTTGCAGAGTTAAACTGATGTGTGTTTGCAGGAGTTTCTAAACCCTTTCTGTGAAGAAGTGGAAAACGCATTTTCCCAGCCAAATCCACGCGTTCAAGAAATAGCTGGAAATCTCCGTTTAAACACAAAAAGAACGTACGTTTCAAACTGATCTGCTGGGTGTTCCCTCAGCTAAGGGAGTTGAATCCGCCTTCAGAATCAGAGAGTGAGAAGCACGGTTCTTCCAGGAGCTGGGTTTCGTTATACCGGGTGAATTGGAAAAAACGCGGTATTGAGAAATATCTGCTTCTAAAACCAAAACGGAGCTACCTAACAGAACGGTCTTCAACGTGTGCATTCCATTTACGGAGTTAAACTGATGTGTGTTTGCAGGAGTTTCTAAACCCTTTCTGTGAAGAAGTGGAAAATGCATTTTCCCAGCCAAATCAAGTCATTCAAGAAATAGCTGGAAATCTTCGTCTAAAACACAAAGAGAACATATCTTGCAAACTGCTCTGCTGGGTGTTCGCTCAGCTAAGGGAGTTGAATCCGCCTTCTGAATCAGAGAGTGAGAAGCACGGTTCTTCCAGGAGCTGGGTTTCCTTATACCCTGGTGAATTGGAACAAACGCGGTATTGAGAAATATCTGCTTCTAAAACCAAAACGGAGCTACCTAACAGAACGGTCTTCAATGTGTGCATTCATCTTACGGAGTTTAACTGATGTGTGTTTGCAGGAGTTTCTTAGCCCTTTCTGTGAAGAAGTGGAAAACGCATTACCTCAGCCAAATCCAGGCATTCAAAAAATAGCTGGAAATCTTCGTCTAAAACACAAAAAGAACGTATCTTGCAAACTGCTCTGCTGGGTGTTCGCTCAGCTAAGGGAGTTGAATCCGCCTTCAGAATCAGAGAGTGAGAAGCACGGTTCTTCCAGGAGCTGGGTTTTGTTATACCCGGGTGAATTGGAACAAACGCGGTATTGAGAAATATCTGCTTCTAAAACCAAAACGGAGCTACCTAACAGAACAGTCTTCCACGTGTGCATTCCATTTACGGAGTTAAACTGATGTGTGTTTGCAGGAGTTTCTAAACCCTTTCTGTGAAGAAGTGGAAAACGCATTTTCCCAGCCAAATCCAGGCATTCAACAAATAGCTGGAAATCTCCGTTTAAACACAAAAAGAACGTACCTTTCAAACAGCTCTGCTTGGTGTTCGCTCAGCTAAGTGAGTTGAATCCGCCTTCAGGATCACAGAGTGAGAAGCACGGTTCTTCCAGGAGCTGGGTTTCGTTATACCCGGGTGAATTAGAACAAACGCTGTATTGAGAAATATCTGCTTCTAAAACCAAAACGGAGCTACCTAACATAACGGTCTTCAATGTGTGCCTTCAACTTATGGAGTTAAACTGATGTGTGTTTGCAGGAGTTTCTAAACACTTTCTGTGAAGAAGTCGAAAACGCATTTTCCCAGCCAAATCACGTCATTCAAGAAATAGCTGGAAATCTCCGTCTAAAACACAAAAAGAACGTATCTTGCAAACTGCTCTGCTGGGTATTCGCTCAGCTAAGGGAGTTGAATCCGCCTTCAGAATCAGAGAGTGAGAAGCACGGTTCTTCCAGGAGCTGGGTTTCATTATACCCGGGTGCATTGGAACAAACGCGGTATTGAGAAATATCTGCTTCTAAAACCAAAACGGAGCTACCTAACAAAACGGTCGTTAATGATTGCATTCAACTTACGGAGTTAAACTGATGTGTGTTTGCAGGAGTTTCTAAACCCTTTCTGTGAAGAAGTGGAAAACGCATTTTCCCAGCCAAATCCAGGCATTGAAGAAATAGCTGGAAATCTCCGTCTAAAACACAAAAAGAACGTATCTTGCAAACTGCTCCGCTGGGTGTTCGCTCAGCTAAGGGAGTTGAATCCGCCTTCAGAATCAGAGAGTGAGAAGCACGGTTCGTTTAGGAGCTGGGTTTCGTTATACCCGGGTGCATTGGAACAAACGCGGTATTGAGAAATATCTGCTTCTAAAACCAAAACGGAGGTACCTAACAGAACGGTCTTCAATGTGTGCATTCAACTTACGGAGTTAAACTGATGTGTGTTTGCAGGAGTTTCTAAACCCTTTCTGTGAAGAAGTGGAAAACGCATTTTCCCAGCCAAATCCAGGCATTGAAGAAATAGCTGGAAATCTCCGTCTAAAACACAAAAAGAACGTATCTTGCAAACTGCTCTGCTGGGTGTTCGCTCAGCTAAGGGAGTTGAATCCGCCTTCAGAATCAGAGAGTGAGAAGCACGGTTCGTTTAGGAGCTGGGTTTCGTTATACCCGGGTGCATTGGAACAAACGCGGTATTGAGAAATATCTGCTTCTAAAACCAAAACGGAGCTACCTAACAGAACGGTCTTCAATGTGTGCATTCAACTTACGGAGTTAAACTGATGTGTGTTTGCAGGAGTTTCTAAACCCTTTCTGTGAAGAAGTGGAAAACGCATTTTCCCAGCCAAATCCAGGCATTCAAGAAATAGCTGGAAATCTCCGTCTAAAACACAAAAAGAACGTATCTTGCAAACTGTTCTGCTGGGTGCTCGCTCAGCTAAGGGAGTTGAATCCGCCTTCAGAATCAGAGAGTGAGAAGCACGGTTCTTCAAGGAGCTGGGTTTCGTTATACCCGGGTGAATTGGAACAAACGCGGTATTGAGAAATATCTGCTTCTAAAACCAAAACGGAGCTACCTAACAGAACGGTCTTCAATGTGTGCATTCAACTTACGGAGTTAAACTGATGTGTGTTTGCAAGAGTTTCTAAACACTTTCTGTGAAGAAGTGGAAAACGCATTTTCCCAGCCAAATCCAGGCATTCAAGAAATAGCTGGAAATCTCCGTCTAAAACACAAAAAGAACGTATCTTGCAAACTGTTCTGCTGGGTGCTCGCTCAGCTAAGGGAGTTGAATCCGCCTTCAGAATCAGAGAGTGAGAAGCACGGTTCTTCCAGGAGCTCGGTTTCGTTATACCCTGGTGAATTGGAACAAACGCGGTATTGAGGAATATCTGCTTCTAAAACCAAAACGGAGCTACCTAACAGAACGGTCTTCAATGTGTGCATTCAACTTACGGAGTTAAACTGATATGCGTTTGCAGGAGTTTCTAAACCCTTTCTGTGAAGAAGTGGAAAACGCATTTTCCCAGCCAAATCCAGGCATTCATGAAATAGCTGGAAATCTCCGTCTAAAACACAAAAAGAACGTATCTTGCAAACTGCTCTGCTGGGTGTTCGCTCAGCTAAGGGAGTTGAATCCGCCTTCAGAATCAGAGAGTGAGAAGCACGGTTCTTCCAGGAGCTGGGTTTCTTTATACCCGGGTGCATTGGAACAAACGCGGTATTGAGAAATATCTGCTTCTAAAACCAAAACGGAGCTACCTAACAGAACAATCTTCAATGTGTGCATTCAACTTACGGAGGTAAACTGATGTGTCTTTGCAGGAGTTTCTAAACACTTTTTGTGAAGAAGTGGAGAACGCATTTTCCCAGCCAAATCCAGGCATTCAAGAAATAGCTGGAAATCTCCGTCTAAAACACAAAAAGAACGTATCTTGCAAACTCCTCTGCTGGGTGTTCGCTCAGCTAAGGGAGTTGAATCCGCCTTCAGAATCAGAGAGTGAGAAGCAGGGTTCTTCCTGGAGCTGGGTTTCGTTATACCCGGGTGCATTGGAACAAACGCGGTATTCAGAAATATCTGCTTCTAAAACAAAAACGGAGCTACCAAACAGAACGGTCTTCAATGTGTGCATTCAACTTACGGAGTTAAACTGATGTGTGTTCGCAGGAGTTTCTAAACCCTTTCTGTGAAGAAGTGGAAAACGCATTTTCCCAGCCAAATCCAGGCATTCAAGAAAGAGCTGGAAATCTCCGTCTAAAACACAAAAAGAACGTATCTTGCAAACTGCTCTGCTGGGTGTTCGCTCAGCTAAGGGAGTTGAATCCGCCTTCAGAATCAGAGAGTGAGAAGCACGGTTCTTCCAGGAGCTGGGTTTCGTTATACCCGGGTGCATTGGAACAAACGCGGCATTGAGAAATATCTGCTTCTAAAACCAAAACGGAGCTACCTAATAGAACGGTCTTCAATGTGTGCATTCAACTTACGGAGTTAAACTGATGTGTGTTTGCAGGAGTTTCTAAACCCTTTCTGTGAAGAAGTGGAAAACGCATTTTCCCAGCCAAATCCAGGCATTCATGAAATAGCTGGAAATCTCCGTCTAAAACACAAAAAGAACGTATCTTGCAAACTGCTCTGCTGGGTGTTCGCTCAGCTAAGGGAGTTGAATCCGCCTTCAGAATCAGAGAGTGAGAAGCACGGTTCTTCCAGGAGCTGGGTTTCTTTATACCCGGGTGCATTGGAACAAACGCGGTATTGAGAAATATCTGCTTCTAAAACCAAAACGGAGCTACCTAACAGAACAATCTTCAATGTGTGCATTCAACTTACGGAGGTAAACTGATGTGTGTTTGCAGGAGTTTCTAAACCCTTTGTGTGAAGAAGTGGAAAACGCATTTTCCGAGCCAAATCCAGGCATTCAAGAAATAGC
Organism: Callithrix jacchus; assembly: GCF_049354715.1. NCBI lineage: Eukaryota > Metazoa > Chordata > Mammalia > Primates > Cebidae > Callithrix > Callithrix jacchus. The sequence continues at coordinate 3,373,275 of NC_133518.1, forward strand.
TGGAAATCTCCGTCTAAAACACAAAAAGGACGTATCTTGCAAACTGCTCTGCTGGGTGTTCGCTCAGCTAAGGGAGTTGAATCCGCCTTCAGAATCAGAGAGTGAGAAGCACGGTTCTTCCAGGAGCTGGGTTTCGTTATACCCGGGTGCATTGGAACAAATGCGGTATTCAGAAATATCTGCTTCTAAAACAAAAACGGAGCTACCAAACAGAACGGTCTTCAATGTGTGCATTCAACTTACGGAGTTAAACTGATGTGTGTTTGCAGGAGTTTCTAAACCCTTTCTGTGAAGAAGTGGAAAACGCATTTTCCCAGCCAAATCCAGGCATTCAAGAAATAGCTGGAAATCTCCGTCTAAAACACAAAAAGAACGTATCTTGCAAACTGATCGGCTGGGTGTTCGCTCAGCTAAGGGAGTTGAATCCGCCTTCAGAATCAGAGAGTGAGAAGCACGGTTCTTCCAGGAGCTTGGTTTCGTTACACCCGGGTGAATTGGAACAAACGCAGTATTGAGAAATATCTGCTTCTAAAACCAAAACGGAGCTACCTAACAGAACGGTCTTCAATGTGTGCATTCAACTTACGGAGTTAAACTGATGTGTGTTTGCAGGAGTTTCTAAACCCTTTCTGTGAAGAAGTGGAAAACGCATTTTCCCAGCCAAATCCAGGCATTCAAGAAATAGCTGGAAATCTCCGTCTAAAACACAAAAAGAACGTATCTTGCAAACTGCTCTGCTGGGTGTTCGCTCAGCTAAGGGAGTTGAATCCGCCTTCAGAATTAGAGAGTGAGAAGCACGGTTCTTCCAGGAGCTGGGTTTCGTTATACCCGGGTGCATTGGAACAAACGCGGTATTGAGAAATATCTGCTTCTAAAACCAAGACGGAGCTACCTAACAGAACGGTCGTCAATATGTGCATTCAACTTACGGAGTTAAACTGATGAGTGTTTGCAGGAGTTTCTAAACCCTTTCTGTGAAGAAGTGGAATACGCATTTTCCCAGCCAAATCCAGGCATTCAAGAAATAGCTGGAAATCTCCGTCTAAAACACAAAAAGAACGTATCCTGCAAACTGTTCTGCTGGGTGTTCGCTCAGCTAAGGGAGTTGAACCCGCCTTCAGAATCAGAGAGTGAGAAGCACGGTTCTTCCAGGAGCTGGGTTTGGTTATACCCGGGTTAATTGGAACAAACGCGGTATTGAGAAATATCTGCTTCTAAAACCAAAACGGAGCTACCTAACAAAACGGTCTTCAATGTGTGCATTCACCTTACGGAGTTAAACTGATGTGTGTTTGCAGGAGTTTCTAAACCCTTTCTGTGAAGAAGTGGAAAACGCATATTCCCAGGCAAATCCAGGCATTCAAGATATAGCTGGAAATCTCCGTCTAAAATACAAAAAGAACGTATCTTGGAAACTGCTCTGCTGGGTGTTCGCTCAGCTAAGGGAGTTGAATCCGCCTGCAGAATCAGAGAGTGAGAAGCACGGTTCTTCCAGGAGCTGGGTGTCGTTATACCCGCGTGAATTGGAAGAAACGCGGTATTGAGAAATATCTGCTTCTAAAACCAAAACGGAGCTACCTAACAAAACGGTCGTTAATGATTGCATTCAACTTACGGAGTTAAACTGATGTGTGTTTGCAGGAGTTTCTAAACCCTTTCTGTGAAGAAGTGGAAAACGCATTTTCCCAGCCAAATCCAGGCATTCAAGAAATAGCTGGAAATCTCCGTCTAAAACACAAAAAGAACGTATCTTGCAAACTGCTCTGCTGGGTGTTCGCTCACCTAAGGGAGTTGAATCCGCCTTCAGAATCAGAGAGTGAGAAGCACGGTTCTTCCAGTAGCTGGCTTTCGTTATAATTGGGTGAATTGGAACCACCGCGGTATTGAGAAATATCTGCTTCTAAAACCAAAACGGAGCTACCTAACAGAACGGTCTTCAATGTGTGCATTCAACTTACGGAGTTAAACTGATGTGTGTTTGCAGGAGTTTCTAAACCCTTTCTGTGAAGAAGTGGAAAACGCATTTTCCCAGCCAAATCCAGGCATTCAAGAAATAACTGGAAATCTCCGTCTGAAACACAAAAAGAACGTATCTTGCAAACTGCTCTGCTGGGTGTTCGCTCAGCTAAGGGAGTTGAATCCGCCTTAAGAATCAGAGAGTGAGAAGCACGGTTCTTCAAGGAGCTGGGTTTCGTTATACCCGGGTGCATTGGAACAAACGCGGTATTGAGAAATATCTGCTTCTAAAACAAAAACGGAGCTACCTAACAGAACGGTCTTCAATGTGTGCATTCAACTTACAAAGTTAAACTGATGTGTGTTTGCAGGAGTTTCTAAACTTTTTCTGTGAAGAAGAGGAAAACGCATTTTCCCAGCCAAATCCAGGCATTCAAGAAATAGCTGGAAATCTCCGTTTAAACACAAAAAATACGCATCTTGCAAACTGCTCTGATGGGTGTTCTCTAGGCTAAGGGAGTTGAATCCGCCTTCAGAATCAGAGAGTGAGAAGCACGGTTCTTCCAGGAGCTGGGTTTCGTTATACCCGGGTGCATTGGAACAAACGCGGTATTGAGAAATATCTGCTTCTAAAACCAAAACGGAGCTACCTAACAGAACGGTCTTGAATGTGTGCATTCAACTTACGGACTTAAACTGATATGTGTTTGCAGGAGTTTCTAAACTTTTTCTGTGAAGAAGTGGAAAACGCATTTTCCCAGCCAAATCCAGGCATTCAAGAAATAGCTGGAAATCTCCGTCTAAAACACAAAAAGAACGTATCTTGCAAACTGCTCTGCTGGGTGTTCGCTCAGCTAAGGGAGTTGAATCCGCCTTCAGAATCAGAGAGTGAGAAGCACGGTTCTTCCAGGAGCTGGGTTTCGTTATACCCGGGTAATTGGAACAAACGCGGTATTGAGAAATATCTGCTTCTAACATTAAAACGGAGCTACCTAACAGAACGGTCATCAATGTGTGCATTCAGCTTACGGAGATAAACTGATGTGTGTTTGCAGGAGTTTCTAAACCCTTTCTGTGAAGAAGTGGAAAACGCATTTTCCCAGCCAAATCCAGGCATTCAATAAATAGCTGGAAATCTCCATCTAAAACACAAAAAGGACGTATCTTGCAAACTGCTCTGCTGGGTGTTCGGTCAGCTAAGGGAGTTGAATCCGCCTTCAAAATCAGAGAGTGAGAAGCACGGTTCTTCCAGGAGCTGGGTTTCTTCATACCCAAGTGAATTGGAACAAACGCGGTATTGAGAAATATCTGCTTCTAAAACCAAAACGGAGCAACCTAACAGAACGGTCTTCAATGTGTGCATTCAACTTACGGAGTTAAACTTATGTGTGTTTGCAGATGTTTCTAAACCCTTTCTGTGAAGAAGTGGAAAACGCATTTTCGCAGCCAAATCCAGGCATTCAAGAAATAGCTGGAAATCTCCGTCTAAAACACAAAAAGAACGTATCTTGCAAACTGCTCTGCTGGGTGTTCGCTCAGCTAAGGAAGTTGAATCCGCCTTCAGAATCAGAGAGTGAGAAGCACGGTTCTTCCAGGAGCTGGGTTTCGTTATACCCGGGTGAATTGGAACAAACGCGGTATTGAGAAATATCTGCTTCTAAAACCAAAACGGAGCTACCTAACAGAACGGTCTTCAATGTGTGCATTCAACTTACGGAGTTAAACTGATGTGTGTTTGCAGGAATTTCTAAACCCTTTCTGTGAAGAAGTGGAAAACGCATTTTCCCAGCCAAATACAGTCATTCAAGAAATAGCTGGAAATCTCCGTCTAAAACACAAAAAGAACGTATCTTGCAAACTGCTCTGCTGGGTGTTCGCTCAGCTAAGGGAGTTGAATCCGCCTTCAGAATCAGAGAGTGAGAAGCACGGTTCTTCCAGGAGCTGGGTTTCGTTATACCCGGGTGAATTGGAACAAACGCGGTATTGAGAAATATCTGCTTCTAACACCAAAACGGAGCTACCTAACAGAACGGTCTTCAATGTGTGCATTCAGCTTACGGAGATAAACTGATGTGTGTTTGCAGGAGTTTCTAAACCCTTTCTGTGAAGAAGTGGAAAACGCATTTTCCCAGCCAAATCCAGGCATTCAAGAAATAGCTGGAAATCTCCGTCTAAAACACAAAAAGAACGTATCTTGCAAACTGCTCTGCTGGGTGTTCGCTCAGCTAAGGGAGTTGAATCCGCCTTCAGAATCAGAGAGTGAGAAGCACGGTTCTTCCAGGAGCTGGGTTTCGTTATACCCGGGTGAATTGGAACAAACGCGGTATTGAGAAATATCTGCTTCTAAAACCAAAACGGAGCTACCTAACAGAACGGTATTCAATGTGTGCATTCAACTTACGGAGTTAAACTGATGTGCGTTTGCAGGAGTTTCTAAACCCTTTCTGTGAAGAAGTGGAAAACGCAATTTCCCAGCCAAATCCAGGCATTCATGAAATAGCTGGAAATCTCCGTCTAAAACACAAAAAGAACGTATCTTGCAAACTGCTCTGCTGGGTGTTCGCTCAGCTAAGGGAGTTGAATCCGCCTTCAGAATCAGAGAGTGAGAAGCACGGTTCTTCCAGGAGCTGGGTTTCTTTATACCCGGGTGAATTGGAACAAACGCGGTATTGAGAAATATCTGCTTCTAACACCAAAACGGAGCTACCTAAAAGAACGGTCTTCAATGTGTGCATTCAACTTACGGAGTTCAACTGATGTGTGTTTGCAGGAGTTTCTAAACCCTTTCTGTGAAGAAGTGGAAAACGCATTTTCCCAGCCAAATCCAGGCATTCAAGAAATAGCTGGAAATCTCCGTCTAAAACACAAAAAGAACGTATCTTGCAAACTGCTCTGCTGGGTGTTCGCTCAGCTAAGGGAGTTGAATCCGCCTTCAGAATCAGAGAGTGAGAAGCACGGTTCTTCCAGGAGCTGGGTTTCGTTGTACCCAGGTGAATTGGAACAAACGCGGTATTGAGAAATATCTGCTTCTAACACCAAAACGGAGCTACCTAACAGAACGGTCTTCAATGTGTGCATTCAGCTTACGGAGATTAACTGATGTGTGTTTGCAGGAGTTTCTAAACCCTTTCTGTGAAGAAGTGGAAAACGCATTTTCCCAGCCAAATCCAGGCATTCAAGAAATAGCTGGAAATCTCCGTATAAAACACAAAAAGAACGTATCTTGCAAACTGCTCTGCTGGGTGTTCGCTCAGCTAAGGGAGTTGAATCCGCCTTCAGAATCAGAGAGTGAGAAGCACGGTTCGTTTAGGAGCTGGGTTTCTTTATACCCGGGTGCATTGGAACAAACGCGGTATTGAGAAATATCTGCTTCTAAAACCAAAACGGAGCTACCTAACAGAACGGTCTTCAATGTGTGCATTCAACTTACGGAGTTCAACTGATGTGTGTTTGCAGGAGTTTCTAAACCCTTTCTGTGAAGAAGTGGAAAACGCATTTTCCCAGCCAAATCCAGGCATTCAAGAAATAGCTGGAAATCTCCGTCTAAAACACAAAAAGAACGTATCTTGCAAACTGCTCTGCTGGGTGTTCGCTCAGCTAAGGGAGTTGAATCCGCCTTCAGAATCAGAGAGTGAGAAGCACGGTTCGTCCAGGAGCTGGGTTTCGTTATACCCGGGTGCATTGGAACAAACGCGGTATTGAGAAACATCTGCTTCTAAAATCAAAACGGAGCTACCTAACAGAACGGTCTTCAATGTGTGCATTCAACTTATGGATTTAAACTGATGTGTGTTTGCAGGAGTTTCTAAACCCTTTCTGTGAAGAAGTGGAAAACGCATTTTCCCAGCCAAATCCAGGCATTCAAGAAATAGCTGGAAATCTCCGTCTCAAACACAAAAAGAACGTATCTTGCAAACTGCTCTGCTGGGTGTTAGCTCAGCTAAGGGAGTTGAATCCGCCTTCAAAATCAGAGAGTGAGAAGCACGGTTCTTCCAGGAGCTGGGTTTCGTTAAACCCGGGTGAATTGGAACAAACGCGGTATTGAGAAATATCTGCTTCTACAACCAAAACGGAGCTACCTAACAGAACGGTCTTCAATGTGTGCATTCAACTTACAAAGTTAAACTGATGTGTGTTTGCAGGAGTTTCTAAACCCTTTCTGTGAAGAAGTGGAAAACGCATTTTCCCAGCCAAATCCAGGCATTCAAGAAATAGCTGGAAATCTCCGTTTAAACACAAAAAATACGTATCTTGCAAACTGCTCTGCTGGGTGTTCGCTAGGCTAAGGGAGTTGAATCCGCCTTCAGAATCAGAGAGTGAGAAGCACGGTTCTTCCAGGAGCTGGGTTTCGTTATACCCGGGTGAATTGGAACAAACGCGGTATTGAGAAATATCTGCTTCTAAAACCAAAACGGAGCTACCTAACAGAACGGTCTTCAATGTGTGCATTCAACTTACGGAGTTAAACTGATGTGTGTTTGCAGGAGTTTCTAAACCCATTCTGTGAAGAAGTGGAAAACGCATTTTCCCAGCCAAATCAAGTCATTCAAGAAATAGCTGGAAATCTCCGTCTAAAACACAAGAAGAACGTATCTTGCAAAATGCTCTGCTGGGTGTTCGCTCAGCTAAGGGAGTTGAATCCGCCTTCAGAATCAGAGAGTGAGAAGCACGGTTCTTCCAGGAGCTGGGTTTCGTTATAACCGGGTGAATTGGAACAAACGCGGTATTGAGAAATATCTGCTTCTAAAACCAAAACGGAGCTACCTAACAGAACGGTCTTCAATGTGTGCATTCAACTTACAAAGTTAAACTGATGTGTGTTTGCAGGAGTTTCAAACCCTTTCTGTGAAGAAGTGGAAAACGCATTTTCCCAGCCAAATCCAGGCATTCAAGAAATAGCTGGAAATCTCCGTCTAAAACACAAAAAGAACGTATCTTGCAAACTGTTCTGCTGGGTGCTCGCTCAGCTAAGGGAGTTGAATCCCCCTTCAGAATCAGAGAGTGAGAAGCACGGTTCTTCCAGGAGCTGGGTTTCGTTATACCCGGGTGAATTGGAACAAACGCGGTATTGAGAAATATCTGCTTCTGAAACCAAAACGGAGCTACCTAACAGAACGGTCTTCAATGTGTGCATTTATCTTATGTAGTTTAACTGATGTGTGTTTGCAGGAGTTTCTAAGCTCTTTCTGTGAAGAAGTGGAAAACGCATTTTCCCAGCCAAATCCAGGCATTCAAGAAATAGCTGGAAATCTCCGTCTAAAACACAAAAAGAACGTATCTTGCAAACTGCTCTGCTGGGTGTTCGCTCAGCTAAGGGAGTTGAATCCGCCTTCTGAATCAGAGAGTGAGAAGCACGGTTCTTCCAGGAGCTGGGTTTCGTTATACCCGGGTGAATTGGAACAAACGCGGTATTGAGAAATATCTGCTTCTGAAACCAAAACGGAGCTAACTAACAGAACGGTCTTCAACGTGTGCATTAAACTTGCAGAGTTAAACTGATGTGTGTTTGCAGGAGTTTCTAAACCCTTTCTGTGAAGAAGTGGAAAACGCATTTTCCCAGCCAAATCCACGCGTTCAAGAAATAGCTGGAAATCTCCGTTTAAACACAAAAAGAACGTACGTTTCAAACTGATCTGCTGGGTGTTCCCTCAGCTAAGGGAGTTGAATCCGCCTTCAGAATCAGAGAGTGAGAAGCACGGTTCTTCCAGGAGCTGGGTTTCGTTATACCGGGTGAATTGGAAAAAACGCGGTATTGAGAAATATCTGCTTCTAAAACCAAAACGGAGCTACCTAACAGAACGGTCTTCAACGTGTGCATTCCATTTACGGAGTTAAACTGATGTGTGTTTGCAGGAGTTTCTAAACCCTTTCTGTGAAGAAGTGGAAAATGCATTTTCCCAGCCAAATCAAGTCATTCAAGAAATAGCTGGAAATCTTCGTCTAAAACACAAAGAGAACATATCTTGCAAACTGCTCTGCTGGGTGTTCGCTCAGCTAAGGGAGTTGAATCCGCCTTCTGAATCAGAGAGTGAGAAGCACGGTTCTTCCAGGAGCTGGGTTTCCTTATACCCTGGTGAATTGGAACAAACGCGGTATTGAGAAATATCTGCTTCTAAAACCAAAACGGAGCTACCTAACAGAACGGTCTTCAATGTGTGCATTCATCTTACGGAGTTTAACTGATGTGTGTTTGCAGGAGTTTCTTAGCCCTTTCTGTGAAGAAGTGGAAAACGCATTACCTCAGCCAAATCCAGGCATTCAAAAAATAGCTGGAAATCTTCGTCTAAAACACAAAAAGAACGTATCTTGCAAACTGCTCTGCTGGGTGTTCGCTCAGCTAAGGGAGTTGAATCCGCCTTCAGAATCAGAGAGTGAGAAGCACGGTTCTTCCAGGAGCTGGGTTTTGTTATACCCGGGTGAATTGGAACAAACGCGGTATTGAGAAATATCTGCTTCTAAAACCAAAACGGAGCTACCTAACAGAACAGTCTTCCACGTGTGCATTCCATTTACGGAGTTAAACTGATGTGTGTTTGCAGGAGTTTCTAAACCCTTTCTGTGAAGAAGTGGAAAACGCATTTTCCCAGCCAAATCCAGGCATTCAACAAATAGCTGGAAATCTCCGTTTAAACACAAAAAGAACGTACCTTTCAAACAGCTCTGCTTGGTGTTCGCTCAGCTAAGTGAGTTGAATCCGCCTTCAGGATCACAGAGTGAGAAGCACGGTTCTTCCAGGAGCTGGGTTTCGTTATACCCGGGTGAATTAGAACAAACGCTGTATTGAGAAATATCTGCTTCTAAAACCAAAACGGAGCTACCTAACATAACGGTCTTCAATGTGTGCCTTCAACTTATGGAGTTAAACTGATGTGTGTTTGCAGGAGTTTCTAAACACTTTCTGTGAAGAAGTCGAAAACGCATTTTCCCAGCCAAATCACGTCATTCAAGAAATAGCTGGAAATCTCCGTCTAAAACACAAAAAGAACGTATCTTGCAAACTGCTCTGCTGGGTATTCGCTCAGCTAAGGGAGTTGAATCCGCCTTCAGAATCAGAGAGTGAGAAGCACGGTTCTTCCAGGAGCTGGGTTTCATTATACCCGGGTGCATTGGAACAAACGCGGTATTGAGAAATATCTGCTTCTAAAACCAAAACGGAGCTACCTAACAAAACGGTCGTTAATGATTGCATTCAACTTACGGAGTTAAACTGATGTGTGTTTGCAGGAGTTTCTAAACCCTTTCTGTGAAGAAGTGGAAAACGCATTTTCCCAGCCAAATCCAGGCATTGAAGAAATAGCTGGAAATCTCCGTCTAAAACACAAAAAGAACGTATCTTGCAAACTGCTCCGCTGGGTGTTCGCTCAGCTAAGGGAGTTGAATCCGCCTTCAGAATCAGAGAGTGAGAAGCACGGTTCGTTTAGGAGCTGGGTTTCGTTATACCCGGGTGCATTGGAACAAACGCGGTATTGAGAAATATCTGCTTCTAAAACCAAAACGGAGGTACCTAACAGAACGGTCTTCAATGTGTGCATTCAACTTACGGAGTTAAACTGATGTGTGTTTGCAGGAGTTTCTAAACCCTTTCTGTGAAGAAGTGGAAAACGCATTTTCCCAGCCAAATCCAGGCATTGAAGAAATAGCTGGAAATCTCCGTCTAAAACACAAAAAGAACGTATCTTGCAAACTGCTCTGCTGGGTGTTCGCTCAGCTAAGGGAGTTGAATCCGCCTTCAGAATCAGAGAGTGAGAAGCACGGTTCGTTTAGGAGCTGGGTTTCGTTATACCCGGGTGCATTGGAACAAACGCGGTATTGAGAAATATCTGCTTCTAAAACCAAAACGGAGCTACCTAACAGAACGGTCTTCAATGTGTGCATTCAACTTACGGAGTTAAACTGATGTGTGTTTGCAGGAGTTTCTAAACCCTTTCTGTGAAGAAGTGGAAAACGCATTTTCCCAGCCAAATCCAGGCATTCAAGAAATAGCTGGAAATCTCCGTCTAAAACACAAAAAGAACGTATCTTGCAAACTGTTCTGCTGGGTGCTCGCTCAGCTAAGGGAGTTGAATCCGCCTTCAGAATCAGAGAGTGAGAAGCACGGTTCTTCCAGGAGCTGGGTTTCGTTATACCCGGGTGAATTGGAACAAACGCGGTATTGAGAAATATCTGCTTCTAAAACCAAAACGGAGCTACCTAACAGAACGGTCTTCAATGTGTGCATTCAACTTACGGAGTTAAACTGATGTGTGTTTGCAAGAGTTTCTAAACACTTTCTGTGAAGAAGTGGAAAACGCATTTTCCCAGCCAAATCCAGGCATTCAAGAAATAGCTGGAAATCTCCGTCTAAAACACAAAAAGAACGTATCTTGCAAACTGTTCTGCTGGGTGCTCGCTCAGCTAAGGGAGTTGAATCCGCCTTCAGAATCAGAGAGTGAGAAGCACGGTTCTTCCAGGAGCTCGGTTTCGTTATACCCTGGTGAATTGGAACAAACGCGGTATTGAGGAATATCTGCTTCTAAAACCAAAACGGAGCTACCTAACAGAACGGTCTTCAATGTGTGCATTCAACTTACGGAGTTAAACTGATATGCGTTTGCAGGAGTTTCTAAACCCTTTCTGTGAAGAAGTGGAAAACGCATTTTCCCAGCCAAATCCAGGCATTCATGAAATAGCTGGAAATCTCCGTCTAAAACACAAAAAGAACGTATCTTGCAAACTGCTCTGCTGGGTGTTCGCTCAGCTAAGGGAGTTGAATCCGCCTTCAGAATCAGAGAGTGAGAAGCACGGTTCTTCCAGGAGCTGGGTTTCTTTATACCCGGGTGCATTGGAACAAACGCGGTATTGAGAAATATCTGCTTCTAAAACCAAAACGGAGCTACCTAACAGAACAATCTTCAATGTGTGCATTCAACTTACGGAGGTAAACTGATGTGTCTTTGCAGGAGTTTCTAAACACTTTTTGTGAAGAAGTGGAGAACGCATTTTCCCAGCCAAATCCAGGCATTCAAGAAATAGCTGGAAATCTCCGTCTAAAACACAAAAAGAACGTATCTTGCAAACTCCTCTGCTGGGTGTTCGCTCAGCTAAGGGAGTTGAATCCGCCTTCAGAATCAGAGAGTGAGAAGCAGGGTTCTTCCTGGAGCTGGGTTTCGTTATACCCGGGTGCATTGGAACAAACGCGGTATTCAGAAATATCTGCTTCTAAAACAAAAACGGAGCTACCAAACAGAACGGTCTTCAATGTGTGCATTCAACTTACGGAGTTAAACTGATGTGTGTTCGCAGGAGTTTCTAAACCCTTTCTGTGAAGAAGTGGAAAACGCATTTTCCCAGCCAAATCCAGGCATTCAAGAAAGAGCTGGAAATCTCCGTCTAAAACACAAAAAGAACGTATCTTGCAAACTGCTCTGCTGGGTGTTCGCTCAGCTAAGGGAGTTGAATCCGCCTTCAGAATCAGAGAGTGAGAAGCACGGTTCTTCCAGGAGCTGGGTTTCGTTATACCCGGGTGCATTGGAACAAACGCGGCATTGAGAAATATCTGCTTCTAAAACCAAAACGGAGCTACCTAATAGAACGGTCTTCAATGTGTGCATTCAACTTACGGAGTTAAACTGATGTGTGTTTGCAGGAGTTTCTAAACCCTTTCTGTGAAGAAGTGGAAAACGCATTTTCCCAGCCAAATCCAGGCATTCATGAAATAGCTGGAAATCTCCGTCTAAAACACAAAAAGAACGTATCTTGCAAACTGCTCTGCTGGGTGTTCGCTCAGCTAAGGGAGTTGAATCCGCCTTCAGAATCAGAGAGTGAGAAGCACGGTTCTTCCAGGAGCTGGGTTTCTTTATACCCGGGTGCATTGGAACAAACGCGGTATTGAGAAATATCTGCTTCTAAAACCAAAACGGAGCTACCTAACAGAACAATCTTCCATGTGTGCATTCAACTTACGGAGGTAAACTGATGTGTGTTTGCAGGAGTTTCTAAACCCTTTGTGTGAAGAAGTGGAAAACGCATTTTCCGAGCCAAATCCAGGCATTCAAGAAATAGCTGGAAATCTCCGTCTAAAACACAAAAAGGACGTATCTTGCAAACTGCTCTGCTGGGTGTTCGCTCAGCTAAGGGAGTTGAATCCGCCTTCAGAATCAGAGAGTGAGAAGCACGGTTCTTCCAGGAGCTGGGTTTCGTTATACCCGGGTGCATTGGAACAAATGCGGTATTCAGAAATATCTGCTTCTAAAACAAAAACGGAGCTACCAAACAGAACGGTCTTCAATGTGTGCATTCAACTTACGGAGTTAAACTGATGTGTGTTTGCAGGAGTTTCTAAACCCTTTCTGTGAAGAAGTGGAAAACGCATTTTCCCAGCCAAATCCAGGCATTCAAGAAATAGCTGGAAATCTCCGTCTAAAACACAAAAAGAACGTATCTTGCAAACTGATCGGCTGGGTGTTCGCTCAGCTAAGGGAGTTGAATCCGCCTTCAGAATCAGAGAGTGAGAAGCACGGTTCTTCCAGGAGCTTGGTTTCGTTACACCCGGGTGAATTGGAACAAACGCAGTATTGAGAAATATCTGCTTCTAAAACCAAAACGGAGTTACCTAACAGAACGGTCTTCAATGTGTGCATTCAACTTAAGGAGTTAAACTGATGTGTGTTTGCAGGAGTTTCTAAACCCTTTCTGTGAAGAAGTGGAAAACGCATTTTCCCAGCCAAATCCAGGCATTCAAGAAATAGCTGGAAATCTCCGTCTAAAACACAAAAAGAACGTATCTTGCAAACTGCTCTGCTGGGTGTTCGCTCAGCTAAGGGAGTTGAATCCGCCTTCAGAATTAGAGAGTGAGAAGCACGGTTCTTCCAGGAGCTGGGTTTCGTTATACCCGGGTGCATTGGAACAAACGCGGTATTGAGAAATATCTGCTTCTAAAACCAAGACGGAGCTACCTAACAGAACGGTCGTCAATATGTGCATTCAACTTACGGAGTTAAACTGATGAGTGTTTGCAGGAGTTTCTAAACCCTTTCTGTGAAGAAGTGGAATACGCATTTTCCCAGCCAAATCCAGGCATTCAAGAAATAGCTGGAAATCTCCGTCTAAAACACAAAAAGAACGTATCCTGCAAACTGTTCTGCTGGGTGTTCGCTCAGCTAAGGGAGTTGAACCCGCCTTCAGAATCAGAGAGTGAGAAGCACGGTTCTTCCAGGAGCTGGGTTTGGTTATACCCGGGTTAATTGGAACAAACGCGGTATTGAGAAATATCTGCTTCTAAAACCAAAACGGAGCTACCTAACAAAACGGTCTTCAATGTGTGCATTCACCTTACGGAGTTAAACTGATGTGTGTTTGCAGGAGTTTCTAAACCCTTTCTGTGAAGAAGTGGAAAACGCATATTCCCAGGCAAATCCAGGCATTCAAGATATAGCTGGAAATCTCCGTCTAAAATACAAAAAGAACGTATCTTGGAAACTGCTCTGCTGGGTGTTCGCTCAGCTAAGGGAGTTGAATCCGCCTGCAGAATCAGAGAGTGAGAAGCACGGTTCTTCCAGGAGCTGGGTGTCGTTATACCCGCGTGAATTGGAAGAAACGCGGTATTGAGAAATATCTGCTTCTAAAACCAAAACGGAGCTACCTAACAAAACGGTCGTTAATGATTGCATTCAACTTACGGAGTTAAACTGATGTGTGTTTGCAGGAGTTTCTAAACCCTTTCTGTGAAGAAGTGGAAAACGCATTTTCCCAGCCAAATCCAGGCATTCAAGAAATAGCTGGAAATCTCCGTCTAAAACACAAAAAGAACGTATCTTGCAAACTGCTCTGCTGGGTGTTCGCTCACCTAAGGGAGTTGAATCCGCCTTCAGAATCAGAGAGTGAGAAGCACGGTTCTTCCAGGAGCTGGCTTTCGTTATAATTGGGTGAATTGGAACCACCGCGGTATTGAGAAATATCTGCTTCTAAAACCAAAACGGAGCTACCTAACAGAACGGTCTTCAATGTGTGCATTCAACTTACGGAGTTAAACTGATGTGTGTTTGCAGGAGTTTCTAAACCCTTTCTGTGAAGAAGTGGAAAACGCATTTTCCCAGCCAAATCCAGGCATTCAAGAAATAACTGGAAATCTCCGTCTGAAACACAAAAAGAACGTATCTTGCAAACTGCTCTGCTGGGTGTTCGCTCAGCTAAGGGAGTTGAATCCGCCTTAAGAATCAGAGAGTGAGAAGCACGGTTCTTCAAGGAGCTGGGTTTCGTTATACCCGGGTGCATTGGAACAAACGCGGTATTGAGAAATATCTGCTTCTAAAACAAAAACGGAGCTACCTAACAGAACGGTCTTCAATGTGTGCATTCAACTTACAAAGTTAAACTGATGTGTGTTTGCAGGAGTTTCTAAACTTTTTCTGTGAAGAAGAGGAAAACGCATTTTCCCAGCCAAATCCAGGCATTCAAGAAATAGCTGGAAATCTCCGTTTAAACACAAAAAATACGCATCTTGCAAACTGCTCTGATGGGTGTTCTCTAGGCTAAGGGAGTTGAATCCGCCTTCAGAATCAGAGAGTGAGAAGCACGGTTCTTCCAGGAGCTGGGTTTCGTTATACCCGGGTGCATTGGAACAAACGCGGTATTGAGAAATATCTGCTTCTAAAACCAAAACGGAGCTACCTAACAGAACGGTCTTGAATGTGTGCATTCAACTTACGGACTTAAACTGATATGTGTTTGCAGGAGTTTCTAAACTTTTTCTGTGAAGAAGTGGAAAACGCATTTTCCCAGCCAAATCCAGGCATTCAAGAAATAGCTGGAAATCTCCGTCTAAAACACAAAAAGAACGTATCTTGCAAACTGCTCTGCTGGGTGTTCGCTCAGCTAAGGGAGTTGAATCCGCCTTCAGAATCAGAGAGTGAGAAGCACGGTTCTTCCAGGAGCTGGGTTTCGTTATACCCGGGTGAATTGGAACAAACGCGGTATTGAGAAATATCTGCTTCTAACATTAAAACGGAGCTACCTAACAGAACGGTCATCAATGTGTGCATTCAGCTTACGGAGATAAACTGATGTGTGTTTGCAGGAGTTTCTAAACCCTTTCTGTGAAGAAGTGGAAAACGCATTTTCCCAGCCAAATCCAGGCATTCAATAAATAGCTGGAAATCTCCATCTAAAACACAAAAAGGACGTATCTTGCAAACTGCTCTGCTGGGTGTTCGGTCAGCTAAGGGAGTTGAATCCGCCTTCAGAATCAGAGAGTGAGAAGCACGGTTCTTCCAGGAGCTGGGTTTCGTTATACCCGGGTGCATTGGAACAAACGCGGTATTGAGAAATATCTGCTTCTAAAACCAAAACGGAGCTACCTAACAGAACGGTCTTCAATGTGTGCATTCAACTTACGGAGTTAAACTGATGTGTGTTTCCAGGAGTTTCTAAACCCTTTCTGTGAAGAAGTGGAAAACTCATTTTCCCAGCCAAATACAGGCATTCAAGAAATAGCTGGAAATCTCCGTCTAAAACACAAAAAGAACGTATCTTGCAAACTGCTCTGCTGGGTGTTCGCTCAGCTAAGGGAGTTGAATCCGCCTTCAAAATCAGAGAGTGAGAAGCACGGTTCTTCCAGGAGCTGGGTTTCTTCATACCCAAGTGAATTGGAACAAACGCGGTATTGAGAAATATCTGCTTCTAAAACCAAAACGGAGCAACCTAACAGAACGGTCTTCAATGTGTGCATTCAACTTACGGAGTTAAACTTATGTGTGTTTGCAGATGTTTCTAAACCCTTTCTGTGAAGAAGTGGAAAACGCATTTTCGCAGCCAAATCCAGGCATTCAAGAAATAGCTGGAAATCTCCGTCTAAAACACAAAAAGAACGTATCTTGCAAACTGCTCTGCTGGGTGTTCGCTCAGCTAAGGAAGTTGAATCCGCCTTCAGAATCAGAGAGTGAGAAGCACGGTTCTTCCAGGAGCTGGGTTTCGTTATACCCGGGTGAATTGGAACAAACGCGGTATTGAGAAATATCTGCTTCTAAAACCAAAACGGAGCTACCTAACAGAACGGTCTTCAATGTGTGCATTCAACTTACGGAGTTAAACTGATGTGTGTTTGCAGGAATTTCTAAACCCTTTCTGTGAAGAAGTGGAAAACGCATTTTCCCAGCCAAATACAGTCATTCAAGAAATAGCTGGAAATCTCCGTCTAAAACACAAAAAGAACGTATCTTGCAAACTGCTCTGCTGGGTGTTCGCTCAGCTAAGGGAGTTGAATCCGCCTTCAGAATCAGAGAGTGAGAAGCACGGTTCTTCCAGGAGCTGGGTTTCGTTATACCCGGGTGAATTGGAACAAACGCGGTATTGAGAAATATCTGCTTCTAACACCAAAACGGAGCTACCTAACAGAACGGTCTTCAATGTGTGCATTCAGCTTACGGAGATAAACTGATGTGTGTTTGCAGGAGTTTCTAAACCCTTTCTGTGAAGAAGTGGAAAACGCATTTTCCCAGCCAAATCCAGGCATTCAAGAAATAGCTGGAAATCTCCGTCTAAAACACAAAAAGAACGTATCTTGCAAACTGCTCTGCTGGGTGTTCGCTCAGCTAAGGGAGTTGAATCCGCCTTCAGAATCAGAGAGTGAGAAGCACGGTTCTTCCAGGAGCTGGGTTTCGTTATACCCGGGTGAATTGGAACAAACGCGGTATTGAGAAATATCTGCTTCTAAAACCAAAACGGAGCTACCTAACAGAACGGTATTCAATGTGTGCATTCAACTTACGGAGTTAAACTGATGTGCGTTTGCAGGAGTTTCTAAACCCTTTCTGTGAAGAAGTGGAAAACGCAATTTCCCAGCCAAATCCAGGCATTCATGAAATAGCTGGAAATCTCCGTCTAAAACACAAAAAGAACGTATCTTGCAAACTGCTCTGCTGGGTGTTCGCTCAGCTAAGGGAGTTGAATCCGCCTTCAGAATCAGAGAGTGAGAAGCACGGTTCTTCCAGGAGCTGGGTTTCTTTATACCCGGGTGAATTGGAACAAACGCGGTATTGAGAAATATCTGCTTCTAACACCAAAACGGAGCTACGTAACAGAACGGTCTTCAATGTGTGCATTCAGCTTACGGAGATAAACTGATGTGTGTTTGCAGGAGTTTCTAAACCCTTTCTGTGAAGAAGTGGAAAACGCATTTTCCCAGCCAAATCCAGGCATTCAAGAAATAGATGGAAATCTCCGTCTAAAACACAAAAAGAACGTATCTTGCAAACTGCTCTGCTGGGTGTTCGGTCAGCTAAGGGAGAAGAATCCGCCTTCAGAATCAGAGAGTGAGAAGCACGGTTCTTCCAGGAGCTGGGTTTCGTTATACCCGGGTGCATTGGAACAAACGCGGTATTGAGAAATATCTGCTTCTAAAACCAAAACGGAGCTACCTAAAAGAACGGTCTTCAATGTGTGCATTCAACTTACGGAGTTAAACTGATGTGTGTTTGCAGGAGTTTCTAAACCCTTTCTGTGAAGAAGTGGAAAACGCATTTTCCCAGCCAAATCCAGGCATTCAAGAAATAGCTGGAAATCTCCGTCTAAAACACAAAAAGAACGTATCTTGCAAACTGCTCTGCTGGGTGTTCGCTCAGCTAAGGGAGTTGAATCCGCCTTCAGAATCAGAGAGTGAGAAGCACGGTTCTTCCAGGAGCTGGGTTTCGTTGTACCCAGGTGAATTGGAACAAACGCGGTATTGAGAAATATCTGCTTCTAACACCAAAACGGAGCTACCTAACAGAACGGTCTTCAATGTGTGCATTCAGCTTACGGAGATTAACTGATGTGTGTTTGCAGGAGTTTCTAAACCCTTTCTGTGAAGAAGTGGAAAACGCATTTTCCCAGCCAAATCCAGGCATTCAAGAAATAGCTGGAAATCTCCGTATAAAACACAAAAAGAACGTATCTTGCAAACTGCTCTGCTGGGTGTTCGCTCAGCTAAGGGAGTTGAATCCGCCTTCAGAATCAGAGAGTGAGAAGCACGGTTCGTTTAGGAGCTGGGTTTCTTTATACCCGGGTGCATTGGAACAAACGCGGTATTGAGAAATATCTGCTTCTAAAACCAAAACGGAGCTACCTAACAGAACGGTCTTCAATGTGTGCATTCAACTTACGGAGTTCAACTGATGTGTGTTTGCAGGAGTTTCTAAACCCTTTCTGTGAAGAAGTGGAAAACGCATTTTCCCAGCCAAATCCAGGCATTCAAGAAATAGCTGGAAATCTCCGTCTAAAACACAAAAAGAACGTATCTTGCAAACTGCTCTGCTGGGTGTTCGCTCAGCTAAGGGAGTTGAATCCGCCTTCAGAATCAGAGAGTGAGAAGCACGGTTCGTCCAGGAGCTGGGTTTCGTTATACCCGGGTGCATTGGAACAAACGCGGTATTGAGAAACATCTGCTTCTAAAATCAAAACGGAGCTACCTAACAGAACGGTCTTCAATGTGTGCATTCAACTTATGGATTTAAACTGATGTGTGTTTGCAGGAGTTTCTAAACCCTTTCTGTGAAGAAGTGGAAAACGCATTTTCCCAGCCAAATCCAGGCATTCAAGAAATAGCTGGAAATCTCCGTCTCAAACACAAAAAGAACGTATCTTGCAAACTGCTCTGCTGGGTGTTAGCTCAGCTAAGGGAGTTGAATCCGCCTTCAAAATCAGAGAGTGAGAAGCACGGTTCTTCCAGGAGCTGGGTTTCGTTAAACCCGGGTGAATTGGAACAAACGCGGTATTGAGAAATATCTGCTTCTACAACCAAAACGGAGCTACCTAACAGAACGGTCTTCAATGTGTGCATTCAACTTACAAAGTTAAACTGATGTGTGTTTGCAGGAGTTTCTAAACCCTTTCTGTGAAGAAGTGGAAAACGCATTTTCCCAGCCAAATCCAGGCATTCAAGAAATAGCTGGAAATCTCCGTTTAAACACAAAAAATACGTATCTTGCAAACTGCTCTGCTGGGTGTTCGCTAGGCTAAGGGAGTTGAATCCGCCTTCAGAATCAGAGAGTGAGAAGCACGGTTCTTCCAGGAGCTGGGTTTCGTTATACCCGGGTGCATTGGAACAAACGCGGTATTGAGAAATATCTGCTTCTAAAACGAAAACGGAGCTACCTAACAGAACGGTCTTCAATGTGTCAATTCAACTTATGGAGTTAAACTGATGTGTGTTTGCAGGAGTTTCTAAACCCTTTCTGTGAAGAAGTGGAAAACGCATTTTCCCAGCCAAATCCAGGCATTAAAGAAATAGCTGGAAATCTCCGTCTAAAACACAAAAAGAAC
This sequence comes from Callithrix jacchus, assembly GCF_049354715.1. Taxonomy (NCBI): domain Eukaryota; kingdom Metazoa; phylum Chordata; class Mammalia; order Primates; family Cebidae; genus Callithrix; species Callithrix jacchus. The sequence goes on from NC_133518.1 coordinate 3,392,505, forward strand.
GTATCTTGCAAACTGCTCTGCTGAGTGTTCGCTCAGCTAAGGGAGTTGAATCTGCCTTCAGAATCAGAGAGTGAGAAGCACGGTTCTTCCAGAAGCTGGGTTTCGTTATACCCGGGAAAATTGGAACAAATGCGGTATTGAGAAATATCTGCTTCTAAAACCAAAACGGAGCTTCCTAACAGAACGGTCTTCAATGTGTGCATTCAACTTATGGAGGTAAACTGATGTGTGTTTGCAGGAGTTTCTAAACCCTTTCTGTGAAGAAGTGGAAAACGCATAATCCCAGCCAAATCGAGTCATTCAAGAAATAGCTGGAAATCTCAGTCTTAAACACAAAAAGAACGTATCTTGCAAACTGCTCTTCTGGGTGTTCGCTCAGCTAAGGGAGTTGAATCCGCCTTCAGAATCAGAGAGTGAGAAGCACGGTTCTTCCAGGAGCGGGGTTTCGTTATACACGGGTGAATTGGAACAAACGCGGTATTGAGAAATATCTGTTTCTAAAACCAAAACGGAGCTACATAACAGAACGGTCTTCAATGTGTTCATTCAACTTACGGAGTTAAACTGATGTGTGTTTGCAGGAGTTTCTAAACCCTTTCTGTGAAAAAGTGGAAAACGCATTTTCCCAGCCAAACCCAGGCATTCAAGAAATAGCTGGAAATCTCTGTCTAAAACACAAAGAGAACGTATTATGCAAACTGCTATTCTGGGTGTTCGCTCAGCTAAGGGAGTTGAATCCGCATTCAGAATCAGAGAGTGAGAAGCACGGTTCTTCCAGGAGCTGGGTATTTTTATACCCGGGTGAATTGGAACAAACGCGGTATTGAGAAATATCTGCTTCTAAAACCAAAACGGAGCTACCTAACAGAACGGTCTTCAACCTGTGTATTAAACTTGCAGAGTTAAACTGATGTGTGTTTGCAGGAGTTTCTAAACCCTTTCTGTGAAGAAGTGGAAAACGCATTTTCCCAGCCAAATCCAGGCATTCAAGAAATAGCTGGGAATCTCCGTCTAAAACACAAAAAGAACGTATCTTGCAAACTGCTCTGCTGGGTGTTCGCTCAGCTAAGAGAGTTGAATCCGCCTTCAGAATCAGAGAGTGAGAAGCACGGTTCTTCCAGGAGCTGGGTTTCGTTATACACGGGTGAATTGGAACAAAGGCGGTATTGAGAAATATCTGCTTCTAAAACCAAAACGGAGCTACCTAACAGAACGGTCTTTAATGTGTGCATTAAACTTACGGAGTTAAACTGATGTGTGTTTGCAGGAGTTTCTAAACCCTTTCTGTGAAGAAGTGGAAAACGCATTTTCCCAGCCAAATCCAGGCATTCAAGAAATAGCTGGAAATCTCCGTCTTAAACACAAAAAGAACATATCCTGCAAACTGCTCTGCTGGGTGTTCGCTCAGCTAAGGGAGTTGAATCCGCCTTCAGAATCAAAGAGTGAGAAACACGGTTCTTTTAGGAGCTGGGTTTCGTTATACCCTGGTGAATTGGAAAAAACGCGGTAATGAGAAATATCTGCTTCTATAACCAAAACGGAGCTACCTAACAGAACGGTCTTCAATGTGTGCATTCAACTTACGGAGTTAAACTGATCTGTGTTTGCAGGAGTTTCTAAGCCCTTTCTGTGAAGAAGTGGAAAACGCATTTCCTCAGCCAAATCCAGGCATTCAAGACATAGCTGGAAATCTCCGTCTAAAACAAAAAAAGAACGTATCTTGCAAACTGCTCTGCTGTGTGTTCGCTCAGCTAAGGGAGTTGAATCCGCCTTCAGAATCAGAGAGTGAGAAGCACGGTTCTTCCAGGAGCTGGGTTTCGTTATACCCGCGTTAATTGGAAGAAACGCGGTATTGAGAAATATCTGCTTCTAAAACCAAAACGGAGCTACATAACAGAACAGTCTTCAACGTGTGCATTCAACTTGCAGAGTTAAACTGATGTGTGTTTGCAGGAGTTTCTAAACCCTTTCTGTGAAGAAGTGGAAAACGCATTTTCCCAGCCAAATCCAGGCGTTCAAGAAATAGCTGGAAATCTCCGTTTAAACACAAAAAGAACGTATCTTGCAAACTGCTCTGCTGGGTGTTCGCTCAGCTAAGGGAGTTTAATCTGCCTTCTGAATCAGAGAGTGAGAAGCACGGTTCTTCCAGGAGCTGGGTTTCGTTATACCCGGGTGAATTGGAACAAACGCGGTATTGAGAAATATCTGCTTCTAAAACCAAAACGGAGCTACCTAACATAACAGTCTTCAATGTGTGCATTTAACTTACGGAGTTAAACTGATGTGTGTTTGCAGGAGTTTCTAAACCCTTTCTGTGAAGAAGTGGAAAACGCATTTTCCCAGCCAAATCAAGTCATTCAAGAAATAGCTGGAAATCTCCGTCTAAAACACAAAAAGAACGTATCTTGCAAACTGCTCTGCTGGGTGTTCGCTCAGCTAAGGGAGTTGAATCCGCCTTCAGAATCAGAGAGTGAGAAGCACGGTTCTTCCAGGAGCTGGGTTTCGTTATACCCGGGTGAATTGGAACAAACGCGGTATTGAGAAATATCTGCTTCTAAAACCAAAACGGAGCTACCTAACACAACGGTCTTCAACGTGTGCATTAAACTTGCAGAGTTAAACTGATGTGTGTTAGCAGGAGGTTCGAAACCCTTTCTGTGAAGAAGTGGAAAACGCATTTTCCCAGCCAAATCCAGGCATTTAAGAAATAGCTGGAAATCTCCGTTTAAACACAATAAGAACGTACGGTTCAAACAGCTCTGCTTGGTGTTCGCTCAGCTAAGTGAGTTGAATCCGCCTTCAGAATCACAGAGTGAGAAGCACGGTTCTTCCAGGAGCTGGGTTTCGTTATACTCGGGTGAATTGGAACAAACGCGTTATTGAGAAATATCTGCTTCTAAAACAAAAACGGAGCTACCAAACAGAACGGTCTTCAACGTGTGCATTCCATTTATGGAGTTAAACTTATGTGTGTTTGCAGGAGTTTCTAAACCCTTTCTCTGAAGAAGTGGAAAACGCATTGTACCAGCCAAATCGAGTCATTCAAGAAATAGCTGGAAATCTCCGTCTAAAATACAAAGAGAACGTATAATGCAAACTGCTCTGCTGGGTGTTCGCTCAGCCAAGAATGTTGCAACCGCCTTCAGAATCAGAGAGTGAGAAGCACGGTTCTTCCAGGAGCTGGGTTTCGTTATACACGGGTGATTTGGAACAAACGCGGTATTGAGAAATATCTGCTTCTATAACCAAAACGGAGCTACCTAACAGAACGGTCTTCAATGTGTGCATTCAACTTACAAAGTTAAACTGATGTGTGTTTGCAGGAGTTTCTAAACCCTTTCTGTGAAGAAGTGGAAAACGCATTGTCCCAGCCAAATCGATTCATTCAAGAAATAGCTGGAAATCTCCGTCTAAAACACTAAAAGAACGTACCTTTCAAACTGATCTGCTGGGTGTTCGCTCAGCTAAGTGAGTTGAATCCGCCTTCAGAATCAGAGAGTGAGACGCACGGTTCTTCCAGGAGCTGGGTTTCGTTATACCAGGGTGAATTGGAACAAACGCGGTATTGAGAAATATCTGCTTCTAAAACCAAAACGGAGCTACCTAACAGAACGGCCTTCAATATGTGCATTCAACTTACGGAGTTAAACTGATGTGTGTTTGCAGGAGTTCCTAAACTTTTTCTGTGAAGAAGTGGAAAACGCATTCCTTCAGCCAAATCCAGGCATTCAAGAAATAGCTGGAAATCCCCGTCTAAAACACAAAAAGAACGTATCTTGCAAACTGCTCTGCTGGGTGTTCGCTCAGGTAATTGAGTTGAATCCGCCTTCAGAATCACAGAGTGAGAAGCACGGTTCTTTCAGGAGCTGGGTTTCGTTATACCCGGGTGAATTGGAACAAACGCGGTATTGAGAAATATCTGCTTCTAAAACCAAAACGGAGCTACTTAACAGAAAGGTCTTCAACGTGTGCATTAATCTTTCGGAGTTAAACTGATGTGTGTTTGCAGGAGTTTCTAAACCCTTTCTGTGAAGAAGTGGAAAACGCATTTTCCCAGCCAAATCCAGGCATTCAAGAAATAGCTGGAAATCTTCGTTTGAACACAAAAAGAACGTACGTTTCAAACTGCTCTGCTGGGTGTTCTCTCAGCTAAGTGAGTTGAATCCGCCTTCAAAATCACAGAGTGAGAAGCACGGTTCTTCCAGGAGCTGGGTTTCGTTATACCCGGGTGAATTGGAACAAACGCGGTATTGAGAAATATCTGTTTCTAAACCAAAACGGAGCTACCTAACAGAACGGTCTTCAATGTGTGCATTCAACTTACGGAGTTAAACTGATGTGTGTTTGCAGGAGTTTCTAAACCCTTTCTGTGAAGAAGTGGAAAACGCATTTTCCCAGCCAAATCCAGGCATTCAAGAAATAGCTGGAAATCTCCGTCTTAAACACAAAAAGAACGTATCTTGCAAACTGCTCTTCTGGGTATTCGCTCAGCTAAGGGAGTTGAATCCGCCTTCAGAATCAGAGAGTGAGAAGCACGGTTCTTCCAGGAGCTGGGTTTCGTTATACACGGGTGAATTGGAACAAACGGGGTATTGAGAAATATCTGCTTCTAAAACCAAAACGGAGCTACCTAACAGAACGGTGTTCAATGTGTGCATTCAAATTACGGAGTTAAACTGATGTGTGTTTGCAGGAGTTTCTAAACCCTTTCTGTGAAAAAGTGGAAAACGCATTTTCCGAGCAAAATCCAGGAATTCAAGAAATAGCTGGAAATCTCCGTCTAAAACACAAAAAGAACGTATCTTGCAAACTGCTCTGCTGGGTGTTCGCTCAGCTAAGGGAGTTGAATCCTCCTTCAGAATCAGAGAGTGAGAAGCACGTTTCTTCCAGGAGCTGGGTTTCGTTATACACGGGTGAATTGGAACAAACGCGGTATTGAGAAATATCTGCTTCTAAAACCAAAACGAAGCTACCTAACAGAACGGTCTTCAACGTGTGCATTAAACTTGCCGAGTTAAACTGATGTGTGTTTGCAGGAGTTTCTAAACCCTTTCTGTGAAGAAGTGGAAAACGCATTTTCGCAGCCAAATCCAGGCATTCAAGAAATAGCTGGAAATCTCCGTTTAAACACAAAAAGAACGTATCTTGCAAACTGCTCTGCTGGGTGTTCGCTCAGCTAAGGGAGTTGAATCCGCCTTCAGAATCAGAGAGTGAGAAGCACGGTTCTTCCAGGAGCTGGGTTTCGTTTTACCCGGGTGAATTGGATCAAACGCTGTATTGAGAAATATCTGCTTCTATAACGAAAACGGAGCTACCTAACAAAACGGTCTTCAATGTGTGCATTCAACTTACAAAGTTAAACTGATGTGTGTTTGCAGGAGTTTCTGAACCCTTTCTGTGAAGAAGTGGAAAACGCATTGTCCCAGCCAAATCAAGTCATTCAAGAAATAGCTGGAAATCTCCGTCTAAAACACAAAAAGAACGTACCTTTCAAACTGATCTGCTGGGTGTTCGCTCAGCTAAGTGAGTTGAATCCGCCTTCAGAATCAGAGAGTGAGAAGCACGGTTCTTCCAGAAGCTGGGTTTCGTTATACACGGGTGAATTGGAACAAACGCGGTATTGAGAAATATCTGCTTCTAAAACCAAAACGGAGCTACCTAAAAGAACGGTCTTCAATTTGTGCATTCAACTTATGGGGTTGAACTGATGTGTGTTTGCAGGAGTTTCTAAACCCTTTCTGTGAAGAAGTGGAAAACGCATTTTCCCAGCCAAATCCAGTCATTCAAGAAATAGCTTGAAATCTCCGTCTAAAACACAAAGAGAACGTATGATGCAAACGGCTCTGCTGGGTGTTCGCTCAGCCAAGAAAGTTGAAACCGCCTTCAGAATCAGAGAGTGAGAAGCACGGGTCTTCCAGGAGCTGGGTTGCTTTATCCACGGGTGAATTGGAGCAAACGCGGTATTGAGAAATATCTGCTTCTAAAACCAAAACGGAGCTACTAACAGAACGGTCTTCAATGTGTGCATTAAACTTACGGAGTTAAACTGATGTGTGTTTGCAGGAGTTTCTAAACCCTTTCTGTGAACAAGTGGAAAACGCATTTTCCCAGCCAAATGCAGGCATTCAAGAAATAGCTGGAAATCTCCGTCTTAAACACAAAAAGAACGTACCTTTCAAACTGATCTGCTGGGTGTTCGCTCAGCTAAGTGAGTTGAATACGCCTTCAGAATCAGAGAGTGAGAAGCACGGTTCTTCCAGGAGCTGGGTTTCGTTATACCCGGGTGAATTGGAACAAACGCGGTATTGAGAAATATCTGCTTCTATAACCAAAACGGAGATACCTAACAGAACGGTCTTCAACGTGTGCATTCAACTTGCAGAGTTAAACTGATGTGAGTTTGCAGGAGTTTCTAAACCCTTTCTGTGAAGAAGTGGAAAACACATTTTCCCAGCCAAATCCAGGCATTCAAGAAATAGCTGGAAATCTCCGTTTAAACACAAAAAGAACGTACGTTTCAAACTGCTCTGCTGGGTGTTCCCTCAGCTAAGGGAGTTGAATCCGCCTTCAGAATCACAGAGTGAGAATCACGGTTCTTCCAGGAGCTAGGTTTCGTTATACCCGGGTGAATTGAAACAAACGCGGTATTGAGAAATATCTGCTTCTAAAACCAAAACGGAGCTACCTAACAGAACGGTCTTCAACGTGTGCATTAAACTTTCGGAGTTAAACTGATGTGTGTTTGCAGGAGTTTCTAAACCCTTTCTGTGAAGAAGTGGAAAACGCATTTTCCCAGCCGAATCCAGGCATTCAAGAAATAGTTAGAAATCTCCGTTTGAACACAAAAAGAACGTATCTTGCAAACTGCTCTGCTGGGTGTTCGCTCAGCTAAGGGAGTTGAATCTGCCTTCAGAATCAGAGAGTGAGAAGCACGGTTCTTCCAGGAGCTGGGTTTCGTTATACCCGGGTGAATTGGAACAAACGCGGTATTGAGAAATATCTGCTTCTAAAACCAAAACGGAGCTACCTAACAGAACGGTCTTCAATGTGTGCATTCATCTTACGGAGTTGAACTGATGTGTGATTGCAGGAGTTTCTAAGCCCTTTCTGTGAAGAAGTGGAAAACGCATTTCCCCAGCCAAATACAGGCATTCAAGAAATACCTGGAAATCTCCGTCTAAAACACAAAAAGAACGTATCTTGCAAACTGCTCTGCTGGGTGTTCGCTCAGCTAAGGGAGTTGAATCCGCCTTCAAAATCAGAGAGTGAGAAGCACGGTTCTTCCAGGAGCTGGGTTTCGTTATACCCGGGTGAATTGGAAAAAACGCGGTATTGAGAAATATCTGCTTCTAAAACCAAAACGGAGCTACCTAACAGAACGGTCTTCAACGTGTGCATTAAACTTGCAGAGTTAAACTGATGGGTTTTTGCAGGAGTTTCTAAACCCTTGCTGTGAAGAAGTGGAAAACGAATTTTCCCAGCCAAATCCAGGCGTTCAAAGAATAGCTGGAAATCTCCGTTTAAGCACAAAAAGAACGTATCTTGCAAACTGCTCTGCTGGTTGTTCGCTCAGCTAAGGAAGTTGAATCCGCCTTCAGAATCAGAGAGTGAGAAGCACGGTTCTTCCAGGAGCTGGGTTTCGTTATACCCAAGTGAATTGGAACAAACGCGGTATTGAGAAATATCTGCTTCTAAAACCAAAACGGAGTTACCTAACAGAACGGTCTTCAACGTGTGCATTAAACTTGCAGAGTTAAACTGATGTGTGTTTGCAGGAGTTTCTAAACCCTTTCTGTTAAGAAGTGGAAAACGCATTTTCCCAGCCTAATCCAGGCGTTCAAGAAATAGTTGGAAATCTCCGTTTAAACACAAAAAGAACGTATCTTGCTAACTGCTCTGCTGGGTGTTCGCTCAGATAAGGGAGTTGAATCCGCCTTCAGAATCAGAGAGTGAGAAGCACGGTTCTTCCAGGAGCTGGGTTTCGTTATACCCTGGTGAATTGGAACAAACGCGGTATTGAGAAATATCTGCTTCTAAAACCAAAACGGAGCTACCTAACAGAACGGTCTTCAATGTGTGCATTCATCTTACGGATTTAAACTGATGTGTGTTTGCAGGAGTTTCTAAGCCCTTTCTGTGAAGAAGTGGAAAATGCATTTTTACAGCCAAATCCAGGCATTCAAGGAATAGCTGGAAATCTCCGTCTAAAACACAAAAAGAACGTATCTTGCAAACTGCTCTGCTGGGTGTTCGCTCAGCTAAGGGAGTTGAATCCGCCTTCAGAATCAGAGAGTGAGAAGCACGGTTCTTCCAGGAGCTGGGTTTCGTTATACCCGGGTGAATTGGAACAAACGCGGTATTGAGAAATATCTGCTTCTAAAACCAAAACGGAGCTACCTAACAGAACGGTCTTCAATGTGTGCATTCATCTTACGGAGTTAAACTGATGTGTGTTTGCAGGAGTTTCTATGACCTCTCTGTGAAGAAGTGGAAAACGCATTTCCCCAGCCAAATCCAGGCGTTCAAGAAATAGTTGGAAATCTCCGTCTAAAACACAAAAAGAACGTATCTTGCAAACTGCTCTGCTGGGTGTTCGCTCAGCTAAGGGAGTTGAATCCGCCTTCCAAATCAGAGAGTGAGAAGCACGGTTCTTCCAGGAGCTGGGTTTCGTTATACCCGGGTGAATTGGAACAAACGCGGTATTGAGAAATATCTGCTTCTAAAACCAAAACGGAGCTACCTAACAAAACGGTCTTCAACGTGTGCATTAAACTTGCAGAGTTAAACTGATGTGTGTTTGCAGGAGTTTCTAAACACTTTCTGTGAATAAGTGGAAAACGCATTTTCCCAGCCACATCCAGGCGTTCGAGAAATAGCTGGAAATCTCCGTTTAAACACAAAAAGAACGTATCTTGCAAACTGCTCTGCTGGGTGTTCGCTCAGAAAAGAAAGTTGAATCCGCCTTCAGCATCAGAGAGTCAGAAGCGCGGTTCTTCCATGAGCTGTGTTTGGTTATACCCGTGTGAATGGGACAAACGCGATATTGAGAAATATCTTCTTATAAAACCAAAACGGAGCTACATAACAGAACGGTCTTCAACGTGTGCATTCAACGTGTGGAGTTAATCTGATGTGTGTTTGCAGGAGTTTCTAAACCCTTTGTGTGAAGAAGTGGAAAACGCATTTTCCCCGCCAAATCCAGGCATTCAAGAAATAGCTGGAAATCTCCGTTTAAACACAAAAAGAACGTACGTTTCAAACTGCTCTGCTGGGTGTTCCCTCAGCTAAGGGAGTTGAATCCGCCTTCAGAATCACAGAGTGAGAAGCACGGTTCTTCAAGGAGTTTCCTTATACCCGGGTGAATTGGAACAAATGCGGTATTGAGAAATATCTGCTTCTAAAACCAAAACGGAGCTACCTAACAGAACGGTCTTCAACGTGTGCATTAAACTTGCACAGTTAAACTGATGTGTGTTTGCAGGAGTTTCTAAACCCTTTCTGTGAAGAAGTGGAAAACGCATTTTCCCAGCCAAATCCAGGCGTTCAAGAAATAGCTGGAAATCTCCGTCTAAAACACAAAAAGAACGTATCTTGCAAACTGCTCTGCTGGGTGTTCGCCCAGCTAAGGTAGTTGAATCCGCCTTCAGAATCAGAGAGTGAGAAGCACGGTTCTTCCAGGAGCTGGGTTTCGTTATACCCGGGTGAAATGGAACAAACGCGGTATTGAGAAATATCTGTTCAAAAACCAAAACGGAGCTACGTAACAGAACGGTCCTCAATGTGTGCATTCAACTTATGAAGTTAAACTGATATGTGTTTGCAGGAGTTTCTAAACACTTTCTGTGAAGAAGTGGAAAACGCATTTTCACAGCCACATCCAGGCATTCAAGAAATAGCTGGAAATCTCCGTCTAAAACACAAAGAGAACGTATCATGCAAACTGCTCTTCTGCGTGTTCGTTCAGCTAAGAAAGTTGAATCCGCCTTCAGAATCAGAGAGTGAGAAGCACGATTCTTCCAGGAGCTGGGTTTCGTTATACACAAGTGAATTGGAACAAACGCGGTATTGAGAAATATCTGCTTCTAAAACCAAAACGGAGCTACCTAACAGAACGGTCTTCAATGTGTGCATTCAACTTACGGAGTTAAACTGATGTGTGTTTGCAGGAGTTTCTAAACCCTTTCTGTGAAGAAGTGGAAAACGCATTTTCCCAGCCAAATCCAGGCATTCAAGAAATAGCTGGATATCTCCGTCTTAAACACAAATAGAACGTATCGTGCAAACTGCTCTGCTGGGTTTTCGCTCAGCTAAGGGAGTTGAATCCGCCTTCAGAATCAGAGAGGGAGAAGCACGGTACTTCCAGGAGCTGGGTTTCGTTATACCCGGGTGAATTGGAACAAACGCGGTATTGAGAAATATCTGCTTCTAAAACCAAAACGGAGCTACCTAACAGAACGGTCTTCAATGTGTGCATTCATCTTACGGAGTTAAACTGATGTGTGATTGCAGGAGTTTCTAAGCCCTTTCTGTGAAGAAGTGGAAAACGCATTTCCCCAGCCAAATACAGGCATTCAAGAAATACCTGGAAATCTCCGTCTAAAACACAAAAAGAACGTATCTTGCAAACTGCTCTGCTGGGTGTTCGCTCAGCTAAGGGAGTTGAATCCGCCTTCAAAATCAGAGAGTGAGAAGCACGGTTCTTCCAGGAGCTGGGTTTCGTTATACCCGGGTGAATTGGAAAAAACGCGGTATTGAGAAATATCTGCTTCTAAAACCAAAACGGAGCTACCTAACAGAACGGTCTTCAACGTGTGCATTAAACTTGCAGAGTTAAACTGATGTGTGTTTGCAGGAGTTTCTAAACCCTTGCTGTGAAGAAGTGGAAAACGAATTTTCCCAGCCAAATCCAGGCGTTCAAAGAATAGCTGGAAATCTCCGTTTAAGCACAAAAAGAACGTATCTTGCAAACTGCTCTGCTGGTTGTTCGCTCAGCTAAGGAAGTTGAATCTGCCTTCAGAATCAGAGAGTGAGAAGCACGGTTCTTCCAGGAGCTGGGTTTCGTTATAACCAAGTGAATTGGAACAAACGCGGTATTGAGAAATATCTGCTTCTAAAACCAAAACGGAGCTACCTAACAGAACGGTCTTCAACGTGTGCATTAAACTTGCAGAGTTAAACTGATGTGTGTTTGCAGGAGTTTCTAAACCCTTTCTGTGAAGAAGTGGAAAACGCATTTTCCCAGCCTAATCCAGGCCTTCAAGAAATAGTTGGAAATCTCCGTTTAAACACAAAAAGAACGTATCTTGCTAACTGCTCTGCTGGGTGTTCGCTCAGAGAAGGGAGTTGAATCCGCCTTCAGAATCAGAGAGTGAGAAGCACGGTTCTTCCAGGAGCTGGGTTTCGTTATACCCGGGTGAATTGGAACAAACGCGGTATTGAGAAATATCTGCTTCTAAAACCAAAACGGAGCTACCTAACAGAACGGTCTTCAATGTGTGCATTCATCTTACGGATTTAGCTGATGTGTGTTTGCAGGAGTTTCTAAGCCCTTTCTGTGAAGAAGTGGAAAACGCATTTTCCCAGCCAAATCCAGGCATTCAAGAAATAGCTGGAAATCTCCGTCTTAAACACAAAAAGAACGTATCTTGCAAACTGCTCTGCTGGGTGTTCGCTCAGCTAAGGGAGTTGAATCCGCCTTCAGAATCAGAGAGTGAGAAGCACGGTTCTTCCAGGAGCTGGGTTTCGTTATACCCGGGTGAATTGGAACAAACGCGGTATTGAGAAATATCTGCTTCTAAAACCAAAACGGAGCTACCTAACAGAACGGTCTTCAATGTGTGCATTAAACTTACGGAGTTAAACTGATGTGTGTTTGCAGGAGTTTCTAAACCCTTTCTGTGAAGAAGTGGAAAACGCATTTTCCCAGCCAAATCCAGGCATTCAAGGAATAGCTTGAAATCTCCGTCTTAAACACAAAAAGAACGTATCTTGCATACTGCTCTGCTGGGTGTTCCCTCAGCTAAGGGAGTTGAATCCGCCTTCAGAGTCAGAGAGTGAGAAGCACGGTTCTTCCAGGAGCTGGGTTTCGTTATACATGGGTGAATTGGAACAAACGCGGTATTGAGAAATATCTGCTTCTAAAACCAAAACGGAGCTACCTAACAGAACGGTCTTCAATGTGTGCATCAACTTACGGAGTTAAACTGATGTGTGTTTGCAGGAGTTTCTAAACCCTTTCTGTGAAGAAGTGGAAAACGCATTTCCCAAGCCAAATCCAGGCATTCAAGAAATAGCTGGAAATCTCCGTCTAAAACACAAAAAGAACGTATCTTGCAAACTGCTCTGCTGGGTGTTCGCTCAGCTAAGGGAGTTGAATCCGCCTTCAGAATCAGAGAGTGAGAAGCACGGTTCTTCCAGGAGCTGGGTTTCGTTATACCCGGGTGAATTGGAACAAACGCGGTATTGAGAAATATCTGCTTCTAAAACCAAAACGGAGCTACCTAACAGAACGGTCTTCAACGTGTGCATTAGACGTGCAGAGTTAAATTGATGTGTGTTTGCAAGAGTTTCTAAACCCTTTCTGTGAAGAAGTGGAAAACGCATTTTCCCAGCCAAATCCAGGCGTTCAATAAATAGCTGGAAATCTCCGTTTAAACACAAAAAGAACGTATTTTGCAAACTGCTCTGCTGGGTGTTCGCTCAGATAAGAGTGTTGAATCCGCCTTCAGAATCAGAGAGTGAGAAGCACTGTTCTTCCAGGAGGTGGGTTTCGTTATACCCGGGTGAATTGGAACAAACGCGGTATTGAGAAATATCTGCTTCTAAAACCAAAACGGAGCTACCTAATTGAACGTTCTTCAATGTGTGCATTCATCTTACGGAGTTAAACTGATGTGTGTTTGCAGGAGTTTCTAAGCCCTTTCTGTGAAAAAGTGGAAAACGCATTTCCCCAGCCAAATCCAGGCATTCAAGAAATAGCTGGAAATCTCCGTCTAATACACAAAAAGAACGTATCTTGCAAACTGCTCTGCTGGGTGGTCGCTCAGCTAAGGGAGTTGAATCCGCCTTCAGAATCAGAGAGTGAGAAGCACGGTTCTTCCCGGAGCTGGGTTTCGTTATACCCGGGTGAATTGGAACAAACGCGTTATTGAGAAATATCTGCTTCTAAAACCAAAACGGAGCTACCTAACAGAACGGTCTTCAACGTGTGAATTAAACTTGCAGAGTTAAACTGATGTGTGTTTGCAGGAGTTTCTAAACACTTTCTGTGAAGAAGTGGAAAACGCATTTTCCCAGCCAAATCCAGGCGTTCAAGAAATAGCTGGAAATCTCCGTTTAAACACAAAAAGAACGTATCTTGCAAACTGCTCTGCTGGGTGTTCGCTCAGATAAGGGAGTGGAATCCGCCTTCAGCATCAGAGAGTGAGAAGCACGGTTCTTCCATGAGCTGTGTTTCGTTATACCCGGGTGAATGGGACAAACGCGATATTGAGAAATATCTTCTTATAAAACCAAAACGGAGCTACATAACAGAACGGTCTTCAACGTGTCCATTCAACGTGTGGAGTTAAACTGATGTGTGTTTGCAGGAGTTTCTAAACCCTTTGTGTGAAGAAGTGGAAAACGCATTTTCCCAGCCAAATCCAGGCATTCAAGAAATAGCTGGAAATCTCCGTTTAAACACAAAAAGAACGTACGTTTCAAACTGCTCTGCTGGGTGTTCCCTCAGCTAAGGGAGTTGAATCCGCCTTCAGCATCAGAGAGTGAGAAGCACGTGTCTTCCATGAGCTGTGTTTGGTTATACCCGGGTGAATGGGACAAACGCGATATTGAGAAATATCTTCTTATAAAACGAAAACGGAGCTACATAACAGAACGGTCTTCAACGTGTGCATTCAACGTGTGGAGTTAAACTGATGTGTGTTTGCAGGAGTTTCTAAACCCTTTCTGTGAAGAAGTGGAAAACGCATTTTCCCAGCCAAATCCAGGCATTCAAGACATAGCTGGAAATCTTTGTTTAAACACAAAAAAAACGTACGTTTCAAACTGCTCTGCTGGGTGTTCCCTCAGCTAAGGGAGTTGAATCCGCCTTCAGAATCACAGAGTGAGAAGCACGGTTCTTCATGAGGCTGGGTTTCGTTATACCCGGGTGAATTGGAACAAACGCTGTGTTGAGAAATATCTGCTTCTATAACCAAAACGGAGCTACCTAACAGAACGGTCTTCAATGTGTGCATTCAACTTACAGAGTTAAACAGATGTGTGTTTGCAGGAGTTTCTAAACTCTTTCTGTGAAGAAATGGAAAACGCATAGTCCCAGCCAAATCAAGTCATTCAAGAAATAGCTTGAAATCTCCGTCTAAAACACAAAAAGAACGTACCTTTCAAACTGATCTGCTGGGTGTTCGCTCATCTAAGTGAGTTGAATCCGCCTTCAGAATCAGAGAGTGAGAAGCACGGTTCTTCCAGGAGCTGGGTTTCGTTATACCCGGGTGAATTGGAACAAATGCGGTATTGAGAAATATCTGCTTCTAAAACCAAAACGGAGCTACCTAACAGAACGGTCTTCAACGTGTGCATTAAACCTGCAGAGTTAAACTGATGTGTGTTTGCAGGAGTTTCTAAACCCTTTCTGTGAAGAAGTGGAAAACGCATTTTCCCAGCCAAATCCAGGCGTTCAAGAAATAGATGGAAATCTCCGTTTAAACACAAAAAGAACGTATCTTGCAAACTGCTCTGCTGGGTGTTCGCTCAGCTAAGGGAGTTTAATCCGCCTTCAGAATCAGAGAGTGAGAAGCACGGTTCTTCCAGGAGCTGGGTTTCGTTATACCCGGGTGAATTGGAACAAACGCGGTATTTAGAAATATCTGCTTCTAAAACCAAAACGGAGCTACCTAACAGAACGGTCTTCAACGTGTGCATTAGACTTGCAGAGTTAAACTGATGTGTGTTTGCAGGAGTTTCTAAACCCTTTCTGTGAAGAAGTGGAAAACGCGTTTTCCCAGCCAAATCCAGGCGTTCAAGAAATAGCTGGAAATCTCCGTTTAAACACAAAAAGAACGTATCTTGCAAACTGCTCTGCTGGGTGTTCGCTCAGATAAGAGAGTTGAATCCGCCTTCAGAATCAGAGAGTGAGAAGCACGGTTCTTCCAGGAGCTGGGTTTCGTTATACCTGGGTGAATTGGAACAAACGCGGTATTGAGAAATATCTGCTTCTAAAACCAAAACGGAGCTACCTAATTGAACGGTCTTCAATGTGTGCATTCATCTTACGGAGTTAAACTGATGTGTGTTTGCAGGAGTTTCTAAGCCCTTTCTGTGAAGAAGTGGAAAACACATTTCCCCAGCCAAATTTAGGCATTCAAGAAATAGCTGGAAATCTCCGTCTAAAACACAAAAAGAACGTATCTTGCAAACTGCTCTGCTGGGTGTTCGCTCAGCTAAGGGAGTTGAATCCGCCTTCAGAATCAGAGAGTGAGAAGCACGGTTCTTCCAGGAGCTGGGTTTCGTTATACCCGGGTGAATTGGAACAAACGCGGTATTGAGAAATATCTGCTTCTAAAACCAAAACGGAGCTACCTAACAGAACGGTCTTCAACGTGTGCATTAAACTTGCAGAGTTAAACTGATGTGTGTTTGCAGGAGTTTCTAAACACTTTCTGTGAAGAAGTGGAAAACGCATTTTCCCAGCCACATCCAGGCGTTCAAGAAATAGCTGGAAATCTCCGTTTAAACACAAAAAGAACGTATCTTGCAAACTGCTCTGCTGGGTGTTCGCTCAGATAAGGGAGTTGAATCCGCCTTCAGCATCAGAGAGTGAGAAGCACGGTTCTTCCATGAGATGTGTTTGGTGATACCCGGGTGAATGGGAAAAACGCGATATTGAGAAATATCTTCTTATAAAACGAAAACGGAACTACATAACAGAACGGTCTTCAACGTGTGCATTCAACGTGTGGAGTTAAACTGATGTGTGTTTGCAGGAGTTTCTAAACCCTTTCTGTGAAGAAGTGGAAAACGCATTTTCCCAGCCAAATCCAGGCATTCAAGACATAGCTGGAAATCTCCGTTTAAACACAAAAAGAACGTACGTTTCAAACTGCTCTGCTGGGTGTTTTCTCAGCTAAGGGAGTTGAATCCGCCTTCTGAATCAAAGAGTGAGAAGCACGGTTCTTCCAGGAGCTGGGTTTCGTTATACCGGGTGAATTGGAACAAACGGGGTATTGAGAAATATCTGCTTCTAAAACCATAATGGAGCTACCTAACAGAACGGTCTTCAACGTGTGCATTCCATTTACGAAGTTAAACTGATGTGTGTTTGCAGGAGTTTCTAAACCCTTTCTGTGAAGAAGTGGAAAACGCATTTTCCCAGCCAAATCAAGTCATTCAAAAAATAGCTGGAAATCTTCGTCTAAAACAAAAAAAGAACGTATCTTGCAAACTGCTCTGCTGGGTGTTCGCTCAGCTAAGGGAGTTGAATCCGCCTTCTGGATCAGAGAGTGAGAAGCACGGTTCTTCCAGGAGCTGGGTTTCGTTATACCGGATGAATTGGAACAAACGCGGTATTGAGAAATATCTGCTTCTAAAACCAAAACGGAGCTACCTAACAGAACGCTCTTCAACGTGTGCATTAAACTTGCAGAGTTAAACTGATGTGTGTTTGCAGGAGTTTCTAAACCCTTTCTGTGAAGAAGTGGAAAACGCATTTTCCCAGCCAAATTCAGGCGTTCAAGAAATAGCTGGAAATCTCCGTTTAAACACAAAAAGAACGTATCTTGCAAACTGCTCTGCTGGGTGTTCGCTCAGGTAAGGGAGTTGAATCCGCCTTCAAAATCAGAGAGTGAGAAGCACGGTTCTTCCAGGAGCTGGGTTTTGTTATACCCGGGTGAATTGGAACAAACGCGGTATTGAGAAATATCTGCTTCTATAACCAAAACGGAGCAACCTAACAGAACGGTCTTCAATGTGTGCATTCAACTTACGGAGTTAAACTGATGTGTGTTTGCAGGAGTTTCTAAACTCTGTCTGTGAAGAAGTGGAAAACGCATAGTCTCAGCCAAATCAATCATTCAAGAAATAGCTGGAAATCTCCGTCTAAAACACAAAAAGAACGTACCTTTCAAACTGATCTGCTGGGTGTTCGCTCATCTAAGTGAGTTGAATCCGCCTTCAGAATCAGAGAGTGAGAAGCACGGTTCTTCCAGGAGCTGGGTTTCATTATACCCGGGTGAATTGGAACAAACGCGGTATTGAGAAATATCTGCTTCTAAAACCAAAACGGAGCTACCTAACAGAACGGTCTTCAATGTGTGCATTCATCTTACGGAGTTAAACTGATGTGTGTTTGCAGGAGTTTCTAAGCCCTTTCTGTGAAGAAGTGGAAAACGCATTTCCCCAGCCAAATCCAGGCATTCAAGAAATAGCTGGAAATCTCCGTCTAAAACACAAAAAGAATGTATCTTGCAAACTTCTCTGCTGGATGTTCGCTCAGCTAAGGGAGTTGAATCCGCCTTCAAAATCAGAGAGTGAGAAGCACGGTTCTTCCAGGAGCTGGGTTTTGTTATACCCGGGTGAATTGGAACAAACGCGGTATTGAGAAATATCTGCTTCTAAGACCAAAACGGAGCTACCTAACAGAACGGTCTTCAACGTGTGCATTAAACTTGCCGAGTTAAACTGATGTGTGTTTGCAGGAGTTTCTAAACCCTTTCTGTGAAGAAGTGGAAAACGCATTTTCCCAGCCAAATCAAGGCGTTCAAGAAATAGCGGGAAATCTCCGTTTAAACACAAAAAGAACGTATCGTGCAAACTGCTCTGCTGGGTGTTCGCTCAGATAAGGGAGTTGAATCCGCCTTCAGAATCAGAGAGTGAGAAGCACGGTTCTTCCAGGAGCTGGGATTCGTTATACCCGGGTGAATTGGAACAAATGCTGTGTTGAGAAATATCTGCTTCTATAACCAAAACGGAGCTACCTAACAGAACGGTGTTCAATGTGTGCATTCAACTTACGGAGTTAAACTGATGTGTGTTTGCAGGAGTTTCTAAACCCTTTCTGTGAAGAAGTGGAAAACGCATAGTCCCAGCCAAATCAAGTCATTCACGAAATAGCTGGAAATCTCCGTCTAAAACACAAAAAGAACGTACCTTTCAAACTGATCTGCTGGGTGTTCGCTCATCTAAGTGAGTTGAATCCGCCTTCAGAATCAAAGAGTGAGAAGCACGGTTCTTCAAGGAGCTGGGTTTCGTTATAACCGGGGGAATTGGAACAAACGCGGTATTGAGAAATATCTGCTTCTAAAACCAAAACGGAGCTACCTAACAGAACGGTCTTCAACGTGTGCATTCAACTTGCAGAGTTAAACTGATGTGTGTTTGCAGGAGTTTCTAAACTCTTTCTGTGAAGAAGTGGAAAACGCATTTTCCAGCCAAATCCAGGCGTTCAAGAAATAGCTGGAAATCTCCGTTTAAACACAAAAAGAACGTATCTTGCAAACTGCTCTGCTGGGTGTTCGCTGAGCTAAGGGAGTGGAATCCGCCTTCAGAATCAGAGAGTGAGAAGCACGGTTCTTCCAGGAGCTGGGTTTCATTATACCCGGTCGAATTGGAACAAACGCGGTATTGAGAAATATCTGCTTCTAAAACCAAAACGGAGCTACCTAACAGAACGGTCTTCAATGTGTGCATTTATCTTACGGAGTTTAACTGTTGTGTGTTTCCAGGAGTTTCTAAGCCCTTTCTGTGAATAAGTGGAAAACGCATTTCCCCAGCCAAATACAGGCATTCAAGAAATAGCTGGAAATCTCCGTCTAAAACACAAAAAGAACGTATCTTGCAAACTGCTCTGCTGGGTGTTCGCTCAGCTAAGCGAGTTGAATCCTCCTTCAGAATCAGAGAGTGAGAAGCACGGCTCTTCCAGGAGCTGGGTTTCGTTATACCCGGGTGAATTGGAACAAACGCGGTATTGAGAAATATCTGCTTCTACAACCAAAACGGAGCTACCTAACAGAACGGTCTTCAAAGTGTGCATTAAACTTGCAGAGTTAAACTGATGTGTGTTTGCAGGAGTTTCTAAACCCTTTCTGTGAAAAAGTGGAAAACGCATTTTCCCAGCCACATCAAGTCATTCAAGAAATAGCTGGAAATCTCCGTCTAAAACACAAATAGAACGTATCTCGCAAACTGCTCTGCTGGGTGTTCGCTCAGCTAAGGGAGTTGAATCCGCCTTCTGAATCAGAGAGTGAGAAGCACGGTTCTTCCAGGAGCTGGGTTTCGTTATACCCGGGTGAATTGGAACAAACGCGGTATTGAGAAATATCTGCTTCTAAAACGAAAACGGAGCTACCTAACAGAACGGTCTTCAATGTGTGCATTCATCTTACTGAGTTTAACTGATGTGTGTTTGCAGGAGTTTCTAAGTTCTTTCTGTGAAAAAGTGGAAAACGCATTTTCCCAGCCAAATCGAATCATTCAAGAAATAGCTGGAAATCTCCGTCTAAAGCACAAAAAGAACGTATCTTGCAAACAGCTCTGCTGGGTGTTCGCTCAGCTAAGGGAGTTGAATCCGCCTTCAGAATCAGAGAGTGAAAAGCATGGTTCTTCCAGGAGCTGGGTTTCGTTATACCCGGGTGAATTGCAACAAACGCGGTATTGAGAAATATATGCTTCTTAAACCAAAACGGAGCTACCTAACAGAACGGTCTTCAATGTGTGCATTCAACTTACGGAGTTAAACTGATGTGTGTTTGCAGGAGTTTCTAAACCCTTTCTGTGAAGAAGTGGAAAACGCATTTTCGCAGCCAAATCAAGTCATTCAAGAAATAGCTGGAAATCTCCGTCTAAAACACAAAAAGAACGTATCTTGCAAACTGCTCTGCTGGGTGTTAGCTCAGCTAAGGGAATTGAATCCGCCTTCAGAATCAGAGAGTGAGCAGCACGGTTCTTCCAGGAGCTGGGTTTCGTTATACCCGGGTGAATTGGAACAAACGCGGTATTGAGAAATATCTGCTTCTAAAACCAAAACAGAGCTACCTAACCGAACGGTCTTCAACGTGTGCATTAAACTTGCAGAGTTAAACTGATGTGTGTTTGCAGGAGTTTCTAAACCCTTTCTGTGAAGAAGTGGAAAACGCATTTTCCCAGCCAAATCCAGTAATTCATGAAATAGCTGGAAATCTCCGTTTAAACACAAAAAGAACGTACGTTTCAAACTGCTCTGCTGGGTTTTCGCTCAGCTAAGTGTGTTGAATCCGCCTTCAGAATCACAGAGTGAGAAGCACGGTTCTTCCAGGAGCTGGGTTTCGTTATACCCGGGTGAATTGGAACAAACGCGGTATTGAGAAATATCTGCTTCTGAAACCAAAACGGAGCTACCTAACAGAACGGTCTTCAATGTGTGCATTCAACTTATGGAGTTAAACTGATGTGTGTTTGCAGGAGTTTCTAAACCCTTTCTGTGAAGAAGTGGAAAACGCATAATCCCAGCCAAATCGAGTCATTCAAGAAATAGCTGGAAATCTCCGTCTAAAACACAAAAAGAACGTATCTTGCAAACTGCTCTTCTGGGTGTTCGCTCAGCTAAGGGAGTTGAATCCGCCTTCAGAATCAGAGAGTGAGATGCACGGTTCTTCCAGGAGCTGGGTTTCGTTATACCCGGGTGAATTGGAACAAACGCTGTGTTGAGAAATATCTGCTTCTATAACCAAAACGGAGCATCATAACAGAACGGTCTTCAACGTGTGCATTAAACTTGCAGAGTTCAACTGATGTGTGTTTGCAGGAGTTTCTAAACCCTTTCTGTGAAGAAGTGGAAAACGCATTTCCCCAGCCAAATCCAGGCGTTCAAGAAATAGCTGGAAATCTCCGTTTAAACACAAAAAGAACGTATCTTGCAAACTGCTCTGCTGGGTGTTCGCTCAGCTAAGGGAGTTGAATCCGCCTTCAGAATCAGAGAGTGAGAAGCACTGTTCTTCCAGGAGCTGGGTTTCGTTATACCCGGGTGAATTGGAACAAAGGGGTATAGAGAAATATCTGCTTCTAAAACCAAAACGGAGCTACCTAACAGAACGGTCTTCAACGCGTGCATTAAACTTGCAGAGTTAAACTGATGTGTGTTTGCAGGAGTTTCTAAACCCTTTCTGTGAAGAAGTGGAAAACGCATTTTCCCAGCCAAATCCAGGCGTTCAAGAAATAGCTGGAAATCTCCGTTTAAACACAAAAAGAACGTATCTTGCAAACTGCTCTGCTGGGTGTTCGCTCAGATAAGGGAGTTGAATCCGCCTTCAGAATCAGAGAGTGATAAGCACGGTTCTTCCAGGAGCTGGTTTTCGTTATAACCGGGTGAATTGGAACAAACGCTGTGTTGAGAAATATCTGCTTCTATAACCAAACCGGAGCTACATAACAGAACGGTCTTCAACGTGTGCATTCAACGTGTGGAGTTAAACTGATGTGTGTTTGCCAGAGTTTCTAAACCCTTTCTGTGAAGAAGTGGAAAACGCATTTTCCAAGCCAAATCCAGGCATTCAAGAAATAGCTGGAAATCTCCGTTTAAACACAAAAAGAACGTACGTTTCAAACTGCTCTGCTGGGTGTTCCCTCAGCTAAGGGAGTTGAATCCGCCTTCAGAATCACAGAGTGAGAAGCACGTTTCTTCCAGGAGCTGCGTTTCGTTATATCCGGGAAAATTGGAACCAACCCGGTATTGAGAAATATCTGCTTCTAAAACCAAAACGGAGCTACCTAACAGAACGGTCTTCAATGTGTGCATTCAACTTACGGAGTTAAACTGATGTGTGTTTGCAGGAGTTTCTAAACCCTTTCTGTGAAGAAGTGGAAAACGCATTTTCCCAGCCAAATCCATGCATTCAAGAAATAGCTGGAAATCTCTGTCTAAAACACAAAAAGAACGTATCTTGCAAACCGCTCTGCTGGGTGTTCGCTCAGCTAAGGGAGTTGAATCCGCCTTCAGAATCAGAGAGTGAGAAGCACGGTTCTTCCAGGAGCTGGGATTCGTTATACCCGGGTGAATTGGAACAAATGCTGTGTTGAGAAATATCTGCTTCTATAACCAAAACGGAGCTACCTAACAGAACGGTGTTCAATGTGTGCATTCAACTTACGGAGTTAAACTGATGTGTGTTTGCAGGAGTTTCTAAACTCTTTCTGTGAAGAAGTGGAAAACGCATAGTCCCAGCCAAATCAAGTCATTCACGAAATAGCTGGAAATCTCCGTCTAAAACACAAAAAGAACGTACCTTTCAAACTGATCTGCTGGGTGTTCGCTCATCTAAGTGAGTTGAATCCGCCTTCAGAATCAGAGAGTGAGAAGCACGGTTCTTCCAGGAGCTGGGTTTCATTATACCCGGGTGAATTGGAACCAACGCGGTATTGAGAAATATCTGCTTCTAAAACCAAAACGGAGCTACCTAACAGAACGGTCTTCAATGTGTGCATTCATCTTACGGAGTTAAACTGATGTGTGTTTGCAGGAGTTTCTAAGCCCTTTCTGTGAAGAAGTGGAAAACGCATTTCCCCAGCCAAATCCAGGCATTCAAGAAATAGCTGGAAATCTCCGTCTAAAACACAAAAAGAATGTATCTTGCAAACTTCTCTGCTGGATGTTCGCTCAGCTAAGGGAGTTGAATCCGCCTTCAAAATCAGAGAGTGAGAAGCACGGTTCTTCCAGGAGCTGGGTTTTGTTATACCCGGGTGAATTGGAACAAACGCGGTATTGAGAAATATCTGCTTCTAAGACCAAAACGGAGCTACCTAACAGAACGGTCTTCAACGTGTGCATTAAACTTGCCGAGTTAAACTGATGTGTGTTTGCAGGAGTTTCTAAACCCTTTCTGTGAAGAAGTGGAAAACGCATTTTCCCAGCCAAATCCAGGCGTTCAAGAAATAGCTGGAAATCTCCGTTTAAACACGAAAAGAACGTATCTTGCAAACTGCTCTGCAGGGTGTTCGCACAGCTAAGGGAGTTGAATCCGCCTTCAGAATCAGAGAGTGAGAAGCACGGTTCTTCCAGGAGCTGGGTTTCGTTATACCCGGGTGAATTGAAACAAACACGGTATTGAGAAATATCTGCTTCTAAAACCAAAACGGAGCTACCTAACAGAACGGTCTTCAACGTGTGCATTAAACTTGCAGAGTTAAACTGATGTGTGTTTGCAGGAGTTTCTAAATTCTTTCTGTGAAGAAGTGGAAAACGCATTTTCCCAGCCAAATCAAGGCGTTCAAGAAAAAGCGGGAAATCTCCGTTTAAACACAAAAAGAACGTATCTTGCAAACTGCTCTGCTGGGTGTTCGCTCAGATAAGGGAGTTGAATCCGCCTTCAGAATCAGAGAGTGAGAAGCACGGTTCTTCCAGGAGCTGGGATTCGTTATACCCGGGTGAATTGGAACAAATGCTGTGTTGAGAAATATCTGCTTCTATAACCAAAACGGAGCTACCTAACAGAACGGTGTTCAATGTGTGCATTCAACTTACGGAATTAAACTGATGTGTGTTTGCAGGAGTTTCTAAATTCTTTCTGTGAAGAAGTGGAAAACGCATAGTCCCAGCCAAATCAAGTCATTCACGAAATAGCTGGAAATCTCCGTCTAAAACACAAAAAGAACGTACCTTTCAAACTGATCTGCTGGGTGTTCGCTCATCTAAGTGAGTTGAATCCGCCTTCAGAATCAAAGAGTGAGAAGCACGGTTCTTCCAGGAGCTGGGTTTTGGTATAACCGGGGGAATTGGAACAAACGCGGTATTGAGAAATATCTCCTTCTAAAACCAAAACGGAGCTACCTAACAGAACGGTCTTCAACGTGTGCATTCAACTTGCAGAGTTAAACTGATGTGTGTTTGCAGGAGTTTCTAAACTCTTTCTGTGAAGAAGTGGAAAACGCATTTTCCAGCCAAATCCAGGCGTTCAAGAAATAGCTGGAAATCTCCGTTTAAACACAAAAAGAACGTATCTTGCAAACTGCTCTGCTGGGTGTTCGCTCAGCTAAGGGAGTGGAATCCGCCTTCAGAATCAGAGAGTGAGAAGCACGGTTCTTCCAGGAGCTGGGTTTCATTATACCCGGTTGAATTGGAACAAACGCGGTATTGAGGAATATCTGCTTCTAAAACCAAAACGGAGCTACCTAACAGAACGGTCTTCAATGTGTGCATTTATCGTACGGAGTTTAACTGTTGTGTGTTTCCAGGAGTTTCTAAGCCCTTTCTGTGAATAAGTGGAAAACGCATTTCCCCAGCCAAATCCAGGCATTCAAGAAATAGCTGGAAATCTCCGTCTAAAACACAAAAAGAACGTATCTTGCAAACTGCTCTGCTGGGTGTTCGCTCAGCTAAGCGAGTTGAATCCTCCTTCAGAATCAGAGAGTGAGAAGCACGGCTCTTCCAGGAGCTGGGTTTCGTTATACCCGGGTGAATTGGAACAAACGCGGTATTGAGAAATATCTGCTTCTACAACCAAAACGGAACTACCTAACAGAACGGTCTTCAATGTGTGCATTCAACTTACGGAGTTAAACTGATGTGTGTTTGCAGGAGTTTCTAAACCCTTTCTGTGAAGAAGTGGAAAACGCATTTTCGCAGCCAAATCAAGTCATTCAAGAAATAGCTGGAAATCTCCGTTTAAACACAAAAAGAACGTACGTTTCAAACTGCTCTGCTGGGTGTTAGCTCAGCTAAGGGAGTTGAATCCGCCTTCAGAATCAGAGAGTGAGAAGCACGGTTCTTCCAGGAGCTGGGTTTCGTTATACCCGGGTGAATTGGAACAAAGGGGTATAGAGAAATATCTGCTTCTAAAACCAAAACGGAGCTACCTAACAGAACGGTCTTCAACGCGTGCATTAAACTTGCAGAGTTAAACTGATGTGTGTTTGCAGGAGTTTCTAAACCCTTTCTGTGAAGAAGTGGAAAACGCATTTTCCCAGCCAAATCCAGGCGTTCAAGAAATAGCTGGAAATCTCCGTTTAAACACAAAAAGAACGTATCTTGCAAACTGCTCTGCTGGGTGTTCGCTCAGATAAGGGAGTTGAATCCGCCTTCTGAATCAGAGAGTGAGAAGCACGGTTCTTCCAGGAGCTGGGTTTCGTTATACCCGGGTGAATTGGAACAAACGCGGTATTGAGAAATATCTGCTTCTAAAACGAAAACGGAGCTACCTAACAGAACGGTCTTCAATGTGTGCATTCATCTTACTGAGTTTAACTGATGTGTGTTTGCAGGAGTTTCTAAGTTCTTTCTGTGAAAAAGTGGAAAACGCATTTTCCCAGCCAAATCGAATCATTCAAGAAATAGCTGGAAATCTCCGTCTAAAGCACAAAAAGAACGTATCTTGCAAACAGCTCTGCTGGGTGTTCGCTCAGCTAAGGGAGTTGAATCCGCCTTCAGAATCAGAGAGTGAAAAGCATGGTTCTTCCAGGAGCTGGGTTTCGTTATACCCGGGTGAATTGCAACAAACGCGGTATTGAGAAATATATGCTTCTTAAACCAAAACGGAGCTACCTAACAGAACGGTCTTCAATGTGTGCATTCAACTTACGGAGTTAAACTGATGTGTGTTTGCAGGAGTTTCTAAACCCTTTCTGTGAAGAAGTGGAAAACGCATTTTCGCAGCCAAATCAAGTCATTCAAGAAATAGCTGGAAATCTCCGTCTAAAACACAAAAAGAACGTATCTTGCAAACTGCTCTGCTGGGTGTTAGCTCAGCTAAGGGAATTGAATCCGCCTTCAGAATCAGAGAGTGAGAAGCACGGTTCTTCCAGGAGCTGGGTTTCGTTATACCCGGGTGAATTGGAACAAACGCGGTATTGAGAAATATCTGCTTCTAAAACCAAAACAGAGCTACCTAACCGAACGGTCTTCAACGTGTGCATTAAACTTGCAGAGTTAAACTGATGTGTGTTTGCAGGAGTTTCTAAACCCTTTCTGTGAAGAAGTGGAAAACGCATTTTCCCAGCCAAATCCAGTAATTCATGAAATAGCTGGAAATCTCCGTTTAAACACAAAAAGAACGTACGTTTCAAACTGCTCTGCTGGGTTTTCGCTCAGCTAAGTGTGTTGAATCCGCCTTCAGAATCACAGAGTGAGAAGCACGGTTCTTCCAGGAGCTGGGTTTCGTTATACCCGGGTGAATTGGAACAAACGCGGTATTGAGAAATATCTGCTTCTGAAACCAAAACGGAGCTACCTAACAGAACGGTCTTCAATGTGTGCATTCAACTTATGGAGTTAAACTGATGTGTGTTTGCAGGAGTTTCTAAACCCTTTCTGTGAAGAAGTGGAAAACGCATAATCCCAGCCAAATCGAGTCATTCAAGAAATAGCTGGAAATCTCCGTCTAAAACACAAAAAGAACGTATCTTGCAAACTGCTCTTCTGGGTGTTCGCTCAGCTAAGGGAGTTGAATCCGCCTTCAGAATCAGAGAGTGAGATGCACGGTTCTTCCAGGAGCTGGGTTTCGTTATACCCGGGTGAATTGGAACAAACGCTGTGTTGAGAAATATCTGCTTCTATAACCAAAACGGAGCATCATAACAGAACGGTCTTCAACGTGTGCATTAAACTTGCAGAGTTCAACTGATGTGTGTTTGCAGGAGTTTCTAAACCCTTTCTGTGAAGAAGTGGAAAACGCATTTCCCCAGCCAAATCCAGGCGTTCAAGAAATAGCTGGAAATCTCCGTTTAAACACAAAAAGAACGTATCTTGCAAACTGCTCTGCTGGGTGTTCGCTCAGCTAAGGGAGTTGAATCCGCCTTCAGAATCAGAGAGTGAGAAGCACTGTTCTTCCAGGAGCTGGGTTTCGTTATACCCGGGTGAATTGGAACAAAGGGGTATAGAGAAATATCTGCTTCTAAAACCAAAACGGAGCTACCTAACAGAACGGTCTTCAACGCGTGCATTAAACTTGCAGAGTTAAACTGATGTGTGTTTGCAGGAGTTTCTAAACCCTTTCTGTGAAGAAGTGGAAAACGCATTTTCCCAGCCAAATCCAGGCGTTCAAGAAATAGCTGGAAATCTCCGTTTAAACACAAAAAGAACGTATCTTGCAAACTGCTCTGCTGGGTGTTCGCTCAGATAAGGGAGTTGAATCCGCCTTCAGAATCAGAGAGTGATAAGCACGGTTCTTCCAGGAGCTGGTTTTCGTTATAACCGGGTGAATTGGAACAAACGCTGTGTTGAGAAATATCTGCTTCTATAACCAAACCGGAGCTACATAACAGAACGGTCTTCAACGTGTGCATTCAACGTGTGGAGTTAAACTGATGTGTGTTTGCCAGAGTTTCTAAACCCTTTCTGTGAAGAAGTGGAAAACGCATTTTCCAAGCCAAATCCAGGCATTCAAGAAATAGCTGGAAATCTCCGTTTAAACACAAAAAGAACGTACGTTTCAAACTGCTCTGCTGGGTGTTCCCTCAGCTAAGGGAGTTGAATCCGCCTTCAGAATCACAGAGTGAGAAGCACGTTTCTTCCAGGAGCTGCGTTTCGTTATATCCGGGAAAATTGGAACCAACCCGGTATTGAGAAATATCTGCTTCTAAAACCAAAACGGAGCTACCTAACAGAACGGTCTTCAATGTGTGCATTCAACTTACGGAGTTAAACTGATGTGTGTTTGCAGGAGTTTCTAAACCCTTTCTGTGAAGAAGTGGAAAACGCATTTTCCCAGCCAAATCCATGCATTCAAGAAATAGCTGGAAATCTCTGTCTAAAACACAAAAAGAACGTATCTTGCAAACCGCTCTGCTGGGTGTTCGCTCAGCTAAGGGAGTTGAATCCGCCTTCAGAATCAGAGAGTGAGAAGCACGGTTCTTCCAGGAGCTGGGATTCGTTATACCCGGGTGAATTGGAACAAATGCTGTGTTGAGAAATATCTGCTTCTATAACCAAAACGGAGCTACCTAACAGAACGGTGTTCAATGTGTGCATTCAACTTACGGAGTTAAACTGATGTGTGTTTGCAGGAGTTTCTAAACTCTTTCTGTGAAGAAGTGGAAAACGCATAGTCCCAGCCAAATCAAGTCATTCACGAAATAGCTGGAAATCTCCGTCTAAAACACAAAAAGAACGTACCTTTCAAACTGATCTGCTGGGTGTTCGCTCATCTAAGTGAGTTGAATCCGCCTTCAGAATCAGAGAGTGAGAAGCACGGTTCTTCCAGGAGCTGGGTTTCATTATACCCGGGTGAATTGGAACCAACGCGGTATTGAGAAATATCTGCTTCTAAAACCAAAACGGAGCTACCTAACAGAACGGTCTTCAATGTGTGCATTCATCTTACGGAGTTAAACTGATGTGTGTTTGCAGGAGTTTCTAAGCCCTTTCTGTGAAGAAGTGGAAAACGCATTTCCCCAGCCAAATCCAGGCATTCAAGAAATAGCTGGAAATCTCCGTCTAAAACACAAAAAGAATGTATCTTGCAAACTTCTCTGCTGGATGTTCGCTCAGCTAAGGGAGTTGAATCCGCCTTCAAAATCAGAGAGTGAGAAGCACGGTTCTTCCAGGAGCTGGGTTTTGTTATACCCGGGTGAATTGGAACAAACGCGGTATTGAGAAATATCTGCTTCTAAGACCAAAACGGAGCTACCTAACAGAACGGTCTTCAACGTGTGCATTAAACTTGCCGAGTTAAACTGATGTGTGTTTGCAGGAGTTTCTAAACCCTTTCTGTGAAGAAGTGGAAAACGCATTTTCCCAGCCAAATCCAGGCGTTCAAGAAATAGCTGGAAATCTCCGTTTAAACACGAAAAGAACGTATCTTGCAAACTGCTCTGCAGGGTGTTCGCACAGCTAAGGGAGTTGAATCCGCCTTCAGAATCAGAGAGTGAGAAGCACGGTTCTTCCAGGAGCTGGGTTTCGTTATACCCGGGTGAATTGGAACAAACACGGTATTGAGAAATATCTGCTTCTAAAACCAAAACGGAGCTACCTAACAGAACGGTCTTCAACGTGTGCATTAAACTTGCAGAGTTAAACTGATGTGTGTTTGCAGGAGTTTCTAAATTCTTTCTGTGAAGAAGTGGAAAACGCATTTTCCCAGCCAAATCAAGGCGTTCAAGAAAAAGCGGGAAATCTCCGTTTAAACACAAAAAGAACGTATCTTGCAAACTGCTCTGCTGGGTGTTCGCTCAGATAAGGGAGTTGAATCCGCCTTCAGAATCAGAGAGTGAGAAGCACGGTTCTTCCAGGAGCTGGGATTCGTTATACCCGGGTGAATTGGAACAAATGCTGTGTTGAGAAATATCTGCTTCTATAACCAAAACGGAGCTACCTAACAGAACGGTGTTCAATGTGTGCATTCAACTTACGGAATTAAACTGATGTGTGTTTGCAGGAGTTTCTAAATTCTTTCTGTGAAGAAGTGGAAAACGCATAGTCCCAGCCAAATCAAGTCATTCACGAAATAGCTGGAAATCTCCGTCTAAAACACAAAAAGAACGTACCTTTCAAACTGATCTGCTGGGTGTTCGCTCATCTAAGTGAGTTGAATCCGCCTTCAGAATCAAAGAGTGAGAAGCACGGTTCTTCCAGGAGCTGGGTTTTGTTATAACCGGGGGAATTGGAACAAACGCGGTATTGAGAAATATCTCCTTCTAAAACCAAAACGGAGCTACCTAACAGAACGGTCTTCAACGTGTGCATTCAACTTGCAGAGTTAAACTGATGTGTGTTTGCAGGAGTTTCTAAACTCTTTCTGTGAAGAAGTGGAAAACGCATTTTCCAGCCAAATCCAGGCGTTCAAGAAATAGCTGGAAATCTCCGTTTAAACACAAAAAGAACGTATCTTGCAAACTGCTCTGCTGGGTGTTCGCTCAGCTAAGGGAGTGGAATCCGCCTTCAGAATCAGAGAGTGAGAAGCACGGTTCTTCCAGGAGCTGGGTTTCATTATACCCGGTTGAATTGGAACAAACGCGGTATTGAGGAATATCTGCTTCTAAAACCAAAACGGAGCTACCTAACAGAACGGTCTTCAATGTGTGCATTTATCTTACGGAGTTTAACTGTTGTGTGTTTCCAGGAGTTTCTAAGCCCTTTCTGTGAATAAGTGGAAAACGCATTTCCCCAGCCAAATCCAGGCATTCAAGAAATAGCTGGAAATCTCCGTCTAAAACACAAAAAGAACGTATCTTGCAAACTGCTCTGCTGGGTGTTCGCTCAGCTAAGCGAGTTGAATCCTCCTTCAGAATCAGAGAGTGAGAAGCACGGCTCTTCCAGGAGCTGGGTTTCGTTATACCCGGGTGAATTGGAACAAACGCGGTATTGAGAAATATCTGCTTCTACAACCAAAACGGAACTACCTAACAGAACGGTCTTCAATGTGTGCATTCAACTTACGGAGTTAAACTGATGTGTGTTTGCAGGAGTTTCTAAACCCTTTCTGTGAAGAAGTGGAAAACGCATTTTCGCAGCCAAATCAAGTCATTCAAGAAATAGCTGGAAATCTCCGTTTAAACACAAAAAGAACGTACGTTTCAAACTGCTCTGCTGGGTGTTAGCTCAGCTAAGGGAGTTGAATCCGCCTTCAGAATCAGAGAGTGAGAAGCACGGTTCTTCCAGGAGCTGGGTTTCGTTATACCCGGGTGAATTGGAACAAAGGGGTATAGAGAAATATCTGCTTCTAAAACCAAAACGGAGCTACCTAACAGAACGGTCTTCAACGCGTGCATTAAACTTGCAGAGTTAAACTGATGTGTGTTTGCAGGAGTTTCTAAACCCTTTCTGTGAAGAAGTGGAAAACGCATTTTCCCAGCCAAATCCAGGCGTTCAAGAAATAGCTGGAAATCTCCGTTTAAACACAAAAAGAACGTATCTTGCAAACTGCTCTGCTGGGTGTTCGCTCAGATAAGGGAGTTGAATCCGCCTTCAGAATCAGAGAGTGATAAGCACGGTTCTTCCAGGAGCTGCGTTTCGTTATAACCGGGTGAATTGGAACAAACGCTGTGTTGAGAAATATCTGCTTCTATAACCAAACCGGAGCTACATAACAGAACGGTCTTCAACGTGTGCATTCAACGTGTGGAGTTAAACTGATGTGTGTTTGCCAGAGTTTCTAAACCCTTTCTGTGAAGAAGTGGAAAACGCATTTTCCAAGCCAAATCCAGGCATTCAAGAAATAGCTGGAAATCTCCGTTTAAACACAAAAAGAACGTACGTTTCAAACTGCTCTGCTGGGTGTTCCCTCAGCTAAGGGAGTTGAATCCGCCTTCAGAATCACAGAGTGAGAAGCACGTTTCTTCCAGGAGCTGCGTTTCGTTATATCCGGGAAAATTGGAACAAACCCGGTATTGAGAAATATCTGCTTCTAAAACCAAAACGGAGCTACCTAACAGAACGGTCTTCAATGTGTGCATTCAACTTACGGAGTTAAACTGATGTGTGTTTGCAGGAGTTTCTAAACCCTTTCTGTGAAGAAGTGGAAAACGCATTTTCCCAGCCAAATCCATGCATTCAAGAAATAGCTGGAAATCTCTGTCTAAAACACAAGAAGAACGTATCTTGCAAACCGCTCTGCTGGGTGTTCGCTCAGCTAAGGGAGTTGAATCCGCCTTCAGAATCAAAGAGTGGGAAGCACGGTTCTTCCAGGAGCTGGGTTTCGTTATACCGGGTGAATTGGAACAAACGCGGTATTGAGAAATATCTGCTTCTAAAACCAAAACAGAGCTACCTAACAGAACGGTCTTCAATGTGTGCATTCAACTGACGGAGTTAAACTGATGTGTGTTTGCAGGAGTTTCTAAACCCTTTCTGTGAAGTAGTGGAAAACGCATTTTCCCAGCCAAATCAAGTCATTCAAGAAATAGCTGGAAATCTTCGTCTAAAACACAGAAATAACGTAGCTTGCAAACTGCTCTGCTGGGTGTTCGCTCAGCTAAGGGAGTTGAATCCGCCTTCAGGATCAGAGAGTGAGAAGCACGGTTCTTCCAGGAGCTGGGTTTCGTTATACCCGGGTGAATTGGAACAAACGCGGTATTGAGAAATATCTAGTTCTAAAACCAAAACGGAGCTACCTAACAGAACGGTCTTCAAAGTGGGCATTAAACTTGCAGAGTTAAACTGATGTGTGTTTGCAGGAGTTTCTAAACCCTTTCTGTGAAGAAGTGGAAAACGCATTTTCCCAGCCAAATCCAGGCATTCAAGAAATAATGGGAAATCTCCGTCTAAAACACAAAAAGAACGTATCTTGCAAACTGCTCTGCTGGGTGTTCGCTCAGCTAAGGAAGTTGAATCCGCCTTCAGAATCAGAGAGTGAGAAGCACGGTTCTTCCAGAAGCTGGGTTTAGTTATACCGGGTGAATTGGAACAAACGCGGTATTGAGAAATATCTGCTTCTAAAACCAAAATGGAGCTACCTAAGAGAACGGTCTTCAACGTGTGCATTTCATTTACGGAGTTAAACTGATGTGTGTTTGCAGGAGTTTCTAAACACTTTCTGTGAAGTAGTGGAAAACGCATTTTCCCAGCCAAATCAAGTCATTTAAGAAATAGCTGAAAATCTCCGTCTAAAACACAAAAAGAACGTATCTTGCAAACTGCTCTGCTGGGTGGTCGCTCAGCTAAGGGAGTTGAATCCGCCTTCAGAATCAGACAGTGAGAAGCACGGTTCTTCCAGAAGCTGGGTTTCGTTATACCCGGGTGAAATGGAGCAAACGCGGTATTGAGAAATATCTGCTTCTAAAACCAAAACGGAGCTACCTAACAGAACGGTCTTCAATGTGTGCATTCAACTTATGGAGTTAAACTGATGTGTGTTTGCAGGAGTTTCTAATCCTTTCTGTGAAGAAGTGGAAAACGCATTTTCCCAGCCAAATCCAGCCATTCAAGAAATAGCTGGAAATCTCCGTCTAAAACACAAAAAGAACGTATCTTGCAAACTGCTCTGCTGGGTGTTCGCTCACCTAAGGGAGTTGAATGTGCCTTCAGAATATGAGAGTGAGAAGCACGGTTCTTCCAGGAGCTGGGTTTCGTTATACCCGGGTGAATTGGAACAAACGCGGTATTGAGAAATATCTGCTTCTAAAACCAAAACGGAGCTACCTAACAGAACGGTCTTCAATGTGTGCATTCAACTTATGAAGTTAAACTGATGTGTGTTTGCAGGAGTTTCTAAACCCTTTCTTTGAAGAAGGGGAAGACGCATTTTCCCAGCCAAATCGAGTCATTCAAGAAATAGCTGGAAATCTCCGTCTAAAACACAAAGAGAACGTATCATGCAAACTGCTCTGCTGGGTGTTCGCTCAGCTAAGAAATTTGAATCCGCCTTCAGAATAAGAGAGTGAGAAGCACGGTTCTTCCAGGAGCTGGGTTTCGTTATACACGGGTGAATTGGAACAAACGTGGCATTGAGAAATATCTGCTTCTAAAACCAAAACGGAGCTACCTAACAGAACGGTCTTCAATGTGTGCATTCAACTTACGGAGTTAAACTGATGTGTGTTTGCAGGAGTTTCTAAACCCTTTCTGTGAAGAAGTGGAAAACGCATTTTCCAAGCCAAATCCAGGCATTCAAGAAATAGCTGGAAATCTCCGTTTAAACACAAAAAGAACGTATCTTGCAAACTGCTCTGCTGGGTGTTCGCTCAGCTAAGGGAGTTGAATCCGCCTTCAGAATCAGAGAGTGAGAAGCACGGTTCTTCCAGGAGCTGGGTTTCGTTATACCCGGGTGAATTGGAACAAACGCTGTATTGAGAAATATCTGCTTCTATAAACAAAACGGAGCTACCTAACAGAACGGTCTTCAATGTGTGCATTCAACTTACAAAGTTAAACTGATGTGTGTTTGCAGGAGTTTCTAAACCCTTTCTGTGAAGAAGTGGAAAACGCATTGTCCCAGCCAAATCAAGTCATTCAAGAAATAGCTGGAAATCTCCGTCTAAAACACAAAAATAACGTACCTTTCAAACTGATCTGCTGGGTGTTCGCTCATCTAAGTGAGTTGAATCCGCCTTCAGAATCAGAGAGTGAGAAGCACGGTTCTTCCAGGAGCTGGGTTTCGTTATACCCGGGTGAATTGGAACAAACGCGGTATTGAGAAATATCTGCTTCTAAAACCAAAACGGAGCTACCTAACAGAACGGTCTTCAACGTGTGAATTAAACTCGCAAAGTTAAACTGATGTGTGTTTGCAGGAGTTTCTAAACCCTTTCTGTGAAGAAGTGGAAAACGCATTTTCCCAGCCAAATCCAGGCGTTCAAGAAATAGCTGGAAATCTCCGTTTAAACACAAAAAGAACGTATCTTGCAAACTGCTCTGCTGGGTGTTCGCTCAGCTAAGGGAGTTGAATCCGCCTTCAGAATCAGAGAGTGAGAAGCACGGTTCTTCCAGGAGCTGGGTTTCGTTATACCCGGGTGAATTGGAACAAACGCGGTATTGAGAAATATCTGCTTCTAAAACCAAAACGGAGCTACCTAACAGAACGGTCTTCAACGTGTGCATTAAACTTGCAGAGTTAAACTGATGTGTGTTTGCAGGAGTTTCTAAACCCTTTCTGTGAAGAAGTGGAAAACGCATTTTCCCAGCCAAATCCAGGCGTTCAAGAAATAGATGGAAATCTCCGTTTAAACACAAAAAGAACGTATCTTGCAAACTGCTCTGCTGGGTGTTCGCTCAGATAAGAAAGTTGAATCCGCCTTCAGAATCAGAGAGTGAGAAGCACGGTTCTTCCAGGAGCTGGGTTTCGTTATACCCGGGTGAATTGGAACAAACTCTGTATTGAGAAATATCTGCTTCTATAACCAAAACGGAGCTACCTAACAGAACGGTCTTCAATGTGTGCATTCCACTTACGGAGTTAAACTGATATGTTTTTGCAGGAGTTTCTAAACTCTTTCTGTGAAGAAGTGGAAAACGCATAGTCCCAGCCAAATCAAGTCATTAGAGAAATAGCTGGAAATCTCCGTCTAAAACACAAAAAGAACGTATCTTTCAAACTGATCTGCTGGGTGTTCGCTCATCTAAGTGAGTTGAATCCGCCTTCAGAATCAGAGAGTGAGAAGCACGGTTTTTCCAGGAGCAGGGTTTCGTTATACCCGGGTGAATTGGAACAAACGCGGTATTGAGAAATATCTGCTTGTAAAACCAAAACGGAGCTACCTAACAGAACGGTCTTCAATGTGTGCATTCATCTTACGGAGTTAAACAGATGTGTGTTTGAAGGAGTTACTAAAGCCTTTCTGTGAAGAAGTGGAAAACGCATAATCCCAGCCAAATCGATTCATTCAAGAAATAGCTGGAAATCTCCGTCTAAAACACAAAAAGTACGTATCTTGCAAACTGCTCTTCTGGGTGTTCGCTCAGCTAAGAAAGTTGAATCCGCCTTCAGAATCAGAGAGTGAGGAGCACGGTTCTTCCAGGAGCTGGGTTTCGTTATACCCGGGTGAATTGGAACAAACGCGGTATTGAGAAATATCTGCTTCTAAAACCAAAACGGAGCTACCTAACAGAACGGTCTTCAATGTGTGCATTCAACTTACGGAGTTAAACTGATGTGTGTTTGCAGGAGATTCTAAACCCTTTCTGTGAAGAAGTGGAAAACGCATTTTCCCAGCCAAATCCAGGCATTCAAGAAAAAGCAGGAAATCTCCCTTTAAAACACAAAAAGAACGTATCTTGCAAACTGCTCTGCTGGGTGTTCGCTCAGCTAAGGGAGTTGAATCCGCCTTCAGAATCAGAGAGTGAGAAGCACGGTTCTTCCAGGAGCTTGGTTTCGTTATACCAGGGTGAATTGGAACAAACGCGGTATTGAGAAATATCTGCTTCTAAAACCAAAACGGAGCTACCTAACAGAACGGTCTTCCATGTGTGCATTCAACTTACGGAGTTAAACTGATGTGTGTTTGCAGGAGTTTCTAAACCCTTTCTGTGAAGAAGTGGAAAACGCAGTTTCCCAGCCAAATCAAGTCATTCAAGAAATAGCTGGAAATCTTCGTCTAAAACACAAACAGAACGTATCTTGCAAACTGCTCTGCTGGGTGTTCGCTCAGCTAAGGGAGTTGAATCCGCCTTCTGAATCAGAGAGTGAGAAGCACGGTTCTTCCAGGAGCTGGGTTACGTTATACTTGGGTGAATTGGAACAAACGCGGTATTGAGAAATATCTGCTTCTAAAACCAAAACGGAGCTACCTAACAGAACGGTCTTCAATGTGTGCATTCATCTTACGGAGTTTAACTAATGTGTGTTTGCAGGAGTTTCTAAGCCCTTTCTGTGAAGAAGTGGAAAACGCATTTCCCCAGCCAAATCCAGGCATTCAAGAAATAGCTGGAAATCTCCGTCTAAAACACAAAAAGAACGTATCCTGCAAACTGCTCTGCTGGGTGTTCGCTCAGCTAAGGGAGTTGAATCCGCCTTCAGAATCAGAGAGTGAGAAGCACGGTTCTTCCAGGAGCTGGGTTTCGTTACACCCGGGTGAATTGGAACAAACGCGGTATTGAGAAATATCTGCTTCTAAAACCAAAACGGAGCTACCTAACAGAACGGTCTTCAATGTGTGCATTCAACTCACGGAGTTGACCTGATGTGTGTTTGCAGGAGTTTCAAAACACTTTCTGTGAAGAAGTGGAAAACGCATTTTCCCAGCCAAATCAAGTCATTCAAGAAATAGCTGGAAATCTTCGTCTAAAACACAAAAAGAACGTATCTTGCAAACTGCTCTGCTGGGTTTTCGCTCAGCTAAGGGAGTTTTATCCGCCTTCTGTATCAGAGAGTGAGAAGCACGGTTCTTCCAGGAGCTGGGTTTCGTTATACCCGGGTGAATTGGAACAAACGCGGTATTGAGAAATATCTGCTTCTAAAACCAAAACGGAGCTACCTAACAGAACGGTCTTCAATGTGTGCATTCATCTTACGGAGTTAAACTGATGTGTGTTTGCCGGAGTTTCTAAGCCCTTTCTGTGAAGAAGTGGAAAATGCATTTTCCCAGCCAAATCCAGGCATTCAAGAAATAGCTGGAAATCTCCGTTTAAACACAAAAAGAACGTACGTTTCAAACTGCTCTGCTGGGTGTTCGCTCAGCTGAGTGAGTTGTATCCGCCTTCAGAATCACAGAGTGAGAAGCACGGTTCTTCCAGGAGTTGGGTTTCGTTATACCCGGGTGAATTGTAACAAACGCGGTATTGAGAAATATCTGCTTCTAAAACCAAAACAAAGCTACCTAACAGAACGGTCTTCAATGTGTGCATTCAACTTACGGAGTTAAACTGATGTGTGTTTGCAGGAGTTTCTAAACCCTTTCTGTGAAGAAGTGGAAAACGCATTTTCCCAGCCAAATCCAGGCATTCAAGAAATAGCTGGAAATCTCCGTCTAAAACACAAAAAGAACGTATAATGCAAACTGCTCTGCTGGGTGTTCGCTCAGCTAAGGGAGATGAATCTGCCTTCAGAATCAGAGAGTGAGACGCACGGTTCTTC
Organism: Callithrix jacchus; assembly: GCF_049354715.1. Classification (NCBI taxonomy): domain Eukaryota; kingdom Metazoa; phylum Chordata; class Mammalia; order Primates; family Cebidae; genus Callithrix; species Callithrix jacchus. Next base: position 3,429,908 of record NC_133518.1, read on the forward strand.
CAGGAGCTGGGTTTCGTTATACCCGGGTGAATTGGAACAAATGCGGTATTGAGAAATATCTGCATCTAAAACCAAAACGGAGCTACCTAACAGAACGGCCTTCAATGTGTGCCTTCAACATATGGCGTTAAACTGATGTGTGTTTGCAGGAGTTTCTAAACCCTTTCTGTGAAGAAGAGGAAAACGCATAATCCCAGCCAAATCTAGTCATTCAAGAAATAGCTGGAAATCTCCGTCTTAAACCCAAAAAGGACGTATCTTGCAAACTTCTCTGCTGGGTGTTCGCTCAGCTAAGGGAGTTGAATCCGCCTTCAGAATGAGAGAGTGAGAAGCACGGTTCTTCCAGGAGCTGGGTTTCGTTATACCCGGGTGAATTGGAACAAACGCGGTATTGAGAAATATCGGCTTCTAAAACCAAAACGGAGCTACCTAAGAGAACGGTCTTAAACGTGTGCATTCAGTTTACGGAGTTAAACTGATGTGTGTTTGCAGAAGTTTCTAAACCGCTTCTGTGAAGAAGTGGAAAACGCATTTTCCCAGCCAAATCAAGTCAATTCATAAATAGCTGGAAATCTCCGTCTAAAACACAAAAAAAACGTATCTTGCAAACTGCTCTGCTGGGTGTTCGCTCAGCTAAAGGAGTTGAATCCGCCTTCAAAATCAGAGAGTGAGAAGCACGGTTCTTCCATGAGCTGTGTTTGGTTATACCCGGGTGAATGGGACAAACGCGATATTGAGAAATATCTGCTTATAAAACCAAAACGGAGCTTCCTAACAGAACGGCCTTCAACGTGTGGAGTTAAACTGATGTGTGTTTGCAGGAGTTTCTAAACCCTTTCTGTGAAGAAGTGGAAAACGCATAATCCCAGCCAAATCAAGTCATTCAAGAAATAGCTGGAAATCTCCGTCTTAAACCCAAAAAGGACGTATCTTGCAAACTTCTCTGCTGGGTGTTCGCTCAGCTAAGGGAGTTGAATCCGCCTTCAGAATCAGAGAGTGAGAAGCACGGTTCTTCCAGGAGCTGGGTTTCGTTATACCCGGGTGAATTGGAATAAACGCGGTATTGAGAAATATCTGCTTCTAAAACCAAAACGGAGCTACCTAACAGAACGGTCTTCAATGTGTGCATTCAACTTACAAAGTTAAACTGATGTGTGTTTGCAGGAGTTTCTAAACCCTTTCTGTGAAGAAGTGGAAAACGCATTTTCCCAGCCAAATCCAGGCATTCAAGAAAAAGCTGGAAATCTCCGTCTAAAACACAAAAAGAACCTATCTTGCAAACTGCTCTGCTGGGTGTCCGCTCAGCTGAGGGAGTTGAATCCGCCTTCAGAATCAGAGAGTGAGAAGCACGGTTCTTCCAGGAGCTGGGTTTCGTTATACCCGGGTGAATTGGAACAAACGCGGTATTGAGAAATATCTGCTTCTAAAACGAAAACGGAGCTACCTAACAGAACGGTCTTCAACGTGTGCATTCCACTTACAGAGTTAAACTGATGTGTGTTTGCAGGAGTTTCTAAACCTTTTCTTTGAAGATGTGGAAAACGCATTTTCCCGGCCAAATCCAGGCATTCAAGAAATAGCTGAAAATCTCCGTCGAAATCACAAAAAGAACGTATCTTGCAAACTGCTCTGCTGGGTGTTCGCTCAGCTAAGTGAGTTGAATCCGCCTTCAGAATCAGAGAGTGAGAAGCACGGTTCTTTCAGGAGCTGGGTTTCGTTATACACGGGTGAATTGGAACAAACGCGGTATTGAGAAATATCTGCTTCTAAAACCAAAACAAAGCTACCTAACAGAACGGTCTTCAATGTGTGCATTCAACTTACGGAGTTAAACTGATGTGTGTTTGCAGGAGTTTCTAAACCCTTTCTGTGAAGAAGTGGAAAACGCATTTTCCCAGCCAAATCCAGGCATTCAAGAAATAGCTGAAAATCTCCGTCTAAAACACAAAAAGAACGTATTTGCAAACTGCTCTGCTGGGTGTTCGCTCAGCTAAGGGAGTTGAATCCGCCTTCAGAATCAGAGAGTGAGAAGCACGGTTCTTCCAGGAGCTGGGTTTCGTTATACACGGGTGAATTGGAACAAACGCGGTATTGAGAAATATCTGCTTCTAAAACCAAAACGGAGCTACCTAACAGAACGATCTTCAATGTGTTCCTTCAACTTATGGAGTTAAACTGATGTGTGTTTGCAGGAGTTTCTAAACCCTTTCTGTGAAGAAGTGGAAAACGCATAATCCAAGCCAAATCAAGTCATTCAAGAAATAGCTGGAAATTTTTGTCTTAAACACAAAAAGGACGTATCTTGCAAACTGCTCCTCTGGGTGTTCGCTCAGCTAAGGGAGTTGAATTCGCCTTCAGAATCAGAGAGTGAGAAGCACGGTTCTTCCAGGAGCTGGGTTTCGTTATACCCGAGTGAATTGGAACAAACGCTGTATTGAGAAATATCTGCTTCTATAACCAAAACGGAGCTACCTAACAGAACGGTCTTCAATGTGTGCATTCAACTTACAAAGTTAAACTGATGTGTGTTTGCAAAAGTTTCTAAACCCTTTGTGTGAAGAAGTGGAAAACGCATTTTCCCAGCCAAATCAAGTCATTCAAGAAATAGCTGGAAATCTCCGTCTAAAACACAAAAAGAACATACCTTTCAAACTGATCTGCTGGGTGTTCGCTCAGCTAAGGGAGTTGAATCCGCCTTCAGAATCAGAGAGTGAGAAGCACGGTTCTTCCAGGAGCTGGGTTTCGTTATACCTCTGTGAATTGGAACAAACGCGGTATTGAGAAATATCTGCTTCTAAAACCGAAACGGAGCTACCTAACAGAACGGTCTTCAATGTGTGTTTATTCAACTTACGGAGTTAAACTGATGTGTGTTTGCAGGAGTTTCTAAACCCTTTCTGTGAAGAAGTGGAAAACGCATTTCCCCAGCCAAATTTAGGCATTCAAGAAATAGCTGGAAATCTCCGTCTAAAACACAAAAAGAACGTATCTTGCAAACTGCTCTGCTGGGTGTTCGCTCAGCTAAGGAAGTTGAATCCGCCTTCTGAATCAGAAAGTGAGAAGCACGGTTCTTCCAGGAGCTGGGTTTCGTTATACCCGGGTGAATTGGAACAAACGCTGTATTGAGAAATATCTGCTTCCAAAACCAAAACGGAGCAACCTAACAGAACGGTCTTCAATGTGTGCATTCAACTTATGGAGTTAAACTGATGTGTGTTTGCAGAAGTTTCTAAACCCTTTCTGTGAAGAACTGGAAAACGCATTTTCCCAGCCAAATTTAGGCATGAAAGAAATATCAGGAAATCTCCGTTTAAAACAAAAAAAGAACGTATCTTGCAAACTGCTCTGCTGGGTGTTCGCTCAGCTAAGGGAGTTGAATCCGCCTTCAGAATCAGAGAGTGAGAAGCACGGTTCTTCCAGGAGCTGGGTTTCATTATACCCGGCTGAATTAAAACAAACGCGGTATTGAGAAATATCTGCTTCTAAAACCAAAACGGAGCTACCTAACAGAACGGTGTTCAATGTGAGCATTCAACTTATGGAGTTAAACTGATGTGTGTTTGCAGGAGTTTCTAAGCCCTTTCTGTGAAGAAGTGGAAAACGCATTTCCACAGCCAAATCCAGGCATTCAAGAAATAGCTGGAAATCTTTGTCTAAAAAAAAAAAAGAACGTATCTTGCAAACTGCTCTGCTGGGTGTTCGCTCAGCTAAGGGAGTTGAATCCGGCTTCAGAATCAGAGAGTGAGAAACACGGTTCTTCCAGGAGCTGGGTTTCGTTATACCCGGGTGAATTGGAACAAAGGCGGTATTGAGAAATATCTGCTTCGAAAACCAAAACGGAGCTACCTAACAGAACGGTCTTCAATGTGTGCATTCAACTTACGGAGTTAAACTGATGTGTGTTTGCAGGAGTTTCTAAACGCTTTCTGTGAAGAAGTGGAAAACGCATTTTCCCAGCCAAATCCAGGCATTCAAGAAATAGCTGAAAATCTCCGTCTAAAACACAAAAAGAACGTATCTTGCAAACTGCTCTGCTGGGTGTTCGCTAGGCTAAGGACGTTGAATCCGCCTTCAGAATCAGAGAGTGAGAAGCACGGTTCTTCCAGGAGCTGGGTTTCGTTATACACGGGTGAATTGGAACAAACGCGGTATTGAGAAATATCTGCTTCTAAAACCAAAACGGAGCTACCTAACAGAACGGTCTTCAACTTGCGCATTAAACCTGCAAAGTTAAACTGATGTGTGTTTGCAGGAGTTTCTAAACCCTTTCTGTGAAGAAGTGGAAAACGCATTTCCCCAGCCAAATCCAGGCATTCAAGAAATAGCTGGAAATCTCCGTCTAAAACACAAAAAGAACGTATCTTGCAAACTGCTCTGCTGGGTGTTCGCTCAGCTAAGGGAGTTGAATCCGCCTTCTGAATCAGAAAGTGAGAAGCACGGTTCTTCCTGGAGCTGGGTTTCGTTATACCCGGGTGAATTGGAACAAACGCTGTATTGAGAAATATCTGCTTCTAAAACAAAAACGGAGCAACCTAACAGAACGGTCTTCAATGTGTGCATTCAACTTACAGAGTTAAACTGATGTGTGTTTGCAGGAGTTTCTAAACCCTTTCTGTGAAGAAGTGGAAAACGCATTTTCCCAGCCAAATCCAGGCATTCAAGAAATAGCTGGAAATCTCCGTCTAAAACACAAAAAGAACGTATCTTGCAAACTGCTCTGCTGGGTGTTCGCTCAGCTAAGGCAGTTGAATCCGCCTTCAGAATCAGAGAGTGAGAAGCACGGTTCTTCCAGGAGCTGGGTTTCGTTATACCCGGGTGAATTGGAACAAACGCGGTATTGAGAAATATCTGCTTCTAAAACCAAAACGGAGCTACCTAACAGAACGGTCTTCAATGTGTGACTTCAACTTATGGAGTTAAACTGATGTGTGTTTGCAGGAGTTTCTAAACACTTTCTGTGAAGAAGTGGAAAACGCATAATCCCAGCCAAATCGAGTCATTCAAGAAATAGCTGGAAATCTCCGTCTTAAACCCAAAAAGAACGCATCTTGCAAACTGCTCTTCTGGGTGTTCGCTCAGCTAAGGGAGTTGAATCCGCCTTCAGAATCAGAGAGTGAGAAGCACGGTTCTTCCATAAGCTGGGTTTCGTTATAACCGGGTGAATTGGAACGAACGCGGTATTGAGAAATATCTGCTTCTAAAACCAAAACGGAGCTACCTAACAGAACGGTCTTCAATGTGTGCATTCAACTTACAGAGGTAAACTGATGTGTGTTTACAGGAGTTTCTAAACCCTTTCTGTGAAGAAGTGGAAAACGCATTTTCCCAGCCAAATCCAGGCATTCAAGAGAAAGCTGGAAATCTCCGTCTAAAACACAAAAAGAACCTATCTTGCAAACTGCTCTGCTGGGTGTTCGCTCAGCTAAGGGAGTTGAATCCGCCTTCAGAATCAGAGAGTGAGACGCACGGTTTTTCCAGGAGCTGGGTTTGGTTATACCCGGGTAAATGGGACAAACGCGATATTGAGAAATATCTTCTCATAAAACCAAAACGGAGCTACCTAACAGAACGGTTTTCAACGTGTGAATTCAATGTGTGGAGTTAAACTGATGTGTGTTTCCAGGAGTTTCTAAACCCTTTCTGTAAAGAAGTGTAAAACGCATTTTCCCAGCCAAATCCCGGCATTCAAGAAATAGCTGGAAATCTCCGTCTTAAACACAAAATGAACGTATCTTGCAAACTGCTCTGCTGGGTGTTCGCTCAGCTAAGGGAGTTGAATCCGCCTTCAGAATCAGAGAGTGAGAAGCACGGTGTTTCCAGGAGCTGGGTTTCGTTATACACGGGTGAATTGGAACAAACGCGGTATTTAGAAATATTTGCTTCTAAAACCAAAACGGAGCTACCATACAGAACGGTCTTCAATGTGTGCATTCAACTTACAAAGTTAAACTGATGTGTGTTTGCAGGAGTTTCTAAACCATTTCTGTGAAAAAGTGGAAAACGCATTTTCCCAGCCAAATCCAGGCATTCAAGAAATAGCTGGAAATCTCCGTTTAAACACAAAAAGAACGTACGTTTCAAACTGCTCTGCTGGGTGTTCCCTCAGCTAAGGGAGTTGAATCCGCCTTCAGAATCAGAGAGTGAGAAGCACGGTTCTTCCAGGAGCTGGGTTTCGTTATACCCGGGTGAATTGGAACAAACGCGGTATTGAGAAATATCTGCTTCTAAAACCAAAACGGAGCTACCTAACAGAACGGTCTTCAACGTGTGAATTAAACTCGCAAAGTTAAACTGATGTGTGTTTGCAGGAGTTTCTAAACCCTTTCTGTGAAGAAGTGTAAAACGCATTTTCCCAGCCAAATCCAGGCGTTCAAGAAATAGCTGGAAATCTCCGTTTAAACACAAAAAGAACGTATCTTGCAAACTGCTCTGCTGGGTGTTCGCTCAGCTAAGGGAGTTGAATCCGCCTTCAGAATCAGAGAGTGAGAAGCACGGTTCTTCCAGGAGCTGGGTTTCGTTATACCCGGGTGAATTGGAACAAACGCGGTATTGAGAAATATCTGCTTCTAGAACCAAAACGGAGCTACCTAACAGAACGGTCTTCAACGTGTGCATTAAACTTGCAGAGTTAAACTGATGTGTGTTTGCAGGAGTTTCTAAACCCTTTCTGTGAAGAAGTGGAAAACGCATTTTCCCAGCCAAATCCAGGCGTTCAAGAAATAGATGGAAATCTCCGTTTAAACACAAAAAGAACGTATCTTGCAAACTGCTCTGCTGGGTGTTCGCTCAGATAAGAAAGTTGAATCCGCCTTCAGAATCAGAGAGTGAGAAGCACGGTTCTTCCAGGAGCTGGGTTTCGTTATACCCGGGTGAATTGGAACAAACTCTGTATTGAGAAATATCTGCTTCTATAACCAAAACGGAGCTACCTAACAGAACGGTCTTCAATGTGTGCATTCCACTTACGGAGTTAAACTGATATGTTTTTGCAGGAGTTTCTAAACTCTTTCTGTGAAGAAGTGGAAAACGCATAGTCCCAGCCAAATCAAGTCATTAGAGAAATAGCTGGAAATCTCCGTCTAAAACACAAAAAGAACGTATCTTTCAAACTGATCTGCTGGGTGTTCGCTCATCTAAGTGAGTTGAATCCGCCTTCAGAATCAGAGAGTGAGAAGCACGGTTTTTCCAGGAGCAGGGTTTCGTTATACCCGGGTGAATTGGAACAAACGCGGTATTGAGAAATATCTGCTTGTAAAACCAAAACGGAGCTACCTAACAGAACGGTCTTCAATGTGTGCATTCATCTTACGGAGTTAAACAGATGTGTGTTTGAAGGAGTTACTAAAGCCTTTCTGTGAAGAAGTGGAAAACGCATAATCCCAGCCAAATCGATTCATTCAAGAAATAGCTGGAAATCTCCGTCTAAAACACAAAAAGTACGTATCTTGCAAACTGCTCTTCTGGGTGTTCGCTCAGCTAAGGGAGTTGAATCCGCCTTCAGAATCAGAGAGTGAGGAGCACGGTTCTTCCAGGAGCTGGGTTTCGTTATACCCGGGTGAATTGGAACAAACGCGGTATTGAGAAATATCTGCTTCTAAAACCAAAACGGAGCTACCTAACAGAACGGTCTTCAATGTGTGCATTCAACTTACGGAGTTAAACTGATGTGTGTTTGCAGGAGATTCTAAACCCTTTCTGTGAAGAAGTGGAAAACGCATTTTCCCAGCCAAATCCAGGCATTCAAGAAAAAGCAGGAAATCTCCCTTTAAAACACAAAAAGAACGTATCTTGCAAACTGCTCTGCTGGGTGTTCGCTCAGCTAAGGGAGTTGAATCCGCCTTCAGAATCAGAGAGTGAGAAGCACGGTTCTTCCAGGAGCTTGGTTTCGTTATACCCGGGTGAATTGGAACAAACGCGGTATTGAGAAATATCTGCTTCTAAAACCAAAACGGAGCTACCTAACAGAACGGTCTTCCATGTGTGCATTCAACTTACGGAGTTAAACTGATGTGTGTTTGCAGGAGTTTCTAAACCCTTTCTGTGAAGAAGTGGAAAACGCAGTTTCCCAGCCAAATCAAGTCATTCAAGAAATAGCTGGAAATCTTCGTCTAAAAAACAAACAGAACGTATCTTGCAAACTGCTCTGCTGGGTGTTCGCTCAGCTAAGGGAGTTGAATCCGCCTTCTGAATCAGAGAGTGAGAAGCACGGTTCTTCCAGGAGCTGGGTTTCGTTATACCCGGGTGAATTGGAACAAATGCTCTATTGAGAAATATCTGCTTCTATAACCAAAACGGAGCTACCTAAGAGAACGGTCTTCAATGTGTGCATTCAACGTACGGAGTTAAACTGATGTGTGTTTGCAGGAGTTTCTAAACCCTTTCTGTGAAGAAGTGAAAAACGCAATTTCCCAGCCAAATCCAGGCATTCAAGAAATAGCTGGAAATCTCCGTCTAAAACACAAAAAGAACATATCTTGCAAACTGCTCTGCTGGGTGTTCGCTCAGCTAAGGGAGTTGAATCTGCCTTCAGAATCAGAGAGTGAGAAGCACGGTTCTTCCAGGAGCTGGGTTTCGTTATATCCGGGTGAATTGGAACACACGCGGTATTGAGAAATATCTGCTTCTAAAACCAAAACGGAGCTACCTAACAGAACGGTCTTCAATGTGTGCATTCAACTTATGGAGTTAAACTGATGTGTGTTTGCAGGAGTTTCTAAACCCTTTCTGTGAAGAAGTGGAAAACGCATAATCCCAGCCAAATCGATTAATTCAAGAAATAGCTGAAAATCTCCGTCTAAAACACAAAAAGAACGTATCTTGCAAACTGCTCTTCTGGGTGTTCGCTCAGCTAAGGGAGTTGAATCCGCCTTCAGAATCAGAGAGTGAGAAGCACGGTTCTTCCAGGAGCTGGGTTTCGTTATACCCGGGTGAATTGGAACAAACGCGGTATTGAGAAATATATGCTACTAAAACCAAAACGGAGCTACCTAACAGAACGGTCTTCAATGTGTGCATTCAACTTACGGAGTTAAACTGATGTGTGTTTGCAGGAGTTTCTAAACCCTTTCTGTGAAGGAGTGGAAAACGCATTTTCCCAGCCAAATCCAGGCATTCAAGAAATAGCTGGGAATCTCCGTCTAAAACACAAAAAGAACGTATCTTGCAAACTGCTCTGCTGGGTGTTCGCTCAGATAATGGAGTTTAATTTTTTCTCAGAATCAGAAAGTGAGAAGCACGGTTCTTCCATGAGCTGTGTTTGTTTATACACGGGAGAATAAGACAAACGCGATATTGAGAAATATCTGCTTATAAAACCAAAACGGAGCTACCTAACCGAACGGTCTTCAATGTGTGCATTCAACTTACGGCCTTAAACTGATGTGTGTTTGCAGGAGTTCCTAAACCCTTTCTTTGAAGAAGTGGAAAACGCATTTTCCCAGCCAAGTCAAGTCATTCAAGAAATAGCTGGAAATCTCCGTCTTAAACACAAAAAGAACGTATCTTGCAATCTGCTCTGCTGGGTGTAAGCTCAGCTGAGGGAGTTGAATCCACGTTCAGAATCAGAAAGTGAGAAGCACGGTTCTTCCAGGAGCTGGATTTCGTTATACCCGGCTTATTGGAACAAACGCGGTATTGAGAAATATCTGCTTCTAAAACCAAAACGGAGCTACTTAAGAAAACAATCTTCAACGTGTGCATTCAACTTACGGATTAAACTGATGTGTCTTTGCAGGAGTTTCTAAACCCTTTCTGTGAAGAAGTGGAAAACGCATTTTCCCAGCCAAATCCAGGCATTCAAGAAATAGCTGGAAATCTTCGTCTAAAATACAAAAAGAACGTATCTCGCAAACTGTTCTGCTGGGTGTTCGCTCAGCTAAGGGAGTTGAATCCGCCTTCAGAATCAGAGAGTGAGAAGCACGGTTCTTCCAGGAGCTGGGTTTGGTTATACCCGGGTGAATGGGACAAACGCGATATTGAGAAATATCTGCTTATAAAACCAAAACGGAGCTTCCTAACAGAACGGCCTTGAACGTGTGCATTCAACGTGCGGAGTTAAACTGATGTGTGTTTGCAGGAGTTTCTAAACCCTTTCTGTGAAGAAGTGGAAAACGCATTTTCCCAGCCAAATCAAGTCATTCAGGAAATAGCTGGAAATCTCCGTCTAAAACACAAAAAGAACGTATCTTGCAAACTGCTCTGCTGGGTGCTCGCTCAGCTAAGGGAGTTGAATCCGCCTTCAGAATCAGAGAGTGAGAAACACGGTTCTTCCAGGAGCTGGTTTTCGTTATACCCGGGTGAATTGGAACAAACGCGGTATTGAGAAATATCTGCTTCTAAAACCAAAACGGAGCTACCTAAGAGAACGGTCTTCAATGTGTGCATTCAACTTACAAAGTTATACTGATGTTTGTTTGCAGGATTTTCTAAACCCTTTTTGTGAATTAGTGGAAAACGCATTTTCCCAGCCAAATCAAGTGATTCAAGTAATAGCTGGATATCTCCGTCTAAAACACAAAAAGAACGTACCTTGCAAACTGCTCTGCTGGGTGTTCGCTCAGCTAAGGGAGGTGAATCCGCCTTCAGAATCAGAGAGTGAGAAGCACGGTTCTTCCAGGAGCTGTGTTTGGTTATACCCGGGTGAATGGGACAAACGCGATATTGAGAAATATCTGCTTATAAAACAAAAACGGAGCTGCCTAACAGAACGGCCTTCAACGTGTGCATTCAACGTGTGGAGTTAAACTGATGTGTGTTGGCAGGAGTTTCTAAACCCTTTCTGTGAAGAAGTGGAAAACGCATTTTCCCAGCCAAATCAAGTCATTTAAGAAATAGCTGGAAATCTCCGTCTAAAACACAAGTACAACGTATCTTGCAAACAGCTCTGCTGGGTGTTCGCTCAGCTAAGGGAGTTGAATCCGCCTTCAGGATCAGAGAGTGAGAAGCACGGTTCTTCCAGGAGCTGGGTTTCGTTATACCCGGGTTAATTGGAACAAACGCGGTATTGAGAAATATCTGCTTCTAAAACCAAAACGGAGCTACCTAACAGAACGGTCTTCAATGTGTGCATTCAACTTATGGAGTTAAACTGATGTGTGTTTGCAGGAGTTTCTAAACCCTTTCTGTGAAGAAGTGGAAAACGCATTTTCCCAGCCAAATCAAGTCATTCAAGAAATAGCTGGAAATCTCCGTCTAACACACAAAAAGACCGTATCTTGCAAACTGCTCTGCTGGGTTGTCGCTCAGCTAAGGGAGTTGAATCCGCCTTAAGAATCAGAGAGTGAGAATCACGGTTCTTCCAGGAGCTGGGTTTCTTATACCCGGGTGAATTGGAACAAACACGGTATTGAGAAATATCTGCTTCTAAAACCAAAACGGAGCTACCTAAGAGAACGGTCTTAAACGTGTGCATTCAGTTTACGGAGTTAAACTGATGTGTGTTTGCAGAAGTTTCTAAACCGCTTCTGTGAAGAAGTGGAAAACGCATTTTCCCAGCCAAATCAAGTCAATCAATAAATAGCTGGAAATCTCCGTCTAAAACACAAAAAGAACGTATCTTGCAAACTGCTCTGCTGGGTGTCCGCTCAGCTAAAGGAGTTGAATCCGCCTTCAGAATCAGAGAGTGAGAAGCACGGTTCTTCCATGAGCTGTGTTTGGTTATACCCGGGTGAATGGGACAAACGCGATATTGAGAAATAGCTGCTTATAAAACCAAAACGGAGCTTCCTAACAGAACGGCCTTGAACGTGTGCATTCAACGTGCGGAGTTAAACTGATGTGTGTTTGCAGGAGTGTCTAAACCCTTTCTGTGAAGAAGTGGAAAACGCATTTTCCCAGCCAAATCAAGTCATTCAGGAAATACCTGGAAATCTCCGTCTAAAACACAAAAAGAACGTATCTTGCAAACTGCTCTGCTGGGTGTTCGCTCAGCTAAGGGAGTTGAATTTGCCTTCAGAATCAGAGAGTGAGAAACACGGTTCTTCCAGAAGCTGGCTTTCGTTATACCCGGGTGAATTGGAACAAACGCGGTATTGAGAAATATCTGCTTCTAAAACCAAAACGGAGCTACCTAAGAGAACGGTCTTCAATGTGTGCATTCAACTTACAAAGTTAAACTGATGTTTGTTTGCAGGATTTTCTAAACCCTTTCTGTGAAGAAGTGGAAAACGCATTTTCCCAGCCAAATCAAGTGATTCAAGAAATAGCTGGAAATCTCCGTCTAAAACACAAAAAGAACGTATCTTGCAAACTGCTCTGCTGAATGTTCGCTCAGCTAAGGGAGTTGAATCCGCCTTCAGAATCAGAGAGTGAGAAGCACGGTTCTTCCAGGAGCTGGGTTTCGTTATACCCGGGTGAATTGGAACAAACGCGGTATTGAGAAATATCTGCTTTTAAAACCAAAACGGAGCTACCTAACAGAACGGTTTTCAACTTGTGCATTAAACCTGCAAAGTTAAACTGATGTGTGTTTGCAGGAGTTTCTAAACCCTTTCTGTGAAGAAGTGGAAAACGCATTTTCCCAGCCAAATCCAGGCATTCAAGAAATAGCTGGAAATCTCCGTTTAAACACAAAAAGAACGTACGTTTCAAACTGCTCTGCTGGGTGTTCGCTCAGCTGAGTGAGTTGTATCCGCCTTCAGAATCACAGAGTGAGAAGCACGGTTCTTCCAGGAGTTGGGTTTCGTTATACCCGGGTGAATTGTAACAAACGCGGTATTGAGAAATATCTGCTTCTAAAACCAAAACAAAGCTACCTAACAGAACGGTCTTCAATGTGTGCATTCAACTTACGGAGTTAAACTGATGTGTGTTTGCAGGAGTTTCTAAACCCTTTCTGTGAAGAAGTGGAAAACGCATTTTCCCAGCCAAATCCAGGCATTCAAGAAATAGCTGGAAATCTCCGTCTAAAACACAAAAAGAACGTATAATGCAAACTGCTCTGCTGGGTGTTCGCTCAGCTAAGGGAGATGAATCTGCCTTCAGAATCAGAGAGTGAGACGCACGGTTCTTCCAGGAGCTGGGTTTCGTTATACCCGGGTGAATTGGAACAAATGCGGTATTGAGAAATATCTGCATCTAAAACCAAAACGGAGCTACCTAACAGAACGGCCTTCAATGTGTGCCTTCAACATATGGCGTTAAACTGATGTGTGTTTGCAGGAGTTTCTAAACCCTTTCTGTGAAGAAGAGGAAAACGCATAATCCCAGCCAAATCTAGTCATTCAAGAAATAGCTGGAAATCTCCGTCTTAAACCCAAAAAGGACGTATCTTGCAAACTTCTCTGCTGGGTGTTCGCTCAGCTAAGGGAGTTGAATCCGCCTTCAGAATGAGAGAGTGAGAAGCACGGTTCTTCCAGGAGCTGGGTTTCGTTATACCCGGGTGAATTGGAACAAACGCGGTATTGAGAAATATCGGCTTCTAAAACCAAAACGGAGCTACCTAAGAGAACGGTCTTAAACGTGTGCATTCAGTTTACGGAGTTAAACTGATGTGTGTTTGCAGAAGTTTCTAAACCGCTTCTGTGAAGAAGTGGAAAACGCATTTTCCCAGCCAAATCAAGTCAATTCATAAATAGCTGGAAATCTCCGTCTAAAACACAAAAAAAACGTATCTTGCAAACTGCTCTGCTGGGTGTTCGCTCAGCTAAAGGAGTTGAATCCGCCTTCAAAATCAGAGAGTGAGAAGCACGGTTCTTCCATGAGCTGTGTTTGGTTATACCCGGGTGAATGGGACAAACGCGATATTGAGAAATATCTGCTTATAAAACCAAAACGGAGCTTCCTAACAGAACGGCCTTCAACGTGTGGAGTTAAACTGATGTGTGTTTGCAGGAGTTTCTAAACCCTTTCTGTGAAGAAGTGGAAAACGCATAATCCCAGCCAAATCAAGTCATTCAAGAAATAGCTGGAAATCTCCGTCTTAAACCCAAAAAGGACGTATCTTGCAAACTTCTCTGCTGGGTGTTCGCTCAGCTAAGGGAGTTGAATCCGCCTTCAGAATCAGAGAGTGAGAAGCACGGTTCTTCCAGGAGCTGGGTTTCGTTATACCCGGGTGAATTGGAATAAACGCGGTATTGAGAAATATCTGCTTCTAAAACCAAAACGGAGCTACCTAACAGAACGGTCTTCAATGTGTGCATTCAACTTACAAAGTTAAACTGATGTGTGTTTGCAGGAGTTTCTAAACCCTTTCTGTGAAGAAGTGGAAAACGCATTTTCCCAGCCAAATCCAGGCATTCAAGAAAAAGCTGGAAATCTCCGTCTAAAACACAAAAAGAACCTATCTTGCAAACTGCTCTGCTGGGTGTCCGCTCAGCTGAGGGAGTTGAATCCGCCTTCAGAATCAGAGAGTGAGAAGCACGGTTCTTCCAGGAGCTGGGTTTCGTTATACCCGGGTGAATTGGAACAAACGCGGTATTGAGAAATATCTGCTTCTAAAACGAAAACGGAGCTACCTAACAGAACGGTCTTCAACGTGTGCATTCCACTTACAGAGTTAAACTGATGTGTGTTTGCAGGAGTTTCTAAACCTTTTCTTTGAAGATGTGGAAAACGCATTTTCCCGGCCAAATCCAGGCATTCAAGAAATAGCTGAAAATCTCCGTCGAAATCACAAAAAGAACGTATCTTGCAAACTGCTCTGCTGGGTGTTCGCTCAGCTAAGTGAGTTGAATCCGCCTTCAGAATCAGAGAGTGAGAAGCACGGTTCTTTCAGGAGCTGGGTTTCGTTATACACGGGTGAATTGGAACAAACGCGGTATTGAGAAATATCTGCTTCTAAAACCAAAACAAAGCTACCTAACAGAACGGTCTTCAATGTGTGCATTCAACTTACGGAGTTAAACTGATGTGTGTTTGCAGGAGTTTCTAAACCCTTTCTGTGAAGAAGTGGAAAACGCATTTTCCCAGCCAAATCCAGGCATTCAAGAAATAGCTGAAAATCTCCGTCTAAAACACAAAAAGAACGTATTTGCAAACTGCTCTGCTGGGTGTTCGCTCAGCTAAGGGAGTTGAATCCGCCTTCAGAATCAGAGAGTGAGAAGCACGGTTCTTCCAGGAGCTGGGTTTCGTTATACACGGGTGAATTGGAACAAACGCGGTATTGAGAAATATCTGCTTCTAAAACCAAAACGGAGCTACCTAACAGAACGATCTTCAATGTGTTCCTTCAACTTATGGAGTTAAACTGATGTGTGTTTGCAGGAGTTTCTAAACCCTTTCTGTGAAGAAGTGGAAAACGCATAATCCAAGCCAAATCAAGTCATTCAAGAAATAGCTGGAAATTTTTGTCTTAAACACAAAAAGGACGTATCTTGCAAACTGCTCCTCTGGGTGTTCGCTCAGCTAAGGGAGTTGAATTCGCCTTCAGAATCAGAGAGTGAGAAGCACGGTTCTTCCAGGAGCTGGGTTTCGTTATACCCGAGTGAATTGGAACAAACGCTGTATTGAGAAATATCTGCTTCTATAACCAAAACGGAGCTACCTAACAGAACGGTCTTCAATGTGTGCATTCAACTTACAAAGTTAAACTGATGTGTGTTTGCAAAAGTTTCTAAACCCTTTGTGTGAAGAAGTGGAAAACGCATTGTCCCAGCCAAATCAAGTCATTCAAGAAATAGCTGGAAATCTCCGTCTAAAACACAAAAAGAACATACCTTTCAAACTGATCTGCTGGGTGTTCGCTCAGCTAAGGGAGTTGAATCCGCCTTCAGAATCAGAGAGTGAGAAGCACGGTTCTTCCAGGAGCTGGGTTTCGTTATACCTCTGTGAATTGGAACAAACGCGGTATTGAGAAATATCTGCTTCTAAAACCGAAACGGAGCTACCTAACAGAACGGTCTTCAATGTGTGTTTATTCAACTTACGGAGTTAAACTGATGTGTGTTTGCAGGAGTTTCTAAACCCTTTCTGTGAAGAAGTGGAAAACGCATTTCCCCAGCCAAATTTAGGCATTCAAGAAATAGCTGGAAATCTCCGTCTAAAACACAAAAAGAACGTATCTTGCAAACTGCTCTGCTGGGTGTTCGCTCAGCTAAGGAAGTTGAATCCGCCTTCTGAATCAGAAAGTGAGAAGCACGGTTCTTCCAGGAGCTGGGTTTCGTTATACCCGGGTGAATTGGAACAAACGCTGTATTGAGAAATATCTGCTTCCAAAACCAAAACGGAGCAACCTAACAGAACGGTCTTCAATGTGTGCATTCAACTTATGGAGTTAAACTGATGTGTGTTTGCAGAAGTTTCTAAACCCTTTCTGTGAAGAACTGGAAAACGCATTTTCCCAGCCAAATTTAGGCATGAAAGAAATATCAGGAAATCTCCGTTTAAAACAAAAAAAGAACGTATCTTGCAAACTGCTCTGCTGGGTGTTCGCTCAGCTAAGGGAGTTGAATCCGCCTTCAGAATCAGAGAGTGAGAAGCACGGTTCTTCCAGGAGCTGGGTTTCATTATACCCGGCTGAATTAAAACAAACGCGGTATTGAGAAATATCTGCTTCTAAAACCAAAACGGAGCTACCTAACAGAACGGTGTTCAATGTGAGCATTCAACTTATGGAGTTAAACTGATGTGTGTTTGCAGGAGTTTCTAAGCCCTTTCTGTGAAGAAGTGGAAAACGCATTTCCACAGCCAAATCCAGGCATTCAAGAAATAGCTGGAAATCTTTGTCTAAAAAAAAAAAAGAACGTATCTTGCAAACTGCTCTGCTGGGTGTTCGCTCAGCTAAGGGAGTTGAATCCGGCTTCAGAATCAGAGAGTGAGAAACACGGTTCTTCCAGGAGCTGGGTTTCGTTATACCCGGGTGAATTGGAACAAAGGCGGTATTGAGAAATATCTGCTTCGAAAACCAAAACGGAGCTACCTAACAGAACGGTCTTCAATGTGTGCATTCAACTTACGGAGTTAAACTGATGTGTGTTTGCAGGAGTTTCTAAACGCTTTCTGTGAAGAAGTGTAAAACGCATTTTCCCAGCCAAATCCAGGCATTCAAGAAATAGCTGAAAATCTCCGTCTAAAACACAAAAAGAACGTATCTTGCAAACTGCTCTGCTGGGTGTTCGCTAGGCTAAGGACGTTGAATCCGCCTTCAGAATCAGAGAGTGAGAAGCACGGTTCTTCCAGGAGCTGGGTTTCGTTATACACGGGTGAATTGGAACAAACGCGGTATTGAGAAATATCTGCTTCTAAAACCAAAACGGAGCTACCTAACAGAACGGTCTTCAACTTGCGCATTAAACCTGCAAAGTTAAACTGATGTGTGTTTGCAGGAGTTTCTAAACCCTTTCTGTGAAGCAGTGGAAAACGCATTTCCCCAGCCAAATCCAGGCATTCAAGAAATAGCTGGAAATCTCCGTCTAAAACACAAAAAGAACGTATCTTGCAAACTGCTCTGCTGGGTGTTCGCTCAGCTAAGGGAGTTGAATCCGCCTTCTGAATCAGAAAGTGAGAAGCACGGTTCTTCCTGGAGCTGGGTTTCGTTATACCCGGGTGAATTGGAACAAACGCTGTATTGAGAAATATCTGCTTCTAAAACAAAAACGGAGCAACCTAACAGAACGGTCTTCAATGTGTGCATTCAACTTACAGAGTTAAACTGATGTGTGTTTGCAGGAGTTTCTAAACCCTTTCTGTGAAGAAGTGGAAAACGCATTTTCCCAGCCAAATCCAGGCATTCAAGAAATAGCTGGAAATCTCCGTCTAAAACACAAAAAGAACGTATCTTGCAAACTGCTCTGCTGGGTGTTCGCTCAGCTAAGGCAGTTGAATCCGCCTTCAGAATCAGAGAGTGAGAAGCACGGTTCTTCCAGGAGCTGGGTTTCGTTATACCCGGGTGAATTGGAACAAACGCGGTATTGAGAAATATCTGCTTCTAAAACCAAAACGGAGCTACCTAACAGAACGGTCTTCAATGTGTGACTTCAACTTATGGAGTTAAACTGATGTGTGTTTGCAGGAGTTTCTAAACACTTTCTGTGAAGAAGTGGAAAACGCATAATCCCAGCCAAATCGAGTCATTCAAGAAATAGCTGGAAATCTCCGTCTTAAACCCAAAAAGAACGCATCTTGCAAACTGCTCTTCTGGGTGTTCGCTCAGCTAAGGGAGTTGAATCCGCCTTCAGAATCAGAGAGTGAGAAGCACGGTTCTTCCATAAGCTGGGTTTCGTTATAACCGGGTGAATTGGAACGAACGCGGTATTGAGAAATATCTGCTTCTAAAACCAAAACGGAGCTACCTAACAGAACGGTCTTCAATGTGTGCATTCAACTTACAGAGGTAAACTGATGTGTGTTTACAGGAGTTTCTAAACCCTTTCTGTGAAGAAGTGGAAAACGCATTTTCCCAGCCAAATCCAGGCATTCAAGAGAAAGCTGGAAATCTCCGTCTAAAACACAAAAAGAACCTATCTTGCAAACTGCTCTGCTGGGTGTTCGCTCAGCTAAGGGAGTTGAATCCGCCTTCAGAATCAGAGAGTGAGACGCACGGTTTTTCCAGGAGCTGGGTTTGGTTATACCCGGGTAAATGGGACAAACGCGATATTGAGAAATATCTTCTCATAAAACCAAAACGGAGCTACCTAACAGAACGGTTTTCAACGTGTGAATTCAATGTGTGGAGTTAAACTGATGTGTGTTTCCAGGAGTTTCTAAACCCTTTCTGTAAAGAAGTGTAAAACGCATTTTCCCAGCCAAATCCCGGCATTCAAGAAATAGCTGGAAATCTCCGTCTTAAACACAAAATGAACGTATCTTGCAAACTGCTCTGCTGGGTGTTCGCTCAGCTAAGGGAGTTGAATCCGCCTTCAGAATCAGAGAGTGAGAAGCACGGTGTTTCCAGGAGCTGGGTTTCGTTATACACGGGTGAATTGGAACAAACGCGGTATTTAGAAATATTTGCTTCTAAAACCAAAACGGAGCTACCATACAGAACGGTCTTCAATGTGTGCATTCAACTTACAAAGTTAAACTGATGTGTGTTTGCAGGAGTTTCTAAACCATTTCTGTGAAAAAGTGGAAAACGCATTTTCCCAGCCAAATCCAGGCATTCAAGAAATAGCTGGAAATCTCCGTTTAAACACAAAAAGAACGTACGTTTCAAACTGCTCTGCTGGGTGTTCCCTCAGCTAAGGGAGTTGAATCCGCCTTCAGAATCAGAGAGTGAGAAGCACGGTTCTTCCAGGAGCTGGGTTTCGTTATACCCGGGTGAATTGGAACAAACGCGGTATTGAGAAATATCTGCTTCTAAAACCAAAACGGAGCTACCTAACAGAACGGTCTTCAACGTGTGAATTAAACTCGCAAAGTTAAACTGATGTGTGTTTGCAGGAGTTTCTAAACCCTTTCTGTGAAGAAGTGTAAAACGCATTTTCCCAGCCAAATCCAGGCGTTCAAGAAATAGCTGGAAATCTCCGTTTAAACACAAAAAGAACGTATCTTGCAAACTGCTCTGCTGGGTGTTCGCTCAGCTAAGGGAGTTGAATCCGCCTTCAGAATCAGAGAGTGAGAAGCACGGTTCTTCCAGGAGCTGGGTTTCGTTATACCCGGGTGAATTGGAACAAACGCGGTATTGAGAAATATCTGCTTCTAAAACCAAAACGGAGCTACCTAACAGAACGGTCTTCAACGTGTGCATTAAACTTGCAGAGTTAAACTGATGTGTGTTTGCAGGAGTTTCTAAACCCTTTCTGTGAAGAAGTGGAAAACGCATTTTCCCAGCCAAATCCAGGCGTTCAAGAAATAGATGGAAATCTCCGTTTAAACACAAAAAGAACGTATCTTGCAAACTGCTCTGCTGGGTGTTCGCTCAGATAAGAAAGTTGAATCCGCCTTCAGAATCAGAGAGTGAGAAGCACGGTTCTTCCAGGAGCTGGGTTTCGTTATACCCGGGTGAATTGGAACAAACTCTGTATTGAGAAATATCTGCTTCTATAACCAAAACGGAGCTACCTAACAGAACGGTCTTCAATGTGTGCATTCCACTTACGGAGTTAAACTGATATGTTTTTGCAGGAGTTTCTAAACTCTTTCTGTGAAGAAGTGGAAAACGCATAGTCCCAGCCAAATCAAGTCATTAGAGAAATAGCTGGAAATCTCCGTCTAAAACACAAAAAGAACGTATCTTTCAAACTGATCTGCTGGGTGTTCGCTCATCTAAGTGAGTTGAATCCGCCTTCAGAATCAGAGAGTGAGAAGCACGGTTTTTCCAGGAGCAGGGTTTCGTTATACCCGGGTGAATTGGAACAAACGCGGTATTGAGAAATATCTGCTTGTAAAACCAAAACGGAGCTACCTAACAGAACGGTCTTCAATGTGTGCATTCATCTTACGGAGTTAAACAGATGTGTGTTTGAAGGAGTTACTAAAGCCTTTCTGTGAAGAAGTGGAAAACGCATAATCCCAGCCAAATCGATTCATTCAAGAAATAGCTGGAAATCTCCGTCTAAAACACAAAAAGTACGTATCTTGCAAACTGCTCTTCTGGGTGTTCGCTCAGCTAAGGGAGTTGAATCCGCCTTCAGAATCAGAGAGTGAGGAGCACGGTTCTTCCAGGAGCTGGGTTTCGTTATACCCGGGTGAATTGGAACAAACGCGGTATTGAGAAATATCTGCTTCTAAAACCAAAACGGAGCTACCTAACAGAACGGTCTTCAATGTGTGCATTCAACTTACGGAGTTAAACTGATGTGTGTTTGCAGGAGATTCTAAACCCTTTCTGTGAAGAAGTGGAAAACGCATTTTCCCAGCCAAATCCAGGCATTCAAGAAAAAGCAGGAAATCTCCCTTTAAAACACAAAAAGAACGTATCTTGCAAACTGCTCTGCTGGGTGTTCGCTCAGCTAAGGGAGTTGAATCCGCCTTCAGAATCAGAGAGTGAGAAGCACGGTTCTTCCAGGAGCTTGGTTTCGTTATACCCGGGTGAATTGGAACAAACGCGGTATTGAGAAATATCTGCTTCTAAAACCAAAACGGAGCTACCTAACAGAACGGTCTTCCATGTGTGCATTCAACTTACGGAGTTAAACTGATGTGTGTTTGCAGGAGTTTCTAAACCCTTTCTGTGAAGAAGTGGAAAACGCAGTTTCCCAGCCAAATCAAGTCATTCAAGAAATAGCTGGAAATCTTCGTCTAAAAAACAAACAGAACGTATCTTGCAAACTGCTCTGCTGGGTGTTCGCTCAGCTAAGGGAGTTGAATCCGCCTTCTGAATCAGAGAGTGAGAAGCACGGTTCTTCCAGGAGCTGGGTTACGTTATACTTGGGTGAATTGGAACAAACGCGGTATTGAGAAATATCTGCTTCTAAAACCAAAACGGAGCTACCTAACAGAACGGTCTTCAATGTGTGCATTCATCTTACGGAGTTTAACTAATGTGTGTTTGCAGGAGTTTCTAAGCCCTTTCTGTGAAGAAGTGGAAAACGCATTTCCCCAGCCAAATCCAGGCATTCAAGAAATAGCTGGAAATCTCCGTCTAAAACACAAAAAGAACGTATCCTGCAAACTGCTCTGCTGGGTGTTCGCTCAGCTAAGGGAGTTGAATCCGCCTTCAGAATCAGAGAGTGAGAAGCACGGTTCTTCCAGGAGCTGGGTTTCGTTACACCCGGGTGAATTGGAACAAACGCGGTATTGAGAAATATCTGCTTCTAAAACCAAAACGGAGCTACCTAACAGAACGGTCTTCAATGTGTGCATTCAACTCACGGAGTTGACCTGATGTGTGTTTGCAGGAGTTTCAAAACACTTTCTGTGAAGAAGTGGAAAACGCATTTTCCCAGCCAAATCAAGTCATTCAAGAAATAGCTGGAAATCTTCGTCTAAAACACAAAAAGAACGTATCTTGCAAACTGCTCTGCTGGGTTTTCGCTCAGCTAAGGGAGTTTTATCCGCCTTCTGTATCAGAGAGTGAGAAGCACGGTTCTTCCAGGAGCTGGGTTTCGTTATACCCGGGTGAATTGGAACAAACGCGGTATTGAGAAATATCTGCTTCTAAAACCAAAACGGAGCTACCTAACAGAACGGTCTTCAATGTGTGCATTCATCTTACGGAGTTAAACTGATGTGTGTTTGCCGGAGTTTCTAAGCCCTTTCTGTGAAAAAGTGGAAAACGCATTACCCCAGCGAAATCCAGGCATTCAAGAAATAGCTGGAAATCTCCGTCTAAAACACAAAAAGAACGTATCTTGCAAACTGCTCTGCTGGGTGTTCGCTCAGCTAAGGGAGTTGAATCCGCCTTCAGAATCAGAGAGTGAGAAGCACGGTTCTTCCAGGAGCTGGGTTTCGTTATACCCGGGTGAATTGGAACAAACGCGGTATTGAGAAATATCTGCTTCTAAAACCAAAACGGAGCTACCTAACAGAACGGTCTTCAACGTGTGCATTAAACTTGCAGAGTTAAACTGATGTGTGTTTGCAGGAGTTTCTAAACCCTTTCTGTGAAGAAGTGGAAAACGCATTTTCCCAGCCAAATCCAGGCGTTCAAGAAATAGATGGAAATCTCCGTCTAAACACAAAAAGAACGTATCTTGCAAACTGCTCTGCTGGGTGTTCGCTCAGATAAGAAAGTTGAATCCGCCTTCAGAATCAGAGAGTGAGAAGCACGGTTCTTCCAGGAGCTGGGTTTCGTTATACCCGGGTGAATTGGAACAAACGCTCTATTGAGAAATATCTGCTTCTATAACCAAAACGGAGCTACCTAAGAGAACAGTCTTCAATGTGTGCATTCAACGTACGAAGTTAAACTGATGTGTGTTTGCAGGAGTTTCTAAACTCTTTCTGTGAAGAAGTGGTGAACGCATAGTCCCAGCCAAATCAAGTCATTCAAGAAATAGCTGGAAATCTTCGTCTAAAACACAAAAAGAACGTATCTTGCAACCTGCTCTGCTGGGTTTTCGCTCAGCTAAGGGAGTTGAATCCGCCTTCTGAATCAGAGAGTGAGAAGCACGGTTCTTCCAGGAGCTGGGTTTCGTTATACCCGGGTGAATTGGAACAAACGCGGTATTGAGAAATATCTGCTTCTAAAACCAAAACGGAGCTACCTAACAGAACGGTCTTCAATGTGTGCATTCATCTTACGGAGTTTAACTGATGTGTGTTTGCAGGAGTTTCTAAGCCCTTTCTGTGAAAAAGTGGAAAACGCATTACCCCAGCGAAATCCAGGCATTCAAGAAATAGCTGGAAATCTCCGTCTAAAACACAAAAAGAACGTATCTTGCAAACTGCTCTGCTGGGTGTTCGCTCAGCTAAGGGAGTTGAATCCGCCTTCAGAATCATAGAGTGAGAAGCACGGTTCTTCCAGGAGCTGGGTTTCGTTATAGCCGGGTGAATTGGAACAAACCCGGTATTGAGAAATATCTGCTTCTAAAACCAAAACGGAGCTACCTAACAGAACGGTCTTCAACGTGTGCATTAAACTTGCAGAGTTAAACTGATGTGTGTTTGCAGGAGTTTCTAAACTCTTTCTGTGAAGAAGTGGAAAACGCATTTTCCCAGCCAAATCCAGGCGTTCAAGAAATAGCTGGAAATCTCCGTTTAAACACAAAAAGAACGTATCTTGCAAACTGCTCTGCTGGGTGTTCGCTCAGCTAAGGGAGTTGAGTCCGCCTTCAGAATCAGAGAGTGAGAAGCACGGTTCTTCCAGGAGCTGGGTTTCGTTATACCCGGGTGAATTGGAACAAACGCTCTATTGAGAAATATCTGCTTCTATAACCAAAACGGAGCTACCTAAGAGAACGGTCTTCAATGTGTGCATTCAACGTACGGAGTTAAACTGATGTGTGTTTGCAGGAGTTTCTAAACCCTTTCTGTGAAGAAGTGAAAAACGCAATTTCCCAGCCAAATCCAGGCATTCAAGAAATAGCTGGAAATCTCCGTCTAAAACACAAAAAGAACATATCTTGCAAACTGCTCTGCTGGGTGTTCGCTCAGCTAAGAGAGTTGAATCTGCCTTCAGAATCAGAGAGTGAGAAGCACGGTTCTTCCAGGAGCTGGGTTTCGTTATATCCGGGTGAATTGGAACACACGCGGTATTGAGAAATATCTGCTTCTAAAACCAAAACGGAGCTACCTAACAGAACGGTCTTCAATGTGTGCATTCAACTTATGGAGTTAAACTGATGTGTGTTTGCAGGAGTTTCTAAACCCTTTCTGTGAAGAAGTGGAAAACGCATAATCCCAGCCAAATCGATTAATTCAAGAAATAGCTGAAAATCTCCGTCTAAAACACAAAAAGAACGTATCTTGCAAACTGCTCTTCTGGGTGTTCGCTCAGCTAAGGGAGTTGAATCCGCCTTCAGAATCAGAGAGTGAGAAGCACGGTTCTTCCAGGAGCTGGGTTTCGTTATACCCGGGTGAATTGGAACAAACGCGGTATTGAGAAATATATGCTACTAAAACCAAAACGGAGCTACCTAACAGAACGGTCTTCAATGTGTGCATTCAACTTACGGAGTTAAACTGATGTGTGTTTGCAGGAGTTTCTAAACCCTTTCTGTGAAGGAGTGGAAAACGCATTTTCCCAGCCAAATCCAGGCATTCAAGAAATAGCTGGGAATCTCCGTCTAAAACACAAAAAGAACGTATCTTGCAAACTGCTCTGCTGGGTGTTCGCTCAGATAATGGAGTTTAATTTTTTCTCAGAATCAGAAAGTGAGAAGCACGGTTCTTCCATGAGCTGTGTTTGTTTATACACGGGAGAATAAGACAAACGCGATATTGAGAAATATCTGCTTATAAAACCAAAACGGAGCTACCTAACCGAACGGTCTTCAATGTGTGCATTCAACTTACGGCCTTAAACTGATGTGTGTTTGCAGGAGTTCCTAAACCCTTTCTTTGAAGAAGTGGAAAACGCATTTTCCCAGCCAAGTCAAGTCATTCAAGAAATAGCTGGAAATCTCCGTCTTAAACACAAAAAGAACGTATCTTGCAATCTGCTCTGCTGGGTGTAAGCTCAGCTGAGGGAGTTGAATCCACGTTCAGAATCAGAAAGTGAGAAGCACGGTTCTTCCAGGAGCTGGATTTCGTTATACCCGGCTTATTGGAACAAACGCGGTATTGAGAAATATCTGCTTCTAAAACCAAAACGGAGCTACTTAAGAAAACAATCTTCAACGTGTGCATTCAACTTACGGATTAAACTGATGTGTCTTTGCAGGAGTTTCTAAACCCTTTCTGTGAAGAAGTGGAAAACGCATTTTCCCAGCCAAATCCAGGCATTCAAGAAATAGCTGGAAATCTTCGTCTAAAATACAAAAAGAACGTATCTCGCAAACTGTTCTGCTGGGTGTTCGCTCAGCTAAGGGAGTTGAATCCGCCTTCAGAATCAGAGAGTGAGAAGCACGGTTCTTCCAGGAGCTGGGTTTGGTTATACCCGGGTGAATGGGACAAACGCGATATTGAGAAATATCTGCTTATAAAACCAAAACGGAGCTTCCTAACAGAACGGCCTTGAACGTGTGCATTCAACGTGCGGAGTTAAACTGATGTGTGTTTGCAGGAGTTTCTAAACCCTTTCTGTGAAGAAGTGGAAAACGCATTTTCCCAGCCAAATCAAGTCATTCAGGAAATAGCTGGAAATCTCCGTCTAAAACACAAAAAGAACGTATCTTGCAAACTGCTCTGCTGGGTGCTCGCTCAGCTAAGGGAGTTGAATCCGCCTTCAGAATCAGAGAGTGAGAAACACGGTTCTTCCAGGAGCTGGTTTTCGTTATACCCGGGTGAATTGGAACAAACGCGGTATTGAGAAATATCTGCTTCTAAAACCAAAACGGAGCTACCTAAGAGAACGGTCTTCAATGTGTGCATTCAACTTACAAAGTTATACTGATGTTTGTTTGCAAAATTTTCTAAACCCTTTTTGTGAATTAGTGGAAAACGCATTTTCCCAGCCAAATCAAGTGATTCAAGTAATAGCTGGATATCTCCGTCTAAAACACAAAAAGAACGTACCTTGCAAACTGCTCTGCTGGGTGTTCGCTCAGCTAAGGGAGGTGAATCCGCCTTCAGAATCAGAGAGTGAGAAGCACGGTTCTTCCAGGAGCTGTGTTTGGTTATACCCGGGTGAATGGGACAAACGCGATATTGAGAAATATCTGCTTATAAAACAAAAACGGAGCTGCCTAACAGAACGGCCTTCAACGTGTGCATTCAACGTGTGGAGTTAAACTGATGTGTGTTGGCAGGAGTTTCTAAACCCTTTCTGTGAAGAAGTGGAAAACGCATTTTCCCAGCCAAATCAAGTCATTTAAGAAATAGCTGGAAATCTCCGTCTAAAACACAAGTACAACGTATCTTGCAAACAGCTCTGCTGGGTGTTCGCTCAGCTAAGGGAGTTGAATCCGCCTTCAGGATCAGAGAGTGAGAAGCACGGTTCTTCCAGGAGCTGGGTTTCGTTATACCCGGGTTAATTGGAACAAACGCGGTATTGAGAAATATCTGCTTCTAAAACCAAAACGGAGCTACCTAACAGAACGGTCTTCAATGTGTGCATTCAACTTATGGAGTTAAACTGATGTGTGTTTGCAGGAGTTTCTAAACCCTTTCTGTGAAGAAGTGGAAAACGCATTTTCCCAGCCAAATCAAGTCATTCAAGAAATAGCTGGAAATCTCCGTCTAACACACAAAAAGACCGTATCTTGCAAACTGCTCTGCTGGGTTGTCGCTCAGCTAAGGGAGTTGAATCCGCCTTAAGAATCAGAGAGTGAGAATCACGGTTCTTCCAGGAGCTGGGTTTCTTATACCCGGGTGAATTGGAACAAACACGGTATTGAGAAATATCTGCTTCTAAAACCAAAACGGAGCTACCTAAGAGAACGGTCTCGGCCTTGAACGTGTGCATTCAACGTGCGGAGTTAAACTGATGTGTGTTTGCAGGAGTGTCTAAACCCTTTCTGTGAAGAAGTGGAAAACGCATTTTCCCAGCCAAATCAAGTCATTCAGGAAATACCTGGAAATCTCCGTCTAAAACACAAAAAGAACGTATCTTGCAAACTGCTCTGCTGGGTGTTCGCTCAGCTAAGGGAGTTGAATTTGCCTTCAGAATCAGAGAGTGAGAAACACGGTTCTTCCAGAAGCTGGCTTTCGTTATACCCGGGTGAATTGGAACAAACGCGGTATTGAGAAATATCTGCTTCTAAAACCAAAACGGAGCTACCTAAGAGAACGGTCTTCAATGTGTGCATTCAACTTACAAAGTTAAACTGATGTTTGTTTGCAGGATTTTCTAAACCCTTTCTGTGAAGAAGTGGAAAACGCATTTTCCCAGCCAAATCAAGTGATTCAAGAAATAGCTGGAAATCTCCGTCTAAAACACAAAAAGAACGTATCTTGCAAACTGCTCTGCTGAATGTTCGCTCAGCTAAGGGAGTTGAATCCGCCTTCAGAATCAGAGAGTGAGAAGCACGGTTCTTCCAGGAGCTGGGTTTCGTTATACCCGGGTGAATTGGAACAAACGCGGTATTGAGAAATATCTGCTTTTAAAACCAAAACGGAGCTACCTAACAGAACGGTTTTCAACTTGTGCATTAAACCTGCAAAGTTAAACTGATGTGTGTTTGCAGGAGTTTCTAAACCCTTTCTGTGAAGAAGTGGAAAACGCATTTTCCCAGCCAAATCCAGGCATTCAAGAAATAGCTGGAAATCTCCGTTTAAACACAAAAAGAACGTACGTTTCAAACTGCTCTGCTGGGTGTTCGCTCAGCTGAGTGAGTTGTATCCGCCTTCAGAATCACAGAGTGAGAAGCACGGTTCTTCCAGGAGTTGGGTTTCGTTATACCCGGGTGAATTGTAACAAACGCGGTATTGAGAAATATCTGCTTCTAAAACCAAAACAAAGCTACCTAACAGAACGGTCTTCAATGTGTGCATTCAACTTACGGAGTTAAACTGATGTGTGTTTGCAGGAGTTTCTAAACCCTTTCTGTGAAGAAGTGGAAAACGCATTTTCCCAGCCAAATCCAGGCATTCAAGAAATAGCTGGAAATCTCCGTCTAAAACACAAAAAGAACGTATAATGCAAACTGCTCTGCTGGGTGTTCGCTCAGCTAAGGGAGATGAATCTGCCTTCAGAATCAGAGAGTGAGACGCACGGTTCTTCCAGGAGCTGGGTTTCGTTATACCCGGGTGAATTGGAACAAATGCGGTATTGAGAAATATCTGCATCTAAAACCAAAACGGAGCTACCTAACAGAACGGCCTTCAATGTGTGCCTTCAACATATGGCGTTAAACTGATGTGTGTTTGCAGGAGTTTCTAAACCCTTTCTGTGAAGAAGAGGAAAACGCATAATCCCAGCCAAATCTAGTCATTCAAGAAATAGCTGGAAATCTCCGTCTTAAACCCAAAAAGGACGTATCTTGCAAACTTCTCTGCTGGGTGTTCGCTCAGCTAAGGGAGTTGAATCCGCCTTCAGAATGAGAGAGTGAGAAGCACGGTTCTTCCAGGAGCTGGGTTTCGTTATACCCGGGTGAATTGGAACAAACGCGGTATTGAGAAATATCGGCTTCTAAAACCAAAACGGAGCTACCTAAGAGAACGGTCTTAAACGTGTGCATTCAGTTTACGGAGTTAAACTGATGTGTGTTTGCAGAAGTTTCTAAACCGCTTCTGTGAAGAAGTGGAAAACGCATTTTCCCAGCCAAATCAAGTCAATTCATAAATAGCTGGAAATCTCCGTCTAAAACACAAAAAAAACGTATCTTGCAAACTGCTCTGCTGGGTGTTCGCTCAGCTAAAGGAGTTGAATCCGCCTTCAAAATCAGAGAGTGAGAAGCACGGTTCTTCCATGAGCTGTGTTTGGTTATACCCGGGTGAATGGGACAAACGCGATATTGAGAAATATCTGCTTATAAAACCAAAACGGAGCTTCCTAACAGAACGGCCTTCAACGTGTGGAGTTAAACTGATGTGTGTTTGCAGGAGTTTCTAAACCCTTTCTGTGAAGAAGTGGAAAACGCATAATCCCAGCCAAATCAAGTCATTCAAGAAATAGCTGGAAATCTCCGTCTTAAACCCAAAAAGGACGTATCTTGCAAACTTCTCTGCTGGGTGTTCGCTCAGCTAAGGGAGTTGAATCCGCCTTCAGAATCAGAGAGTGAGAAGCACGGTTCTTCCAGGAGCTGGGTTTCGTTATACCCGGGTGAATTGGAATAAACGCGGTATTGAGAAATATCTGCTTCTAAAACCAAAACGGAGCTACCTAACAGAACGGTCTTCAATGTGTGCATTCAACTTACAAAGTTAAACTGATGTGTGTTTGCAGGAGTTTCTAAACCCTTTCTGTGAAGAAGTGGAAAACGCATTTTCCCAGCCAAATCCAGGCATTCAAGAAAAAGCTGGAAATCTCCGTCTAAAACACAAAAAGAACCTATCTTGCAAACTGCTCTGCTGGGTGTCCGCTCAGCTGAGGGAGTTGAATCCGCCTTCAGAATCAGAGAGTGAGAAGCACGGTTCTTCCAGGAGCTGGGTTTCGTTATACCCGGGTGAATTGGAACAAACGCGGTATTGAGAAATATCTGCTTCTAAAACGAAAACGGAGCTACCTAACAGAACGGTCTTCAACGTGTGCATTCCACTTACAGAGTTAAACTGATGTGTGTTTGCAGGAGTTTCTAAACCTTTTCTTTGAAGATGTGGAAAACGCATTTTCCCGGCCAAATCCAGGCATTCAAGAAATAGCTGAAAATCTCCGTCGAAATCACAAAAAGAACGTATCTTGCAAACTGCTCTGCTGGGTGTTCGCTCAGCTAAGTGAGTTGAATCCGCCTTCAGAATCAGAGAGTGAGAAGCACGGTTCTTTCAGGAGCTGGGTTTCGTTATACACGGGTGAATTGGAACAAACGCGGTATTGAGAAATATCTGCTTCTAAAACCAAAACAAAGCTACCTAACAGAACGGTCTTCAATGTGTGCATTCAACTTACGGAGTTAAACTGATGTGTGTTTGCAGGAGTTTCTAAACCCTTTCTGTGAAGAAGTGGAAAACGCATTTTCCCAGCCAAATCCAGGCATTCAAGAAATAGCTGAAAATCTCCGTCTAAAACACAAAAAGAACGTATTTGCAAACTGCTCTGCTGGGTGTTCGCTCAGCTAAGGGAGTTGAATCCGCCTTCAGAATCAGAGAGTGAGAAGCACGGTTCTTCCAGGAGCTGGGTTTCGTTATACACGGGTGAATTGGAACAAACGCGGTATTGAGAAATATCTGCTTCTAAAACCAAAACGGAGCTACCTAACAGAACGATCTTCAATGTGTTCCTTCAACTTATGGAGTTAAACTGATGTGTGTTTGCAGGAGTTTCTAAACCCTTTCTGTGAAGAAGTGGAAAACGCATAATCCAAGCCAAATCAAGTCATTCAAGAAATAGCTGGAAATTTTTGTCTTAAACACAAAAAGGACGTATCTTGCAAACTGCTCCTCTGGGTGTTCGCTCAGCTAAGGGAGTTGAATTCGCCTTCAGAATCAGAGAGTGAGAAGCACGGTTCTTCCAGGAGCTGGGTTTCGTTATACCCGAGTGAATTGGAACAAACGCTGTATTGAGAAATATCTGCTTCTATAACCAAAACGGAGCTACCTAACAGAACGGTCTTCAATGTGTGCATTCAACTTACAAAGTTAAACTGATGTGTGTTTGCAAAAGTTTCTAAACCCTTTGTGTGAAGAAGTGGAAAACGCATTGTCCCAGCCAAATCAAGTCATTCAAGAAATAGCTGGAAATCTCCGTCTAAAACACAAAAAGAACATACCTTTCAAACTGATCTGCTGGGTGTTCGCTCAGCTAAGGGAGTTGAATCCGCCTTCAGAATCAGAGAGTGAGAAGCACGGTTCTTCCAGGAGCTGGGTTTCGTTATACCTCTGTGAATTGGAACAAACGCGGTATTGAGAAATATCTGCTTCTAAAACCGAAACGGAGCTACCTAACAGAACGGTCTTCAATGTGTGTTTATTCAACTTACGGAGTTAAACTGATGTGTGTTTGCAGGAGTTTCTAAACCCTTTCTGTGAAGAAGTGGAAAACGCATTTCCCCAGCCAAATTTAGGCATTCAAGAAATAGCTGGAAATCTCCGTCTAAAACACAAAAAGAACGTATCTTGCAAACTGCTCTGCTGGGTGTTCGCTCAGCTAAGGAAGTTGAATCCGCCTTCTGAATCAGAAAGTGAGAAGCACGGTTCTTCCAGGAGCTGGGTTTCGTTATACCCGGGTGAATTGGAACAAACGCTGTATTGAGAAATATCTGCTTCCAAAACCAAAACGGAGCAACCTAACAGAACGGTCTTCAATGTGTGCATTCAACTTATGGAGTTAAACTGATGTGTGTTTGCAGAAGTTTCTAAACCCTTTCTGTGAAGAACTGGAAAACGCATTTTCCCAGCCAAATTTAGGCATGAAAGAAATATCAGGAAATCTCCGTTTAAAACAAAAAAAGAACGTATCTTGCAAACTGCTCTGCTGGGTGTTCGCTCAGCTAAGGGAGTTGAATCCGCCTTCAGAATCAGAGAGTGAGAAGCACGGTTCTTCCAGGAGCTGGGTTTCATTATACCCGGCTGAATTAAAACAAACGCGGTATTGAGAAATATCTGCTTCTAAAACCAAAACGGAGCTACCTAACAGAACGGTGTTCAATGTGAGCATTCAACTTATGGAGTTAAACTGATGTGTGTTTGCAGGAGTTTCTAAGCCCTTTCTGTGAAGAAGTGGAAAACGCATTTCCACAGCCAAATCCAGGCATTCAAGAAATCGCTGGAAATCTTTGTCTAAAAAAAAAAAAGAACGTATCTTGCAAACTGCTCTGCTGGGTGTTCGCTCAGCTAAGGGAGTTGAATCCGGCTTCAGAATCAGAGAGTGAGAAACACGGTTCTTCCAGGAGCTGGGTTTCGTTATACCCGGGTGAATTGGAACAAAGGCGGTATTGAGAAATATCTGCTTCGAAAACCAAAACGGAGCTACCTAACAGAACGGTCTTCAATGTGTGCATTCAACTTACGGAGTTAAACTGATGTGTGTTTGCAGGAGTTTCTAAACGCTTTCTGTGAAGAAGTGGAAAACGCATTTTCCCAGCCAAATCCAGGCATTCAAGAAATAGCTGAAAATCTCCGTCTAAAACACAAAAAGAACGTATCTTGCAAACTGCTCTGCTGGGTGTTCGCTAGGCTAAGGACGTTGAATCCGCCTTCAGAATCAGAGAGTGAGAAGCACGGTTCTTCCAGGAGCTGGGTTTCGTTATACACGGGTGAATTGGAACAAACGCGGTATTGAGAAATATCTGCTTCTAAAACCAAAACGGAGCTACCTAACAGAACGGTCTTCAACTTGCGCATTAAACCTGCAAAGTTAAACTGATGTGTGTTTGCAGGAGTTTCTAAACCCTTTCTGTGAAGAAGTGGAAAACGCATTTCCCCAGCCAAATCCAGGCATTCAAGAAATAGCTGGAAATCTCCGTCTAAAACACAAAAAGAACGTATCTTGCAAACTGCTCTGCTGGGTGTTCGCTCAGCTAAGGGAGTTGAATCCGCCTTCTGAATCAGAAAGTGAGAAGCACGGTTCTTCCTGGAGCTGGGTTTCGTTATACCCGGGTGAATTGGAACAAACGCTGTATTGAGAAATATGTGCTTCTAAAACCAAAACGGAGCAACCTAACAGAACGGTCTTCAATGTGTGCATTCAACTTACGGAGTTAAACTGATGTGTGTTTGCAGGAGTTTCTAAACCCTTTCTGTGAAGAAGTGGAAAACGCATTTTCCCAGCCAAATCCAGGCATTCAAGAAATAGCTGGAAATCTCCGTCTAAAACACAAAAAGAACGTATCTTGCAAACTGCTCTGCTGGGTGTTTGCTCAGCTAAGGCAGTTGAATCCGCCTTCAGAATCAGAGAGTGAGAAGCACGGTTCTTCCAGGAGCTGGGTTTCGTTATACCCGGGTGAATTGGAACAAACGCGGTATTGAGAAATATCTGCTTCTAAAACCAAAACGGAGCTACCTAACAGAACGGTCTTCAATGTGTGACTTCAACTTATGGAGTTAAACTGATGTGTGTTTGCAGGAGTTTCTAAACACTTTCTGTGAAGAAGTGGAAAACGCATAATCCCAGCCAAATCGAGTCATTCAAGAAATAGCTGGAAATCTCCGTCTTAAACCCAAAAAGAACGCATCTTGCAAACTGCTCTTCTGGGTGTTCGCTCAGCTAAGGGAGTTGAATCCGCCTTCAGAATCAGAGAGTGAGAAGCACGGTTCTTCCATAAGCTGGGTTTCGTTATAACCGGGTGAATTGGAACGAACGCGGTATTGAGAAATATCTGCTTCTAAAACCAAAACGGAGCTACCTAACAGAACGGTCTTCAATGTGTGCATTCAACTTACAGAGGTAAACTGATGTGTGTTTACAGGAGTTTCTAAACCCTTTCTGTGAAGAAGTGGAAAACGCATTTTCCCAGCCAAATCCAGGCATTCAAGAAAAAGCTGGAAATCTCCGTCTAAAACACAAAAAGAACCTATCTTGCAAACTGCTCTGCTGGGTGTTCGCTCAGCTAAGGGAGTTGAATCCGCCTTCAGAATCAGAGAGTGAGACGCACGGTTTTTCCAGGAGCTGGGTTTGGTTATACCCGGGTAAATGGGACAAACGCGATATTGAGAAATATCTTCTCATAAAACCAAAACGGAGCTACCTAACAGAACGGTTTTCAACGTGTGAATTCAATGTGTGGAGTTAAACTGATGTGTGTTTCCAGGAGTTTCTAAACCCTTTCTGTGAAGAAGTGGAAAACGCATTTTCCCAGCCAAATCCAGGCATTCAAGAAATAGCTGGAAATCTCCGTCTAAAACACAAAAAGAACGTATCTTGCAAACTGCTCTGCTGGGTGTTCGCTCAGCTAAGGCAGTTGAATCCGCCTTCAGAATCAGAGAGTGAGAAGCACGGTTCTTCCAGGAGCTGGGTTTCGTTATACCCGGGTGAATTGGAACAAACGCGGTATTGAGAAATATCTGCTTCTAAAACCAAAACGGAGCTACCTAACAGAACGGTCTTCAATGTGTGACTTCAACTTATGGAGTTAAACTGATGTGTGTTTGCAGGAGTTTCTAAACACTTTCTGTGAAGAAGTGGAAAACGCATAATCCCAGCCAAATCGAGTCATTCAAGAAATAGCTGGAAATCTCCGTCTTAAACCCAAAAAGAACGCATCTTGCAAACTGCTCTTCTGGGTGTTCGCTCAGCTAAGGGAGTTGAATCCGCCTTCAGAATCAGAGAGTGAGAAGCACGGTTCTTCCATAAGCTGGGTTTCGTTATAACCGGGTGAATTGGAACGAACGCGGTATTGAGAAATATCTGCTTCTAAAACCAAAACGGAGCTACCTAACAGAACGGTCTTCAATGTGTGCATTCAACTTACAGAGGTAAACTGATGTGTGTTTACAGGAGTTTCTAAACCCTTTCTGTGAAGAAGTGGAAAACGCATTTTCCCAGCCAAATCCAGGCATTCAAGAAAAAGCTGGAAATCTCCGTCTAAAACACAAAAAGAACCTATCTTGCAAACTGCTCTGCTGGGTGTTCGATCAGCTAAGGGAGTTGAATCCGCCTTCAGAATCAGAGAGTGAGACGCACGGTTTTTCCAGGAGCTGGGTTTGGTTATACCTGGGTAAATGGGACAAACGCGATATTGAGAAATATCTTCTCATAAAACCAAAACAAAGCTACCTAACAGAACGGTTTTCAACGTGTGAATTCAATGTGTGGAGTTAAACTGATGTGTGTTTCCAGGAGTTTCTAAACCCTTTCTGTAAAGAAGTGTAAAACGCATTTTCCCAGCCAAATCCCGGCATTCAAGAAATAGCTGGAAATCTCCGTCTTAAACACAAAATGAACGTATCTTGCAAACTGCTCTGCTGGGTGTTCGCTCAGCTAAGGGAGTTGAATCCGCCTTCAGAATCAGAGAGTGAGAAGCACGGTGTTTCCAGGAGCTGGGTTTCGTTATACACGGGTGAATTGGAACAAACGCGGTATTTAGAAATATTTGCTTCTAAAACCAAAACGGAGCTACCATACAGAACGGTCTTCAATGTGTGCATTCAACTTACAAAGTTAAACTGATGTGTGTTTGCAGGAGTTTCTAAACCATTTCTGTGAAAAAGTGGAAAACGCATTTTCCCAGCCAAATCCAGGCATTCAAGAAATAGCTGGAAATCTCCGTTTAAAACACAAAAAGAACGTATCTTGCAAACTGCTCTGCTGGGTGTTCGCTCAGCTAAGGGAGTTGAATCCGCATTCAGAATCAGAGAGTGAGAAGCACGGTTCTTCCAGGAGGTGGGTTTCGTTATACCCGGGTGAATTGGAACAAACGCGGTATTGAGAAATATCTGCTTCTAAAACCAAAACGGAGCTACCTAACAGAACGGTCTTCAACTTGTGCATTAAACCTGCAAAGTTAAACTGATGTGTTTGCAGGAGTTTCTAAACCCTTTCTGTGAAGAAGTGGAAAACGCATTTTCCCAGCCAAATCCAGGCATTCAAGAAATAGCTGGAAATCTCCGTTTAAACACAAAAAAAACGTACGTTTCAAACTGCTCTGCTGGGTGTTCGCTCAGCTAAGTGAGATGAATTTGCCTTCAGAATCACAGAGTGAGAAGCACGGTTCTTCCAGGAGCTGGGTTTCGTTATACCCGGGTGAATTGGAACAAACGCCATATTGAGAAATATCTGCTTCTAAAACCAAAACGGAGCTACCTAACAGAACGGTCTTCAATGTGTGCATTCAACTTACGGAGTTAAACTGATGTGTGTTTGCAGGAGTTTCTAAATTCTTTCTGTAAAGATGTGGAAAACGCAATTTCCCAGCCAAATCCAGGCATTCAAGAAATAGCTGGAAATCTCCGTCTAAAACACAAAAAGAACGTATCCTGCAAACTGCTCCGCTGGGTGTTCGCTCAGCTAAGAGAGTTGAATCCGCCTTCAGAATCAGAGAGTTAGAAGCACGGTTCTTCCAGGAGCTGGGTTTCGTTATACCCGGGTGAATTGGAACAAACGCGGTATTGAGAAATATCTGCTTCTGAAACCAAAACGGAGCTACCTAACAGAACGGTCTTCAATGTGTGCCTTCAACTTATGGAGTTAAACTGATGTGTGTTTGCAGGAGTTTCTAAACCCTTTCTGTGAAGAAGTGGAAAACGCATAATCCCAGCCAAATCAAGTCGTTAAAGAAATAGCTGGAAATCTCCGTCTTAAACTTAAAAAAACGTATCTTGCAAACTGCTCTTTTGGGTGTTCGCTCAGCTAAGGGAGTTGAATCCGCCTTCAGAATCAGAGAGTGAGAAGCACGGTTCTTCCAGGAGCTGGGTTTCGTTATACCCGGGTGAATTGGAACAAACGCGGTATTGAGAAATATCGGCTTCTAAAACCAAAACGGAGCTACCTAACAGAACGGTCTTCAATGTGTGCATTAAACTTACGGAGTTAAACTGATGTGTGTTTGCAGGAGTTTCTAAACCCTTTCTGTGAAGAAGTGGAAAACGCAGTTTCCCAGCCAAATCCAGGCATTCAAGAAATAGCTGAAAATCTCCGTCTAAAACACAAAAAGAACGTATCTTGCAAACGGCTCTGCTGGGTGTTCGCTCAGCTAAGGGAGGTGAATCCGCCTTAAGTTTCAGAAAGTGAGAAGCACGGTGCTTCCAGGAGCTGGGTTTCGTTATACCCGGGTTAATTGGAACAAACGCGGTATTGAGAAATATCTGCTTCTAAAACCAAAACGGAGCTACCTAACAGAACGGTCTTCAACTTGTGCATTAAACCTGCAAAGTTAAACTGATGTGTGTTTGCAGGAGTTTCTAAACCCTTTCTGTGAAGAAGTGGAAAACGCATTTTCCCAGCAAAATCCAGGCATTCAAGAAATAGCTGGAAATCTCCGTTTAAACACAAAAAGAACGTACGTTTCAAACTGCTTCACTGGGTGTTCGCTCAGCTAAGTGAGTTGAATCCGCCTTCAGAATCACAGAGTGAGAAGCACGGTTCTTCCAGGAGCTGGGTTTCGTTATACCCGGGTGAATTGGAACAAACGCGGTATTGAGAAATATCTGCTTCAAAAACCAAAACGGAGCTACCTAACAGAACGGTCTTCAATGTGTGCCTTCAACTTATGGAGTTAAACTGATGTGTGTTTGCAGGAGTTCCTAAACCCTTTCTGTGAAGAAGTGGAAAACGCATAATCCCAGCCCAATCGAGTCATTCAAGAAATAGCTGGAAATCTCCGTCTTAAACCCAAAAAGAACGTATCTTGCAAATTGCTCTTCTGGGTGTTCGCTCAGCTAAGGGAGTTGAATCCGCCTTCAGAATCAGAGAGTGAGAAGCACCGTTCTTCCAGGAGCTGGGTTTCGTTATACCCGGGTGAATTGGAACAAACGCGGTATTGAGAAATATCTGCTTCTAAAACCAAAACGGAGCTACCTAACAGAACGGTCTTCAACGTGTGCATTAAACTTGCAGAGGTAAACTGATGTGTGTTTGCAGGAGTTTCTAAACGCTTTCTGTGAAGGAGTGGAAAACGCATTTTCCCAGCCAAATCCAGGCATTCAAGAAATAGCTGGAAATCTCCGTTTAAACACAAAAAGAACGTATTTTGCAAAGTGCTCTGCTGGGTGTTCGCTCAGCTAAGTGAGTTGAATCCGCCTTCAGAATCACAGAGTGAGAAGCACGGTTCTTCCAGGAGCTGGGTTTCGTTATACCCGGGTGAATTGGAACAAACGCGGTATTGAGAAATATCTGCTTCTAAAACCAAAACGGAGCTACCTAACAGAACGGTCTTCAATGTGTGCATTCAACTTACGGAGTTATACTGATGTGTGTTTGCAGGAGTTTCTAAACCATTTCTGTGGAAGAGTGGAAAACGCATTTTCCCAGCCAAATCCAGGCATTCAAGAAATAGCTGGAAATCTCCGTCTAAAACACAAAAAGAACGTAACTTGCAAACTGCTCTGCTGGGTGTTCGCTCAGCTAAGGGAGTAGAATCCGCCTTCAGAATCAGAGAGTGAGAAGCACGGTTCTTCCAGGAACTGGGTTTCGTTATACCCGGGTGAATTGGAACAAACGCGGTATTGAGAACTATCTTCTTATAAAACCAAAACGGAGCTACCTAACAGAACGGTCTTCAATGTGTGCATTCATCTTACGGAGTTAAACTGATGTGTGTTTGCAGGAGTTTCTAAGCCCTTTCTGTGAAGAAGTGGAAAACGCATTTCTTCAGCAAAATCCAGGCATTCAAGAAATAGCTGGAAATCTCCGTCTAAAACACAAAAAGAACGTATCTTGCAAACTGCTCTGCTGGGTGTTCTCTCAGCTAAGGGAGTTGAATCCGCCTTCAGAATCAGAGAGTGAGAAGCACGGTTCTTCCAGGAGCTGGGTTTCGTTATACCCAGGTAAATTGGAACAAACGCGGTATTGAGAAATATCTGCTTCTAAAACCAAAACGGAGCTACCTAACACAACGGTCTTCAACGTGTGCATTGAACTTGCAGAGTTAAACTGATGTGTGTTTGCAGGAGTTTCTAAACCCTTTCTGTGTAGAAGTGGAAAACGCATTTTCCCAGCCAAATCCAGGCATTCAAGAAATAGCTGGAAATCTTCGTTTAAACACAAAAAGAACGTACGTTTCAAACAGCTCTGCTGGGTGTTCGCTCAGATAAGGGAGTTGAATCCGCCTTCAGAATCAGAGAGTGAGAAGCACGGTTCTTCCAGGAGCTGGGTTTCGTTATGCCCGGGTGAATTGGAACAAACGGTGTATTGAGAAATATCTGCTTCTATAACCAAAACGGAGCTTCCTAACAGAACGTTCTTCAATGTGTGCATTCAACTTACAGAGGTAAACTGATGTGTGTTTGCAGGAGTTTCTAAACACTTTCTGTGAAGAAGTGGAAAACGCATAGTCCCAGCCAAATCAAGTCATTCAAGAAATAGCTGGAAATCTCCGTCTAAAACACTAAAAGAACGTACTTTTCAAACTGATCTGCTGGGTGTTCGCTCATCTAAGTGAGTTGAATTTGCCTTCAGAATCAGAGAGTGAGAAGCACGGTTCTTCCAGAAGCTGGGTTTCGTTATACACGGGTGAATTGGAACAAACGCAGTATTGAGAAATATCTGCTTTTAAAACCAAAACGGAGCTACCTAACAGAACGGGCTTCAATGTGTGCATTCATCTTAAAGAGTTAAACTGATGTGTGTTTGCAGGAATTTCTAAGCCCTTTCTGTGAAGAAGTGGAAAACGCATTTCCCCAGCAAAATCCAGGCATTCAAGAAATAGCTGGAAATCTCCGTCTAAAACACAAAAAGAACGTATGTTGCAAACTGCTCTGCTGGGTTTTCGCTAAGCTAAGGGAGTTGAATCCGCCTTCTGAATCAGAGAGTGAGAAGCACGGTTCTTCCAGGAGGTGGGTTTCGTTATACCCGGGTGAATTGGAAAAAACGCGGTATTGAGAAATATCTGCTTCTGAAACCAAAACGGAGCTACCTATCAGAACGGTCTTCAATGTGTGCATTCAAATTACGGAGTTAAACTGATGTGTGTTTTCAGGAGTTTCTAAACCCTTTCTGTGAAGAAGTGGAAAACGCATTTTTCCCAGCGAAATCCAGGCATTCAAGAAATACCTGGAAATCTCCGACTTAAACCCAAAAAGAACGTATCTTGCAAACTGCTCTGCTGGATGTTCGCTCAGCTAAGGGAGTTGAATCCGCCTTCAGAATCAGAGAGTGAGAAGCACGGTTCTTCCAGGAGCTGGGTTTCATTATACACGGGTGAATTGGAACAATCGCGGTATTGAGAAATATCTGCTTCTAAAACCAAAACG
This sequence comes from Callithrix jacchus, assembly GCF_049354715.1. Lineage (NCBI taxonomy): Eukaryota > Metazoa > Chordata > Mammalia > Primates > Cebidae > Callithrix > Callithrix jacchus. The sequence goes on from NC_133518.1 coordinate 3,469,709, forward strand.
GAGCTACCTAACAGAACGGTATTCAATGTGTGCATTCAGCTTATGGAGTTAAACTGATGTGTGTTTGCAGGAGTTTCTAAACCCTTTCTGTGAAGAAGTGGAAAACGCATTTTCCCAGCCACATCAAGTCATTCAAGAAATAGCTGGAAATCTCCGTCTAAAACACAAAAAGAACGTATCTTGCAAACTGCTCTGCTGGGTGTTCGCTCAGCTAAGGGAGTTGAATCCGCCTTCAGAATCAGAGAGTGAGAAGCACGGTTATTCCGGGAGCTGGGTTTCGTTATACGCGGGTGAATTGGAAAAAATGCGGTATTGAGGAATATCTGCTTCTAAAACCAAAACGGAGCTACCTAACAGAACGGTCTTCAATGTGTGCATTCAACTTACGGAGTTAAACTGATGTGTGTTGGCAGGAGTTTCTAATCACTTTCTGTGAAGAAGTGGAAAACGCATTTTCCCAGCCAAATCAAGTTATTCAAGAAATAGCTGGAAATCTCCGTCTAAAACACAAAAAGAACGTATCTTGCAAACTGCTCTTCTGGGTGTTCGCTCAGCTAAGGGAGTTGAATCCGCCTTCAGAATCAGAGAGTGAGAAGCACAATTCTTCCAGGAGCTGGGTTTCGTTATACCCGGGTGAATTGGAACAAACGCGGTATTGAGAAATATCTGCTTCTAAAACCAAAACGGAGCTACCTAACAGAACGGTCTTCAATGTGTGCATTCAACTTATGGAGTTAAACGGATGTGTGTTTGCAGGAGTTTCTAAACCCTTTCTGTGAAGAACTGGAAAACGCATTTTCCCGGCCAAATCCAGGCATTCAAGAAAAAGCTGGAAATCTCCGTCTAAAACACAAAAAGAACCGATCTTGCAAACTGCTCTGCTGGGTGTTCGCTCAGCTAAGGGAGTTGAATCCGCCTTCAGAATCAGAGAGTGAGACGCACGGTTCTTCCAGGAGCTGGGTTTGGTTATACCCGGGTTAATTGGAACAAACGCGGTATTGAGAAATATATGCTTCTAAAACCAAAACGGAGCTACCTAACTGAACGGTCTTCAACGTGTGCATTAAACTTGCGGAGTTAAACTGATGTGTGTTTGCAGGAGTTTCTAAATCCTTTTTGTGAAGAAGTGGAAAACGCATTTTCCCAGCCAAATCCAGGCATTCAAGAAATAGATGGAAATCTCCGTTTAAACACAAAAAGAACGTACGTTTCAAGCTGCTCTGCTGGTGTTCGCTAGGCTAAGTGAGTTGAATCCGCCTTCAGAATCACAGAGTGAGAAGCACGGTTCTTCCAGGAGCTGGGTTTCGTTATACCCGGGTGAATTGGAACAAACGCGGTATTGAGAAATATCTGCTTCTAAAACCAAAACGGAGCTACCTAACAGAACGGTCTTCAACGTGTGCATTAAACTTGCAGAGTTAAACTGATGTGTGTTTGCAGGAGTTTCTAAACGCTTTCTGTGAAGAAGTAGAAAACGAATTTTCCCAGCCAAATCCAGGCATTCAAGAAATAGCTGGAAATCTCCGTCTAAAACACAAAAAGAACGTATCTTGCAAACTGCTCTGCTGGGTGTTCGCTCAGCTAAGGGAGTTGAATCCGCCTTCAGAATCAGAGAGTGAGAAGCACGTTTCTTCCAGGAGCTGGGTTTCGTTATACCCGGGTGAATTGGAACAAACGCGGTATTGAGAAATATCTGCTTCTAAAACCAAAACAGAGCTACCTAACAGAACGGTCTTCAATGTGTGCATTCAACTTATGGAGTTAAACGGATGTGTGTTTGCAGGAGTTTCTAAACCCTTTCTGTGAAAACTGGAAAACGCATTTTCCCGGTCAAATCCAGGCATTCAAGAAAAAGCTGGAAATCTCCGTATAAACACAAAAAGAACCTATCTTGCAAACTGCTCTACTGGATGTTCGCTCAGCTAAGGGAGTTGAATCCGCCTTCAGAATCAGAGAGTGAGAAACACGGTTCTTCCAGGAGCTGGGTTTCGTTATACCCGGGTGAATTGGAAAAAACGCGGTATTGAGAAATATCTGCTTCTGAAACCAAAACGGAGCTACCTATCAAAACGGTCTTCAATGTGTGCATTCAACTTAAGGAGATAAACTGATGTGTGTTTGCAGGAGTTTCTAAACCCTTTCTGTGAAGAAGTGGAAAACGCATTTTTCCCAGCGAAATCCAGGCATTCAAGAAATAGCTGGAAATCTCCGCCTTAAACACAAAAAGAACGTATCTTGCAAACTGCTCTACTGGATGTTCGCTCAGCTAAGGGAGTTGAATCCGCCTTCAGAATCACAGAGTGAGCAGCACGGTTCTTCCAGGAGCTGGGTTTCGTTATACCCGGGTGAATTGGAACAATCGCGGTATTGAGAAATATCTGTTTCTAAAACCAAAACGGAGCTACCTAACAGAACGGTCTTCAATGTGTGCATTCATCTTACGGAGTTAAACTGATGTGTGTTTGCAGGAGTTTCTAAACCCTTTCTGTGAAGAAGTGGAAAACGCATTTTCCCAGCCAAATCCAGGCATTCAAGAAATAGCTGGAAATCTCTGTCTAAAACACAAAAAGAACGTATCTTGCAAACTGCTCTGTTGGGTGTTCGCTCAGCTAAGGGAGTTGAATCCGCCTTCAGAATCACAGAGTGAGAAGCACGGTTCTTCCAGGAGCTGGGTTTCTTTATACCTGGGTGCATTTTAACAAACGCGGTATTGAGAAATATCTGCTTCTAAAACCAAAACGGAGCTACCTAACAGAACGGTCTTCAATGTGTTCATTCAACTTACGGAGTTAAACTGATGTTTGTTTGCAGGAGTTTCTAAACCCTTTCTGTGAAGAAGTGGAAAACGCATTTTCCCAGCCAAATCAAGTCATTCAAGAAATAGCTGGAAATCTCCGTCTAAAACACAAAAAGAACGTATCTTGCAAACTGCTCTGCTGGGTGTTCGCTCAGCTAAGGGAGTTGAATCCGCCTTCAGAATCAGAGAGTGAGAAGCACGGTTCTTCCAGGAGCTGGGTTTCGTTATACCCGGGTGAATTGGAACAAACGCGGTATTGAGAAATATCTGCTTCTAAAACCAAAACGGAGCTACCTAACACAACGGTCTTCAACGTGTGCATTAAACTTGCAGAGTTAAACTGATGTGTGTTAGCAGGAGGTTCGAAACCCTTTCTGTGAAGAAGTGGAAAACGCATTTTCCCAGCCAAATCCAGGCATTTAAGAAATAGCTGGAAATCTCCGTTTAAACATAATAAGAACGTACGGTTCAAACAGCTCTGCTGGGTGTTCGCTCAGCTAAGTGAGTTGAATCCGCCTTCAGAATCACAGAGTGAGAAGCACGGTTCTTCCAGGAGCTGTGTTTCGTTATACTCGGGTGAATTGGAACAAACGCGTTATTGAGAAATATCCGCTTCTAAAACCAAAACGGAGCTACCAAACAGAACGGTCTTCAACGTGTGCATTCCATTTATGGAGTTAAACTTATGTGTGTTTGCAGGAGTTTCTAAACCCTTTCTCTGAAGAAGTGGAAAACGCATTGTACCAGCCAATTCGAGTCATTCAGGAAATAGCTTGAAATCTCCGTCTAAAATACAAAGAGAACGTATAATGCAAACTGCTCTGCTGGGTGTTCGCTCAGCCAAGAATGTTGCAACCGCCTTCAGAATCAGAGAGTGAGAAGCACGGTTCTTCCAGGAGCTGGGTTTCGTTATACACGGGTGATTTGGAACAAACGCGGTATTGAGAAATATCTGCTTCTATAACCAAAACGGAGCTACCTAACAGAACGGTCTTCAATGTGTGCATTCAACTTACAAAGTTAAACTGATGTGTGTTTGCAGGAGTTTCTAAACCCTTTCTGTGAAGAAGTGGAAAACGCATTGTCCCAGCCAAATCGATTCATTCAAGAAATAGCTGGAAATCTCCGTCTAAAACACTAAAAGAACGTACCTTTCAAACTGATCTGCTGGGTGTTCGCTCAGCTAAGTGAGTTGAATCCGCCTTCAGAATCAGAGAGTGAGACGCACGGTTCTTCCAGGAGCTGGGTTTCGTTATACCAGGGTGAATTGGAACAAACGCGGTATTGAGAAATATCTGCTTCTAAAACCAAAACGGAGCTACCTAACAGAACGGCCTTCAATATGTGCATTCAACTTACGGAGTTAAACTGATGTGTGTTTGCAGGAGTTCCTAAACTTTTTCTGTGAAGAAGTGGAAAACGCATTTCTTCAGCCAAATCCAGGCATTCAAGAAATAGCTGGAAATCCCCGTCTAAAACACAAAAAGAACGTATCTTGCAAACTGCTCTGCTGGGTGTTCGCTCAGGTAAGTGAGTTGAATCCGCCTTCAGAATCACAGAGTGAGAAGCACGGTTCTTTCAGGAGCTGGGTTTCGTTATACCCGGGTGAATTGGAACAAACGCGGTATTGAGAAATATTTGCTTCTAAAACCAAAACGGAGCTACTTAACAGAACGGTCTTCAACGTGTGCATTAATCTTTCGGAGTTAAACTGATGTGTGTTTGCAGGAGTTTCTAAACCCTTTCTGTGAAGAAGTGGAAAACGCATTTTCCCAGCCAAATCCTGGCATTCAAGAAATAGCTGGAAATCTTCGTTTGAACACAAAAAGAACGTACGTTTCAAACTGCTCTGCTGGGTGTTCGCTCAGCTAAGTGAGTTGAATCCGCCTTCAAAATCACAGAGTGAGAAGCACGGTTCTTCCAGGAGCTGGGTTTCGTTATACCCGGGTGAATTGGGACAAACGCGGTATTGAGAAATATCTGTTTCTAAACCAAAACGGAGCTACCTAACAGAACGGTCTTCAATGTGTGCATTCAACTTACGGAGTTAAACTGATGTGTGTTTGCAGGAGTTTCTAAACCCTTTCTGTGAAGAAGTGGAAAACGCATTTTTGCAGCCAAATCCAGGCATTCAAGAAATAGCTGGAAATCTCCGTTTAAACACAAAAAGAACGTATCTTGCAAACTGCTCTGCTGGGTGTTCGCTCAGCTAAGGGAGTTGAATCCGCCTTCAGAATCAGAGAGTGAGAAGCACGGTTCTTCCAGGAGCTGGGTTTCGTTTTACCCGGGTGAATTGGATCAAACGCTGTATTGAGAAATATCTGCTTCTATAACGAAAACGGAGCTACCTAACAAAACGGTCTTCAATGTGTGCATTCAACTTACAAAGTTAAACTGATGTGTGTTTGCAGGAGTTTCTGAACTTTTTCTGTGAAGAAGTGGAAAACGCATTGTCCCAGCCAAATCAAGTCATTCAAGAAATAGCTGGAAATCTCCGTCAAAAACACAAAAAGAACGTACCTTTCAAACTGATCTGCTGGGTGTTCGCTCAGCTAAGTGAGTTGAATCCGCCTTCAGAATCAGAGAGTGAGAAGCACGGTTCTTCCAGAAGCTGGGTTTCGTTATACACGGGTGAATTGGAACAAACGCGGTATTGAGAAATATCTGCTTCTAAAACCAAAACGGAGCTACCTAAAAGAACGGTCTTCAATTTGTGCATTCAACTTATGGGGTTGAACTGATGTGTGTTTGCAGGAGTTTATAAACCCTTTCTGTGAAGAACTGGAAAACGCATTTCCCCAGCCAAATCGAGTAATTCAAGAAATAGCTTGAAATCTCCGTCTAAAACACAAAGAGAACGTATCATGCAAACTGCTCTGCTGGGTGTTCGCTCAGCCAAGAAAGTTGAAACCGCCTTCAGAATCAGAGAGTGAGAAGCACGGGTCTTCCAGGAGCTGGGTTGCTTTATCCACGGGTGAATTGGAGCAAACGCGGTATTGAGAAATATCTGCTTCTAAAACCAAAACGGAGCTACTAACAGAACGGTCTTCAATGTGTGCATTAAACTTACGGAGTTAAACTGATGTGTGTTTGCAGGAGTTTCTAAACCCTTTCTGTGAACAAGTGGAAAACGCATTTTCCCAGCCAAATCCAGGCATTCAAGAAATAGCTGGAAATCTCCGTCTTAAACACAAAAAGAACGTACCTTTCAAACTGATCTGCTGGGTGTTCGCTCAGATAAGTGAGTTGAAAACACCTTCAGAATAAGAGAGTGAGAAGCACGGTTCTTCCAGGAGCTGGGTTTCGTTATACCCGGGTGAATTGGAACAAACGCGGTATTGAGAAATATCTGCTTCTATAACCAAAACGGAGCTACCTAACAGAACGGTCTTCAATGTGTGCATTCAACTTACGGAGTTAAACTGATGTGAGTTTGCAGGAGTTTCTAAACCCTTTTTGTGAAGAAGTGGAAAACGCATTTCCCCAGCCGAATCCAGGCATTCAAGAAATAGCTGCAAATCTCCGTCTAAAACACAAAAAGAACGTATCTTGCAAACTGCTCTGCTGGGTGTTCGCTCAGCTAAGGGAGTTGAATCCGCCTTCAGAATCAGAGAGTGAGAAGCACGGTTCTTCCAGGAGCTGGGTTTGGTTATAGCCGGGTGAATTGGAACAAACGCGGTATTGAGAAATATCTGCTTCTAAAACCAAAACGGAAATACCTAAAAGAACGGTCTTCAACGTGTGCATTTAACTTGCAGAGTTAAACTGATGTGTGTTTGCAGGAGTTTCTAAACCCTTTCTGTGAAGAAGTGGAAAACACATTTTCCCAGCCAAATCCAGGCATTCAAGAAATAGCTGGAAATCTCCGTTTAAACACAAAAAGAACGTACGTTTCAAACTGCTCTGCTGGGTGTTCCCTCAGCTAAGGGAGTTGAATCCGCCTTCAGAATCACAGAGTGAGAATCACGGTTCTTCCAGGAGCTAGGTTTCGTTATACCCGGGTGAATTGAAACAAACGCGGTATTGAGAAATATCTGCTTCTAAAACCAAAACGGAGCTACCTAACAGAACGGTCTTCAACGTGTGCATTAAACTTTCGGAGTTAAACTGATGTGTGTTTGCAGGAGTTTCTAAACCCTTTCTGTGAAGAAGTGGAAAACGCATTTTCCCAGCCGAATCCAGGCATTCAAGAAATAGTTAGAAATCTCCGTTTGAACACAAAAAGAACGTATCTTGCAAACTGCTCTGCTGGGTGTTCGCTCAGCTAAGGGAGTTGAATCCGCCTTCAGAATCAGAGAGTGAGAAGCACGGTTCTTCCAGGAGCTGGGTTTCGTTATACCCGGGTGAATTGGAACAAACGCGGTATTGAGAAATATCTGCTTCTAAAACCAAAACGGAGCTACCTAACAGAACGGTCTTCAATGTGTGCATTCATCTTACGGAGTTGAACTGATGTGTGATTGCAGGAGTTTCTAAGCCCTTTCTGTGAAGAAGTGGAAAACGCATTTCCCCAGCCAAATACAGGCATTCAAGAAATACCTGGAAATCTCCGTCTAAAACACAAAAAGAACGTATCTTGCAAACTGCTCTGCTGGGTGTTCGCTCAGCTAAGGGAGTTGAATCCGCCTTCAAAATCAGAGAGTGAGAAGCACGGTTCTTCCAGGAGCTGGGTTTCGTTATACCCGGGTGAATTGGAAAAAACGCGGTATTGAGAAATATCTGCTTCTAAAACCAAAACGGAGCTACCTAACAGAACGGTCTTCAACGTGTGCATTAAACTTGCACAGTTAAACTGATGTGTGTTTGCAGGAGTTTCTAAACCCTTGCTGTGAAGAAGTGGAAAACGAATTTTCCCAGCCAAATCCAGGCGTTCAAAGAAAGCTGGAAATCTCCGTTTAAGCACAAAAAGAACGTATCTTGCAAACTGCTCTGCTGGTTGTTCGCTCAGCTAAGGAAGTTGAATCCGCCTTCAGAATCAGAGAGTGAGAAGCACGGTTCTTCCAGGAGCTGGGTTTCGTTATACCCAAGTGAATTGGAACAAACGCGGTATTGAGAAATATCTGCTTCTAAAACCAAAACGGAATTACCTAACAGAACGGTCTTCAACGTGTGCATTAAACTTGCAGAGTTAAACTGATGTGTGTTTGCAGGAGTTTCTAAACCCTTTCTGTTAAGAAGTGGAAAACGCATTTTCCCAGCCTAATCCAGGCGTTCAAGAAATAGTTGGAAATCTCCGTTTAAACACAAAAAGAACGTATCTTGCTAACTGCTCTGCTGGGTGTTCGCTCAGATAAGGGAGTTGAGTCCGCCTTCAGAATCAGAGAGTGAGAAGCACGGTTCTTCCAGGAGCTGGGTTTCGTTATACCCGGGTGAATTGGAACAAACGCGGTATTGAGAAATATCTGCTTCTAAAACCAAAACGGAGCTACCTAACAGAACGGTCTTCAATGTGTGCATTCATCTTACGGATTTAAACTGATGTGTGTTTGCAGGAGTTTCTAAGCCCTTTCTGTGAAGAAGTGGAAAATGCATTTTTACAGCCAAATCCAGGCATTCAAGGAATAGCTGGAAATCTCCGTCTAAAACACAAAAAGAACGTATCTTGCAAACTGCTCTGCTGGGTGTTCGCTCAGCTAAGGGAGTTGAATCCGCCTTCAGAATCAGAGAGTGAGAAGCACGGTTCTTCCAGGAGCTGGGATTCGTTATACCCGGGTGAATTGGAACAAATGCTGTGTTGAGAAATATCTGCTTCTATAATCAAAACGGAGCTACCTAACAGAACGGTGTTCAATGTGTGCATTCAACTTACGGAGTTAAACTGATGTGTGTTTGCAGGAGTTTGTAAACTCTTTCTGTGAAGAAGTGGAAAACGCATAGTCCCAGCCAAATCAAGTCATTCACGAAATAGCTGGAAATCTCCGTCTAAAACACAAAAAGAACGTACCTTTCAAACTGATCTGCTGGGTGTTCGCTCATCTAAGTGAGTTGAATCCGCCTTCAGAATCAAAGAGTGAGAAGCACGGTTCTTCAAGGAGCTGGGTTTCGTTATAACCGGGGGAATTGGAACAAACGCGGTATTGAGAAATATCTGCTTCTAAAACCAAAACGGAGCTACCTAACAGAACGGTCTTCAACGTGTGCATTCAACTTGCAGAGTTAAACTGATGTGTGTTTGCAGGAGTTTCTAAACTCTTTCTGTGAAGAAGTGGAAAACGCATTTTCCAGCCAAATCCAGGCGTTCAAGAAATAGCTGGAAATCTCCGTTTAAACACAAAAAGAACGTATCTTGCAAACTGCTCTGCTGGGTGTTCGCTCAGCTAAGGGAGTGGAATCCGCCTTCAGAATCAGAGAGTGAGAAGCACGGTTCTTCCAGGAGCTGGGTTTCATTATACCCGGTTGAATTGGAACAAACGCGGTATTGAGAAATATCTGCTTCTAAAACCAAAACGGAGCTACCTAACAGAACGGTCTTCAATGTGTGCATTTATCTTACGGAGTTTAACTGTTGTGTGTTTCCAGGAGTTTCTAAGCCCTTTCTGTGAATAAGTGGAAAACGCATTTCCCCAGCCAAATCCAGGCATTCAAGAAATAGCTGGAAATCTCCGTCTAAAACACAAAAAGAACGTATCTTGCAAACTGCTCTGCTGGGTGTTCGCTCAGCTAAGCGAGTTGAATCCTCCTTCAGAATCAGAGAGTGAGAAGCACGGCTCTTCCAGGAGCTGGGTTTCGTTATACCCGGGTGAATTGGAACAAACGCGGTATTGAGAAATATCTGCTTCTACAACCAAAACGGAGCTACCTAACAGAACGGTCTTCAAAGTGTGCATTAAACTTGCAGAGTTAAACTGATGTGTGTTTGCAGGAGTTTCTAAACCCTTTCTGTGAAAAAGTGGAAAACGCATTTTCCCAGCCACATCAAGTCATTCAAGAAATAGCTGGAAATCTCCGTCTAAAACACAAATAGAACGTATCTCGCAAACTGCTCTGCTGGGTCTTCGCTCAGCTAAGGGAGTTGAATCCGCCTTCTGAATCAGAGAGTGAGAAGCACGGTTCTTCCAGGAGCTGGGTTTCGTTATACCCGGGTGAATTGGAACAAACGCGGTATTGAGAAATATCTGCTTCTAAAACGAAAACGGAGCTACCTAACAGAACGGTCTTCAATGTGTGCATTCATCTTACTGAGTTTAACTGATGTGTGTTTGCAGGAGTTTCTAAGTTCTTTCTGTGAAAAAGTGGAAAACGCATTTTCACAGCCAAATCGAATCATTCAAGAAATAGCTGGAAATCTCCGTCTAAAGCACAAAAAGAACGTATCTTGCAAACAGCTCTGCTGGGTGTTCGCTCAGCTAAGGGAGTTGAATCCGCCTTCAGAATCAGAGAGTGAAAAGCATGGTTCTTCCAGGAGCTGGGTTTCGTTATACCCGGGTGAATTGCAACAAACGCGGTATTGAGAAATATATGCTTCTTAAACCAAAACGGAGCTACCTAACAGAACGGTCTTCAATGTGTGCATTCAACTTACGGAGTTAAACTGATGTGTGTTTGCAGGAGTTTCTAAACCCTTTCTGTGAAGAAGTGGAAAACGCATTTTTGCAGCCAAATCAAGTCATTCAAGAAATAGCTGGAAATCTCCGTCTAAAACACAAAAAGAACGTATCTTGCAAACTGCTCTGCTGGGTGTTAGCTCAGCTAAGGGAATTGAATCCGCCTTCAGAATCAGAGAGTGAGAAGCACGGTTCTTCCAGGAGCTGGGTTTCGTTATACCCGGGTGAATTGGAACAAACGCGGTATTGAGAAATATCTGCTTCTAAAACCAAAACAGAGCTACCTAACCGAACCGTCTTCAACGTGTGCATTAAACTTGCAGAGTTAAACTGATGTGTGTTTGCAGGAGTTTCTAAACCCTTTCTGTGAAGAAGTGGAAAACGCATTTTCCCAGCCAAATCCAGTAATTCAAGAAATAGCTGGAAATCTCCGTTTAAACACAAAAAGAACGTACGTTTCAAACTGCTCTGCTGGGTTTTCGCTCAGCTAAGTGTGTTGAATCCGCCTTCAGAATCACAGAGTGAGAAGCACGGTTCTTCCAGGAGCTGGGTTTCGTTATACCCGGGTGAATTGGAACAAACGCGGTATTGAGAAATATCTGCTTCTAAAATCAAAACGGAGCTACCTAACAGAACGGTCTTCAATGAGTGCATTCAACGTACGGAGTTAAACTGATGTGTGTTTGCAGGAGTTTCTAAACCCTTTCTGTGAAGAAGTGGAACACGCATTTTCCCAGCCAAATACAGGCTTTCAAGAAATAGCTGGAAATCTCCGTCTAAAACACAAAAAGAACGTATCTTGCAAACTGCTCTTCTGGGTGTTCGCTAAGCTAAGGGAGTTGAATCCGCCTTCAGAATCAGAGAGTGAGAAGCACGGTGCTTCCAGGAGCTGGGTTTCGTTATACCCGGGTGAATTGGAACAAACGCGGTATTGAGAAATATCTGCTTCTGAAACCAAAACGGAGCTACCTAACAGAACGGTCTTCAATGTGTGCATTCAACTTATGGAGTTAAACTGATGTGTGTTTGCAGGAGTTTCTAAACCCTTTCTGTGAAGAAGTGGAAAACGCATAATCCCAGCCAAATCGAGTCATTCAAGAAATAGCTGGAAATCTCCGTCTAAAACACAAAAAGAACGTATCTTGCAAACTGCTCTTCTGGGTGTTCGCTCAGCTAAGGGAGTTGAATCCGCCTTCAGAATCAGAGAGTGAGATGCACGGTTCTTCCAGGAGCTGGGTTTCGTTATACCCGGGTGAATTGGAACAAACGCTGTGTTGAGAAATATCTGCTTCTATAACCAAAACGGAGCATCATAACAGAACGGTCTTCAACGTGTGCATTAAACTTGCAGAGTTCAACTGATGTGTGTTTGCAGGAGTTTCTAAACCCTTTCTGTGAAGAAGTGGAAAACGCATTTCCCCAGCCAAATCCAGGCGTTCAAGAAATAGCTGGAAATCTCCCTTTAAACACAAAAAGAACGTATCTTGCAAACTGCTCTGCTGGGTGTTCGCTCAGCTAAGGGAGTTGAATCCGCCTTCAGAATCAGAGAGTGAGAAGCACGGTTCTTCCAGGAGCTGGGTTTCGTTATACCCGGGTGAATTGGAACAAAGGGGTATAGAGAAATATCTGCTTCTAAAACCAAAACGGAGCTACCTAACAGAACGGTCTTCAACGCGTGCATTAAACTTGCAGAGTTAAACTGATGTGTGTTTGCAGGAGTTTCTAAACCCTTTCTGTGAAGAAGTGGAAAACGCATTTTCCCAGCCAAATCCAGGCGTTCAAGAAATAGCTGGAAATCTCCGTTTAAACACAAAAAGAACCTATCATGCAAACTGCTCTGCTGGGTGTTCGCTCAGATAAGGGAGTTGAATCCGCCTTCAGAATCAGAGAGTGATAAGCACGGTTCTTCCAGGAGCTGGGTTTCGTTATAACCGGGTGAATTGGAACAAACGCTGTGTTGAGAAATATCTGCTTCTATAACCAAACCGGAGCTACATAACAGAACGGTCTTCAACGTGTGCATTCAACGTGTGGAGTTAAACTGATGTGTGTTTGCCAGAGTTTCTAAACCCTTTCTGTGAAGAAGTGGAAAACGCATTTTCCAAGCCAAATCCAGGCATTCAAGAAATAGCTGGAAATCTCCGTTTAAACACAAAAAGAACGTACGTTTCAAACTGCTCTGCTGGGCGTTCCCTCAGCTAAGGGAGTTGAATCCGCCTTCAGAATCACAGAGTGAGAAGCACGTTTCTTCCAGGAGCTGCGTTTCGTTATATCCGGGAAAATTGGAACGAACCCGGTATTGAGAAATATCTGCTTCTAAAACCAAAACGGAGCTACCTAACAGAACGGTCTTCAATGTGTGCATTCATCTTACGGAGTTAAACTGATGTGTGTTTGCAGGAGTTTCTAAGCCCTTTCTGTGAAGAAGTGGAAAACGCATTTCCCCAGCCAAATCCAGGCATTCAAGAAATAGCTGGAAATCTCCGTCTAAAACACAAAAAGAACGTATCTTGCAAACTTATCTGCTGGATGTTCGCTCAGCTAAGGGAGTTGAATCCGCCTTCAAAATCAGAGAGTGAGAAGCACGGTTCTTCCAGGAGCTGGGTTTTGTTATACCCGGGTGAATTGGAACAAACGCGGTATTGAGAAATATCTGCTTCTAAGACCAAAACGGAGCTACCTAACAGAACGGTCTTCAACGTGTGCATTAAACTTGCCGAGTTAAACTGATGTGTGTTTGCAGGAGTTTCTAAACCCTTTCTGTGAAGAAGTGGAAAACGCATTTTCCCAGCCAAATCCAGGCGTTCAAGAAATAGCTGGAAATCTCCGTTTAAACACGAAAAGAACGTATCTTGCAAACTGCTCTGCTGGGTGTTCGCACAGCTAAGGGAGTTGAATCCGCCTTCAGAATCAGAGAGTGAGAAGCACGGTTCTTCCAGGAGCTGGGTTTCGTTATACCCGGGTGAATTGGAACAAACACGGTATTGAGAAATATCTGCTTCTAAAACCAAAACGGAGCTACCTAACAGAACGGTCTTCAACGTGTGCATTAAACTTGCAGAGTTAAACTGATGTGTGTTTGCAGGAGTTTCTAAATTCTTTCTGTGAAGAAGTGGAAAACGCATTTTCCCAGCCAAATCAAGGCCTTCAAGAAAAAGCGGGAAATCTCCGTTTAAACACAAAAAGAACGTATCTTGCAAACTGCTCTGCTGGGTGTTCGCTCAGATAAGGGAGTTGAATCCGCCTTCAGAATCAGAGAGTGAGAAGCACGGTTCTTCCAGGAGCTGGGATTCGTTATACCCGGGTGAATTGGAACAAATGCTGTGTTGAGAAATATCTGCTTCTATAACCAAAACGGAGCTACCTAACAGAACGGTGTTCAATGTGTGCATTCAACTTACGGAGTTAAACTGATGTGTGTTTGCAGGAGTTTCTAAACTCTTTCTGTGAAGAAGTGGAAAACGCATAGTCCCAGCCAAATCAAGTCATTCACGAAATAGCTGGAAATCTCCGTCTAAAACACAAAAAGAACGTACCTTTCAAACTGATCTGCTGGGTGTTCGCTCATCTAAGTGAGTTGAATCCGCCTTCAGAATCAAAGAGTGAGAAGCACGGTTCTTCCAGGAGCTGGGTTTTGTTATAACCGGGGGAATTGGAACAAACGCGGTATTGAGAAATATCTGCTTCTAAAACCAAAACGGAGCTACCTAACAGAACGGTCTTCAACGTGTGCATTCAACTTGCAGAGTTAAACTGATGTGTGTTTGCAGGAGTTTCTAAACTCTTTCTGTGAAGAAGTGGAAAACGCATTTTCCAGCCAAATCCAGGCGTTCAAGAAATAGCTGGAAATCTCCGTTTAAACACAAAAAGAACGTATCTTGCAAACTGCTCTGCTGGGTGTTCGCTCAGCTAAGGGAGTGGAATCCGCCTTCAGAATCAGAGAGTGAGAAGCACGGTTCTTCCAGGAGCTGGGTTTCATTATACCCGGTTGAATTGGAACAAACGCGGTATTGAGGAATATCTGCTTCTAAAACCAAAACGGAGCTACCTAACAGAACGGTCTTCAATGTGTGCATTTATCTTACGGAGTTTAACTGTTGTGTGTTTCCAGGAGTTTCTAAGCCCTTTCTGTGAATAAGTGGAAAACGCATTTCCCCAGCCAAATCCAGGCATTCAAGAAATAGCTGGAAATCTCCGTCTAAAACACAAAAAGAACGTATCTTGCAAACTGCTCTGCTGGGTGTTCGCTCAGCTAAGCGAGTTGAATCCTCCTTCAGAATCAGAGAGTGAGAAGCACGGCTCTTCCAGGAGCTGGGTTTCGTTATACCCGGGTGAATTGGAACAAACGCGGTATTGAGAAATATCTGCTTCTACAACCAAAACGGAACTACCTAACAGAACGGTCTTCAATGTGTGCATTCAACTTACGGAGTTAAACTGATGTGTGTTTGCAGGAGTTTCTAAACCCTTTCTGTGAAGAAGTGGAAAACGCATTTTCGCAGCCAAATCAAGTCATTCAAGAAATAGCTGGAAATCTCCGTCTAAAACACAAAAAGAACGTATCTTGCAAACTGCTCTGCTGGGTGTTAGCTCAGCTAAGGGAATTGAATCCGCCTTCAGAATCAGAGAGTGAGAAGCACGGTTCTTCCAGGAGCTGGGTTTCGTTATACACGGGTGAATTGGAACAAACGCGGTATTGAGAAATATCTGCTTCTAAAACCAAAACAGAGCTACCTAACCGAACGGTCTTCAACGTGTGCATTAAACTTGCAGAGTTCAACTGATGTGTGTTTGCAGGAGTTTCTAAACCCTTTCTGTGAAGAAGTGGAAAACGCATTTTCCCAGCCAAATCCAGTAATTCAAGAAATAGCTGGAAATCTCCGTTTAAACACAAAAAGAACGTACGTTTCAAACTGCTCTGCTGGGTGTTCGCTCAGCTAAGTGTGTTGAATCCGCCTTCAGAATCACAGAGTGAGAAGCACGGTTCTTCCAGGAGCTGGGTTTCGTTATACCCGGGTGAATTGGAACAAACGCGGTATTGAGAAATACCTGCTTCTAAAATCAAAACGGAGCTACCTAACAGAACGGTCTTCAATGAGTGCATTCAACGTACGGAGTTAAACTGATATGTGTTTGCAGGAGTTTCTAAACCCTTTCTGTGAAGAAGTGAAACACGCATTTTCCCAGCCAAATACAGGCTTTCAAGAAATAGCTGGAAATCTCCGTCTAAAACACAAAAAGAACGTATCTTGCAAACTGCTCTTCTGGGTGTTCGCTAAGCTAAGGGAGTTGAATCCGCCTTCAGAATCAGAGAGTGAGAAGCACGGTGCTTCCAGGAGCTGGGTTTCGTTATACCCGGGTGAATTGGAACAAACCCGGTATTGAGAAATATCTGCTTCTGAAACCAAAACGGAGCTACCTAACAGAACGGTCTTCAATGTGTGCATTCAACTTATGGAGTTAAACTGATGTGTGTTTGCAGGAGTTTCTAAACCCTTTCTGTGAAGAAGTGGAAAACGCATAATCCCAGCCAAATCGAGTCATTCAAGAAATAGCTGGAAATCTCCGTCTAAAACACAAAAAGAACGTATCTTGCAAACTGCTCTTCTGGGTGTTCGCTCAGCTAAGGGAGTTGAATCCGCCTTCAGAATCAGAGAGTGAGATGCACGGTTCTTCCAGGAGCTGGGTTTCGTTATACCCGGGTGAATTGGAACAAACGCTGTGTTGAGAAATATCTGCTTCTATAACCAAAACGGAGCATCATAACAGAACGGTCTTCAACGTGTGCATTAAACTTGCAGAGTTCAACTGATGTGTGTTTGCAGGAGTTTCTAAACCCTTTCTGTGAAGAAGTGGAAAACGCATTTCCCCAGCCAAATCCAGGCGTTCAAGAAATAGCTGGAAATCTCCGTTTAAACACAAAAAGAACGTATCTTGCAAACTGCTCTGCTGGGTGTTCGCTCAGCTAAGGGAGTTGAATCCGCCTTCAGAATCAGAGAGTGAGAAGCACGGTTCTTCCAGGAGCTGGGTTTCGTTATACCCGGGTGAATTGGAACAAAGGGGTATAGAGAAATATCTGCTTCTAAAACCAAAACGGAGCTACCTAACAGAACGGTCTTCAACGCGTGCATTAAACTTGCAGAGTTAAACTGATGTGTGTTTGCAGGAGTTTCTAAACCGTTTCTGTGAAGAAGTGGAAAACGCATTTTCCCAGCCAAATCCAGGCGTTCAAGAAATAGCTGGAAATCTCCGTTTAAACACAAAAAGAACGTATCTTGCAAACTGCTCTGCTGGGTGTTCGCTCAGATAAGGGAGTTGAATCCGCCTTCAGAATCAGAGAGTGATAAGCACGGTTCTTCCAGGAGCTGGGTTTCGTTATAACCGGGTGAATTGGAACAAACGCTGTGTTGAGAAATATCTGCTTCTATAACCAAACCGGAGCTACATAACAGAACGGTCTTCAACGTGTGCATTCAACGTGTGGAGTTAAACTGATGTGTGTTTGCCAGAGTTTCTAAACCCTTTCTGTGAAGAAGTGGAAAACGCATTTTCCAAGCCAAATCCAGGCATTCAAGAAATAGCTGGAAATCTCCGTTTAAACACAAAAAGAACGTACGTTTCAAACTGCTCTGCTGGGTGTTCCCTCAGCTAAGGGAGTTGAATCCGCCTTCAGAATCACAGAGTGAGAAGCACGTTTCTTCCAGGAGCTGCGTTCCGTTATATCCGGGAAAATTGGAACAAACCCGGTATTGAGAAATATCTGCTTCTAAAACCAAAACGGAGCTACCTAACAGAACGGTCTTCAATGTGTGCATTCAACTTACGGAGTTAAACTGATGTGTGTTTGCAGGAGTTTCTAAACCCTTTCTGTGAAGAAGTGGAAAACGCATTTTCCCAGCCAAATCCATGCATTCAAGAAATAGCTGGAAATCTCCGTCTAAAACACAAAAAGAACGTATCTTGCAAACCGCTCTGCTGGGTGTTCGCTCAGCTAAGGGAGTTGAATCCGCCTTCAGAATCAGAGAGTGAGAAGCACGGTTCTTCCAGGAGCTGGGATTCGTTATACCCGGGTGAATTGGAACAAATGCTGTGTTGAGAAATATCTGCTTCTATAACCAAAACGGAGCTACCTAACAGAACGGTGTTCAATGTGTGCATTCAACTTACGGAGTTAAACTGATGTGTGTTTGCAGGAGTTTCTAAACTCTTTCTGTGAAGAAGTGGAAAACGCATAGTCCCAGCCAAATCAAGTCATTCACGAAATAGCTGGAAATCTCCGTCTAAAACACAAAAAGAACCTACCTTTCAAACTGATCTGCTGGGTGTTCGCTCATCTAAGTGAGTTGAATCCGCCTTCAGAATCAAAGAGTGAGAAGCACGGTTCTTCCAGGAGCTGGGTTTCGTTATAACCGGGGGAATTGGAACAAACGCGGTATTGAGAAATATCTGCTTCTAAAACCAAAACGGAGCTACCTAACAGAACGGTCTTCAACGTGTGCATTCAACTTGCAGAGTTAAACTGATGTGTGTTTGCAGGAGTTTCTAAACCCTTTCTGTGAAGAAGTGGAAAACGCATTTTCCAGCCAAATCCAGGCGTTCAAGAAATAGCTGGAAATCTCCGTTTAAACACAAAAAGAACGTATCTTGCAAACTGCTCTGCTGGGTGTTCGCTCAGCTAAGGGAGTGGAATCCGCCTTCAGAATCAGAGAGTGAGGAGCACGGTTCTTCCAGGAGCTGGGTTTCATTATACCCGGTTGAATTGGAACAAACGCGGTATTGAGAAATATCTGCTTCTAAAACCAAAACGGAGCTACCTAAAAGAACGGTCTTCAATGTGTGCATTTATCTTACGGAGTTTAACTGTTGTGTGTTTCCAGGAGTTTCTAAGCCCTTTCTGTGAATAAGTGGAAAACGCATTTCCCCAGCCAAATCCAGGCATTCAAGAAATAGCTGGAAATCTCCGTCTAAAACACAAAAAGAACGTATCTTGCAAACTGCTCTGCTGGGTGTTCGCTCAGCTAAGCGAGTTGAATCCTCCTTCAGAATCAGAGAGTGAGAAGCACGGCTCTTCCAGGAGCTGGGTTTCGTTATACCCGGGTGAATTGGAACAAACGCGGTATTGAGAAATATCTGCTTCTACAACCAAAACGGAGCTACCTAACAGAACGGTCTTCAAAGTGTGCATTAAACTTGCAGAGTTAAACTGATGTGTGTTTGCAGGAGTTTCTAAACCCTTTCTGTGAAAAAGTGGAAAACGCATTTTCCCAGCCACATCAAGTCATTCAAGAAATAGCTGGAAATCTCCGTCTAAAACACAAATAGAACGTATCTCGCAAACTGCTCTGCTGGGTGTTCGCTCAGCTAAGGGAGTTGAATCCGCCTTCTGAATCAGAGAGTGAGAAGCACGGTTCTTCCAGGAGCTGGGTTTCGTTATACCCGGGTGAATTGGAACAAACGCGGTATTGAGAAATATCTGCTTCTAAAACGAAAACGGAGCTACCTAACAGAACGGTCTGCAAGGTGTGCATTCATCTTACTGAGTTTAACTGATGTGTGTTTGCAGGAGTTTCTAAGTTCTTTCTGTGAAAAAGTGGAAAACGCATTTTCCCAGCCAAATCGAATCATTCAAGAAATAGCTGAAAATCTCAGTCTAAAGCACAAAAAGAACGTATCTTGCAAACAGCTCTGCTGGGTGTTCGCTCAGCTAAGGGAGTTGAATCCGCCTTCAGAATCAGAGAGTGAAAAGCATGGTTCTTCCAGGAGCTGGGTTTCGTTATACCCGGGTGAATTGCAACAAACGCGGTATTGAGAAATATATGCTTCTTAAACCAAAACGGAGCTACCTAACAGAACGGTCTTCAATGTGTGCATTCAACTTACGGAGTTAAACTGATGTGTGTTTGCAGGAGTTTCTAAACCCTTTCTGTGAAGAAGTGGAAAACGCATTTTCGCAGGCAAATCAGGTCATTCAAGAAATAGCTGGAAATCTCCGTCTAAAACACAAAAAGAACGTATCTTGCAAACTGCTCTGCTGGGTGTTAGCTCAGCTAAGGGAATTGAATCCGCCTTCAGAATCAGAGAGTGAGAAGCACGGTTCTTCCAGGAGCTGGGTTTCGTTATACCCGGGTGAATTGGAACAAACGCGGTATTGAGAAATATCTGCTTCTAAAACCAAAACAGAGCTACCTAACCGAACTGTCTTCAACGTGTGCATTAAACCTGCAGAGTTAAACTGATGTGTGTTTGCAGGAGTTTCTAAACCCTTTCTGTGAAGAAGTGGAAAACGCATTTTCCCAGCCAAATCCAGTAATTCAAGAAATAGCTGGAAATCTCCGTTTAAACACAAAAAGAACGTACGTTTCAAACTGCTCTGCTGGGTGTTCGCTCAGCTAAGTGTGTTGAATCCGCCTTCAGAATCACAGAGTGAGAAGCACGGTTCTTCCAGGAGCTGGGTTTCGTTATACCCGGGTGAATTGGAACAAACGCGGTATTGAGAAATATCTGCTTCTAAAATCAAAACGGAGCTACCTAACAGAACGGTCTTCAATGAGTGCATTCAACGTACGGAGTTAAACTGATGTGTGTTTGCAGGAGTTTCTAAACCCTTTCTGTGAAGAAGTGGAACACGCATTTTCCCAGCCAAATACAGGCTTTCAAGAAATAGCTGGAAATCTCCGTCTAAAACACAAAAAGAACGTATCTTGCAAACTGCTCTTCTGGGTGTTCGCTAAGCTAAGGGAGTTGAATCCGCCTTCAGAATCAGAGAGTGAGAAGCACGGTGCTTCCAGGAGCTGGGTTTCGTTATACCCGGGTGAATTGGAACAAACGCGGTATTGAGAAATATCTGCTTCTGAAACCAAAACGGAGCTACCTAACAGAACGGTCTTCAATGTGTGCATTCATCTTACGGATTTAGCTGATGTGTGTTTGCAGGAGTTTCTAAACCCTTTCTGTGAAGAAGTGGAAAACGCATAATCCCAGCCAAATCGAGTCATTCAAGAAATAGCTGGAAATCTCCGTCTAAAACACAAAAAGAACGTATCTTGCAAACTGCTCTTCTGGGTGTTCGCTCAGCTAAGGGAGTTGAATCCGCCTTCAGAATCAGAGAGTGAGATGCACGGTTCTTCCAGGAGCTGGGTTTCGTTATAGCCGGGTGAATTGGAACAAACGCTGTGTTGAGAAATATCTGCTTCTATAACCAAAACGGAGCATCATAACAGAACGGTCTTCAACGTGTGCATTAAACTTGCAGAGTTCAACTGATGTGTGTTTGCAGGAGTTTCTAAACCCTTTCTGTGAAGAAGTGGAAAACGCATTTCCCCAGCCAAATCCAGGCGTTCAAGAAAAGCTGGAAATCTCCGTTTAAACACAAAAAGAACGTATCTTGCAAACTGCTCTGCTGGGTGTTCGCTCAGCTAAGGGAGTTGAATCCGCCTTCAGAATCAGAGAGTGAGAAGCACGGTTCTTCCAGGAGCTGGGTTTCGTTATACCCGGGTGAATTGGAACAAAGGGGTATAGAGAAATATCTGCTTCTAAAACCAAAACGGAGCTACCTAACAGAACGGTCTTCAACGCGTGCATTAAACTTGCAGAGTTAAACTGATGTGTGTTTGCAGGAGTTTCTAAACCCTTTCTGTGAAGAAGTGGAAAACGCATTTTCCCAGCCAAATCCAGGCGTTCAAGAAATAGCTGGAAATCTCCGTTTAAACACAAAAAGAACGTATCTTGCAAACTGCTCTGCTGGGTGTTCGCTCAGATAAGGGAGTTGAATCCGCCTTCAGAATCAGAGAGTGATAAGCACGGTTCTTCCAGGAGCTGGGTTTCGTTATAACCGGGTGAATTGGAACAAACGCTGTGTTGAGAAATATCTGCTTCTATAACCAAACCGGAGCTACATAACAGAACGGTCTTCAACGTGTGCATTCAACGTGTGGAGTTAAAGTGATGTGTGTTTGCAGGAGTTTCTAAACCCTTTCTGTGAAGAAGTGGAAAACGCATTTTCCAAGCCAAATCCAGGCATTCAAGAAATAGCTGGAAATCTCCGTTTAAACACAAAAAGAACGTACGTTTCAAACTGCTCTGCTGGGTGTTCCCTCAGCTAAGGGAGTTGAATCCGCCTTCAGAATCACAGAGTGAGAAGCACGTTTCTTCCAGGAGCTGGGTTTCATTATACCCGGGTGAATTGGAACAAACGCGGTATTGAGAAATATCTGCTTCTAAAACCAAAACGGAGCTACCTAACAGAACGGTCTTCAATGTGTGCATTCAACTTACGGAGTTAAACTGATGTGTGTTTGCAGGAGTTTCTAAACCCTTTCTGTGAAGAAGTGGAAAACGCATTTTCCCAGCCAAATCCATGCATTCAAGAAATAGCTGGAAATCTCTGTCTAAAACACAAAAAGAACGTATCTTGCAAACCGCTCTGCTGGGTGTTCGCTCAGCTAAGGGAGTTGAATCCGCCTTCAGAATCAAAGAGTGGGAAGCACGGTTCTTCCAGGAGCTGGGTTTCGTTATACCGGGTGAATTGGAACAAACGCGGTATTGAGAAATATCTGCTTCTAAAACCAAAACAGAGCTACCTAAGACAGCGGTCTTCAACGTGTGCATTCCATTTACAAAGTTAAACTGATGTGTGTTTGCAGGAGTTTTAAAACCCTTTCTGTGAAGTAGTGGAAAACGCATTTTCCCAGCCAAATCAAGTCATTCAAGAAATAGCTGGAAATCTTCGTCTAAAACACAGAAATAACGTAGCTTGCAAACTGCTCTGCTGGGTGTTCGCTCAGCTAAGGGAGTTGAATCCGCCTTCAGGATCAGAGAGTGAGAAGCACGGTTCTTCCAGGAGCTGGGTTTCGTTATACCCGGGTGAATTGGAACAAACGCGGTATTGAGAAATATCTAGTTCTAAAACCAAAACGGAGCTACCTAACAGAACGGTCTTCAAAGTGGGCATTAAACTTGCAGAGTTAAACTGATGTGTGTTTGCAGGAGTTTCTAAACCCTTTCTGTGAAGAAGTGGAAAACGCATTTTCCCAGCCAAATCCAGGCATTCAAGAAATAACGGGAAATCTCCGTCTACAACACAAAAAGAACGTATCTTGCAAACTGCTCTGCTGGGTGTTCGCTCAGCTAAGGAAGTTGAATCCGCCTTCAGAATCAGAGAGTGAGAAGCACGGTTCTTCCAGAAGCTGGGTTTAGTTATACCGGGTGCATTGGAACAAACGCGGTATTGAGAAATATCTGCTTCTAAAACCAAAATGGAGCTACCTAAGAGAACGGTCTTCAACGTGTGCATTCCATTTACGGAGTTAAACTGATGTGTGTTTGCAGGAGTTTCTAAACGCTTTCTGTGAAGTAGTGGAAAACGCATTTTTCCAGCCAAATCAAGTCATTTAAGAAATAGCTGAAAATCTCCGTCTAAAACACAAAAAGAACGTATCTTGCAAACTGCTCTGCTGGGTGGTCGCTCAGCTAAGGGAGTTGAATCCGCCTTCAGAATCAGACAGTGAGAAGCACGGTTCTTCCAGAAGCTGGGTTTCGTTATACCCGGGTGAAATGGAGCAAACGCGGTATTGAGAAATATCTGCTTCTAAAACCAAAACGGAGCTACCTAACAGAACGGTCTTCAATGTGTGCATTCAACTTATGGAGTTAAACTGATGTGTGTTTGCAGGAGTTTCTAAACCCTTTCTGTGAAGAAGTGGAAAACGCATTTTCCCAGCCAAATCCAGCCATTCAAGAAATAGCTGGAAATCTCCGTCTAAAACACAAAAAGAACGTATCTTGCAAACTGCTCTGCTGGGTGTTCGCTCACCTAAGGGAGTTGAATGTGCCTTCAGAATATGAGAGTGAGAAGCACGGTTCTTCCAGGAGCTGGGTTTCGTTATACCCGGGTGAATTGGAACAAACGCGGTATTGAGAAATATCTGCTTCTAAAACCAAAACGGAGCTACCTAACAGAACGGTCTTCAATGTGTGCATTCAACTTATGAAGTTAAACTGATGTGTGTTTGCAGGAGTTTCTAAACCCTTTCTTTGAAGAAGGGGAAGACGCATTTTCCCAGCCAAATCGAGTCATTCAAGAAATAGCTGGAAATCTCCGTCTAAAACACAAAGAGAACGTATCATGCAAACTGCTCTGCTGGGTGTTCGCTCAGCTAAGAAATTTGAATCCGCCTTCAGAATAAGAGAGTGAGAAGCACGGTTCTTCCAGGAGCTGGGTTTCGTTATACACGGGTGAATTGGAACAAACGTGGCATTGAGAAATATCTGCTTCTAAAACCAAAATGGAGCTACCTAACAGAACGGTCTTCAATGTGTGCATTCAACTTACGGAGTTAAACTGATGTGTGTTTGCAGGAGTTTCTAAACCCTTTCTGTGAAGAAGTGGAAAACGCATTTTCCAAGCCAAATCCAGGCATTCAAGAAATAGCTGGAAATCTCCGTTTAAACACAAAAAGAACGTATCTTGCAAACTGCTCTGCTGGGTGTTCGCTCAGCTAAGGGAGTTGAATCCGCCTTCAGAATCAGAGAGTGAGAAGCACGGTTCTTCCAGGAGCTGGGTTTCGTTATACCCGGGTGAATTGGAACAAACGCTGTATTGAGAAATATCTGCTTCTATAAACAAAACGGAGCTACCTAACAGAACGGTCTTCAACGTGTGCATTCAACTTGCAGAGTTAAACTGATGTGTGTTTGCAGGAGTTTCTAAACTCTTTCTGTGAAGAAGTGGAAAACGCATTTTCCAGCCAAATCCAGGCGTTCAAGAAATAGCTGGAAATCTCCGTTTAAACACAAAAAGAACGTATCTTGCAAACTGCTCTGCTGGGTGTTCGCTCAGCTAAGGGAGTGGAATCCGCCTTCAGAATCAGAGAGTGAGAAGCACGGTTCTTCCAGGAGCTGGGTTTCATTATACCCGGTTGAATTGGAACAAACGCGGTATTGAGGAATATCTGCTTCTAAAACCAAAACGGAGCTACCTAACAGAACGGTCTTCAATGTGTGCATTTATCTTACGGAGTTTAACTGTTGTGTGTTTCCAGGAGTTTCTAAGCCCTTTCTGTGAATAAGTGGAAAACGCATTTCCCCAGCCAAATCCAGGCATTCAAGAAATAGCTGGAAATCTCCGTCTAAAACACAAAAAGAACGTATCTTGCAAACTGCTCTGCTGGGTGTTCGCTCAGCTAAGCGAGTTGAATCCTCCTTCAGAATCAGAGAGTGAGAAGCACGGCTCTTGCAGGAGCTGGGTTTCGTTATACGCGGGTGAATTGGAACAAACGCGGTATTGAGAAATATCTGCTTCTACAACCAAAACGGAACTACCTAACAGAACGGTCTTCAATGTGTGCATTCAACTTACGGAGTTAAACTGATGTGTGTTTGCAGGAGTTTCTAAACCCTTTCTGTGAAGAAGTGGAAAACGCATTTTCGCAGCCAAATCAAGTCATTCAAGAAATAGCTGGAAATCTCCGTCTAAAACACAAAAAGAACGTATCTTGCAAACTGCTCTGCTGGGTGTTAGCTCAGCTAAGGGAATTGAATCCGCCTTCAGAATCAGAGAGTGAGAAGCACGGTTCTTCCAGGAGCTGGGTTTCGTTATACCCGGGTGAATTGGAACAAACGCGGTATTGAGAAATATCTGCTTCTAAAACCAAAACAGAGCTACCTAACCGAACGGTCTTCAACGTGTGCATTAAACTTGCAGAGTTCAACTGATGTGTGTTTGCAGGAGTTTCTAAACCCTTTCTGTGAAGAAGTGGAAAACGCATTTTCCCAGCCAAATCCAGTAATTCAAGAAATAGCTGGAAATCTCCGTTTAAACACAAAAAGAACGTACGTTTCAAACTGCTCTGCTGGGTGTTCGCTCAGCTAAGTGTGTTGAATCCGCCTTCAGAATCACAGAGTGAGAAGCACGGTTCTTCCAGGAGCTGGGTTTCGTTATACCCGGGTGAATTGGAACAAACGCGGTATTGAGAAATATCTGCTTCTAAAATCAAAACGGAGCTACCTAACAGAACGGTCTTCAATGAGTGCATTCAACGTACGGAGTTAAACTGATATGTGTTTGCAGGAGTTTCTAAACCCTTTCTGTGAAGAAGTGAAACACGCATTTTCCCAGCCAAATACAGGCTTTCAAGAAATAGCTGGAAATCTCCGTCTAAAACACAAAAAGAACGTATCTTGCAAACTGCTCTTCTGGGTGTTCGCTAAGCTAAGGGAGTTGAATCCGCCTTCAGAATCAGAGAGTGAGAAGCACGGTGCTTCCAGGAGCTGGGTTTCGTTATACCCGGGTGAATTGGAACAAACCCGGTATTGAGAAATATCTGCTTCTGAAACCAAAACGGAGCTACCTAACAGAACGGTCTTCAATGTGTGCATTCAACTTATGGAGTTAAACTGATGTGTGTTTGCAGGAGTTTCTAAACCCTTTCTGTGAAGAAGTGGAAAACGCATAATCCCAGCCAAATCGAGTCATTCAAGAAATAGCTGGAAATCTCCGTCTAAAACACAAAAAGAACGTATCTTGCAAACTGCTCTTCTGGGTGTTCGCTCAGCTAAGGGAGTTGAATCCGCCTTCAGAATCAGAGAGTGAGATGCACGGTTCTTCCAGGAGCTGGGTTTCGTTATACCCGGGTGAATTGGAACAAACGCTGTGTTGAGAAATATCTGCTTCTATAACCAAAACGGAGCATCATAACAGAACGGTCTTCAACGTGTGCATTAAACTTGCAGAGTTCAACTGATGTGTGTTTGCAGGAGTTTCTAAACCCTTTCTGTGAAGAAGTGGAAAACGCATTTCCCCAGCCAAATCCAGGCGTTCAAGAAATAGCTGGAAATCTCCGTTTAAACACAAAAAGAACGTATCTTGCAAACTGCTCTGCTGGGTGTTCGCTCAGCTAAGGGAGTTGAATCCGCCTTCAGAATCAGAGAGTGAGAAGCACGGTTCTTCCAGGAGCTGGGTTTCGTTATACCCGGGTGAATTGGAACAAAGGGGTATAGAGAAATATCTGCTTCTAAAACCAAAACGGAGCTACCTAACAGAACGGTCTTCAACGCGTGCATTAAACTTGCAGAGTTAAACTGATGTGTGTTTGCAGGAGTTTCTAAACCGTTTCTGTGAAGAAGTGGAAAACGCATTTTCCCAGCCAAATCCAGGCGTTCAAGAAATAGCTGGAAATCTCCGTTTAAACACAAAAAGAACGTATCTTGCAAACTGCTCTGCTGGGTGTTCGCTCAGATAAGGGAGTTGAATCCGCCTTCAGAATCAGAGAGTGATAAGCACGGTTCTTCCAGGAGCTGGGTTTCGTTATAACCGGGTGAATTGGAACAAACGCTGTGTTGAGAAATATCTGCTTCTATAACCAAACCGGAGCTACATAACAGAACGGTCTTCAACGTGTGCATTCAACGTGTGGAGTTAAACTGATGTGTGTTTGCCAGAGTTTCTAAACCCTTTCTGTGAAGAAGTGGAAAACGCATTTTCCAAGCCAAATCCAGGCATTCAAGAAATAGCTAGAAATCTCCGTTTAAACACAAAAAGAACGTACGTTTCAAACTGCTCTGCTGGGTGTTCCCTCAGCTAAGGGAGTTGAATCCGCCTTCAGAATCACAGAGTGAGAAGCACGTTTCTTCCAGGAGCTGCGTTCCGTTATATCCGGGAAAATTGGAACAAACCCGGTATTGAGAAATATCTGCTTCTAAAACCAAAACGGAGCTACCTAACAGAACGGTCTTCAATGTGTGCATTCAACTTACGGAGTTAAACTGATGTGTGTTTGCAGGAGTTTCTAAACCCTTTCTGTGAAGAAGTGGAAAACGCATTTTCCCAGCCAAATCCATGCATTCAAGAAATAGCTGGAAATCTCTGTCTAAAACACAAAAAGAACGTATCTTGCAAACCGCTCTGCTGGGTGTTCGCTCAGCTAAGGGAGTTGAATCCGCCTTCAGAATCAGAGAGTGAGAAGCACGGTTCTTCCAGGAGCTGGGATTCGTTATACCCGGGTGAATTGGAACAAATGCTGTGTTGAGAAATATCTGCTTCTATAACCAAAACGGAGCTACCTAACAGAACGGTGTTCAATGTGTGCATTCAACTTACGGAGTTAAACTGATGTGTGTTTGCAGGAGTTTCTAAACTCTTTCTGTGAAGAAGTGGAAAACGCATAGTCCCAGCCAAATCAAGTCATTCACGAAATAGCTGGAAATCTCCGTCTAAAACACAAAAAGAACCTACCTTTCAAACTGATCTGCTGGGTGTTCGCTCATCTAAGTGAGTTGAATCCGCCTTCAGAATCAAAGAGTGAGAAGCACGGTTCTTCCAGGAGCTGGGTTTCGTTATAACCGGGGGAATTGGAACAAACGCGGTATTGAGAAATATCTGCTTCTAAAACCAAAACGGAGCTACCTAACAGAACGGTCTTCAACGTGTGCATTCAACTTGCAGAGTTAAACTGATGTGTGTTTGCAGGAGTTTCTAAACCCTTTCTGTGAAGAAGTGGAAAACGCATTTTCCAGCCAAATCCAGGCGTTCAAGAAATAGCTGGAAATCTCCGTTTAAACACAAAAAGAACGTATCTTGCAAACTGCTCTGCTGGGTGTTCGCTCAGCTAAGGGAGTGGAATCCGCCTTCAGAATCAGAGAGTGAGGAGCACGGTTCTTCCAGGAGCTGGGTTTCATTATACCCGGTTGAATTGGAACAAACGCGGTATTGAGAAATATCTGCTTCTAAAACCAAAACGGAGCTACCTAACAGAACGGTCTTCAATGTGTGCATTTATCTTACGGAGTTTAACTGTTGTGTGTTTCCAGGAGTTTCTAAGCCCTTTCTGTGAATAAGTGGAAAACGCATTTCCCCAGCCAAATCCAGGCATTCAAGAAATAGCTGGAAATCTCCGTCTAAAACACAAAAAGAACGTATCTTGCAAACTGCTCTGCTGGGTGTTCGCTCAGCTAAGCGAGTTGAATCCTCCTTCAGAATCAGAGAGTGAGAAGCACGGCTCTTCCAGGAGCTGGGTTTCGTTATACCCGGGTGAATTGGAACAAACGCGGTATTGAGAAATATCTGCTTCTACAACCAAAACGGAGCTACCTAACAGAACGGTCTTCAAAGTGTGCATTAAACTTGCAGAGTTAAACTGATGTGTGTTTGCAGGAGTTTCTAAACCCTTTCTGTGAAAAAGTGGAAAACGCATTTTCCCAGCCACATCAAGTCATTCAAGAAATAGCTGGAAATCTCCGTCTAAAACACAAATAGAACGTATCTCGCAAACTGCTCTGCTGGGTCTTCGCTCAGCTAAGGGAGTTGAATCCGCCTTCTGAATCAGAGAGTGAGAAGCACGGTTCTTCCAGGAGCTGGGTTTCGTTATACCCGGGTGAATTGGAACAAACGCGGTATTGAGAAATATCTGCTTCTAAAACGAAAACGGAGCTACCTAACAGAACGGTCTGCAAGGTGTGCATTCATCTTACTGAGTTTAACTGATGTGTGTTTGCAGGAGTTTCTAAGTTCTTTCTGTGAAAAAGTGGAAAACGCATTTTCCCAGCCAAATCGAATCATTCAAGAAATAGCTGAAAATCTCAGTCTAAAGCACAAAAAGAACGTATCTTGCAAACAGCTCTGCTGGGTGTTCGCTCAGCTAAGGGAGTTGAATCCGCCTTCAGAATCAGAGAGTGAAAAGCATGGTTCTTCCAGGAGCTGGGTTTCGTTATACCCGGGTGAATTGCAACAAACGCGGTATTGAGAAATATATGCTTCTTAAACCAAAACGGAGCTACCTAACAGAACGGTCTTCAATGTGTGCATTCAACTTACGGAGTTAAACTGATGTGTGTTTGCAGGAGTTTCTAAACCCTTTCTGTGAAGAAGTGGAAAACGCATTTTCGCAGGCAAATCAGGTCATTCAAGAAATAGCTGGAAATCTCCGTCTAAAACACAAAAAGAACGTATCTTGCAAACTGCTCTGCTGGGTGTTAGCTCAGCTAAGGGAATTGAATCCGCCTTCAGAATCAGAGAGTGAGAAGCACGGTTCTTCCAGGAGCTGGGTTTCGTTATACCCGGGTGAATTGGAACAAACGCGGTATTGAGAAATATCTGCTTCTAAAATCAAAACGGAGCTACCTAACAGAACGGTCTTCAATGAGTGCATTCAACGTACGGAGTTAAACTGATGTGTGTTTGCAGGAGTTTCTAAACCCTTTCTGTGAAGAAGTGGAACACGCATTTTCCCAGCCAAATACAGGCTTTCAAGAAATAGCTGGAAATCTCCGTCTAAAACACAAAAAGAACGTATCTTGCAAACTGCTCTTCTGGGTGTTCGCTCAGCTAAGGGAGTTGAATCCGCCTTCAGAATCAGAGAGTGAGATGCACGGTTCTTCCAGGAGCTGGGTTTCGTTATAGCCGGGTGAATTGGAACAAACGCTGTGTTGAGAAATATCTGCTTCTATAACCAAAACGGAGCATCATAACAGAACGGTCTTCAACGTGTGCATTAAACTTGCAGAGTTCAACTGATGTGTGTTTGCAGGAGTTTCTAAACCCTTTCTGTGAAGAAGTGGAAAACGCATTTCCCCAGCCAAATCCAGGCGTTCAAGAAAAGCTGGAAATCTCCGTTTAAACACAAAAAGAACGTATCTTGCAAACTGCTCTGCTGGGTGTTCGCTCAGCTAAGGGAGTTGAATCCGCCTTCAGAATCAGAGAGTGAGAAGCACGGTTCTTCCAGGAGCTGGGTTTCGTTATACCCGGGTGAATTGGAACAAAGGGGTATAGAGAAATATCTGCTTCTAAAACCAAAACGGAGCTACCTAACAGAACGGTCTTCAACGCGTGCATTAAACTTGCAGAGTTAAACTGATGTGTGTTTGCAGGAGTTTCTAAACCCTTTCTGTGAAGAAGTGGAAAACGCATTTTCCCAGCCAAATCCAGGCGTTCAAGAAATAGCTGGAAATCTCCGTTTAAACACAAAAAGAACGTATCTTGCAAACTGCTCTGCTGGGTGTTCGCTCAGATAAGGGAGTTGAATCCGCCTTCAGAATCAGAGAGTGATAAGCACGGTTCTTCCAGGAGCTGGGTTTCGTTATAACCGGGTGAATTGGAACAAACGCTGTGTTGAGAAATATCTGCTTCTATAACCAAACCGGAGCTACATAACAGAACGGTCTTCAACGTGTGCATTCAACGTGTGGAGTTAAACTGATGTGTGTTTGCCAGAGTTTCTAAACCCTTTCTGTGAAGAAGTGGAAAACGCATTTTCCAAGCCAAATCCAGGCATTCAAGAAATAGCTGGAAATCTCCGTTTAAACACAAAAAGAACGTACGTTTCAAACTGCTCTGCTGGGTGTTCCCTCAGCTAAGGGAGTTGAATCCGCCTTCAGAATCACAGAGTGAGAAGCACGTTTCTTCCAGGAGCTGGGTTTCATTATACCCGGGTGAATTGGAACAAACGCGGTATTGAGAAATATCTGCTTCTGAAACCAAAACGGAGCTACCTAACAGAACGGTCTTCAATGTGTGCATTCAACTTACGGAGTTAAACTGATGTGTGTTTGCAGGAGTTTCTAAACCCTTTCTGTGAAGAAGTGGAAAACGCATTTTCCCAGCCAAATCCATGCATTCAAGAAATAGCTGGAAATCTCTGTCTAAAACACAAAAAGAACGTATCTTGCAAACCGCTCTGCTGGGTGTTCGCTCAGCTAAGGGAGTTGAATCCGCCTTCAGAATCAAAGAGTGGGAAGCACGGTTCTTCCAGGAGCTGGGTTTCGTTATACCGGGTGAATTGGAACAAACGCGGTATTGAGAAATATCTGCTTCTAAAACCAAAACAGAGCTACCTAAGACAGCGGTCTTCAACGTGTGCATTCCATTTACAAAGTTAAACTGATGTGTGTTTGCAGGAGTTTTAAAACCCTTTCTGTGAAGTAGTGGAAAACGCATTTTCCCAGCCAAATCAAGTCATTCAAGAAATAGCTGGAAATCTTCGTCTAAAACACAGAAATAACGTAGCTTGCAAACTGCTCTGCTGGGTGTTCGCTCAGCTAAGGGAGTTGAATCCGCCTTCAGGATCAGAGAGTGAGAAGCACGGTTCTTCCAGGAGCTGGGTTTCGTTATACCCGGGTGAATTGGAACAAACGCGGTATTGAGAAATATCTAGTTCTAAAACCAAAACGGAGCTACCTAACAGAACGGTCTTCAAAGTGGGCATTAAACTTGCAGAGTTAAACTGATGTGTGTTTGCAGGAGTTTCTAAACCCTTTCTGTGAAGAAGTGGAAAACGCATTTTCCCAGCCAAATCCAGGCATTCAAGAAATAACGGGAAATCTCCGTCTACAACACAAAAAGAACGTATCTTGCAAACTGCTCTGCTGGGTGTTCGCTCAGCTAAGGAAGTTGAATCCGCCTTCAGAATCAGAGAGTGAGAAGCACGGTTCTTCCAGAAGCTGGGTTTAGTTATACCGGGTGCATTGGAACAAACGCGGTATTGAGAAATATCTGCTTCTAAAACCAAAATGGAGCTACCTAAGAGAACGGTCTTCAACGTGTGCATTCCATTTACGGAGTTAAACTGATGTGTGTTTGCAGGAGTTTCTAAACGCTTTCTGTGAAGTAGTGGAAAACGCATTTTTCCAGCCAAATCAAGTCATTTAAGAAATAGCTGAAAATCTCCGTCTAAAACACAAAAAGAACGTATCTTGCAAACTGCTCTGCTGGGTGGTCGCTCAGCTAAGGGAGTTGAATCCGCCTTCAGAATCAGACAGTGAGAAGCACGGTTCTTCCAGAAGCTGGGTTTCGTTATACCCGGGTGAAATGGAGCAAACGCGGTATTGAGAAATATCTGCTTCTAAAACCAAAACGGAGCTACCTAACAGAACGGTCTTCAATGTGTGCATTCAACTTATGGAGTTAAACTGATGTGTGTTTGCAGGAGTTTCTAAACCCTTTCTGTGAAGAAGTGGAAAACGCATTTTCCCAGCCAAATCCAGCCATTCAAGAAATAGCTGGAAATCTCCGTCTAAAACACAAAAAGAACGTATCTTGCAAACTGCTCTGCTGGGTGTTCGCTCACCTAAGGGAGTTGAATGTGCCTTCAGAATATGAGAGTGAGAAGCACGGTTCTTCCAGGAGCTGGGTTTCGTTATACCCGGGTGAATTGGAACAAACGCGGTATTGAGAAATATCTGCTTCTAAAACCAAAACGGAGCTACCTAACAGAACGGTCTTCAATGTGTGCATTCAACTTATGAAGTTAAACTGATGTGTGTTTGCAGGAGTTTCTAAACCCTTTCTTTGAAGAAGGGGAAGACGCATTTTCCCAGCCAAATCGAGTCATTCAAGAAATAGCTGGAAATCTCCGTCTAAAACACAAAGAGAACGTATCATGCAAACTGCTCTGCTGGGTGTTCGCTCAGCTAAGAAATTTGAATCCGCCTTCAGAATAAGAGAGTGAGAAGCACGGTTCTTCCAGGAGCTGGGTTTCGTTATACACGGGTGAATTGGAACAAACGTGGCATTGAGAAATATCTGCTTCTAAAACCAAAACGGAGCTACCTAACAGAACGGTCTTCAATGTGTGCATTCAACTTACGAAGTTAAACTGATGTGTGTTTGCAGGAGTTTCTAAACCCTTTCTGTGAAGAAGTGGAAAACGCATTTTCCAAGCCAAATCCAGGCATTCAAGAAATAGCTGGAAATCTCCGTTTAAACACAAAAAGAACGTATCTTGCAAACTGCTCTGCTGGGTGTTCGCTCAGCTAAGGGAGTTGAATCCGCCTTCAGAATCAGAGAGTGAGAAGCACGGTTCTTCCAGGAGCTGGGTTTCGTTATACCCGGGTGAATTGGAACAAACGCTGTATTGAGAAATATCTGCTTCTATAAACAAAACGGAGCTACCTAACAGAACGGTCTTCAACGTGTGCATTCAACTTGCAGAGTTAAACTGATGTGTGTTTGCAGGAGTTTCTAAACTCTTTCTGTGAAGAAGTGGAAAACGCATTTTCCAGCCAAATCCAGGCGTTCAAGAAATAGCTGGAAATCTCCGTTTAAACACAAAAAGAACGTATCTTGCAAACTGCTCTGCTGGGTGTTCGCTCAGCTAAGGGAGTGGAATCCGCCTTCAGAATCAGAGAGTGAGAAGCACGGTTCTTCCAGGAGCTGGGTTTCATTATACCCGGTTGAATAGGAACAAACGCGGTATTGAGGAATATCTGCTTCTAAAACCAAAACGGAGCTACCTAACAGAACGGTCTTCAATGTGTGCATTTATCTTACGGAGTTTAACTGTTGTGTGTTTCCAGGAGTTTCTAAGCCCTTTCTGTGAATAAGTGGAAAACGCATTTCCCCAGCCAAATCCAGGCATTCAAGAAATAGCTGGAAATCTCCGTCTAAAACACAAAAAGAACGTATCTTGCAAACTGCTCTGCTGGGTGTTCGCTCAGCTAAGCGAGTTGAATCCTCCTTCAGAATCAGAGAGTGAGAAGCACGGCTCTTCCAGGAGCTGGGTTTCGTTATACCCGGGTGAATTGGAACAAACGCGGTATTGAGAAATATCTGCTTCTACAACCAAAACGGAACTACCTAACAGAACGGTCTTCAATGTGTGCATTCAACTTACGGAGTTAAACTGATGTGTGTTTGCAGGAGTTTCTAAACCCTTTCTGTGAAGAAGTGGAAAACGCATTTTCGCAGCCAAATCAAGTCATTCAAGAAATAGCTGGAAATCTCCGTCTAAAACACAAAAAGAACGTATCTTGCAAACTGCTCTGCTGGGTGTTAGCTCAGCTAAGGGAATTGAATCCGCCTTCAGAATCAGAGAGTGAGAAGCACGGTTCTTCCAGGAGCTGGGTTTCGTTATACCCGGGTGAATTGGAACAAACGCGGTATTGAGAAATATCTGCTTCTAAAACCAAAACAGAGCTACCTAACCGAACGGTCTTCAACGTGTGCATTAAACTTGCAGAGTTCAACTGATGTGTGTTTGCAGGAGTTTCTAAACCCTTTCTGTGAAGAAGTGGAAAACGCATTTTCCCAGCCAAATCCAGTAATTCAAGAAATAGCTGGAAATCTCCGTTTAAACACAAAAAGAACGTACGTTTCAAACTGCTCTGCTGGGTGTTCGCTCAGCTAAGTGTGTTGAATCCGCCTTCAGAATCACAGAGTGAGAAGCACGGTTCTTCCAGGAGCTGGGTTTCGTTATACCCGGGTGAATTGGAACAAACGCGGTATTGAGAAATATCTGCTTCTAAAATCAAAACGGAGCTACCTAACAGAACGGTCTTCAATGAGTGCATTCAACGTACGGAGTTAAACTGATATGTGTTTGCAGGAGTTTCTAAACCCTTTCTGTGAAGAAGTGAAACACGCATTTTCCCAGCCAAATACAGGCTTTCAAGAAATAGCTGGAAATCTCCGTCTAAAACACAAAAAGAACGTATCTTGCAAACTGCTCTTCTGGGTGTTCGCTAAGCTAAGGGAGTTGAATCCGCCTTCAGAATCAGAGAGTGAGAAGCACGGTGCTTCCAGGAGCTGGGTTTCGTTATACCCGGGTGAATTGGAACAAACCCGGTATTGAGAAATATCTGCTTCTGAAACCAAAACGGAGCTACCTAACAGAACGGTCTTCAATGTGTGCATTCAACTTATGGAGTTAAACTGATGTGTGTTTGCAGGAGTTTCTAAACCCTTTCTGTGAAGAAGTGGAAAACGCATAATCCCAGCCAAATCGAGTCATTCAAGAAATAGCTGGAAATCTCCGTCTAAAACACAAAAAGAACGTATCTTGCAAACTGCTCTTCTGGGTGTTCGCTCAGCTAAGGGAGTTGAATCCGCCTTCAGAATCAGAGAGTGAGATGCACGGTTCTTCCAGGAGCTGGGTTTCGTTATACCCGGGTGAATTGGAACAAACGCTGTGTTGAGAAATATCTGCTTCTATAACCAAAACGGAGCATCATAACAGAACGGTCTTCAACGTGTGCATTAAACTTGCAGAGTTCAACTGATGTGTGTTTGCAGGAGTTTCTAAACCCTTTCTGTGAAGAAGTGGAAAACGCATTTCCCCAGCCAAATCCAGGCGTTCAAGAAATAGCTGGAAATCTCCGTTTAAACACAAAAAGAACGTATCTTGCAAACTGCTCTGCTGGGTGTTCGCTCAGCTAAGGGAGTTGAATCCGCCTTCAGAATCAGAGAGTGAGAAGCACGGTTCTTCCAGGAGCTGGGTTTCGTTATACCCGGGTGAATTGGAACAAAGGGGTATAGAGAAATATCTGCTTCTAAAACCAAAACGGAGCTACCTAACAGAACGGTCTTCAACGCGTGCATTAAACTTGCAGAGTTAAACTGATGTGTGTTTGCAGGAGTTTCTAAACCGTTTCTGTGAAGAAGTGGAAAACGCATTTTCCCAGCCAAATCCAGGCGTTCAAGAAATAGCTGGAAATCTCCGTTTAAACACAAAAAGAACGTATCTTGCAAACTGCTCTGCTGGGTGTTCGCTCAGATAAGGGAGTTGAATCCGCCTTCAGAATCAGAGAGTGATAAGCACGGTTCTTCCAGGAGCTGGGTTTCGTTATAACCGGGTGAATTGGAACAAACGCTGTGTTGAGAAATATCTGCTTCTATAACCAAACCGGAGCTACATAACAGAACGGTCTTCAACGTGTGCATTCAACGTGTGGAGTTAAACTGATGTGTGTTTGCCAGAGTTTCTAAACCCTTTCTGTGAAGAAGTGGAAAACGCATTTTCCAAGCCAAATCCAGGCATTCAAGAAATAGCTGGAAATCTCCGTTTAAACACAAAAAGAACGTACGTTTCAAACTGCTCTGCTGGGTGTTCCCTCAGCTAAGGGAGTTGAATCCGCCTTCAGAATCACAGAGTGAGAAGCACGTTTCTTCCAGGAGCTGCGTTCCGTTATATCCGGGAAAATTGGAACAAACCCGGTATTGAGAAATATCTGCTTCTAAAACCAAAACGGAGCTACCTAACAGAACGGTCTTCAATGTGTGCATTCAACTTACGGAGTTAAACTGATGTGTGTTTGCAGGAGTTTCTAAACCCTTTCTGTGAAGAAGTGGAAAACGCATTTTCCCAGCCAAATCCATGCATTCAAGAAATAGCTGGAAATCTCTGTCTAAAACACAAAAAGAACGTATCTTGCAAACCGCTCTGCTGGGTGTTCGCTCAGCTAAGGGAGTTGAATCCGCCTTCAGAATCAGAGAGTGAGAAGCACGGTTCTTCCAGGAGCTGGGATTCGTTATACCCGGGTGAATTGGAACAAATGCTGTGTTGAGAAATATCTGCTTCTATAACCAAAACGGAGCTACCTAACAGAACGGTGTTCAATGTGTGCATTCAACTTACGGAGTTAAACTGATGTGTGTTTGCAGGAGTTTCTAAACTCTTTCTGTGAAGAAGTGGAAAACGCATAGTCCCAGCCAAATCAAGTCATTCACGAAATAGCTGGAAATCTCCGTCTAAAACACAAAAAGAACCTACCTTTCAAACTGATCTGCTGGGTGTTCGCTCATCTAAGTGAGTTGAATCCGCCTTCAGAATCAAAGAGTGAGAAGCACGGTTCTTCCAGGAGCTGGGTTTCGTTATAACCGGGGGAATTGGAACAAACGCGGTATTGAGAAATATCTGCTTCTAAAACCAAAACGGAGCTACCTAACAGAACGGTCTTCAACGTGTGCATTCAACTTGCAGAGTTAAACTGATGTGTGTTTGCAGGAGTTTCTAAACCCTTTCTGTGAAGAAGTGGAAAACGCATTTTCCAGCCAAATCCAGGCGTTCAAGAAATAGCTGGAAATCTCCGTTTAAACACAAAAAGAACGTATCTTGCAAACTGCTCTGCTGGGTGTTCGCTCAGCTAAGGGAGTGGAATCCGCCTTCAGAATCAGAGAGTGAGGAGCACGGTTCTTCCAGGAGCTGGGTTTCATTATACCCGGTTGAATTGGAACAAACGCGGTATTGAGAAATATCTGCTTCTAAAACCAAAACGGAGCTACCTAACAGAACGGTCTTCAATGTGTGCATTTATCTTACGGAGTTTAACTGTTGTGTGTTTCCAGGAGTTTCTAAGCCCTTTCTGTGAATAAGTGGAAAACGCATTTCCCCAGCCAAATCCAGGCATTCAAGAAATAGCTGGAAATCTCCGTCTAAAACACAAAAAGAACGTATCTTGCAAACTGCTCTGCTGGGTGTTCGCTCAGCTAAGCGAGTTGAATCCTCCTTCAGAATCAGAGAGTGAGAAGCACGGCTCTTCCAGGAGCTGGGTTTCGTTATACCCGGGTGAATTGGAACAAACGCGGTATTGAGAAATATCTGCTTCTACAACCAAAACGGAGCTACCTAACAGAACGGTCTTCAAAGTGTGCATTAAACTTGCAGAGTTAAACTGATGTGTGTTTGCAGGAGTTTCTAAACCCTTTCTGTGAAAAAGTGGAAAACGCATTTTCCCAGCCACATCAAGTCATTCAAGAAATAGCTGGAAATCTCCGTCTAAAACACAAATAGAACGTATCTCGCAAACTGCTCTGCTGGGTGTTCGCTCAGCTAAGGGAGTTGAATCCGCCTTCTGAATCAGAGAGTGAGAAGCACGGTTCTTCCAGGAGCTGGGTTTCGTTATACCCGGGTGAATTGGAACAAACGCGGTATTGAGAAATATCTGCTTCTAAAACGAAAACGGAGCTACCTAACAGAACGGTCTGCAAGGTGTGCATTCATCTTACTGAGTTTAACTGATGTGTGTTTGCAGGAGTTTCTAAGTTCTTTCTGTGAAAAAGTGGAAAACGCATTTTCCCAGCCAAATCGAATCATTCAAGAAATAGCTGAAAATCTCAGTCTAAAGCACAAAAAGAACGTATCTTGCAAACAGCTCTGCTGGGTGTTCGCTCAGCTAAGGGAGTTGAATCCGCCTTCAGAATCAGAGAGTGAAAAGCATGGTTCTTCCAGGAGCTGGGTTTCGTTATACCCGGGTGAATTGCAACAAACGCGGTATTGAGAAATATATGCTTCTTAAACCAAAACGGAGCTACCTAACAGAACGGTCTTCAATGTGTGCATTCAACTTACGGAGTTAAACTGATGTGTGTTTGCAGGAGTTTCTAAACCCTTTCTGTGAAGAAGTGGAAAACGCATTTTCGCAGGCAAATCAGGTCATTCAAGAAATAGCTGGAAATCTCCGTCTAAAACACAAAAAGAACGTATCTTGCAAACTGCTCTGCTGGGTGTTAGCTCAGCTAAGGGAATTGAATCCGCCTTCAGAATCAGAGAGTGAGAAGCACGGTTCTTCCAGGAGCTGGGTTTCGTTATACCCGGGTGAATTGGAACAAACGCGGTATTGAGAAATATCTGCTTCTAAAACCAAAACAGAGCTACCTAACCGAACTGTCTTCAACGTGTGCATTAAACCTGCAGAGTTAAACTGATGTGTGTTTGCAGGAGTTTCTAAACCCTTTCTGTGAAGAAGTGGAAAACGCATTTTCCCAGCCAAATCCAGTAATTCAAGAAATAGCTGGAAATCTCCGTTTAAACACAAAAAGAACGTACGTTTCAAACTGCTCTGCTGGGTGTTCGCTCAGCTAAGTGTGTTGAATCCGCCTTCAGAATCACAGAGTGAGAAGCACGGTTCTTCCAGGAGCTGGGTTTCGTTATACCCGGGTGAATTGGAACAAACGCGGTATTGAGAAATATCTGCTTCTAAAATCAAAACGGAGCTACCTAACAGAACGGTCTTCAATGAGTGCATTCAACGTACGGAGTTAAACTGATGTGTGTTTGCAGGAGTTTCTAAACCCTTTCTGTGAAGAAGTGGAACACGCATTTTCCCAGCCAAATACAGGCTTTCAAGAAATAGCTGGAAATCTCCGTCTAAAACACAAAAAGAACGTATCTTGCAAACTGCTCTTCTGGGTGTTCGCTAAGCTAAGGGAGTTGAATCCGCCTTCAGAATCAGAGAGTGAGAAGCACGGTGCTTCCAGGAGCTGGGTTTCGTTATACCCGGGTGAATTGGAACAAACGCGGTATTGAGAAATATCTGCTTCTGAAACCAAAACGGAGCTACCTAACAGAACGGTCTTCAATGTGTGCATTCATCTTACGGATTTAGCTGATGTGTGTTTGCAGGAGTTTCTAAACCCTTTCTGTGAAGAAGTGGAAAACGCATAATCCCAGCCAAATCGAGTCATTCAAGAAATAGCTGGAAATCTCCGTCTAAAACACAAAAAGAACGTATCTTGCAAACTGCTCTTCTGGGTGTTCGCTCAGCTAAGGGAGTTGAATCCGCCTTCAGAATCAGAGAGTGAGATGCACGGTTCTTCCAGGAGCTGGGTTTCGTTATAGCCGGGTGAATTGGAACAAACGCTGTGTTGAGAAATATCTGCTTCTATAACCAAAACGGAGCATCATAACAGAACGGTCTTCAACGTGTGCATTAAACTTGCAGAGTTCAACTGATGTGTGTTTGCAGGAGTTTCTAAACCCTTTCTGTGAAGAAGTGGAAAACGCATTTCCCCAGCCAAATCCAGGCGTTCAAGAAAAGCTGGAAATCTCCGTTTAAACACAAAAAGAACGTATCTTGCAAACTGCTCTGCTGGGTGTTCGCTCAGCTAAGGGAGTTGAATCCGCCTTCAGAATCAGAGAGTGAGAAGCACGGTTCTTCCAGAAGCTGGGTTTCGTTATACCCGGGTGAATTTGAACAAAGGGGTATAGAGAAATATCTGCTTCTAAAACCAAAACGGAGCTACCTAACAGAACGGTCTTCAACGCGTGCATTAAACTTGCAGAGTTAAACTGATGTGTGTTTGCAGGAGTTTCTAAACCCTTTCTGTGAAGAAGTGGAAAACGCATTTTCCCAGCCAAATCCAGGCGTTCAAGAAATAGCTGGAAATCTCCGTTTAAACACAAAAAGAACGTATCTTGCAAACTGCTCTGCTGGGTGTTCGCTCAGATAAGGGAGTTGAATCCGCCTTCAGAATCAGAGAGTGATAAGCACGGTTCTTCCAGGAGCTGGGTTTCGTTATAACCGGGTGAATTGGAACAAACGCTGTGTTGAGAAATATCTGCTTCTATAACCAAACCGGAGCTACATAACAGAACGGTCTTCAACGTGTGCATTCAACGTGTGGAGTTAAACTGATGTGTGTTTGCCAGAGTTTCTAAACCCGTTCTGTGAAGAAGTGGAAAACGCATTTTCCAAGCCAAATCCAGGCATTCAAGAAATAGCTGGAAATCTCCGTTTAAACACAAAAAGAACGTACGTTTCAAACTGCTCTGCTGGGTGTTCCCTCAGCTAAGGGAGTTGAATCCGCCTTCAGAATCACAGAGTGAGAAGCACGTTTCTTCCAGGAGCTGGGTTTCATTATACCCGGGTGAATTGGAACAAACGCGGTATTGAGAAATATCTGCTTCTAAAACCAAAACGGAGCTACCTAACAGAACGGTCTTCAATGTGTGCATTCAACTTACGGAGTTAAACTGATGTGTGTTTGCAGGAGTTTCTAAACCCTTTCTGTGAAGAAGTGGAAAACGCATTTTCCCAGCCAAATCCATGCATTCAAGAAATAGCTGGAAATCTCTGTCTAAAACACAAAAAGAACGTATCTTGCAAACCGCTCTGCTGGGTGTTCGCTCAGCTAAGGGAGTTGAATCCGCCTTCAGAATCAAAGAGTGGGAAGCACGGTTCTTCCAGGAGCTGGGTTTCGTTATACCGGGTGAATTGGAACAAACGCGGTATTGAGAAATATCTGCTTCTAAAACCAAAACAGAGCTACCTAAGACAGCGGTCTTCAACGTGTGCATTCCATTTACAAAGTTAAACTGATGTGTGTTTGCAGGAGTTTTAAAACCCTTTCTGTGAAGTAGTGGAAAACGCATTTTCCCAGCCAAATCAAGTCATTCAAGAAATAGCTGGAAATCTTCGTCTAAAACACAGAAATAACGTAGCTTGCAAACTGCTCTGCTGGGTGTTCGCTCAGCTAAGGGAGTTGAATCCGCCTTCAGGATCAGAGAGTGGGAAGCACGGTTCTTCCAGGAGCTGGGTTTCGTTATACCGGGTGAATTGGAACAAACGCGGTATTGAGAAATATCTGCTTCTAAAACCAAAACGGAGCTACCTAACAGAACGGTCTTCAATGTGTGCATTCAACTCACGGAGTTGACCTGATGTGTGTTTGCAGGAGTTTCAAAACACTTTCTGTGAAGAAGTGGAAAACGCATTTTCCCAGCCAAATCAAGTCATTCAAGAAATAGCTGGAAATCTTCGTCTAAAACACAAAAAGAACGTATCTTGCAAACTGCTCTGCTGGGTTTTCGCTCAGCTAAGGGAGTTTAATCCGCCTTCTGAATCAGAGAGTGAGAAGCACGGTTCTTCCAGGAGCTGGGTTTCGTTATACTCTGGTGAATTGGAACAAACGCGGTATTGAGAAATATCTGCTTCTAAAACCAAAACGGAGCTACCTAACAGAACGGTCTTCAATGTGTGCATTCATCTTACGGAGTTAAACTGATGTGTGTTTGCAGGAGTTTCTAAACCCTTTCTGTGAAGAAGTGGAAAACGCATTTTCCCAGCCAAATCCAGGCATTGAAGAAATAGCTGGAAATCTCCGTCTAAAACACAAAAAGAACGTATCTTGCAAACTGCTCTGCTGGGTGTTCGCTCAGCTAAGGGAGTTGAATCCGCCTTCAGAATCAGAGAGTGAGAAGCACAATTCGTTTAGGAGCTGGGTTTCGTTATACCCGGGTGCATTGGAACAAACGCGGTATTGAGAAATATCTGCTTCTAAAACCAAAACGGAGCTACCTAACAGAACGATCTTCAATGTGTGCATTCAACTTACGGAGTTAAACTGATGTGTGTTTGCAGAAGTTTCTAAACCCTTTCTGTGAAGAAGTGGAAAACGCATTTTCCCAGCCAAATCCAGGCATTGAAGAAATAGCTGGAAATCTCCGTCTAAAACACAAAAAGAACGTATCTTGCAAACTGCTCTGCTGGGTGTTCGCTCAGCTAAGGACGTTGAATCCGCCTTCAGAATCAGAGAGTGAGAAGCACGGTTCGTTTAGGAGCTGGGTTTCGTTATACCCGGGTGCATTGGAACAAACGCGGTATTGAGAAATATCTGCTTCTAAAACCAAAACGGAGCTACCTAACAGAACGGTCTTCAATGTGTGCATTCAACTTACGGAGTTAAACTGATGTGTGTTTGCAGGAGTTTCTAAACCCTTTCTGTGAAGAAGTGGAAAACGCATTTTCCCAGCCAAATCCAGGCATTCAAGAAATAGCTGGAAATCTCCGTCTAAAACACAAAAAGAACGTATCTTGCAAACTGTTCTGCTGGGTGCTCGCTCAGCTAAGGGAGTTGAATCCGTCTTCAGAATCAGAGAGTGAGAAGCACGGTTCTTCCAGGAGCTGGGTTTCGTTATACCCGGGTGAATTGGAACAAACGCGGTATTGAGAAATATCTGCTTCTAAAACCAAAACGGAGCTACCTAACAGAACGGTCTTCAATGTGTGCATTCAACTTACGGAGTTAAACTGATGTGTGTTTGCAAGAGTTTCTAAACACTTTCTGTGAAGAAGTGGAAAACGCATTTTCCCAGCCAAATCCAGGCATTCAAGAAATAGCTGGAAATCTCCGTCTAAAACACAAAAAGAACGTATCTTGCAATCTGTTCTGCTGGGTGCTCGCTCAGCTAAGGGAGTTGAATCCGCCTTCAGAATCAGAGAGTGAGAAGCACGGTTCTTCCAGGAGCTCGGTTTCGTTATACCCTGGTGAATTGGAACAAACGTGGTATTGAGGAATATCTGCTTCTAAAACCAAAACGGAGCTACCTAACAGAACGGTCTTCAATGTGTGCATTCAACTTACGGAGTTAAACTGATGTGCGTTTGCAGGAGTTTCTAAACCCTTTCTGTGAAGAAGTGGAAAACGCATTTTCCGAGCCAAATCCAGGCATTCATGAAATAGCTGGAAATCTCCGTCAAAAACACAAAAAGAACGTATCTTGCAAACTGCTCTGCTGGGTGTTCGCTCAGCTAAGGGAGTTGAATCCGCCTTCAGAATCAGAGAGTGAGAAGCACGGTTCTTCCAGGAGCTGGGTTTCGTTACACCCGGGTGCATTGGAACAAACGCGGTATTCAGAAATATCTGCTTCTAAAACAAAAACGGAGCTACCAAACAGAACGGTCTTCAATGTGTGCATTCAACTTACGGAGTTAAACTGATGTGTGTTTGCAGGAGTTTCTAAACCCTTTCTGTGAAGAAGTGGAAAACGCATTTTCCCAGCCAAATCCAGGCATTCAAGAAAGAGCTGGAAATCTCCGTCTAAAACACAAAAAGAACGTATCTTGCAAACTGCTCTGCTGGGTGTTCGCTCAGCTAAGGGAGTTGAATCCGCCTTCAGAATCAGAGAGTGAGAAGCACGGTTCTTCCAGGAGCTGGGTTTCTTTATACCCGGGTGCATTGGAACAAACGCGGCATTGAGAAATATCTGCTTCTAAAACCAAAACGGAGCTACCTAATAGAACTGTCTTCAATGTGTGCATTCAACTTACGGAGTTAAACTGATGTGTGTTTGCAGGAGTTTCTAAACCCTTTCTGTGAAGAAGTGGAAAACGCATTTTCCCAGCCAAATCCAGGCATTCATGAAATAGCTGGAAATCTCCGTCTAAAACACAAAAAGAACGTATCTTGCAAACTGCTCTGCTGGGTGTTCGCTCAGCTAAGGGAGTTGAATCCGCCTTCAGAATCAGAGAGTGAGAAGCACGGTTCTTCCAGGAGCTGGGTTTCTTTATACCCGGGTGCATTGGAACAAACGCGGTATTGAGAAATATCTGCTTCTAAAACCAAAACGGAGCTACCTAACAGAACAATCTTCAATGTGTGCATTCAACTTACGGAGGTAAACTGATGTGTGTTTGCAGGAGTTTCTAAACCCTTTCTGTGAAGAAGTGGAAAACGCATTTTCCGAGCCAAATCCAGGCATTCAAGAAATAGCTGGAAATCTCCGTCTAAAACACAAAAAGGACGTATCTTGCAAACTGCTCTGCTGGGTGTTCGCTCAGCTAAGGGAGTTGAATCCGTCT
Source organism: Callithrix jacchus (assembly GCF_049354715.1). Classification (NCBI taxonomy): domain Eukaryota; kingdom Metazoa; phylum Chordata; class Mammalia; order Primates; family Cebidae; genus Callithrix; species Callithrix jacchus. Next base: position 3,514,112 of record NC_133518.1, read on the forward strand.
TCAGAATCAGAGAGTGAGAAGCACGGTTCTTCCAGGAGCTGGGTTTCGTTATACCCGGGTGCATTGGAACAAATGCGGTATTCAGAAATATCTGCTTCTAAAACAAAAACGGAGCTACCAAACAGAACGGTCTTCAATGTGTGCATTCAACTTACGGAGTTAAACTGATGTGTGTTTGCAGGAGTTTCTAAACCCTTTCTGTGAAGAAGTGGAAAACGCATTTTCCCAGCCAAATCCAGGCATTCAAGAAATAGCTGGAAATCTCCGTCTAAAACACAAAAAGAACGTATCTTGCAAACTGCTCTTCTGGGTGTTCGCTCAGCTAAGGGAGTTGAATCCGCCTTCAGAATCAGAGAGTGAGATGCACGGTTCTTCCAGGAGCTGGGTTTCGTTATAGCCGGGTGAATTGGAACAAACGCTGTGTTGAGAAATATCTGCTTCTATAACCAAAACGGAGCATCATAACAGAACGGTCTTCAACGTGTGCATTAAACTTGCAGAGTTCAACTGATGTGTGTTTGCAGGAGTTTCTAAACCCTTTCTGTGAAGAAGTGGAAAACGCATTTCCCCAGCCAAATCCAGGCGTTCAAGAAAAGCTGGAAATCTCCGTTTAAACACAAAAAGAACGTATCTTGCAAACTGCTCTGCTGGGTGTTCGCTCAGCTAAGGGAGTTGAATCCGCCTTCAGAATCAGAGAGTGAGAAGCACGGTTCTTCCAGGAGCTGGGTTTCGTTATACCCGGGTGAATTGGAACAAAGGGGTATAGAGAAATATCTGCTTCTAAAACCAAAACGGAGCTACCTAACAGAACGGTCTTCAACGCGTGCATTAAACTTGCAGAGTTAAACTGATGTGTGTTTGCAGGAGTTTCTAAACCCTTTCTGTGAAGAAGTGGAAAACGCATTTTCCCAGCCAAATCCAGGCGTTCAAGAAATAGCTGGAAATCTCCGTTTAAACACAAAAAGAACGTATCTTGCAAACTGCTCTGCTGGGTGTTCGCTCAGATAAGGGAGTTGAATCCGCCTTCAGAATCAGAGAGTGATAAGCACGGTTCTTCCAGGAGCTGGGTTTCGTTATAACCGGGTGAATTGGAACAAACGCTGTGTTGAGAAATATCTGCTTCTATAACCAAACCGGAGCTACATAACAGAACGGTCTTCAACGTGTGCATTCAACGTGTGGAGTTAAAGTGATGTGTGTTTGCAGGAGTTTCTAAACCCTTTCTGTGAAGAAGTGGAAAACGCATTTTCCAAGCCAAATCCAGGCATTCAAGAAATAGCTGGAAATCTCCGTTTAAACACAAAAAGAACGTACGTTTCAAACTGCTCTGCTGGGTGTTCCCTCAGCTAAGGGAGTTGAATCCGCCTTCAGAATCACAGAGTGAGAAGCACGTTTCTTCCAGGAGCTGGGTTTCATTATACCCGGGTGAATTGGAACAAACGCGGTATTGAGAAATATCTGCTTCTAAAACCAAAACGGAGCTACCTAACAGAACGGTCTTCAATGTGTGCATTCAACTTACGGAGTTAAACTGATGTGTGTTTGCAGGAGTTTCTAAACCCTTTCTGTGAAGAAGTGGAAAACGCATTTTCCCAGCCAAATCCATGCATTCAAGAAATAGCTGGAAATCTCTGTCTAAAACACAAAAAGAACGTATCTTGCAAACCGCTCTGCTGGGTGTTCGCTCAGCTAAGGGAGTTGAATCCGCCTTCAGAATCAAAGAGTGGGAAGCACGGTTCTTCCAGGAGCTGGGTTTCGTTATACCGGGTGAATTGGAACAAACGCGGTATTGAGAAATATCTGCTTCTAAAACCAAAACAGAGCTACCTAAGACAGCGGTCTTCAACGTGTGCATTCCATTTACAAAGTTAAACTGATGTGTGTTTGCAGGAGTTTTAAAACCCTTTCTGTGAAGTAGTGGAAAACGCATTTTCCCAGCCAAATCAAGTCATTCAAGAAATAGCTGGAAATCTTCGTCTAAAACACAGAAATAACGTAGCTTGCAAACTGCTCTGCTGGGTGTTCGCTCAGCTAAGGGAGTTGAATCCGCCTTCAGGATCAGAGAGTGAGAAGCACGGTTCTTCCAGGAGCTGGGTTTCGTTATACCCGGGTGAATTGGAACAAACGCGGTATTGAGAAATATCTAGTTCTAAAACCAAAACGGAGCTACCTAACAGAACGGTCTTCAAAGTGGGCATTAAACTTGCAGAGTTAAACTGATGTGTGTTTGCAGGAGTTTCTAAACCCTTTCTGTGAAGAAGTGGAAAACGCATTTTCCCAGCCAAATCCAGGCATTCAAGAAATAACGGGAAATCTCCGTCTACAACACAAAAAGAACGTATCTTGCAAACTGCTCTGCTGGGTGTTCGCTCAGCTAAGGAAGTTGAATCCGCCTTCAGAATCAGAGAGTGAGAAGCACGGTTCTTCCAGAAGCTGGGTTTAGTTATACCGGGTGCATTGGAACAAACGCGGTATTGAGAAATATCTGCTTCTAAAACCAAAATGGAGCTACCTAAGAGAACGGTCTTCAACGTGTGCATTCCATTTACGGAGTTAAACTGATGTGTGTTTGCAGGAGTTTCTAAACGCTTTCTGTGAAGTAGTGGAAAACGCATTTTTCCAGCCAAATCAAGTCATTTAAGAAATAGCTGAAAATCTCCGTCTAAAACACAAAAAGAACGTATCTTGCAAACTGCTCTGCTGGGTGGTCGCTCAGCTAAGGGAGTTGAATCCGCCTTCAGAATCAGACAGTGAGAAGCACGGTTCTTCCAGAAGCTGGGTTTCGTTATACCCGGGTGAAATGGAGCAAACGCGGTATTGAGAAATATCTGCTTCTAAAACCAAAACGGAGCTACCTAACAGAACGGTCTTCAATGTGTGCATTCAACTTATGGAGTTAAACTGATGTGTGTTTGCAGGAGTTTCTAAACCCTTTCTGTGAAGAAGTGGAAAACGCATTTTCCCAGCCAAATCCAGCCATTCAAGAAATAGCTGGAAATCTCCGTCTAAAACACAAAAAGAACGTATCTTGCAAACTGCTCTGCTGGGTGTTCGCTCACCTAAGGGAGTTGAATGTGCCTTCAGAATATGAGAGTGAGAAGCACGGTTCTTCCAGGAGCTGGGTTTCGTTATACCCGGGTGAATTGGAACAAACGCGGTATTGAGAAATATCTGCTTCTAAAACCAAAACGGAGCTACCTAACAGAACGGTCTTCAATGTGTGCATTCAACTTATGAAGTTAAACTGATGTGTGTTTGCAGGAGTTTCTAAACCCTTTCTTTGAAGAAGGGGAAGACGCATTTTCCCAGCCAAATCGAGTCATTCAAGAAATAGCTGGAAATCTCCGTCTAAAACACAAAGAGAACGTATCATGCAAACTGCTCTGCTGGGTGTTCGCTCAGCTAAGAAATTTGAATCCGCCTTCAGAATAAGAGAGTGAGAAGCACGGTTCTTCCAGGAGCTGGGTTTCGTTATACACGGGTGAATTGGAACAAACGTGGCATTGAGAAATATCTGCTTCTAAAACCAAAATGGAGCTACCTAACAGAACGGTCTTCAATGTGTGCATTCAACTTACGGAGTTAAACTGATGTGTGTTTGCAGGAGTTTCTAAACCCTTTCTGTGAAGAAGTGGAAAACGCATTTTCCAAGCCAAATCCAGGCATTCAAGAAATAGCTGGAAATCTCCGTTTAAACACAAAAAGAACGTATCTTGCAAACTGCTCTGCTGGGTGTTCGCTCAGCTAAGGGAGTTGAATCCGCCTTCAGAATCAGAGAGTGAGAAGCACGGTTCTTCCAGGAGCTGGGTTTCGTTATACCCGGGTGAATTGGAACAAACGCTGTATTGAGAAATATCTGCTTCTATAAACAAAACGGAGCTACCTAACAGAACGGTCTTCAACGTGTGCATTCAACTTGCAGAGTTAAACTGATGTGTGTTTGCAGGAGTTTCTAAACTCTTTCTGTGAAGAAGTGGAAAACGCATTTTCCAGCCAAATCCAGGCGTTCAAGAAATAGCTGGAAATCTCCGTTTAAACACAAAAAGAACGTATCTTGCAAACTGCTCTGCTGGGTGTTCGCTCAGCTAAGGGAGTGGAATCCGCCTTCAGAATCAGAGAGTGAGAAGCACGGTTCTTCCAGGAGCTGGGTTTCATTATACCCGGTTGAATTGGAACAAACGCGGTATTGAGGAATATCTGCTTCTAAAACCAAAACGGAGCTACCTAACAGAACGGTCTTCAATGTGTGCATTTATCTTACGGAGTTTAACTGTTGTGTGTTTCCAGGAGTTTCTAAGCCCTTTCTGTGAATAAGTGGAAAACGCATTTCCCCAGCCAAATCCAGGCATTCAAGAAATAGCTGGAAATCTCCGTCTAAAACACAAAAAGAACGTATCTTGCAAACTGCTCTGCTGGGTGTTCGCTCAGCTAAGCGAGTTGAATCCTCCTTCAGAATCAGAGAGTGAGAAGCACGGCTCTTGCAGGAGCTGGGTTTCGTTATACGCGGGTGAATTGGAACAAACGCGGTATTGAGAAATATCTGCTTCTACAACCAAAACGGAACTACCTAACAGAACGGTCTTCAATGTGTGCATTCAACTTACGGAGTTAAACTGATGTGTGTTTGCAGGAGTTTCTAAACCCTTTCTGTGAAGAAGTGGAAAACGCATTTTCGCAGCCAAATCAAGTCATTCAAGAAATAGCTGGAAATCTCCGTCTAAAACACAAAAAGAACGTATCTTGCAAACTGCTCTGCTGGGTGTTAGCTCAGCTAAGGGAATTGAATCCGCCTTCAGAATCAGAGAGTGAGAAGCACGGTTCTTCCAGGAGCTGGGTTTCGTTATACCCGGGTGAATTGGAACAAACGCGGTATTGAGAAATATCTGCTTCTAAAACCAAAACAGAGCTACCTAACCGAACGGTCTTCAACGTGTGCATTAAACTTGCAGAGTTCAACTGATGTGTGTTTGCAGGAGTTTCTAAACCCTTTCTGTGAAGAAGTGGAAAACGCATTTTCCCAGCCAAATCCAGTAATTCAAGAAATAGCTGGAAATCTCCGTTTAAACACAAAAAGAACGTACGTTTCAAACTGCTCTGCTGGGTGTTCGCTCAGCTAAGTGTGTTGAATCCGCCTTCAGAATCACAGAGTGAGAAGCACGGTTCTTCCAGGAGCTGGGTTTCGTTATACCCGGGTGAATTGGAACAAACGCGGTATTGAGAAATATCTGCTTCTAAAATCAAAACGGAGCTACCTAACAGAACGGTCTTCAATGAGTGCATTCAACGTACGGAGTTAAACTGATATGTGTTTGCAGGAGTTTCTAAACCCTTTCTGTGAAGAAGTGAAACACGCATTTTCCCAGCCAAATACAGGCTTTCAAGAAATAGCTGGAAATCTCCGTCTAAAACACAAAAAGAACGTATCTTGCAAACTGCTCTTCTGGGTGTTCGCTAAGCTAAGGGAGTTGAATCCGCCTTCAGAATCAGAGAGTGAGAAGCACGGTGCTTCCAGGAGCTGGGTTTCGTTATACCCGGGTGAATTGGAACAAACCCGGTATTGAGAAATATCTGCTTCTGAAACCAAAACGGAGCTACCTAACAGAACGGTCTTCAATGTGTGCATTCAACTTATGGAGTTAAACTGATGTGTGTTTGCAGGAGTTTCTAAACCCTTTCTGTGAAGAAGTGGAAAACGCATAATCCCAGCCAAATCGAGTCATTCAAGAAATAGCTGGAAATCTCCGTCTAAAACACAAAAAGAACGTATCTTGCAAACTGCTCTTCTGGGTGTTCGCTCAGCTAAGGGAGTTGAATCCGCCTTCAGAATCAGAGAGTGAGATGCACGGTTCTTCCAGGAGCTGGGTTTCGTTATACCCGGGTGAATTGGAACAAACGCTGTGTTGAGAAATATCTGCTTCTATAACCAAAACGGAGCATCATAACAGAACGGTCTTCAACGTGTGCATTAAACTTGCAGAGTTCAACTGATGTGTGTTTGCAGGAGTTTCTAAACCCTTTCTGTGAAGAAGTGGAAAACGCATTTCCCCAGCCAAATCCAGGCGTTCAAGAAATAGCTGGAAATCTCCGTTTAAACACAAAAAGAACGTATCTTGCAAACTGCTCTGCTGGGTGTTCGCTCAGCTAAGGGAGTTGAATCCGCCTTCAGAATCAGAGAGTGAGAAGCACGGTTCTTCCAGGAGCTGGGTTTCGTTATACCCGGGTGAATTGGAACAAAGGGGTATAGAGAAATATCTGCTTCTAAAACCAAAACGGAGCTACCTAACAGAACGGTCTTCAACGCGTGCATTAAACTTGCAGAGTTAAACTGATGTGTGTTTGCAGGAGTTTCTAAACCGTTTCTGTGAAGAAGTGGAAAACGCATTTTCCCAGCCAAATCCAGGCGTTCAAGAAATAGCTGGAAATCTCCGTTTAAACACAAAAAGAACGTATCTTGCAAACTGCTCTGCTGGGTGTTCGCTCAGATAAGGGAGTTGAATCCGCCTTCAGAATCAGAGAGTGATAAGCACGGTTCTTCCAGGAGCTGGGTTTCGTTATAACCGGGTGAATTGGAACAAACGCTGTGTTGAGAAATATCTGCTTCTATAACCAAACCGGAGCTACATAACAGAACGGTCTTCAACGTGTGCATTCAACGTGTGGAGTTAAACTGATGTGTGTTTGCCAGAGTTTCTAAACCCTTTCTGTGAAGAAGTGGAAAACGCATTTTCCAAGCCAAATCCAGGCATTCAAGAAATAGCTAGAAATCTCCGTTTAAACACAAAAAGAACGTACGTTTCAAACTGCTCTGCTGGGTGTTCCCTCAGCTAAGGGAGTTGAATCCGCCTTCAGAATCACAGAGTGAGAAGCACGTTTCTTCCAGGAGCTGCGTTCCGTTATATCCGGGAAAATTGGAACAAACCCGGTATTGAGAAATATCTGCTTCTAAAACCAAAACGGAGCTACCTAACAGAACGGTCTTCAATGTGTGCATTCAACTTACGGAGTTAAACTGATGTGTGTTTGCAGGAGTTTCTAAACCCTTTCTGTGAAGAAGTGGAAAACGCATTTTCCCAGCCAAATCCATGCATTCAAGAAATAGCTGGAAATCTCTGTCTAAAACACAAAAAGAACGTATCTTGCAAACCGCTCTGCTGGGTGTTCGCTCAGCTAAGGGAGTTGAATCCGCCTTCAGAATCAGAGAGTGAGAAGCACGGTTCTTCCAGGAGCTGGGATTCGTTATACCCGGGTGAATTGGAACAAATGCTGTGTTGAGAAATATCTGCTTCTATAACCAAAACGGAGCTACCTAACAGAACGGTGTTCAATGTGTGCATTCAACTTACGGAGTTAAACTGATGTGTGTTTGCAGGAGTTTCTAAACTCTTTCTGTGAAGAAGTGGAAAACGCATAGTCCCAGCCAAATCAAGTCATTCACGAAATAGCTGGAAATCTCCGTCTAAAACACAAAAAGAACCTACCTTTCAAACTGATCTGCTGGGTGTTCGCTCATCTAAGTGAGTTGAATCCGCCTTCAGAATCAAAGAGTGAGAAGCACGGTTCTTCCAGGAGCTGGGTTTCGTTATAACCGGGGGAATTGGAACAAACGCGGTATTGAGAAATATCTGCTTCTAAAACCAAAACGGAGCTACCTAACAGAACGGTCTTCAACGTGTGCATTCAACTTGCAGAGTTAAACTGATGTGTGTTTGCAGGAGTTTCTAAACCCTTTCTGTGAAGAAGTGGAAAACGCATTTTCCAGCCAAATCCAGGCGTTCAAGAAATAGCTGGAAATCTCCGTTTAAACACAAAAAGAACGTATCTTGCAAACTGCTCTGCTGGGTGTTCGCTCAGCTAAGGGAGTGGAATCCGCCTTCAGAATCAGAGAGTGAGGAGCACGGTTCTTCCAGGAGCTGGGTTTCATTATACCCGGTTGAATTGGAACAAACGCGGTATTGAGAAATATCTGCTTCTAAAACCAAAACGGAGCTACCTAACAGAACGGTCTTCAATGTGTGCATTTATCTTACGGAGTTTAACTGTTGTGTGTTTCCAGGAGTTTCTAAGCCCTTTCTGTGAATAAGTGGAAAACGCATTTCCCCAGCCAAATCCAGGCATTCAAGAAATAGCTGGAAATCTCCGTCTAAAACACAAAAAGAACGTATCTTGCAAACTGCTCTGCTGGGTGTTCGCTCAGCTAAGCGAGTTGAATCCTCCTTCAGAATCAGAGAGTGAGAAGCACGGCTCTTCCAGGAGCTGGGTTTCGTTATACCCGGGTGAATTGGAACAAACGCGGTATTGAGAAATATCTGCTTCTACAACCAAAACGGAGCTACCTAACAGAACGGTCTTCAAAGTGTGCATTAAACTTGCAGAGTTAAACTGATGTGTGTTTGCAGGAGTTTCTAAACCCTTTCTGTGAAAAAGTGGAAAACGCATTTTCCCAGCCACATCAAGTCATTCAAGAAATAGCTGGAAATCTCCGTCTAAAACACAAATAGAACGTATCTCGCAAACTGCTCTGCTGGGTCTTCGCTCAGCTAAGGGAGTTGAATCCGCCTTCTGAATCAGAGAGTGAGAAGCACGGTTCTTCCAGGAGCTGGGTTTCGTTATACCCGGGTGAATTGGAACAAACGCGGTATTGAGAAATATCTGCTTCTAAAACGAAAACGGAGCTACCTAACAGAACGGTCTGCAAGGTGTGCATTCATCTTACTGAGTTTAACTGATGTGTGTTTGCAGGAGTTTCTAAGTTCTTTCTGTGAAAAAGTGGAAAACGCATTTTCCCAGCCAAATCGAATCATTCAAGAAATAGCTGAAAATCTCAGTCTAAAGCACAAAAAGAACGTATCTTGCAAACAGCTCTGCTGGGTGTTCGCTCAGCTAAGGGAGTTGAATCCGCCTTCAGAATCAGAGAGTGAAAAGCATGGTTCTTCCAGGAGCTGGGTTTCGTTATACCCGGGTGAATTGCAACAAACGCGGTATTGAGAAATATATGCTTCTTAAACCAAAACGGAGCTACCTAACAGAACGGTCTTCAATGTGTGCATTCAACTTACGGAGTTAAACTGATGTGTGTTTGCAGGAGTTTCTAAACCCTTTCTGTGAAGAAGTGGAAAACGCATTTTCGCAGGCAAATCAGGTCATTCAAGAAATAGCTGGAAATCTCCGTCTAAAACACAAAAAGAACGTATCTTGCAAACTGCTCTGCTGGGTGTTAGCTCAGCTAAGGGAATTGAATCCGCCTTCAGAATCAGAGAGTGAGAAGCACGGTTCTTCCAGGAGCTGGGTTTCGTTATACCCGGGTGAATTGGAACAAACGCGGTATTGAGAAATATCTGCTTCTAAAATCAAAACGGAGCTACCTAACAGAACGGTCTTCAATGAGTGCATTCAACGTACGGAGTTAAACTGATGTGTGTTTGCAGGAGTTTCTAAACCCTTTCTGTGAAGAAGTGGAACACGCATTTTCCCAGCCAAATACAGGCTTTCAAGAAATAGCTGGAAATCTCCGTCTAAAACACAAAAAGAACGTATCTTGCAAACTGCTCTTCTGGGTGTTCGCTCAGCTAAGGGAGTTGAATCCGCCTTCAGAATCAGAGAGTGAGATGCACGGTTCTTCCAGGAGCTGGGTTTCGTTATAGCCGGGTGAATTGGAACAAACGCTGTGTTGAGAAATATCTGCTTCTATAACCAAAACGGAGCATCATAACAGAACGGTCTTCAACGTGTGCATTAAACTTGCAGAGTTCAACTGATGTGTGTTTGCAGGAGTTTCTAAACCCTTTCTGTGAAGAAGTGGAAAACGCATTTCCCCAGCCAAATCCAGGCGTTCAAGAAAAGCTGGAAATCTCCGTTTAAACACAAAAAGAACGTATCTTGCAAACTGCTCTGCTGGGTGTTCGCTCAGCTAAGGGAGTTGAATCCGCCTTCAGAATCAGAGAGTGAGAAGCACGGTTCTTCCAGGAGCTGGGTTTCGTTATACCCGGGTGAATTGGAACAAAGGGGTATAGAGAAATATCTGCTTCTAAAACCAAAACGGAGCTACCTAACAGAACGGTCTTCAACGCGTGCATTAAACTTGCAGAGTTAAACTGATGTGTGTTTGCAGGAGTTTCTAAACCCTTTCTGTGAAGAAGTGGAAAACGCATTTTCCCAGCCAAATCCAGGCGTTCAAGAAATAGCTGGAAATCTCCGTTTAAACACAAAAAGAACGTATCTTGCAAACTGCTCTGCTGGGTGTTCGCTCAGATAAGGGAGTTGAATCCGCCTTCAGAATCAGAGAGTGATAAGCACGGTTCTTCCAGGAGCTGGGTTTCGTTATAACCGGGTGAATTGGAACAAACGCTGTGTTGAGAAATATCTGCTTCTATAACCAAACCGGAGCTACATAACAGAACGGTCTTCAACGTGTGCATTCAACGTGTGGAGTTAAACTGATGTGTGTTTGCCAGAGTTTCTAAACCCTTTCTGTGAAGAAGTGGAAAACGCATTTTCCAAGCCAAATCCAGGCATTCAAGAAATAGCTGGAAATCTCCGTTTAAACACAAAAAGAACGTACGTTTCAAACTGCTCTGCTGGGTGTTCCCTCAGCTAAGGGAGTTGAATCCGCCTTCAGAATCACAGAGTGAGAAGCACGTTTCTTCCAGGAGCTGGGTTTCATTATACCCGGGTGAATTGGAACAAACGCGGTATTGAGAAATATCTGCTTCTGAAACCAAAACGGAGCTACCTAACAGAACGGTCTTCAATGTGTGCATTCAACTTACGGAGTTAAACTGATGTGTGTTTGCAGGAGTTTCTAAACCCTTTCTGTGAAGAAGTGGAAAACGCATTTTCCCAGCCAAATCCATGCATTCAAGAAATAGCTGGAAATCTCTGTCTAAAACACAAAAAGAACGTATCTTGCAAACCGCTCTGCTGGGTGTTCGCTCAGCTAAGGGAGTTGAATCCGCCTTCAGAATCAAAGAGTGGGAAGCACGGTTCTTCCAGGAGCTGGGTTTCGTTATACCGGGTGAATTGGAACAAACGCGGTATTGAGAAATATCTGCTTCTAAAACCAAAACAGAGCTACCTAAGACAGCGGTCTTCAACGTGTGCATTCCATTTACAAAGTTAAACTGATGTGTGTTTGCAGGAGTTTTAAAACCCTTTCTGTGAAGTAGTGGAAAACGCATTTTCCCAGCCAAATCAAGTCATTCAAGAAATAGCTGGAAATCTTCGTCTAAAACACAGAAATAACGTAGCTTGCAAACTGCTCTGCTGGGTGTTCGCTCAGCTAAGGGAGTTGAATCCGCCTTCAGGATCAGAGAGTGAGAAGCACGGTTCTTCCAGGAGCTGGGTTTCGTTATACCCGGGTGAATTGGAACAAACGCGGTATTGAGAAATATCTAGTTCTAAAACCAAAACGGAGCTACCTAACAGAACGGTCTTCAAAGTGGGCATTAAACTTGCAGAGTTAAACTGATGTGTGTTTGCAGGAGTTTCTAAACCCTTTCTGTGAAGAAGTGGAAAACGCATTTTCCCAGCCAAATCCAGGCATTCAAGAAATAACGGGAAATCTCCGTCTACAACACAAAAAGAACGTATCTTGCAAACTGCTCTGCTGGGTGTTCGCTCAGCTAAGGAAGTTGAATCCGCCTTCAGAATCAGAGAGTGAGAAGCACGGTTCTTCCAGAAGCTGGGTTTAGTTATACCGGGTGCATTGGAACAAACGCGGTATTGAGAAATATCTGCTTCTAAAACCAAAATGGAGCTACCTAAGAGAACGGTCTTCAACGTGTGCATTCCATTTACGGAGTTAAACTGATGTGTGTTTGCAGGAGTTTCTAAACGCTTTCTGTGAAGTAGTGGAAAACGCATTTTTCCAGCCAAATCAAGTCATTTAAGAAATAGCTGAAAATCTCCGTCTAAAACACAAAAAGAACGTATCTTGCAAACTGCTCTGCTGGGTGGTCGCTCAGCTAAGGGAGTTGAATCCGCCTTCAGAATCAGACAGTGAGAAGCACGGTTCTTCCAGAAGCTGGGTTTCGTTATACCCGGGTGAAATGGAGCAAACGCGGTATTGAGAAATATCTGCTTCTAAAACCAAAACGGAGCTACCTAACAGAACGGTCTTCAATGTGTGCATTCAACTTATGGAGTTAAACTGATGTGTGTTTGCAGGAGTTTCTAAACCCTTTCTGTGAAGAAGTGGAAAACGCATTTTCCCAGCCAAATCCAGCCATTCAAGAAATAGCTGGAAATCTCCGTCTAAAACACAAAAAGAACGTATCTTGCAAACTGCTCTGCTGGGTGTTCGCTCACCTAAGGGAGTTGAATGTGCCTTCAGAATATGAGAGTGAGAAGCACGGTTCTTCCAGGAGCTGGGTTTCGTTATACCCGGGTGAATTGGAACAAACGCGGTATTGAGAAATATCTGCTTCTAAAACCAAAACGGAGCTACCTAACAGAACGGTCTTCAATGTGTGCATTCAACTTATGAAGTTAAACTGATGTGTGTTTGCAGGAGTTTCTAAACCCTTTCTTTGAAGAAGGGGAAGACGCATTTTCCCAGCCAAATCGAGTCATTCAAGAAATAGCTGGAAATCTCCGTCTAAAACACAAAGAGAACGTATCATGCAAACTGCTCTGCTGGGTGTTCGCTCAGCTAAGAAATTTGAATCCGCCTTCAGAATAAGAGAGTGAGAAGCACGGTTCTTCCAGGAGCTGGGTTTCGTTATACACGGGTGAATTGGAACAAACGTGGCATTGAGAAATATCTGCTTCTAAAACCAAAACGGAGCTACCTAACAGAACGGTCTTCAATGTGTGCATTCAACTTACGGAGTTAAACTGATGTGTGTTTGCAGGAGTTTCTAAACCCTTTCTGTGAAGAAGTGGAAAACGCATTTTCCAAGCCAAATCCAGGCATTCAAGAAATAGCTGGAAATCTCCGTTTAAACACAAAAAGAACGTATCTTGCAAACTGCTCTGCTGGGTGTTCGCTCAGCTAAGGGAGTTGAATCCGCCTTCAGAATCAGAGAGTGAGAAGCACGGTTCTTCCAGGAGCTGGGTTTCGTTATACCCGGGTGAATTGGAACAAACGCTGTATTGAGAAATATCTGCTTCTATAAACAAAACGGAGCTACCTAACAGAACGGTCTTCAACGTGTGCATTCAACTTGCAGAGTTAAACTGATGTGTGTTTGCAGGAGTTTCTAAACTCTTTCTGTGAAGAAGTGGAAAACGCATTTTCCAGCCAAATCCAGGCGTTCAAGAAATAGCTGGAAATCTCCGTTTAAACACAAAAAGAACGTATCTTGCAAACTGCTCTGCTGGGTGTTCGCTCAGCTAAGGGAGTGGAATCCGCCTTCAGAATCAGAGAGTGAGAAGCACGGTTCTTCCAGGAGCTGGGTTTCATTATACCCGGTTGAATAGGAACAAACGCGGTATTGAGGAATATCTGCTTCTAAAACCAAAACGGAGCTACCTAACAGAACGGTCTTCAATGTGTGCATTTATCTTACGGAGTTTAACTGTTGTGTGTTTCCAGGAGTTTCTAAGCCCTTTCTGTGAATAAGTGGAAAACGCATTTCCCCAGCCAAATCCAGGCATTCAAGAAATAGCTGGAAATCTCCGTCTAAAACACAAAAAGAACGTATCTTGCAAACTGCTCTGCTGGGTGTTCGCTCAGCTAAGCGAGTTGAATCCTCCTTCAGAATCAGAGAGTGAGAAGCACGGCTCTTCCAGGAGCTGGGTTTCGTTATACCCGGGTGAATTGGAACAAACGCGGTATTGAGAAATATCTGCTTCTACAACCAAAACGGAACTACCTAACAGAACGGTCTTCAATGTGTGCATTCAACTTACGGAGTTAAACTGATGTGTGTTTGCAGGAGTTTCTAAACCCTTTCTGTGAAGAAGTGGAAAACGCATTTTCGCAGCCAAATCAAGTCATTCAAGAAATAGCTGGAAATCTCCGTCTAAAACACAAAAAGAACGTATCTTGCAAACTGCTCTGCTGGGTGTTAGCTCAGCTAAGGGAATTGAATCCGCCTTCAGAATCAGAGAGTGAGAAGCACGGTTCTTCCAGGAGCTGGGTTTCGTTATACCCGGGTGAATTGGAACAAACGCGGTATTGAGAAATATCTGCTTCTAAAACCAAAACAGAGCTACCTAACCGAACGGTCTTCAACGTGTGCATTAAACTTGCAGAGTTCAACTGATGTGTGTTTGCAGGAGTTTCTAAACCCTTTCTGTGAAGAAGTGGAAAACGCATTTTCCCAGCCAAATCCAGTAATTCAAGAAATAGCTGGAAATCTCCGTTTAAACACAAAAAGAACGTACGTTTCAAACTGCTCTGCTGGGTGTTCGCTCAGCTAAGTGTGTTGAATCCGCCTTCAGAATCACAGAGTGAGAAGCACGGTTCTTCCAGGAGCTGGGTTTCGTTATACCCGGGTGAATTGGAACAAACGCGGTATTGAGAAATATCTGCTTCTAAAATCAAAACGGAGCTACCTAACAGAACGGTCTTCAATGAGTGCATTCAACGTACGGAGTTAAACTGATATGTGTTTGCAGGAGTTTCTAAACCCTTTCTGTGAAGAAGTGAAACACGCATTTTCCCAGCCAAATACAGGCTTTCAAGAAATAGCTGGAAATCTCCGTCTAAAACACAAAAAGAACGTATCTTGCAAACTGCTCTTCTGGGTGTTCGCTAAGCTAAGGGAGTTGAATCCGCCTTCAGAATCAGAGAGTGAGAAGCACGGTGCTTCCAGGAGCTGGGTTTCGTTATACCCGGGTGAATTGGAACAAACCCGGTATTGAGAAATATCTGCTTCTGAAACCAAAACGGAGCTACCTAACAGAACGGTCTTCAATGTGTGCATTCAACTTATGGAGTTAAACTGATGTGTGTTTGCAGGAGTTTCTAAACCCTTTCTGTGAAGAAGTGGAAAACGCATAATCCCAGCCAAATCGAGTCATTCAAGAAATAGCTGGAAATCTCCGTCTAAAACACAAAAAGAACGTATCTTGCAAACTGCTCTTCTGGGTGTTCGCTCAGCTAAGGGAGTTGAATCCGCCTTCAGAATCAGAGAGTGAGATGCACGGTTCTTCCAGGAGCTGGGTTTCGTTATACCCGGGTGAATTGGAACAAACGCTGTGTTGAGAAATATCTGCTTCTATAACCAAAACGGAGCATCATAACAGAACGGTCTTCAACGTGTGCATTAAACTTGCAGAGTTCAACTGATGTGTGTTTGCAGGAGTTTCTAAACCCTTTCTGTGAAGAAGTGGAAAACGCATTTCCCCAGCCAAATCCAGGCGTTCAAGAAATAGCTGGAAATCTCCGTTTAAACACAAAAAGAACGTATCTTGCAAACTGCTCTGCTGGGTGTTCGCTCAGCTAAGGGAGTTGAATCCGCCTTCAGAATCAGAGAGTGAGAAGCACGGTTCTTCCAGGAGCTGGGTTTCGTTATACCCGGGTGAATTGGAACAAAGGGGTATAGAGAAATATCTGCTTCTAAAACCAAAACGGAGCTACCTAACAGAACGGTCTTCAACGCGTGCATTAAACTTGCAGAGTTAAACTGATGTGTGTTTGCAGGAGTTTCTAAACCGTTTCTGTGAAGAAGTGGAAAACGCATTTTCCCAGCCAAATCCAGGCGTTCAAGAAATAGCTGGAAATCTCCGTTTAAACACAAAAAGAACGTATCTTGCAAACTGCTCTGCTGGGTGTTCGCTCAGATAAGGGAGTTGAATCCGCCTTCAGAATCAGAGAGTGATAAGCACGGTTCTTCCAGGAGCTGGGTTTCGTTATAACCGGGTGAATTGGAACAAACGCTGTGTTGAGAAATATCTGCTTCTATAACCAAACCGGAGCTACATAACAGAACGGTCTTCAACGTGTGCATTCAACGTGTGGAGTTAAACTGATGTGTGTTTGCCAGAGTTTCTAAACCCTTTCTGTGAAGAAGTGGAAAACGCATTTTCCAAGCCAAATCCAGGCATTCAAGAAATAGCTGGAAATCTCCGTTTAAACACAAAAAGAACGTACGTTTCAAACTGCTCTGCTGGGTGTTCCCTCAGCTAAGGGAGTTGAATCCGCCTTCAGAATCACAGAGTGAGAAGCACGTTTCTTCCAGGAGCTGCGTTCCGTTATATCCGGGAAAATTGGAACAAACCCGGTATTGAGAAATATCTGCTTCTAAAACCAAAACGGAGCTACCTAACAGAACGGTCTTCAATGTGTGCATTCAACTTACGGAGTTAAACTGATGTGTGTTTGCAGGAGTTTCTAAACCCTTTCTGTGAAGAAGTGGAAAACGCATTTTCCCAGCCAAATCCATGCATTCAAGAAATAGCTGGAAATCTCTGTCTAAAACACAAAAAGAACGTATCTTGCAAACCGCTCTGCTGGGTGTTCGCTCAGCTAAGGGAGTTGAATCCGCCTTCAGAATCAGAGAGTGAGGAGCACGGTTCTTCCAGGAGCTGGGTTTCATTATACCCGGTTGAATTGGAACAAACGCGGTATTGAGAAATATCTGCTTCTAAAACCAAAACGGAGCTACCTAACAGAACGGTCTTCAATGTGTGCATTTATCTTACGGAGTTTAACTGTTGTGTGTTTCCAGGAGTTTCTAAGCCCTTTCTGTGAATAAGTGGAAAACGCATTTCCCCAGCCAAATCCAGGCATTCAAGAAATAGCTGGAAATCTCCGTCTAAAACACAAAAAGAACGTATCTTGCAAACTGCTCTGCTGGGTGTTCGCTCAGCTAAGCGAGTTGAATCCTCCTTCAGAATCAGAGAGTGAGAAGCACGGCTCTTCCAGGAGCTGGGTTTCGTTATACCCGGGTGAATTGGAACAAACGCGGTATTGAGAAATATCTGCTTCTACAACCAAAACGGAGCTACCTAACAGAACGGTCTTCAAAGTGTGCATTAAACTTGCAGAGTTAAACTGATGTGTGTTTGCAGGAGTTTCTAAACCCTTTCTGTGAAAAAGTGGAAAACGCATTTTCCCAGCCACATCAAGTCATTCAAGAAATAGCTGGAAATCTCCGTCTAAAACACAAATAGAACGTATCTCGCAAACTGCTCTGCTGGGTGTTCGCTCAGCTAAGGGAGTTGAATCCGCCTTCTGAATCAGAGAGTGAGAAGCACGGTTCTTCCAGGAGCTGGGTTTCGTTATACCCGGGTGAATTGGAACAAACGCGGTATTGAGAAATATCTGCTTCTAAAACGAAAACGGAGCTACCTAACAGAACGGTCTGCAAGGTGTGCATTCATCTTACTGAGTTTAACTGATGTGTGTTTGCAGGAGTTTCTAAGTTCTTTCTGTGAAAAAGTGGAAAACGCATTTTCCCAGCCAAATCGAATCATTCAAGAAATAGCTGAAAATCTCAGTCTAAAGCACAAAAAGAACGTATCTTGCAAACAGCTCTGCTGGGTGTTCGCTCAGCTAAGGGAGTTGAATCCGCCTTCAGAATCAGAGAGTGAAAAGCATGGTTCTTCCAGGAGCTGGGTTTCGTTATACCCGGGTGAATTGCAACAAACGCGGTATTGAGAAATATATGCTTCTTAAACCAAAACGGAGCTACCTAACAGAACGGTCTTCAATGTGTGCATTCAACTTACGGAGTTAAACTGATGTGTGTTTGCAGGAGTTTCTAAACCCTTTCTGTGAAGAAGTGGAAAACGCATTTTCGCAGGCAAATCAGGTCATTCAAGAAATAGCTGGAAATCTCCGTCTAAAACACAAAAAGAACGTATCTTGCAAACTGCTCTGCTGGGTGTTAGCTCAGCTAAGGGAATTGAATCCGCCTTCAGAATCAGAGAGTGAGAAGCACGGTTCTTCCAGGAGCTGGGTTTCGTTATACCCGGGTGAATTGGAACAAACGCGGTATTGAGAAATATCTGCTTCTAAAACCAAAACAGAGCTACCTAACCGAACTGTCTTCAACGTGTGCATTAAACCTGCAGAGTTAAACTGATGTGTGTTTGCAGGAGTTTCTAAACCCTTTCTGTGAAGAAGTGGAAAACGCATTTTCCCAGCCAAATCCAGTAATTCAAGAAATAGCTGGAAATCTCCGTTTAAACACAAAAAGAACGTACGTTTCAAACTGCTCTGCTGGGTGTTCGCTCAGCTAAGTGTGTTGAATCCGCCTTCAGAATCACAGAGTGAGAAGCACGGTTCTTCCAGGAGCTGGGTTTCGTTATACCCGGGTGAATTGGAACAAACGCGGTATTGAGAAATATCTGCTTCTAAAATCAAAACGGAGCTACCTAACAGAACGGTCTTCAATGAGTGCATTCAACGTACGGAGTTAAACTGATGTGTGTTTGCAGGAGTTTCTAAACCCTTTCTGTGAAGAAGTGGAACACGCATTTTCCCAGCCAAATACAGGCTTTCAAGAAATAGCTGGAAATCTCCGTCTAAAACACAAAAAGAACGTATCTTGCAAACTGCTCTTCTGGGTGTTCGCTAAGCTAAGGGAGTTGAATCCGCCTTCAGAATCAGAGAGTGAGAAGCACGGTGCTTCCAGGAGCTGGGTTTCGTTATACCCGGGTGAATTGGAACAAACGCGGTATTGAGAAATATCTGCTTCTGAAACCAAAACGGAGCTACCTAACAGAACGGTCTTCAATGTGTGCATTCATCTTACGGATTTAGCTGATGTGTGTTTGCAGGAGTTTCTAAACCCTTTCTGTGAAGAAGTGGAAAACGCATAATCCCAGCCAAATCGAGTCATTCAAGAAATAGCTGGAAATCTCCGTCTAAAACACAAAAAGAACGTATCTTGCAAACTGCTCTTCTGGGTGTTCGCTCAGCTAAGGGAGTTGAATCCGCCTTCAGAATCAGAGAGTGAGATGCACGGTTCTTCCAGGAGCTGGGTTTCGTTATAGCCGGGTGAATTGGAACAAACGCTGTGTTGAGAAATATCTGCTTCTATAACCAAAACGGAGCATCATAACAGAACGGTCTTCAACGTGTGCATTAAACTTGCAGAGTTCAACTGATGTGTGTTTGCAGGAGTTTCTAAACCCTTTCTGTGAAGAAGTGGAAAACGCATTTCCCCAGCCAAATCCAGGCGTTCAAGAAAAGCTGGAAATCTCCGTTTAAACACAAAAAGAACGTATCTTGCAAACTGCTCTGCTGGGTGTTCGCTCAGCTAAGGGAGTTGAATCCGCCTTCAGAATCAGAGAGTGAGAAGCACGGTTCTTCCAGAAGCTGGGTTTCGTTATACCCGGGTGAATTTGAACAAAGGGGTATAGAGAAATATCTGCTTCTAAAACCAAAACGGAGCTACCTAACAGAACGGTCTTCAACGCGTGCATTAAACTTGCAGAGTTAAACTGATGTGTGTTTGCAGGAGTTTCTAAACCCTTTCTGTGAAGAAGTGGAAAACGCATTTTCCCAGCCAAATCCAGGCGTTCAAGAAATAGCTGGAAATCTCCGTTTAAACACAAAAAGAACGTATCTTGCAAACTGCTCTGCTGGGTGTTCGCTCAGATAAGGGAGTTGAATCCGCCTTCAGAATCAGAGAGTGATAAGCACGGTTCTTCCAGGAGCTGGGTTTCGTTATAACCGGGTGAATTGGAACAAACGCTGTGTTGAGAAATATCTGCTTCTATAACCAAACCGGAGCTACATAACAGAACGGTCTTCAACGTGTGCATTCAACGTGTGGAGTTAAACTGATGTGTGTTTGCCAGAGTTTCTAAACCCGTTCTGTGAAGAAGTGGAAAACGCATTTTCCAAGCCAAATCCAGGCATTCAAGAAATAGCTGGAAATCTCCGTTTAAACACAAAAAGAACGTACGTTTCAAACTGCTCTGCTGGGTGTTCCCTCAGCTAAGGGAGTTGAATCCGCCTTCAGAATCACAGAGTGAGAAGCACGTTTCTTCCAGGAGCTGGGTTTCATTATACCCGGGTGAATTGGAACAAACGCGGTATTGAGAAATATCTGCTTCTAAAACCAAAACGGAGCTACCTAACAGAACGGTCTTCAATGTGTGCATTCAACTTACGGAGTTAAACTGATGTGTGTTTGCAGGAGTTTCTAAACCCTTTCTGTGAAGAAGTGGAAAACGCATTTTCCCAGCCAAATCCATGCATTCAAGAAATAGCTGGAAATCTCTGTCTAAAACACAAAAAGAACGTATCTTGCAAACCGCTCTGCTGGGTGTTCGCTCAGCTAAGGGAGTTGAATCCGCCTTCAGAATCAAAGAGTGGGAAGCACGGTTCTTCCAGGAGCTGGGTTTCGTTATACCGGGTGAATTGGAACAAACGCGGTATTGAGAAATATCTGCTTCTAAAACCAAAACAGAGCTACCTAAGACAGCGGTCTTCAACGTGTGCATTCCATTTACAAAGTTAAACTGATGTGTGTTTGCAGGAGTTTTAAAACCCTTTCTGTGAAGTAGTGGAAAACGCATTTTCCCAGCCAAATCAAGTCATTCAAGAAATAGCTGGAAATCTTCGTCTAAAACACAGAAATAACGTAGCTTGCAAACTGCTCTGCTGGGTGTTCGCTCAGCTAAGGGAGTTGAATCCGCCTTCAGGATCAGAGAGTGGGAAGCACGGTTCTTCCAGGAGCTGGGTTTCGTTATACCGGGTGAATTGGAACAAACGCGGTATTGAGAAATATCTGCTTCTAAAACCAAAACGGAGCTACCTAACAGAACGGTCTTCAATGTGTGCATTCAACTCACGGAGTTGACCTGATGTGTGTTTGCAGGAGTTTCAAAACACTTTCTGTGAAGAAGTGGAAAACGCATTTTCCCAGCCAAATCAAGTCATTCAAGAAATAGCTGGAAATCTTCGTCTAAAACACAAAAAGAACGTATCTTGCAAACTGCTCTGCTGGGTTTTCGCTCAGCTAAGGGAGTTTAATCCGCCTTCTGAATCAGAGAGTGAGAAGCACGGTTCTTCCAGGAGCTGGGTTTCGTTATACTCTGGTGAATTGGAACAAACGCGGTATTGAGAAATATCTGCTTCTAAAACCAAAACGGAGCTACCTAACAGAACGGTCTTCAATGTGTGCATTCATCTTACGGAGTTAAACTGATGTGTGTTTGCAGGAGTTTCTAAACCCTTTCTGTGAAGAAGTGGAAAACGCATTTTCCCAGCCAAATCCAGGCATTGAAGAAATAGCTGGAAATCTCCGTCTAAAACACAAAAAGAACGTATCTTGCAAACTGCTCTGCTGGGTGTTCGCTCAGCTAAGGGAGTTGAATCCGCCTTCAGAATCAGAGAGTGAGAAGCACAATTCGTTTAGGAGCTGGGTTTCGTTATACCCGGGTGCATTGGAACAAACGCGGTATTGAGAAATATCTGCTTCTAAAACCAAAACGGAGCTACCTAACAGAACGATCTTCAATGTGTGCATTCAACTTACGGAGTTAAACTGATGTGTGTTTGCAGAAGTTTCTAAACCCTTTCTGTGAAGAAGTGGAAAACGCATTTTCCCAGCCAAATCCAGGCATTGAAGAAATAGCTGGAAATCTCCGTCTAAAACACAAAAAGAACGTATCTTGCAAACTGCTCTGCTGGGTGTTCGCTCAGCTAAGGACGTTGAATCCGCCTTCAGAATCAGAGAGTGAGAAGCACGGTTCGTTTAGGAGCTGGGTTTCGTTATACCCGGGTGCATTGGAACAAACGCGGTATTGAGAAATATCTGCTTCTAAAACCAAAACGGAGCTACCTAACAGAACGGTCTTCAATGTGTGCATTCAACTTACGGAGTTAAACTGATGTGTGTTTGCAGGAGTTTCTAAACCCTTTCTGTGAAGAAGTGGAAAACGCATTTTCCCAGCCAAATCCAGGCATTCAAGAAATAGCTGGAAATCTCCGTCTAAAACACAAAAAGAACGTATCTTGCAAACTGTTCTGCTGGGTGCTCGCTCAGCTAAGGGAGTTGAATCCGTCTTCAGAATCAGAGAGTGAGAAGCACGGTTCTTCCAGGAGCTGGGTTTCGTTATACCCGGGTGAATTGGAACAAACGCGGTATTGAGAAATATCTGCTTCTAAAACCAAAACGGAGCTACCTAACAGAACGGTCTTCAATGTGTGCATTCAACTTACGGAGTTAAACTGATGTGTGTTTGCAAGAGTTTCTAAACACTTTCTGTGAAGAAGTGGAAAACGCATTTTCCCAGCCAAATCCAGGCATTCAAGAAATAGCTGGAAATCTCCGTCTAAAACACAAAAAGAACGTATCTTGCAATCTGTTCTGCTGGGTGCTCGCTCAGCTAAGGGAGTTGAATCCGCCTTCAGAATCAGAGAGTGAGAAGCACGGTTCTTCCAGGAGCTCGGTTTCGTTATACCCTGGTGAATTGGAACAAACGTGGTATTGAGGAATATCTGCTTCTAAAACCAAAACGGAGCTACCTAACAGAACGGTCTTCAATGTGTGCATTCAACTTACGGAGTTAAACTGATGTGCGTTTGCAGGAGTTTCTAAACCCTTTCTGTGAAGAAGTGGAAAACGCATTTTCCGAGCCAAATCCAGGCATTCATGAAATAGCTGGAAATCTCCGTCAAAAACACAAAAAGAACGTATCTTGCAAACTGCTCTGCTGGGTGTTCGCTCAGCTAAGGGAGTTGAATCCGCCTTCAGAATCAGAGAGTGAGAAGCACGGTTCTTCCAGGAGCTGGGTTTCGTTACACCCGGGTGCATTGGAACAAACGCGGTATTCAGAAATATCTGCTTCTAAAACAAAAACGGAGCTACCAAACAGAACGGTCTTCAATGTGTGCATTCAACTTACGGAGTTAAACTGATGTGTGTTTGCAGGAGTTTCTAAACCCTTTCTGTGAAGAAGTGGAAAACGCATTTTCCCAGCCAAATCCAGGCATTCAAGAAAGAGCTGGAAATCTCCGTCTAAAACACAAAAAGAACGTATCTTGCAAACTGCTCTGCTGGGTGTTCGCTCAGCTAAGGGAGTTGAATCCGCCTTCAGAATCAGAGAGTGAGAAGCACGGTTCTTCCAGGAGCTGGGTTTCTTTATACCCGGGTGCATTGGAACAAACGCGGCATTGAGAAATATCTGCTTCTAAAACCAAAACGGAGCTACCTAATAGAACTGTCTTCAATGTGTGCATTCAACTTACGGAGTTAAACTGATGTGTGTTTGCAGGAGTTTCTAAACCCTTTCTGTGAAGAAGTGGAAAACGCATTTTCCCAGCCAAATCCAGGCATTCATGAAATAGCTGGAAATCTCCGTCTAAAACACAAAAAGAACGTATCTTGCAAACTGCTCTGCTGGGTGTTCGCTCAGCTAAGGGAGTTGAATCCGCCTTCAGAATCAGAGAGTGAGAAGCACGGTTCTTCCAGGAGCTGGGTTTCTTTATACCCGGGTGCATTGGAACAAACGCGGTATTGAGAAATATCTGCTTCTAAAACCAAAACGGAGCTACCTAACAGAACAATCTTCAATGTGTGCATTCAACTTACGGAGGTAAACTGATGTGTGTTTGCAGGAGTTTCTAAACCCTTTCTGTGAAGAAGTGGAAAACGCATTTTCCGAGCCAAATCCAGGCATTCAAGAAATAGCTGGAAATCTCCGTCTAAAACACAAAAAGGACGTATCTTGCAAACTGCTCTGCTGGGTGTTCGCTCAGCTAAGGGAGTTGAATCCGTCTTCAGAATCAGAGAGTGAGAAGCACGGTTCTTCCAGGAGCTGGGTTTCGTTATACCCGGGTGCATTGGAACAAATGCGGTATTCAGAAATATCTGCTTCTAAAACAAAAACGGAGCTACCAAACAGAACGGTCTTCAATGTGTGCATTCAACTTACGGAGTTAAACTGATGTGTGTTTGCAGGAGTTTCTAAACCCTTTCTGTGAAGAAGTGGAAAACGCATTTTCCCAGCCAAATCCAGGCATTCAAGAAATAGCTGGAAATCTCCGTCTAAAACACAAAAAGAACGTATCTTGCAAACTGATCGGCTGGGTGTTCGCTCAGCTAAGGGAGTTGAATCCGCCTTCAGAATCAGAGAGTGAGAAGCACGGTTCTTCCAGGAGCTTGGTTTCGTTATACCCGGGTGAATTGGAACAAACGCAGTATTGAGAAATATCTGCTTCTAAAACCAAAACGGAGCTACCTAACAGAACGGTCTTCAATGTGTGCATTCAACTTACGGAGTTAAACTGATGTGTGTTTGCAGGAGTTTCTAAACCCTTTCTGTGAAGAAGTGGAAAACGCATTTTCCCAGCCAAATCCAGGCATTCAAGAAATAGCTGGAAATCTCCGTCTAAAACACAAAAAGAACGTATCTTGCAAACTGCTCTGCTGGGTGTTCGCTCAGCTAAGGGAGTTGAATCCGCCTTCAGAATCAGAGAGTGAGAAGCACGGTTCTTCCAGGAGCTGGGTTTCGTTATACCCGGGTGCATTGGAACAAACGCGGTATTGAGAAATATCTGCTTCTAAAACAAAAACGGAGCTACCTAACCGAACGGTCTTCAATGTGTGCATTCAACTTAAAAAGTTAAACTGATGTGTGTTTGCAGGAGTTTCTAAACTTATTCTGTGAAGAAGAGGAAAACGCATTTTCCCAGCCAAATCCAGGCATTCAAGAAATAGCTGGAAATCTCGGTTTAAACACAAAAAATACGCATCTTGCAAACTGCTCTGCTGGGTGTTCTCTAGGCTAAGGGAGTTGAATCCGCCTTCAGAATCAGAGAGTGAGAAGCACGGTTCTTCCAGGAGCTGGGTTTCGTTATACCCGGGTGCATTGGAACAAACGCGGTATTGAGAAATATCTGCTTCTAAAACCAAAACGGAGCTACCTAACAGAACGGTCTTCAATGTGTGCATTCAACTTACGGACTTAAACTGATATGTGTTTGCAGGAGTTTCTAAACTTTTTCTGTGAAGAAGTGGAAAACGCATTTTCCCAGCCAAATCCAGGCATTCAAGAAATAGCTGGAAATCTCCGTCTAAAACACAAAAAGAACGTATCTTGCAAACTGCTCTGCTGGGTGTTCGCTCAGCTAAGGGAGTTGAATCCGCCTTCAGAATCAGAGAGTGAGAAGCACGGTTCTTCCAGGAGCTGGGTTTCGTAATACCCGGGTGAATTGGAACAAACGCGGTATTGAGAAATATCTGCTTCTAACATTAAAACGGAGCTACCTAACAGAACGGTCATCAATGTGTGCATTCAGCTTACGGAGATAAACTGATGTGTGTTTGCAGGAGTTTCTAAACCCTTTCTGTGAAGAAGTGGAAAACGCATTTTCCCAGCCAAATCTAGGCATTCAATAAATAGCTGGAAATCTCCATCTAAAACACAAAAAGGACGTATCTTGCAAACTGCTCTGCTGGGTGTTCGGTCAGCTAAGGGAGTTGAATCCGCCTTCAGAATCAGAGAGTGAGAAGCACGGTTCTTCCAGGAGCTGGGTTTCGTTATACCCGGGTGCATTGGAACAAACGCGGTATTGAGAAATATCTGCTTCTAAAACCAAAACGGAGCTACCTAACAGAACGGTCTTCAATGTGTGCATTCAACTTACGGAGTTAAACTGATGTGTGTTTCCAGGAGTTTCTAAACCTTTTCTGTGAAGAAGTGGAAAACTCATTTTCCCAGCCAAATACAGGCATTCAAGAAATAGCTGGAAATCTCCGTCTAAAACACAAAAAGAACGTATCTTGCAAACTGCTCTGCTGGGTGTTCGCTCAGCTAAGGGAGTTGAATCCGCCTTCAAAATCAGAGAGTGAGAAGCACGGTTCTTCCAGGAGCTGGGTTTCTTCATACCCGGGTGAATTGAAACAAACGCGGTATTGAGAAATATCTGCTTCTAAAACCAAAACGGAGCAACCTAACAGAACGGTCTTCAATGTGTGCATTCAACTTACGGAGTTAAACTTATGTGTGTTTGCAGATGTTTCTAAACCCTTTCTGTGAAGAAGTGGAAAACGCATTTTCGCAGCCAAATCCAGGCATTCAAGAAATAGCTGGAAATCTCCGTCTAAAACACAAAAAGAACGTATCTTGCAAACTGCTCTGCTGGGTGTTCGCTCAGCTAAGGAAGTTGAATCCGCCTTCAGAATCAGAGAGTGAGAAGCACGGTTCTTCCAAGAGCTGGGTTTCGTTATACCCGGGTGAATTGGAACAAACGCGGTATTGAGAAATATCTGCTTCTAAAACCAAAACGGAGCTACCTAACAGAACGGTCTTCAATGTGTGCATTCAACTTACGGAGTTAAACTGATGTGTGTTTGCAGGAATTTCTAAACCCTTTCTGTGAAGAAGTGGAAAACGCATTTTCCCAGCCAAATACAGTCATTCAAGAAATAGCTGGAAATCTCCGTCTAAAACACAAAAAGAACGTATCTTGCAAACTGCTCTGCTGGGTGTTCGCTCAGCTAAGGGAGTTGAATCCGCCTTCAGAATCAGAGAGTGAGAAGCACGGTTCTTCCAGGAGCTGGGTTTCGTTATACCCGGGTGAATTGGAACAAACGCGGTATTGAGAAATATCTGCTTCTAACACCAAAACGGAGCTACCTAACAGAACGGTCTTCAATGTGTGCATTCAGCTTACGGAGATAAACTGATGTGTGTTTGCAGGAGTTTCTAAACCCTTTCTGTGAAGAAGTGGAAAACGCATTTTCCCAGCCAAATCCAGGCATTCAAGAAATATCTGGAAATCTCCGTCTAAAACACAAAAAGAACGTATCTTGCAAACTGCTCTGCTGGGTGTTCGCTCAGCTAAGGGAGTTGAATCCGCCTTCAGAATCAGAGAGTGAGAAGCACGGTTCTTCCTGGAGCTGGGTTTCGTTAAACCCGGGTGAATTGGAACAAACGCGGTATTGAGAAATATCTGCTTCTACAACCAAAACGGAGCTACCTAACAGAACGGTCTTCAATGTGTGCATTCAACTTACAAAGTTAAACTGATGTGTGTTTGCAGGAGTTTCTAAACCCTTTCTGTGAAGAAGTGGAAAACGCATTTTCCCAGCCAAATCCAGGCATTCAAGAAATAGCTGGAAATCTCCGTTTAAACACAAAAAATACGTATCTTGCAAACTGCTCTGCTGGGTGTTCGCTAGGCTAAGGGAGTTGAATCCGCCTTCAGAATCAGAGAGTGAGAAGCACGGTTCTTCCAGGAGTTGGGTTTCCTTATACCCGGGTGCATTGGAACAAACGCGGTATTGAGAAATATCTGCTTCTAAAACCAAAACGGAGCTACCTAACAGAACGGTCTTCAATGTGTGCATTCAACTTACGGAGTTAAACTGATGTGTGTTTGCAGGAGTTTCTAAACCCATTCTGTGAAGAAGTGGAAAACGCATTTTCCCAGCCAAATCAAGTCATTCAAGAAATAGCTGGAAATCTCCGTCTAAAACACAAGAAGAACGTATCTTGCAAAATGCTCTGCTGGGTGTTCGCTCAGCTAAGGGAGTTGAATCCGCCTTCAGAATCAGAGAGTGAGAAGCACGGTTCTTCCAGGAGCTGGGTTTCGTTATAACCGGGTGAATTGGAACAAACGCGGTATTGAGAAATATCTGCTTCTAAAACCAAAACGGAGCTACCTAACAGAACGGTCTTCAATGTGTGCATTCAACTTACAAAGTTAAACTGATGTGTGTTTGCAGGAGTTTCAAACCCTTTCTGTGAAGAAGTGGAAAACGCATTTTCCCAGCCAAATCCAGGCATTCAAGAAATAGCTGGAAATCTCCGTCTAAAACACAAAAAGAACGTATCTTGCAAACTGTTCTGCTGGGTGCTCGCTCAGCTAAGGGAGTTGAATCCGCCTTCAGAATCAGAGAGTGAGAAGCACGGTTCTTCCAGGAGCTGGGTTTCGTTATACCCGGGTGAATTGGAACAAACGCGGTATTGAGAAATATCTGCTTCTAAAACCAAAACGGAGGTACCTAACAGAACGGTCTTCAATGTGTGCATTCAACTTACGGAGTTAAACTGATGTGTGTTTGCAGGAGTTTCTAAACCCTTTCTGTGAAGAAGTGGAAAACGCATTTTCCCAGCCAAATCCAGGCATTCAAGAAATAGCTGGAAATCTCCGTCTAAAACACAAAAAGAACGTATCTTGCCAACTGCTCTGCTGGGTGTTCGCTCAGCTAAGGGAGTTGAATCCGCCTTCAGAATCAGAGAGTGAGAAGCACGGTTCTTCCAGGAGCTGGGTTTCGTTATACCCGGGTGCATTGGAACAAACGCGGTATTGAGAAATATCTGCTTCTAAAACGAAAACGGAGCTACCTAACAGAACGGTCTTCAATGTGTGAATTCAACTTATGGAGTTAAACTGATGTGTGTTTGCAGGAGTTTCTAAACCCTTTCTGTGAAGAAGTGGAAAACGCATTTTCCCAGCCAAATCCAGGCATTAAAGAAATAGCTGGAAATCTCCGTCTAAAACACAAAAAGAACGTATCTTGCAAACTGCTCTGCTGAGTGTTCGCTCAGCTAAGGGAGTTGAATCTGCCTTCAGAATCAGAGAGTGAGAAGCACGGTTCTTCCAGAAGCTGGGTTTCGTTATACCCGGGAAAATTGGAACAAATGCGGTATTGAGAAATATCTGCTTCTAAAACCAAAACGGAGCTTCCTAACAGAACGGTCTTTAATGTGTGCATTAAACTTACGGAGTTAAACTGATGTGTGTTTGCAGGAGTTTCTAAACCCTTTCTGTGAAGAAGTGGAAAACGCATTTTCCCAGCCAAATCCAGGCATTCAAGAAATAGCTGGAAATCTCCGTCTTAAACACAAAAAGAACATATCCTGCAAACTGCTCTGCTGGGTGTTCGCTCAGCTAAGGAAGTTGAATCCGCCTTCAGAATCAAAGAGTGAGAAACACGGTTCTTTTAGGAGCTGGGTTTCGTTATACCCGGGTGAATTGGAAAAAACGCGGTAATGAGAAATATCTGCTTCTATAACCAAAACGGAGCTACCTAACAGAACGGTCTTCAATGTGTGCATTCAACTTACGGAGTTAAACTGATGTGTGTTTGCAGGAGTTTCTAAGCCCTTTCTGTGAAGAAGTGGAAAACGCATTTCCTCAGCCAAATCCAGGCATTCAAGACATAGCTGGAAATCTCCGTGTAAAACAAAAAAAGAACGTATCTTGCAAACTGCTCTGCTGTGTGTTCGCTCAGCTAAGGGAGTTGAATCCGCCTTCAGAATCAGAGAGTTAGGAGCACGGTTCTTCCAGGAGCTGGGTTTCGTTATACCCGCGTGAATTGGAAGAAACGCGGTATTGAGAAATATCTGCTTCTAAAACCAAAACGGAGCTACATAACAGAACGGTCTTCAACGTGTGCATTCAACTTGCAGAGTTAAACTGATGTGTGTTTGCAGGAGTTTCTAAACCCTTTCTGTGACGAAGTGGAAAACGCATTTTCCCAGCCAAATCCAGGCGTTCAAGAAATAGCTGGAAATCTCCGTTTAAACACAAAAAGAACGTATCTTGCAAACTGCTCTGCTGGGTGTTCGCTCAGCTAAGGGAGTTTAATCTGCCTTCAAAATCAGAGAGTGAGAAGCACGGTTCTTCCAGGAGCTGGGTTTCGTTATACCCGGGTGAATTGGAACAAACGCGGTATTGAGAAATATCTGCTTCTAAAACCAAAACGGAGCTACCTAACATAACAGTCTTCAATGTGTGCATTTAACTTACGGAGTTAAACTGATGTGTGTTTGCAGGAGTTTCTAAACCCTTTCTGTGAAGAAGTGGAAAACGCATTTTCCCAGCCAAATCAAGTCATTCAAGAAATAGCTGGAAATCTCCGTCTAAAACACAAAAAGAACGTATCTTGCAAACTGCTCTGCTGGGTGTTCGCTCAGCTAAGGGAGTTGAATCCGCCTTCAGAATCAGAGAGTGAGAAGCACGGTTCTTCCAGGAGCTGGGTTTCGTTATACCCGGTGAATTGGAACAAACGCGGTATTGAGAAATATCTGCTTCTAAAACCAAAACGGAGCTACCTAACACAACGGTCTTCAACGTGTGCATTAAACTTGCAGAGTTAAACTGATGTGTGTTAGCAGGAGGTTCGAAACCCTTTCTGTGAAGAAGTGGAAAACGCATTTTCCCAGCCAAATCCAGGCATTTAAGAAATAGCTGGAAATCTCCGTTTAAACACAATAAAAACGTACGGTTCAAACAGCTCTGCTGGGTGTTCGCTCAGCTAAGTGAGTTGAATCCGCCTTCAGAATCACAGAGTGAGAAGCACGGTTCTTCCAGGAGCTGGGTTTCGTTATACTCGGGTGAATTGGAACAAACGCGTTATTGAGAAATATCTGCTTCTAAAAAAAAACGGAGCTACGAAACAGAACGGTCTTCAACGTGTGCATTCCATTTATGGAGTTAAACTTATGTGTGTTTGCAGGAGTTTCTAAACCCTTTCTCTGAAGAAGTGGAAAACGCATTATACCAGCCAAATCGAGTCATTCAAGAAATAGCTGGAAATCTCCGTCTAAAATACAAAGAGAACGTATAATGCAAACTGCTCTGCTGGGTGTTCGCTCAGCCAAGAATGTTGCAACCGCCTTCAGAATCAGAGAGTGAGAAGCACGGTTCTTCCAGGAGCTGGGTTTCGTTATACACGGGTGAATTGGAACAAACGCGGTATTGAGAAATATCTGCTTCTATAACCAAAACGGAGCTACCTAACAGAACGGTCTTCAATGTGTGCACTCAACTTACAAAGTTAAACTGATGTGTGTTTGCAGGAGTTTCTAAACCCTTTCTGTGAAGAAGTGGAAAACGCATTGTCCCAGCCAAATCGATTCATTCAAGAAATAGCTGGAAATCTCCGTCTAAAACACTAAAAGAACGTACCTTTCAAACTGATCTGCTGGGTGTTCGCTCAGCTAAGTGAGTTGAATCCGCCTTCAGAATCAGAGAGTGAGACGCACGGTTCTTCCAGGAGCTGGGTTTCGTTATACCAGGGTGAATTGGAACAAACGCGGTATTGAGAAATATCTGCTTCTAAAACCAAAACGGAGCTACCTAACAGAACGGCCTTCAATATGTGCATTCAACTTACGGAGTTAAACTGATGTGTGTTTGCAGGAGTTCCTAAACTTTTTCTGTGAAGAAGTGGAAAACGCATTTCTTCAGCCAAATCCAGGCATTCAAGAAATAGCTGGAAATCCCCGTCTAAAACACAAAAAGAACGTATCTTGCAAACTGCTCTGCTGGGTGTTCGCTCAGGTAAGTGAGTTGAATCCGCCTTCAGAATCACAGAGTGAGAAGCACGGTTCTTTCAGGAGCTGGGTTTCGTTATACCCGGGTGAATTGGAACAAACGCGGTATTGAGAAATATCTGCTTCTAAAACCAAAACGGAGCTACTTAACAGAACGGTCTTCAACGTGTGCATTAATCTTTCGGAGTTAAACTGATGTGTGTTTGCAGGAGTTTCTAAACCCTTTCTGTGAAGAAGTGGAAAACGCATTTTCCCAGCCAAATCCAGGCATTCAAGAAATAGCTGGAAATCTTCGTTTGAACACAAAAAGAACGTACGTTTCAAACTGCTCTGCTGGGTGTTCGCTCAGCTAAGTGAGTTGAATCCGCGTTCAAAATCACAGAGTGAGAAGCACGGTTCTTCCAGGAGCTGGGTTTCGTTATACCCGGGTGAATTGGAACAAACGCGGTATTGAGAAATATCTGTTTCTAAACCAAAACGGAGCTACCTAACAGAACGGTCTTCAATGTGTGCATTCAACTTACGGAGTTAAACTGATGTGTGTTTGCAGGAGTTTCTAAACCCTTTCTGTGAAGAAGTGGAAAACGCATTTTCCCAGCCAAATCCAGGCATTCAAGAAATAGCTGGAAATCTCCGTCTTAAACACAAAAAGAACGTATCTTGCAAACTGCTCTTCTGGGTATTCGCTCAGCTAAGGGAGTTGAATCCGCCTTCAGAATCAGAGAGTGAGAAGCACGGTTCTTCCAGGAGCTGGGTTTCGTAATACCCGGGTGAATTGGAACAAACGCGGTATTGAGAAATATCTGCTTCTAAAACCAAAACGGAGCTACCTAACAGAACGGTGTTCAATGTGTGCATTCAAATTACGGAGTTAAACTGATGTGTGTTTGCAGGAGTTTCTAAACCCTTTCTGTGAAAAAGTGGAAAACGCATTTTCCGAGCAAAATCCAGGAATTCAAGAAATAGCTGGAAATCTCCGTCTAAAACACAAAAAGAACGTATCTTGCAAACTGCTCTGCTGGGTGTTCGCTCAGCTAAGGGAGTTGAATCCGCCTTCAGAATCAGAGAGTGAGAAGCACGTTTCTTCCAGGAGCTGGGTTTCGTTATACACGGGTGAATTGGAACAAACGCGGTATTGAGAAATATCTGTTTCTAAAACCAAAACGAAGCTACCTAACAGAACGGTCTTCAACGTGTGCATTAAACTTGCCGAGTTAAACTGATGTGTGTTTGCAGGAGTTTCTAAACCCTTTCTGTGAAGAAGTGGAAAACGCATTTTCGCAGCCAAATCCAGGCATTCAAGAAATAGCTGGAAATCTCCGTTTAAACACAAAAAGAACGTATCTTGCAAACTGCTCTGCTGGGTGTTCGCTCAGCTAAGGGAGTTGAATCCGCCTTCAGAATCAGAGAGTGAGAAGCACGGTTCTTCCAGGAGCTGGGTTTCGTTTTACCCGGGTGAATTGAATCAAACGCTGTATTGAGAAATATCTGCTTCTATAACGAAAACGGAGCTACCTAACAAAACGGTCTTCAATGTGTGCATTCAGCTTACAAAGTTAAACTGATGTGTGTTTGCAGGAGTTTCTGAACCCTTTCTGTGAAGAAGTGGAAAACGCATTGTCCCAGCCAAATCAAGTCATTCAAGAAATAGCTGGAAATCTCCGTCTAAAACACAAAAAGAACGTACCTTTCAAACTGATCTGCTTGGTGTTCGCTCAGCTAAGTGAGTTGAATCCGCCTTCAGAATCAGAGAGTGAGAAGCACGGTTCTTCCAGAAGCTGGGTTTCGTTATACACGGGTGAATTGGAACAAACGCGGTATTGAGAAATATCTGCTTCTAAAACCAAAACGGAGCTACCTAAAAGAACGGTCTTCAATTTGTGCATTCAACTTATGGGGTTGAACTGATGTGTGTTTGCAGGAGTTTCTAAACCCTTTCTGTGAAGAACTGGAAAACGCATTTTCCCAGCCAAATCGAGTCATTCAAGAAATAGCTTGAAATCTCCGTCTAAAACACAAAGAGAACGTATCATGCAAACTGCTCTGCTGGGTGTTCGCTCAGCCAAGAAATTTGAAACCGCCTTCAGAATCAGAGAGTGAGAAGCACGGGTCTTCCAGGAGCTGGGTTGCTTTATCCACGGGTGAATTGGAGCAAACGCGGTATTGAGAAATATCTGCTTCTAAAACCAAAACGGAGCTACTAACAGAACGGTCTTCAATGTGTGCATTAAACTTACGGAGTTAAACTGATGTGTGTTTGCAGGAGTTTCTAAACCCTTTCTGTGAACAAGTGGAAAACGCATTTTCCCAGCCAAATCCAGGCATTCAAGAAATAGCTGGAAATCTCCGTCTTAAACACAAAAAGAACGTACCTTTCAAACTGATCTGCTGGGTGTTCGCTCAGCTAAGTGAGTTGAATACGCCTTCAGAATCAGAGAGTGAGAAGCACGGTTCTTCCAGGAGCTGGGTTTCGTTATACCCGGGTGAATTGGAACAAACGCGGTATTGAGAAATATCTGCTTCTATAACCAAAACGGAGCTACCTAACAGAACGGTCTTCAATGTGTGCATTCAACTTAGGGAGTTAAACTGATGTGAGTTTGCAGGAGTTTCTAAACCCTTTTTGTGAAGAAGTGGAAAACGCATTTCCCCAGCCGAATCCAGGCATTCAAGAAATAGCTGCAAATCTCCGTCTAAAACACAAAAAGAACGTATCTTGCAAACTGCTCTGCTGGGTGTTCGCTCAGCTAAGGGAGTTGAATCCGCCTTCAGAATCAGAGAGTGAGAAGCACGGTTCTTCCAGGAGCTGGGTTTGATTATAGCCGGGTGAATTGGAACAAACGCGGTATTGAGAAATATCTGCTTCTAAAACCAAAACGGAGATACCTAAAAGAACGGTCTTCAACGTGTGCATTTAACTTGCAGAGTTAAACTGATGTGTGTTTGCAGGAGTTTCTAAACCCTTTCTGTGAAGAAGTGGAAAACACATTTTCCCAGCCAAATCCAGGCATTCAAGAAATAGCTGGAAATCTCCGTTTAAACACAAAAAGAACGTACGTTTCAAACTGCTCTGCTGGGTGTTCCCTCAGCTAAGGGAGTTGAATCCGCCTTCAGAATCACAGAGTGAGAATCACGGTTCTTCCAGGAGCTAGGTTTCGTTATACCCGGGTGAATTGAAACAAACGCGGTATTGAGAAATATCTGCTTCTAAAACCAAAACGGAGCTACCTAACAGAACGGTCTTCAACGTGTGCATTAAACTTTCGGAGTTAAACTGATGTGTGTTTGCAGGAGTTTCTAAACCCTTTCTGTGAAGAAGTGGAAAACGCATTTTCCCAGCCGAATCCAGGCATTCAAGAAATAGTTAGAAATCTCCGTTTGAACACAAAAAGAACGTATCTTGCAAACTGCTCTGCTGGGTGTTCGCTCAGCTAAGGGAGTTGAATCTGCCTTCAGAATCAGAGAGTGAGAAGCACGGTTCTTCCAGGAGCTGGGTTTCGTTATACCCGGGTGAATTGGAACAAACGCGGTATTGAGAAATATCTGCTTCTAAAACCAAAACGGAGCTACCTAACAGAACGGTCTTCAATGTGTGCATTCATCTTACGGAGTTAAACTGATGTGTGATTGCAGGAGATTCTAAGCCCTTTCTGTGAAGAAGTGGAAAACGCATTTCCCCAGCCAAATACAGGCATTCAAAAAATACCTGGAAATCTCCGTCTAAAACACAAAAAGAACGTATCTTGCAAACTGCTCTGCTGGGTGTTCGCTCAGCTAAGGGAGTTGAATCCGCCTTCAAAATCAGAGAGTGAGAAGCACGGTTCTTCCAGGAGCTGGGTTTCGTTATACCCGGGTGAATTGGAAAAAACGCGGTATTGAGAAATATCTGCTTCTAAAACCAAAACGGAGCTACCTAACAGAACGGTCTTCAACGTGTGCATTAAACTTGCAGAGTTAAACTGATGTGTGTTTGCAGGAGTTTCTAAACCCTTTCTGTGAAGAAGTGGAAAACGCATTTTCCCAGCCTAATCCAGGCGTTCAAGAAATAGTTGGAAATCTCCGTTTAAACACAAAAAGAACGTATCTTGCTAACTGCTCTGCTGGGTGTTCGCTCAGATAAGGGAGTTGAATCCGCCTTCAGAATCAGAGAGTGAGAAGCACGGTTCTTCCAGGAGCTGGGTTTCGTTATACCCGGGTGAATTGGAACAAACGCGGTATTGAGAAATATCTGCTTCTAAAACCAAAACGGAGCTACCTAACAGAACGGTCTTCAATGTGTGCATTCAACTTACGGATTTAAACTGATGTGTGTTTGCAGGAGTTTCTAAGCCCTTTCTGTGAAAAAGTGGAAAATGCATTTTTACAGCCAAATCCAGGCATTCAAGGAATAGCTGGAAATCTCCGTCTAAAACACAAAAAGAACGTATCTTGCAAACTGCTCTGCTGGGTGTTCGCTCAGCTAAGGGAGTTGAATCCGCCTTCAGAATCAGAGAGTGAGAAGCACGGTTCTTCCAGGAGCTGGGTTTCGTTATACCCGGGTGAATTGGAACAAACGCGGTATTGAGAAATATCTGCTCCTAAAACCAAAACGGAGCTACCTAACAGAACGGTCTTCAACGTGTGCATTAATCTTTCGGAGTTAAACTGATGTGTGTTTGCAGGAGTTTCTAAACCCTTTCTGTGAAGAAGTGGAAAACGCATTTTCCCAGGCAAATCCAGGCATTCAAGAAATAGCTGGAAATCTTCGTTTGAACACAAAAAGAACGTACGTTTCAAACTGCTCTGCTGGGTGTTCGCTCAGCTAAGTGAGTTGAATCCGCCTTCAAAATCACAGAGTGAGAAGCACGGTTCTTCCAGGAGCTGGGTTTCGTTATACCCGGGTGAATTGGAACAAACGCGGTATTGAGAAATATCTGTTTCTAAACCAAAACGGAGCTACCTAACAGAACGGTCTTCAATGTGTGCATTCAACTTACGGAGTTAAACTGATGTGTGTTTGCAGGAGTTTCTAAACCCTTTCTGTGAAGAAGTGGAAAACGCATTTTCCCAGCCAAATCCAGGCATTCAAGAAATAGCTGGAAATCTCCGTCTTAAACACAAAAAGAACGTATCTTGCAAACTGCTCTTCGGGGTATTCGCTCAGCTAAGGGAGTTGAATCCGCCTTCAGAATCAGAGAGTGAGAAGCACGGTTCTTCCAGGAGCTGGGTTTCGTTATACCCGGGTGAATTGGAACAAACGCGGTATTGAGAAATATCTGCTTCTAAAACCAAAACGGAGCTACCTAACAGAACGGTGTTCAATGTGTGCATTCAAATTACGGAGTTAAACTGATGTGTGTTTGCAGGAGTTTCTAAACCCTTTCTGTGAAAAAGTGGAAAACGCATTTTCCGAGCAAAATCCAGGAATTCAAGAAATAGCTGGAAATCTCCGTCTAAAACACAAAAAGAACGTATCTTGCAAACTGCTCTGCTGGGTGTTCGCTCAGCTAAGGGAGTTGAATCCGCCTTCAGAATCAGAGAGTGAGAAGCACGTTTCTTCCAGGAGCTGGGTTTCGTTATACACGGGTGAATTGGAACAAACGCGGTATTGAGAAATATCTGCTTCTAAAACCAAAACGAAGCTACCTAACAGAACGGTCTTCAACGTGTGCATTAAACTTGCCGAGTTAAACTGATGTGTGTTTGCAGGAGTTTCTAAACCCTTTCTGTGAAGAAGTGGAAAACGCATTTTCGCAGCCAAATCCAGGCATTCAAGAAATAGCTGGAAATCTCCGTTTAAACACAAAAAGAACGTATCTTGCAAACTGCTCTGCTGGGTGTTCGCTCAGCTAAGGGAGTTGAATCCGCCTTCAGAATCAGAGAGTGAGAAGCACGGTTCTTCCAGGAGCTGGGTTTCGTTTTACCCGGGTGAATTGGATCAAACGCTGTATTGAGAAATATCTGCTTCTATAACGAAAACGGAGCTACCTAACAAAACGGTCTTCAATGTGTGAATTAAACTTGCAGAGTTAAACTGATGTGTGTTTGCAGGAGTTTCTGAACCCTTTCTGTGAAGAAGTGGAAAACGCATTGTCCCAGCCAAATCAAGTCATTCAAGAAATAGCTGGAAATCTCCGTCTAAAACACAAAAAGAACGTACCTTTCAAACTGATCTGCTGGGTGTTCGCTCAGCTAAGTGAGTTGAATCCGCCTTCAGAATCAGAGAGTGAGAAGCACGGTTCTTCCAGAAGCTGGGTTTCGTTATACACGGGTGAATTGGAACAAACGCGGTATTGAGAAATATCTGCTTCTAAAACCAAAACGGAGCTACCTAAAAGAACGGTCTTCAATTTGTGCATTCAACTTATGGGGTTGAACTGATGTGTGTTTGCAGGAGTTTCTAAACCCTTTCTGTGAAGAAGTGGAAAACGCATTTTCCCAGCCAAATCGAGTCATTCAAGAAATAGCTTGAAATCTCCGTCTAAAACACAAAGAGAACGTATCATGCAAACTGCTCTGCTGGGTGTTCGCTCAGCCAAGAAAGTTGAAACCGCCTTCAGAATCAGAGAGTGAGAAGCACGGGTCTTCCAGGAGCTGGGTTGCTTTATCCACGGGTGAATTGGAGCAAACGCGGTATTGAGAAATATCTGCTTCTAAAACCAAAACGGAGCTAATAACAGAACGGTCTTCAATGTGTGCATTAAACTTACGGAGTTAAACTGATGTGTGTTTGCAGGAGTTTCTAAACCCTTTCTGTGAACAAGTGGAAAACGCATTTTCCCAGCCAAATCCAGGCATTCAAGAAATAGCTGGAAATCTCCGTCTTAAACACAAAAAGAACGTACCTTTCAAACTGATCTGCTGGGTGTTCGCTCAGCTAAGTGAGTTGAATACGCCTTCAGAATCAGAGAGTGAGAAGCACGGTTCTTCCAGGAGCTGGGTTTCGTTATACCCGGGTGAATTGGAACAAACGCGGTATTGAGAAATATCTGCTTCTATAACCAAAACGGAGCTACCTAACAGAACGGTCTTCAATGTGTGCATTCAACTTACGGAGTTAAACTGATGTGAGTTTGCAGGAGTATCTAAACCCTTTTTGTGAAGAAGTGGAAAACGCATTTCCCCAGCCGAATCCAGGCATTCAAGAAATAGCTGCAAATCTCCGTCTAAAACACAAAAAGAACGTATCTTGCAAACTGCTCTGCTGGGTGTTCGCTCAGCTAAGGGAGTTGAATCCGCCTTCAGAATCAGAGAGTGAGAAGCACGGTTCTTCCAGGAGCTGGGTTTGGTTATAGCCGGGTGAATTGGAACAAACGCGGTATTGAGAAATATCTGCTTCTAAAACCAAAACGGAGATACCTAAAAGAACGGTCTTCAACGTGTGCATTTAACTTGCAGAGTTAAACTGATGTGTGTTTGCAGGAGTTTCTAAACCCTTTCTGTGAAGAAGTGGAAAACACATTTTCCCAGCCAAATCCAGGCATTCAAGAAATAGCTGGAAATCTCCGTTTAAACACAAAAAGAACGTACGTTTCAAACTGCTCTGCTGGGTGTTCCCTCAGCTAAGGGAGTTGAATCCGCCTTCAGAATCACAGAGTGAGAATCACGGTTCTTCCAGGAGCTAGGTTTCGTTATACCCGGGTGAATTGAAACAAACGCGGTATTGAGAAATATCTGCTTCTAAAACCAAAACGGAGCTACCTAACAGAACGGTCTTCAACGTGTGCATTAAACTTTCGGAGTTAAACTGATGTGTGTTTGCAGGAGTTTCTAAACCCTTTCTGTGAAGAAGTGGAAAACGCATTTTCCCAGCCGAATCCAGGCATTCAAGAAATAGTTAGAAATCTCCGTTTGAACACAAGAAGAACGTATCTTGCAAACTGCTCTGCTGGGTGTTCGCTCAGCTAAGGGAGTTGAATCTGCCTTCAGAATCAGAGAGTGAGAAGCACGGTTCTTCCAGGAGCTGGGTTTCGTTATACCCGGGTGAATTGGAACAAACGCGGTATTGAAAAATATCTGCTTCTAAAACCAAAACGGAGCTACCTAACAGAACGGTCTTCAATGTGTGCATTCATCTTACGGAGTTGAACTGATGTGTGATTGCAGGAGTTTCTAAGCCCTTTCTGTGAAGAAGTGGAAAACGCATTTCCCCAGCCAAATACAGGCATTCAAGAAATACCTGGAAATCTCCGTCTAAAACACAAAAAGAACGTATCTTGCAAACTGCTCTGCTGGGTGTTCGCTCAGCTAAGGGAGTTGAATCCGCCTTCAAAATCAGAGAGTGAGAAGCACGGTTCTTCCAGGAGCTGGGTTTCGTTATACCCGGGTGTATTGGAAAAAACGCGGTATTGAGAAATATCTGCTTCTAAAACCAAAACGGAGCTACCTAACAGAACGGTCTTCAACGTGTGCATTAAACTTGCAGAGTTAAACTGATGTGTGTTTGCAGGAGTTTCTAAACCCTTGCTGTGAAGAAGTGGAAAACGAATTTTCCCAGCCAAATCCAGGCGTTCAAAGAATAGCTGGAAATCTCCGTTTAAGCACAAAAAGAACGTATCTTGCAAACTGCTCTGCTGGTTGTTCGCTCAGCTAAGGAAGTTGAATCCGCCTTCAGAATCAGAGAGTGAGAAGCACGGTTCTTCCAGGAGCTGGGTTTCGTTATACCCAAGTGAATTGGAACAAACGCGGTATTGAGAAATATCTGCTTCTAAAACCAAAACGGAGCTACCTAACAGAACGGTCTTCAACGTGTGCATTAAACTTGCAGAGTTAAACTGATGTGTGTTTGCAGGAGTTTCTAAACCCTTTCTGTTAAGAAGTGGAAAACGCATTTTCCCAGCCTAATCCAGGCGTTCAAGAAATAGTTGGAAATCTCCGTTTAAACACAAAAAGAACGTATCTTGCTAACTGCTCTGCTGGGTGTTCGCTCAGATAAGGGAGTTGAATCCGCCTTCAGAATCAGAGAGTGAGAAGCACGGTTCTTCCAGGAGCTGGGTTTCGTTATACCCGGGTGAATTGGAACAAACGCGGTATTGAGAAATATCTGCTTCTAAAACCAAAACGGAGCTACCTAACAGAACGGTCTTCAATGTGTGCATTCATCTTACGGATTTAAACTGATGTGTGTTTGCAGGAGTTTCTAAGCCCTTTCTGTGAAGAAGTGGAAAATGCATTTTTACAGCCAAATCCAGGCATTCAAGGAATAGCTGGAAATCTCCGTCTAAAACACAAAAAGAACGTATCTTGCAAACTGCTCTGCTGGGTGTTCGCTCAGCTAAGGGAGTTGAATCCGCCTTCAGAATCACAGAGTAAGAAGCACGGTTCTTCCAGGAGCTGGGTTTCGTTATACCCGGGTGAATTGGAACAAACGCGGTATTGAGAAATATCTGCTTCTAAAACCAAAACGGAGCTACCTAACAGAACGGTCTTCAATGTGTGCATTCATCTTACGGAGTTAAACTGATGTGTGTTTGCAGGAGTTTCTATGACCTCTCTGTGAAGAAGTGGAAAACGCATTTCCCCAGCCAAATCCAGGCGTTCAAGAAATACCTGGAAATCTCCGTCTAAAACACAAAAAGAACGTATCTTGCAAACTGCTCTGCTGGGTGTTCGCTCAGCTAAGGGAGTTGAATCCGCCTTCCAAATCAGAGAGTGAGAAGCACGGTTCTTCCAGGAGCTGGGTTTCGTTATACCCGGGTGAATTGGAACAAACGCGGTATTGAGAAATATCTGCTTCTAAAACCAAAACGGAGCTACCTAACAAAACGGTCTTCAACGTGTGCATTAAACTTGCAGAGTTAAACTGATGTGTGTTTGCAGGAGTTTCTAAACACTTTCTGTGAATAAGTGGAAAACGCATTTTCCCAGCCACATCCAGGCGTTCGAGAAATAGCTGGAAATCTCCGTTTAAACACAAAAAGAACGTATCTTGCAAACTGCTCTGCTGGGTGTTCGCTCAGAAAAGAAAGTTGAATCCGCCTTCAGCATCAGAGAGTCAGAAGCGCGGTTCTTCCATGAGCTGTGTTTGGTTATACCCGTGTGAATGGGACAAACGCGATATTGAGAAATATCTTCTTATAAAACCAAAACGGAGCTACATAACAGAACGGTCTTCAACGTGTGCATTCAACGTGTGGAGTTAATCTGATGTGTGTTTGCAGGAGTTTCTAAACCCTTTCTGTGAAGAAGTGGAAAACGCATTTTCCCAGCCAAATCCAGGCATTCAAGAAATAGCTGGAAATCTCCGTTTAAACACAAAAAGAACGTACGTTTCAAACTGCTCTGCTGGGTGTTCCCTCAGCTAAGGGAGTTGAATCCGCCTTCAGAATCACAGAGTGAGAATCACGGTTCTTCAAGGAGTTTCCTTATACCCGGGTGAATTGGAACAAATGCGGTATTGAGAAATATCTGCTTCTAAAACCAAAACGGAGCTACCTAACAGAACGGTCTTCAACGTGTGCATTAAACTTGCACAGTTAAACTGATGTGTGTTTGCAGGAGTTTCTAAACCCTTTCTGTGAAGAAGTGGAAAACGCATTTTCCCAGCCAAATCCAGGCGTTCAAGAAATAGCTGGAAATCTCCGTCTAAAACACAAAAAGAACGTATCTTGCAAACTGCTCTGCTGGGTGTTCGCCCAGCTAAGGGAGTTGAATCCGCCTTCAGAATCAGAGAGTGAGAAGCACGGTTCTTCCAGGAGCTGGGTTTCGTTATACCCGGGTGAATTGGAACAAACGCGGTATTGAGAAATATCTGTTCTAAAACCAAAACGGAGCTACCTAACAGAACGGTCCTCAATGTGTGCATTCAACTTATGAAGTTAAACTGATATGTGTTTGCATGAGTTTCTAAACACTTTCTGTGAAGAAGTGGAAAACGCATTTTCACAGCCACATCCAGGCATTCAAGAAATAGCTGGAAATCTCCGTCTAAAACACAAAGAGAACGTATCATGCAAACTGCTCTGCTGGGTGTTCGCTCAGCTAAGGGAGTTGAATCTGCCTTCAGAATCAGAGAGTGAGAAGCACGGTTCTTCCAGGAGCTGGGTTTCGTTATACACAAGTGAATTGGAACAAACGCGGTATTGAGAAATATCTGCTTCTAAAACCAAAACAGAGCTACCTAACAGAACGGTCTTCAATGTGTGCATTCACCTTACGGAGTTAAACTGATGTGTGATTGCAGGAGTTTCTAAGCCCTTTCTGTGAAGAAGTGGAAAACGCATTTCCCCAGCCAAATACAGGCATTCAAGAAATACCTGGAAATCTCTGTCTAAAACACAAAAAGAACGTATCTTGCAAACTGCTCTGCTGGGAGTTCGCTCAGCTAAGGGAGTTTAATCCGCCTTCAAAATCAGAGAGTGAGAAGCACGGTTCTTCCAGGAGCTGGGTTTCGTTATACCCGGGTGAATTGGAAAAAACGCGGTATTGAGAAATATCTGCTTCTAAAACCAAAACGGAGCTACCTAACAGAACGGTCTTCAACGTGTGCATTAAACTTGCAGAGTTAAACTTATGTGTGTTTGCAGGAGTTTCTAAACCCTTGCTGTGAAGAAGTGGAAAACGAATTTTCCCAGCCAAATCCAGGCGTTCAAAGAATAGCTGGAAATCTCCGTTTAAGCACAAAAAGAACGTATCTTGCAAACTGTTCTGCTGGGTGTTCACTCAGCTAAGGGAGTTGAATCCGCCTTCAGAATCAGAGAGTGAGAAGCACGGTTCTTCCAGGAGCTGGGTTTCGTTATACCCGGGTGAATTGGAACAAACGCGGTATTGAGAAATATCTGCTTCTAAAACCAAAACGGAGCTACCTAACAGAACGGTCTTCAATGTGTGCATTCATCTTACGGATTTAGCTGATGTGCGTTTGCAGGAGTTTCTAAGCCCTTTCTGTGAAGAAGTGGAAAACGCATTTTCCCAGCCAAATCCAGGCATTCAAGAAATAGCTGGAAATCTCCGTCTTAAACACAAAAAGAACGTATCTTGCAAACTGCTCTGCTGGGTGTTCGCTCAGCTAAGGGAGTTGAATCCGCCTTCAGAATCAGAGAGTGAGAAGCACGGTTCTTCCAGGAGCTGGGTTTCGTTATACCCGGGTGAATTGGAACAAACGCGGTATTGAGAAATATCTGCTTCTAAAACCAAAACGGAGCTACCTAACAGAACGGTCTTCAATGTGTGCATTAAACTTACGGAGTTAAACTGATGTGTGTTTGCAGGAGTTTCTAAACCCTTTCTGTGAAGAAGTGGAAAACGCATTTTCCCAGCCAAATCCAGGCATTCAAGGAATAGCTTGAAATCTCCGTCTTAAACACAAAAAGAACGTATCTTGCATACTGCTCTGCTGGGTGTTCCCTCAGCTAAGGGAGTTGAATCCGCCTTCAGAGTCAGAGAGTGAGAAGCACGGTTCTTCCAGGAGCTGGGTTTCGTTATACATGGGTGAATTGGAACAAACGCGGTATTGAGAAATATCTGCTTCTAAAACCAAAACGGAGCTACCTAACAGAACGGTCTTCAATGTGTGCATCAACTTACGGAGTTAAACTGATGTGTGTTTGCAGGAGTTTCTAAACCCTTTCTGTGAAGAAGTGGAAAACGCATTTCCCAAGCCAAATCCAGGCATTCAAGAAATAGCTGGAAATCTCCGGCTAAAACACAAAAAGAACGTATCTTGCAAACTGCTCTGCTGGGTGTTCGCTCAGCTAA
Source organism: Callithrix jacchus (assembly GCF_049354715.1). Classification (NCBI taxonomy): domain Eukaryota; kingdom Metazoa; phylum Chordata; class Mammalia; order Primates; family Cebidae; genus Callithrix; species Callithrix jacchus. The sequence goes on from NC_133518.1 coordinate 3,557,924, forward strand.
GGTAGTTGAATCCGCCTTCAGAATCAGAGAGTGAGAAGCACGGTTCTTCCAGGAGCTGGGTTTCGTTATACCCGGGTGAATTGGAACAAACGCGGTATTGAGAAATATCTGCTTCTAAAACCAAAACGGAGCTACCTAACAGAACGGTCTTCAACGTGTGCATTAGACGTGCAGAGTTAAATTGATGTGTGTTTGCAAGAGTTTCTAAACCCTTTCTGTGAAGAAGTGGAAAACGCATTTTCCCAGCCAAATCCAGGCGTTCAATAAATAGCTGGAAATCTCCGTTTAAACACAAAAAGAACGTATCTTGCAAACTGCTCTGCTGGGTGTTCGCTCAGATAAGAGTGTTAAATCCGCCTTCAGAATCAGAGAGTGAGAAGCACGGTTCTTCCAGGAGCTGGGTTTCGTTATACCCGGGTGAATTGGAACAAACGCGCTATTGAGAAATATCTGCTTCTAAAACCAAAACGGAGCTACCTAATTGAACGTTCTTCAATGTGTGCATTCATCTTACGGAGTTAAACTGATGTGTGTTTGCAGGAGTTTCTAAGCCCTTTCTGTGAAAAAGTGGAAAACGCATTTCCCCAGCCAAATCCAGGCATTCAAGAAATAGCTGGAAATCTCCGTCTAAAACACAAAAAGAACGTATCTTGCAAACTGCTCTGCTGGGTGGTCGCTCAGCTAAGGGAGTTGAATCCGCCTTCAGAATCAGAGAGTGAGAAGCACGGTTCTTCCAGGAGCTGGGTTTTGTTATACCCGGGTGAATTGGAACAAACGCGTTATTGAGAAATATCTGCTTCTAAAACAAAAACGGAGCTACCTAACAGAACGGTCTTCAACGTGTGAATTAAACTTGCAGAGTTAAACTGATGTGTGTTTGCAGGAGTTTCTAAACACTTTCTGTGAAGAAGTGGAAAACGCATTTTCCCAGCCAAATCCAGGCGTTCAAGAAATAGCTGGAAATCTCCGTTTAAACACAAAAAGAACGTATCTTGCAAACTGCTCTGCTGGGTGTTCGCTCAGATAAGGGAGTGGAATCCGCCTTCAGCATCAGAGAGTGAGAAGCACGGTTCTTCCATGAGCTGTGTTTCGTTATACCCGGGTGAATGGGACAAACGCGATATTGAGAAATATCTTCTTATAAAACCAAAACGGAGCTATATAACAGAACGGTCTTCAACGTGTCCATTCAACGTGTGGAGTTAAACTGATGTGTGTTTGCAGGAGTTTATAAACCCTTTGTGTGAAGAAGTGGAAAACGCATTTTCCCAGCCAAATCCAGGCATTCAAGAAATAGCTGGAAATCTCCGTTTAAACACAAAAAGAACGTACGTTTCAAACTGCTCTGCTGGGTGTTCCCTCAGCTAAGGGAGTTGAATCCGCCTTCAGCATCAGAGAGTGAGAAGCACGTGTCTTCCATGAGCTGTGTTTGGTTATACCCGGGTGAATGGGACAAACGCGATATTGAGAAATATCTTCTTATAAAACGAAAACGGAGCTACATAACAGAACGGTCTTCAACGTGTGCATTCAACGTGTGGAGTTAAACTGATGTGTGTTTGCAGGAGTTTCTAAACCCTTTCTGTGAAGAAGTGGAAAACGCATTTTCCCAGCCAAATCCAGGCATTCAAGACATAGCTGGAAATCTCCGTTTAAACACAAAAAAAACGTACGTTTCAAACTGCTCTGCTGGGTGTTCCCTCAGCTAAGGGAGTTGAATCCGCCTTCAGAATCACAGAGTGAGAAGCACGGTTCTTCATGAGGCTGGGTTTCGTTATACCCGGGTGAATTGGAACAAACGCTGTGTTGAGAAATATCTGCTTCTATAACCAAAACGGAGCTACCTAACAGAACGGTCTTCAATGTGTGCATTCAACTTACAGAGTTAAACAGATGTGTGTTTGCAGGAGTTTCTAAACTCTTTCTGTGAAGAAATGGAAAACGCATAGTCCCAGCCAAATCAAGTCATTCAAGAAATAGCTTGAAATCTCCGTCTAAAACACAAAAAGAACGTACCTTTCAAACTGATCTGCTGGGTGTTCGCTCATCTAAGTGAGTTGAATCCGCCTTCAGAATCAGAGAGTGAGAAGCACGGTTCTTCCAGGAGCTGGGTTTCGTTATACCCGGGTGAATTGGAAGAAATGCGGTATTGAGAAATATCTGCTTCTAAAACCAAAACGGAGCTACCTAACAGAACGGTCTTCAACGTGTGCATTAAACCTGCAGAGTTAAACTGATGTGTGTTTGCAGGAGTTTCTAAACCCTTTCTGTGAAGAAGTGGAAAACGCATTTTCCCAGCCAAATCCAGGCGTTCAAGAAATAGCTGGAAATCTCCGTTTAAACACAAAAAGAACGTATCTTGCAAACTGCTCTGCTGGGTGTTCGCTCAGCTAAGGGAGTTTAATCCGCCTTCAGAATCAGAGAGTGAGAAGCACGGTTCTTCCAGGAGCTGGGTTTCGTTATACCCGGGTGAATTGGAACAAACGCGGTATTGAGAAATATCTGCTTCTAAAACCAAAACGGAGCTACCTAACAGAACGGTCTTCAACGTGTGCATTAGACTTGCAGAGTTAAACTGATGTGTGTTTGCAGGAGTTTCTAAACCCTTTCTGTGAAGAAGTGGAAAACGCGTTTTCCCAGCCAAATCCAGGCGTTCAAGAAATAGTTGGAAATCTCCGTTTAAACACAAAAAGAACGTATCTTGCAAACTGCTCTGCTGGGTGTTCGCTCAGATAAGAGAGTTGAATCCGCCTTCAGAATCAGAGAGTGAGAAGCACGGTTCTTCCAGGAGCTGGGTTTCGTTATACCCGGGTGAATTGGAACAAACGCGGTATTGAGAAATATCTGCTTCTAAAACCAAAACGGAGCTACCTAATTGAACGGTCTTCAATGTGTGCATTCATCTTACGGAGTTAAACTGATGTGTGTTTGCAGGAGTTTCTAAGCCCTTTCTGTGAAGAAGTGGAAAACACATTTCCCCAGCCAAATTTAGGCATTCAAGAAATAGCTGGAAATCTCCGTCTAAAACACAAAAAGAACGTATCTTGCAAACTGCTCTGCTGGGTGTTCGCTCAGCTAAGGGAGTTGAATCCGCCTTCAGAATCAGAGAGTGAGAAGCACGGTTCTTCCAGGAGCTGGGTTTCGTTATACCCGGGTGAATTGGAACAAACGCGGTATTGAGAAATATCTGCTTCTAAAACCAAAACGGAGCTACCTAACAGAACGGTCTTCAACGTGTGCATTAAACTTGCAGAGTTAAACTGATGTGTGTTTGCAGGAGTTTCTAAACACTTTCTGTGAAGAAGTGGAAAACGCATTTTCCCAGCCACATCCAGGCGTTCAAGAAATAGCTGGAAATCTCCGTTTAAACACAAAAAGAACGTATCTTGCAAACTGCTCTGCTGGGTGTTCGCTCAGATAAGGGAGTTGAATCCGCCTTCAGCATCAGAGAGTGAGAAGCACGGTTCTTCCATGAGATGTGTTTGGTGATACCCGGGTGAATGGGAAAAACGCGATATTGAGAAATATCTTCTTATAAAACGAAAACGGAACTACATAACAGAACGGTCTTCAACGTGTGCATTCAACGTGTGGAGTTAAACTGATGTGTGTTTGGAGGAGTTTCTAAACCCTTTCTGTGAAGAAGTGGAAAACGCATTTTCCCAGCCAAATCCAGGCATTCAAGACATAGCTGGAAATCTCCGTTTAAACACAAAAAGAACGTACGTTTCAAACTGCTCTGCTGGGTGTTCCCTCAGCTAAGGGAGTTGAATCCGCCTTCTGAATCAGAGAGTGAGAAGCACGGTTCTTCCAGGAGCTGGGTTTCGTTATACCGGGTGAATTGGAACAAACGGGGTATTGAGAAATATCTGCTTCTAAAACCATAATGGAGCTACCTAACAGAACGGTCTTCAACGTGTGCATTCCATTTACGAAGTTAAACTGATGTGTGTTTGCAGGAGTTTCTAAACCCTTTCTGTGAAGAAGTGGAAAACGCATTTTCCCAGCCAAATTCAGGCGTTCAAGAAATAGCTGGAAATCTCCGTTTAAACACAAAAAGAACGTATCTTGCAAACTGCTCTGCTGGGTGTTCGCTCAGGTAAGGGAGTTGAATCCGCCTTCAGAATCAGAGAGTGAGAAGCACGGTTCTTCCAGGAGCTGGGTTTCGTTATACCCGGGTGAATTGGATCAAACGCTGTATTGAGAAATATCTGCTTCTATAACCAAAACGGAGCAACCTAACAGAACGGTCTTCAATGTGTGCATTCAACTTACGGAGTTAAACTGATGTGTGTTTGCAGGAGTTTCTAAACTCTGTCTGTGAAGAAGTGGAAAACGCATAGTCTCAGCCAAATCAATCATTCAAGAAATAGCTGGAAATCTCCGTCTAAAACACAAAAAGAACGTACCTTTCAAACTGATCTGCTGGGTGTTCGCTCATCTAAGTGAGTTGAATCCGCCTTCAGAATCAGAGAGTGAGAAGCACGGTTCTTCCAGGAGCTGGGTTTCATTATACCCGGGTGAATTGGAACAAACGCGGTATTGAGAAATATCTGCTTCTAAAACCAAAACGGAGCTACCTAACAGAACGGTCTTCAATGTGTGCATTCATCTTACGGAGTTAAACTGATGTGTGTTTGCAGGAGTTTCTAAGCCCTTTCTGTGAAGAAGTGGAAAACGCATTTCCCCAGCCAAATCCAGGCATTCAAGAAATAGCTGGAAATCTCCGTCTAAAACACAAAAAGAATGTATCTTGCAAACTTCTCTGCTGGATGTTCGCTCAGCTAAGGGAGTTGAATCCGCCTTCAAAATCAGAGAGTGAGAAGCACGGTTTTTCCAGGAGCTGGGTTTTGTTATACCCGGGTGAATTGGAACAAACGCGGTATTGAGAAATATCTGCTTCTAAGACCAAAACGGAGCTACTTAACAGAACGGTCTTCAACGTGTGCATTAAACTTGCCGAGTTAAACTGATGTGTGTTTGCAGGAGTTTCTAAACCCTTTCTGTGAAGAAGTGGAAAACGCATTTTCCCAGCCAAATCCAGGCGTTAAAGAAATAGCTGGAAATCTCCGTTTAAACACGAAAAGAACGTATCTTGCAAACTGCTCTGCTGGGTGTTCGCACAGCTAAGGGAGTTGAATCCGCCTTCAGAATCAGAGAGTGAGAAGCACGGTTCTTCCAGGAGCTGGGTTTCGTTATACCCGGGTGAATTGGAACAAACACGGTATTGAGAAATATCTGCTTCTAAAACCAAAACGGAGCTACCTAACAGAACGGTCTTCAACGTGTGCATTAAACTTGCAGAGTTAAACTGATGTGTGTTTGCAGGAGTTTCTAAATTCTTTCTGTGAAGAAGTGGAAAACGCATTTTCCCAGCCAAATCAAGGCGTTCAAGAAATATCGGGAAATCTCCGTTTAAACACAAAAAGAACGTATCTTGCAAACTGCTCTGCTGGGTGTTCGCTCAGATAAGGGAGTTGAATCCGCCTTCAGAATCAGAGAGTGAGAAGCACGGTTCTTCCAGGAGCTGGGATTCGTTATACCCGGGTGAATTGGAACAAATGCTGTGTTGAGAAATATCTGCTTCTATAACCAAAACGGAGCTACCTAACAGAACGGTGTTCAATGTGTGCATTCAACTTACGGAGTTAAACTGATGTGTGTTTGCAGGAGTTTCTAAACTCTTTCTGTGAAGAAGTGGAAAACGCATAGTCCCAGCCAAATCAAGTCATTCACGAAATAGCTGGAAATCTCCGTCTAAAACACAAAAAGAACGTACCTTTCAAACTGATCTGCTGGGTGTTCGCTCATCTAAGTGAGTTGAATCCGCCTTCAGAATCAAAGAGTGAGAAGCACGGTTCTTCAAGGAGCTGGGTTTCGTTATAACCGGGGGAATTGGAACAAACGCGGTATTGAGAAATATCTGCTTCTAAAACCAAAACGGAGCTACCTAACAGAACGGTCTTCAACGTGTGCATTCAACTTGCAGAGTTAAACTGATGTGTGTTAGCAGGAGTTTCTAAACTCTTTCTGTGAAGAAGTGGAAAACGCATTTTCCAGCCAAATCCAGGCGTTCAAGAAATAGCTGGAAATCTCCGTTTAAACACAAAAAGAACGTATCTTGCAAACTGCTCTGCTGGGTGTTCGCTCAGCTAAGGGAGTGGAATCCGCCTTCAGAATCAGAGAGTGAGAAGCACGGTTCTTCCAGGAGCTGGGTTTCATTATACCCGGTTGAATTGGAACAAACGCGGTATTGAGAAATATCTGCTTCTAAAACCAAAACGGAGCTACCTAACAGAACGGTCTTCAATGTGTGCATTTATCTTACGGAGTTTAACTGTTGTGTGTTTCCAGGAGTTTCTAAGCCCTTTCTGTGAATAAGTGGAAAACGCATGTCCCCAGCCAAATCCAGGCATTCAAGAAATAGCTGGAAATCTCCGTCTAAAACACAAAAAGAACGTATCTTGCAAACTGCTCTGCTGGGTGTTCGCTCAGCTAAGCGAGTTGAATCCTCCTTCAGAATCAGAGAGTGAGAAGCACGGCTCTTCCAGGAGCTGGGTTTCGTTATACCCGGGTGAATTGGAACAAACGCGGTATTGAGAAATATCTGCTTCTACAACCAAAACGGAGCTACCTAACAGAACGGTCTTCAAAGTGTGCATTAAACTTGCAGAGTTAAACTGATGTGTGTTTGCAGGAGTTTCTAAACCCTTTCTGTGAAAAAGTGGAAAACGCATTTTCCCAGCCACATCAAGTCATTCAAGAAATAGCTGGAAATCTCCGTCTAAAACACAAATAGAACGTATCTCGCAAACTGCTCTGCTGGGTGTTCGCTCAGCTAAGGGAGTTGAATTCGCCTTCTGAATCAGAGAGTGAGAAGCACGGTTCTTCCAGGAGCTGGGTTTCGTTATACCCGGGTGAATTGGAACAAACGCGGTATTGAGAAATATCTGCTTCTAAAACGAAAACGGAGCTACCTAACAGAACGGTCTTCAATGTGTGCATTCATCTTACTGAGTTTAACTGATGTGTGTTTGCAGGAGTTTCTAAGTTCTTTCTGTGAAAAAGTGGAAAACGCATTTTCCCAGCCAAATCGAATCATTCAAGAAATAGCTGGAAATCTCCGTCTAAAGCACAAAAAGAACGTATCTTGCAAACAGCTCTGCTGGGTGTTCGCTCAGCTAAGGGAGTTGAATCCGCCTTCAGAATCAGAGAGTGAAAAGCATGGTTCTTCCAGGAGCTGGGTTTCGTTATACCCGGGTGAATTGCAACAAACGCGGTATTGAGAAATATATGCTTCTTAAACCAAAACGGAGCTACCTAACAGAACGGTCTTCAATGTGTGCATTCAACTTACGGAGTTAAACTGATGTGTGTTTGCAGGAGTTTCTAAACCCTTTCTGTGAAGAAGTGGAAAACGCATTTTCGCAGCCAAATCAAGTCATTCAAGAAATAGCTGGAAATCTCCGTCTAAAACACAAAAAGAACGTATCTTGCAAACTGCTCTGCTGGGTGTTAGCTCAGCTAAGGGAATTGAATCCGCCTTCAGAATCAGAGAGTGAGAAGCACGGTTCTTCCAGGAGCTGGGTTTCGTTATACCCGGGTGAATTGGAACAAACGCGGTATTGAGAAATATCTGCTTCTAAAACCAAAACAGAGCTACCTAACCGAACGGTCTTCAACGTGTGCATTAAACTTGCAGAGTTAAACTGATGTGTGTTTGCAGGAGTTTCTAAACCCTTTCTGTGAGGAAGTGGAAAACGCATTTTCCCAGCCAAATCCAGTAATTCAAGAAATAGCTGGAAATCTCCGTTTAAACACAAAAAGAACGTACGTTTCAAACTGCTCTGCTGGGTTTTCGCTCAGCTAAGTGTGTTGAATCCGCCTTCAGAATCACAGAGTGAGAAGCACGGTTCTTCCAGGAGCTGGGTTTCGTTATACCCGGGTGAATTGGAACAAACGCGGTATTGAGAAATATCTGCTTCTAAAATCAAAACGGAGCTACCTAACAGAACGGTCTTCAATGAGTGCATTCAACGTACGGAGTTAAACTGATGTGTGTTTGCAGGAGTTTCTAAACCCTTTCTGTGAAGAAGTGGAACACGCATTTTCCCAGCCAAATACAGGCTTTCAAGAAATAGCTGGAAATCTCCGTCTAAAACACAAAAAGAACGTATCTTGCAAACTGCCCTTCTGGGTGTTCGCTAAGCTAAGGGAGTTGAATCCGCCTTCAGAATCAGAGAGTGAGAAGCACGGTGCTTCCAGGAGCTGGGTTTCGTTATACCCGGGTGAATTGGAACAAACGCGGTATTGAGAAATATCTGCTTCTGAAACCAAAACGGAGCTACCTAACAGAACGGTCTTCAATGTGTGCATTCAACTTATGGAGTTAAACTGATGTGTGTTTGCAGGAGTTTCTAAACCCTTTCTGTGAAGAAGTGGAAAACGCATAATTTCAGCCAAATCGAGTCATTCAAGAAATAGCTGGAAATCTCCGTCTAAAACACAAAAAGAACGTATCTTGCAAACTGCTCTTCTGGGTGTTCGCTCAGCTAAGGGAGTTGAATCCGCCTTCAGAATCAGAGAGTGAGATGCACGGTTCTTCCAGGAGCTGGGTTTCGTTATACCCGGGTGAATTGGAACAAACGCTGTGTTGAGAAATATCTGCTTCTATAGCCAAAACGGAGCATCATAACAGAACGGTCTTCAACGTGTGCATTAAACTTGCAGAGTTCAACTGATGTGTGTTTGCAGGAGTTTCTAAACCCTTTCTGTGAAGAAGTGGAAAACGCATTTCCCCAGCCAAATCCAGGCGTTCAAGAAATAGCTGGAAATCTCCGTTTAAACACAAAAAGAACGTATCTTGCAAACTGCTCTGCTGGGTGTTCGCTCAGCTAAGGGAGTTGAATCCGCCTTCAGAATCAGAGAGTGAGAAGCACGGTTCTTCCAGGAGCTGGGTTTCGTTATACCCGGGTGAATTGGAACAAAGGGGTATAGAGAAATATCTGCTTCTAAAACCAAAACGGAGCTACCTAACAGAACGGTCTTCAACGCGTGCATTAAACTTGCAGAGTTAAACTGATGTGTGTTTGCAGGAGTTTCTAAACCCTTTCTGTGAAGAAGTGGAAAACGCATTTTCCCAGCCAAATCCAGGCGTTCAAGAAATAGCTGGAAATCTCCGTTTAAACACAAAAAGAACGTATCTTGCAAACTGCTCTGCTGGGTGTTCGCTCAGATAAGGGAGTTGAATCCGCCTTCAGAATCAGAGAGTGATAAGCACGGTTCTTCCAGGAGCTGGGTTTCGTTATAACCGGGTGAATTGGAACAAACGCTGTGTTGAGAAATATCTGCTTCTATAACCAAACTGGAGCTACATAACAGAACGGTCTTCAACGTGTGCATTCAACGTGTGGAGTTAAACTGATGTGTGTTTGCCAGAGTTTCTAAACCCTTTCTGTGAAGAAGTGGAAAACGCATTTTCCAAGCCAAATCCAGGCATTCAAGAAATAGCTGGAAATCTCCGTTTAAACACAAAAAGAACGTACGTTTCAAACTGCTCTGCTGGGCGTTCCCTCAGCTAAGGGAGTTGAATCCGCCTTCAGAATCACAGAGTGAGAAGCACGTTTCTTCCAGGAGCTGCGTTTCGTTATATCCGGGAAAATTGGAACGAACCCGGTATTGAGAAATATCTGCTTCTAAAACCAAAACGGAGCTACCTAACAGAACGGTCTTCAATGTGTGCATGTAACTTACGGAGTTAAACTGATGTGTGTTTGCAGGAGTTTCTAAACCCTTTCTGTGAAGAAGTGGAAAACGCATTTTCCCAGCCAAATCCATGCATTCAAGAAATAGCTGGAAATCTCTGTCTAAAACACAAAAAGAACGTATCTTGCAAACCGCTCTGCTGGGTGTTCGCTCAGCTAAGGGAGTTGAATCCGCCTCCAGAATCAGAGAGTTAGAAGCACGGTTCTTCCAGGAGCTGGGATTCGTTATACCCGGGTGAATTGGAACAAATGCTGTGTTGAGAAATATCTGCTTCTATAACCAAAACGGAGCTACCTAACAGAACGGTGTTCAATGTGTGCATTCAACTTACGGATTTAAACTGATGTGTGTTTGCAGGAGTTTCTAAACTCTTTCTGTGAAGAAGTGGAAAACGCATAGTCCCAGCCAAATCAAGTCATTCACGAAATAGCTGGAAATCTCCGTCTAAAACACAAAAAGAACGTACCTTTCAAACTGATCTGCTGGGTGTTCGCTCATCTAAGTGAGATGAATCCGCCTTCAGAATCAGAGAGTGAGAAGCACGGTTCTTCCAGGAGCTGGGTTTCATTATACCCGGGTGAATTGGAACCAACGCGGTATTGAGAAATATCTGCTTCTAAAACCAAAACGGAGCTACCTAACAGAACGGTCTTCAATGTGTGCATTCATCTTACGGAGTTAAACTGATGTGTGTTTGCAGGAGTTTCTAAGCCCTTTCTGTGAAGAAGTGGAAAACGCATTTCCCCAGCCAAATCCAGGCATTCAAGAAATAGCTGGAAATCTCCGTCTAAAACACAAAAAGAATGTATCTTGCAAACTTCTCTGCTGGATGTTCGCTCAGCTAAGGGAGTTGAATCCGCCTTCAAAATCAGAGAGTGAGAAGCACGGTTCTTCCAGGAGCTGGGTTTTGTTATACCCGGGTGAATTGGAACAAACGCCGTATTGAGAAATATCTGCTTCTAAGACCAAAACGGAGCTACCTAACAGAACGGTCTTCAACGTGTGCATTAAACTTGCCGAGTTAAACTGATGTGTGTTTGCAGGAGTTTCTAAACCCTTTCTGTGAAGAAGTGGAAAACGCATTTTCCCAGCCAAATCCAGGCGTTCAAGAAATAGCTGGAAATCTCCGTTTAAACACGAAAAGAACGTATCTTGCAAACTGCTCTGCTGGGTGTTCGCACAGCTAAGGGAGTTGAATCCGCCTTCAGAATCAGAGAGTGAGAAGCACGGTTCTTCCAGGAGCTGGGTTTCGTTATACCCGGGTGAATTGGAACAAACACGGTATTGAGAAATATCTGCTTCTAAAACCAAAACGGAGCTACCTAACAGAACGGTCTTCAACGTGTGCATTAAACTTGCAGAGTTAAACTGATGTGTGTTTGCAGGAGTTTCTAAATTCTTTCTGTGAAGAAGTGGAAAACGCATTTTCCCAGCCAAATCAAGGCGTTCAAGAAAAAGCGGGAAATCTCCGTTTAAACACAAAAAGAACGTATCTTGCAAACTGCTCTGCTGGGTGTTCGCTCAGATAAGGGAGTTGAATCCGCCTTCAGAATCAGAGAGTGAGAAGCACGGTTCTTCCAGGAGCTGGGATTCGTTATACCCGGGTGAATTGGAACAAATGCTGTGTTGAGAAATATCTGCTTCTATAACCAAAACGGAGCTACCTAACAGAACGGTGTTCAATGTGTGCATTCAACTTACGGAGTTAAACTGATGTGTGTTTGCAGGAGTTTCTAAACTCTTTCTGTGAAGAAGTGGAAAACGCATAGTCCCAGCCAAATCAAGTCATTCACGAAATAGCTGGAAATCTCCGTCTAAAACACAAAAAGAACGTACCTTTCAAACTGATCTGCTGGGTGTTCGCTCATCTAAGTGAGTTGAATCCGCCTTCAGAATCAAAGAGTGAGAAGCACGGTTCTTCCAGGAGCTGGGTTTTGTTATAACCGGGGGAATTGGAACAAACGCGGTATTGAGAAATATCTGCTTCTAAAACCAAAACGGAGCTACCTAACAGAACGGTCTTCAACGTGTGCATTCAACTTGCAGAGTTAAACTGATGTGTGTTTGCAGGAGTTTCTAAACTCTTCCTGTGAAGAAGTGGAAAACGCATTTTCCAGCCAAATCCAGGCGTTCAAGAAATAGCTGGAAATCTCCGTTTAAACACAAAAAGAACGTATCTTGCAAACTGCTCTGCTGGGTGTTCGCTCAGCTAAGGGAGTGGAATCCGCCTTCAGAATCAGAGAGTGAGAAGCACGGTTCTTCCAGGAGCTGGGTTTCATTATACCCGGTTGAATTGGAACAAACGCGGTATTGAGGAATATCTGCTTCTAAAACCAAAACGGAGCTACCTAACAGAACGGTCTTCAATGTGTGCATTTATCTTACGGAGTTTAACTGTTGTGTGTTTCCAGGAGTTTCTAAGCCCTTTCTGTGAATAAGTGGAAAACGCATTTCCCCAGCCAAATCCAGGCATTCAAGAAATAGCTGGAAATCTCCGTCTAAAACACAAAAAGAACGTATCTTGCAAACTGCTCTGCTGGGTGTTAGCTCAGCTAAGGGAATTGAATCCGCCTTCAGAATCAGAGAGTGAGAAGCACGGTTCTTCCAGGAGCTGGGTTTCGTTATACCCGGGTGAATTGGAACAAACGCGGTATTGAGAAATATCTGCTTCTAAAACCAAAACAGAGCTACCTAACCGAACGGTCTTCAACGTGTGCATTAAACTTGCAGAGTTCAACTGATGTGTGTTTGCAGGAGTTTCTAAACCCTTTCTGTGAAGAAGTGGAAAACGCATTTTCCCAGCCAAATCCAGTAATTCAAGAAATAGCTGGAAATCTCCGTTTAAACACAAAAAGAACGTACGTTTCAAACTGCTCTGCTGGGTGTTCGCTCAGCTAAGTGTGTTGAATCCGCCTTCAGAATCACAGAGTGAGAAGCACGGTTCTTCCAGGAGCTGGGTTTCGTTATACCCGGGTGAATTGGAACAAACGCGGTATTGAGAAATATCTGCTTCTAAAATCAAAACGGAGCTACCTAACAGAACGGTCTTCAATGAGTGCATTCAACCTACGGAGTTAAACTGATGTGTGTTTGCAGGAGTTTCTAAACCCTTTCTGTGAAGAAGTGGAACACGCATTTTCCCAGCCAAATACAGGCTTTCAAGAAATAGCTGGAAATCTCCGTCTAAAACACAAAAAGAACGTATCTTGCAAACTGCTCTTCTGGGTGTTCGCTAAGCTAAGGGAGTTGAATCCGCCTTCAGAATCAGAGAGTGAGAAGCACGGTGCTTCCAGGAGCTGGGTTTCGTTATACCCGGGTGAATTGGAACAAACGCTGTGTTGAGAAATATCTGCTTCTATAACCAAAACGGAGCATCATAACAGAACGGTCTTCAACGTGTGCATTAAACTTGCAGAGTTCAACTGATGTGTGTTTGCAGGAGTTTCTAAACCCTTTCTGTGAAGAAGTGGAAAACGCATTTCCCCAGCCAAATCCAGGCGTTCAAGAAATAGCTGGAAATCTCCGTTTAAACACAAAAAGAACGTATCTTGCAAACTGCTCTGCTGGGTGTTCGCTCAGCTAAGGGAGTTGAATCCGCCTTCAGAATCAGAGAGTGAGAAGCACGGTTCTTCCAGGAGCTGGGTTTCGTTATACCCGGGTGAATTGGAACAAAGGGGTATAGAGAAATATCTGCTTCTAAAACCAAAACGGAGCTACCTAACAGAACGGTCTTCAACGCGTGCATTAAACTTGCAGAGTTAAACTGATGTGTGTTTGCAGGAGTTTCTAAACCCTTTCTGTGAAGAAGTGGAAAACTCATTTTCCCAGCCAAATCCAGGCGTTCAAGAAATAGCTGGAAATCTCCGTTTAAACACAAAAAGAACGTATCTTGCAAACTGCTCTGCTGGGTGTTCGCTCAGATAAGGGAGTTGAATCCGCCTTCAGAATCAGAGAGTGATAAGCACGGTTCTTCCAGGAGCTGGGTTTCGTTATAACCGGGTGAATTGGAACAAACGCTGTGTTGAGAAATATCTGCTTCTATAACCAAACCGGAGCTACATAACAGAACGGTCTTCAACGTGTGCATTCAACGTGTGGAGTTAAACTGATGTGTGTTTGCCAGAGTTTCTAAACCCTTTCTGTGAAGAAGTGGAAAACGCATTTTCCAAGCCAAATCCAGGCATTCAAGAAATAGCTGGAAATCTCCGTTTAAACACAAAAAGAACATACGTTTCAAACTGCTCTGCTGGGTGTTCCCTCAGCTAAGGGAGTTGAATCCGCCTTCAGAATCACAGAGTGAGAAGCACGTTTCTTCCAGGAGCTGCGTTTCGTTATATCCGGGAAAATTGGAACAAACCCGGTATTGAGAAATATCTGCTTCTAAAACCAAAACGGAGCTACCTAACAGAACGGTCTTCAATGTGTGCATTCAACTTACGGAGTTAAACTGATGTGTGTTTGCAGGAGTTTCTAAACCCTTTCTGTGAAGAAGTGGAAAACGCATTTTCCCAGCCAAATCCATGCATTCAAGAAATAGCTGGAAATCTCTGTCTAAAACACAAAAAGAACGTATCTTGCAAACCGCTCTGCTGGGTGTTCGCTCAGCTAAGGGAGTTGAATCCGCCTTTAGAATCAGAGAGTGAGAAGCACGGTTCTTCCAGGAGCTGGGATTCGTTATACCCGGGTGAATTGGAACAAATGCTGTGTTGAGAAATATCTGCTTCTATAACCAAAACGGAGCTACCTAACAGAACGGTGTTCAATGTGTGCATTCAACTTACGGAGTTAAACTGATGTGTGTTTGCAGGAGTTTCTAAACTCTTTCTGTGAAGAAGTGGAAAACGCATAGTCCCAGCCAAATCAAGTCATTCACGAAATAGCTGGAAATCTCCGTCTAAAACACAAAAAGAACCTACCTTTCAAACTGATCTGCTGGGTGTTCGCTCATCTAAGTGAGTTGAATCCGCCTTCAGAATCAAAGAGTGAGAAGCACGGTTCTTCCAGGAGCTGGGTTTCGTTATAACCGGGGGAATTGGAACAAACGCGGTATTGAGAAATATCTGCTTCTAAAACCAAAACGGAGCTACCTAACAGAACGGTCTTCAACGTGTGCATTCAACTTGCAGAGTTAAACTGATGTGTGTTTGCAGGAGTTTCTAAACCCTTTCTGTGAAGAAGTGGAAAACGCATTTTCCAGCCAAATCCAGGCGTTCAAGAAATAGCTGGAAATCTCCGTTTAAACACAAAAAGAACGTATCTTGCAAACTGCTCTGCTGGGTGTTCGCTCAGCTAAGGGAGTGGAATCCGCCTTCAGAATCAGAGAGTGAGAAGCACGGTTCTTCCAGGAGCTGGGTTTCATTATACCCGGTTGAATTGGAACAAACGCGGTATTGAGAAATATCTGCTTCTAAAACCAAAACGGAGCTACCTAACAGAACGGTCTTCAATGTGTGCATTTATCTTACGGAGTTTAACTGTTGTGTGTTTCCAGGAGTTTCTAAGCCCTTTCTGTGAATAAGTGGAAAACGCATTTCCCCAGCCAAATCCAGGCATTCAAGAAATAGCTGGAAATCTCCGTCTAAAACACAAAAAGAACGTATCTTGCAAACTGCTCTGCTGGGTGTTCGCTCAGCTAAGCGAGTTGAATCCTCCTTCAGAATCAGAGAGTGAGAAGCACGGCTCTTCCAGGAGCTGGGTTTCGTTATACCCGGGTGAATTGGAACAAACGCGGTATTGAGAAATATCTGCTTCTACAACCAAAACGGAGCTACCTAACAGAACGGTCTTCAAAGTGTGCATTAAACTTGCAGAGTTAAACTGATGTGTGTTTGCAGGAGTTTCTAAACCCTTTCTGTGAAAAAGTGGAAAACGCATTTTCCCAGCCACATCAAGACATTCAAGAAATAGCTGGAAATCTCCGTCTAAAACACAAATAGAACGTATCTCGCAAACTGCTCTGCTGGGTGTTCGCTCAGCTAAGGGAGTTGAATCCGCCTTCTGAATCAGAGAGTGAGAAGCACGGTTCTTCCAGGAGCTGGGTTTCGTTATACCCGGGTGAATTGGAACAAACGCGGTATTGAGAAATATCTGCTTCTAAAACGAAAACGGAGCTACCTAACAGAACGGTCTGCAAGGTGTGCATTCATCTTACTGAGTTTAACTGATGTGTGTTTGCAGGAGTTTCTAAGTTCTTTCTGTGAAAAAGTGGAAAACGCATTTTCCCAGCCAAATCGAATCATTCAAGAAATAGCTGAAAATCTCAGTCTAAAGCACAAAAAGAACGTATCTTGCAAACAGCTCTGCTGGGTGTTCGCTCAGCTAAGGGAGTTGAATCCGCCTTCAGAATCAGAGAGTGAAAAGCATGGTTCTTCCAGGAGCTGGGTTTCGTTATACCCGGGTGAATTGCAACAAACGCGGTATTGAGAAATATATGCTTCTTAAACCAAAACGGAGCTACCTAACAGAACGGTCTTCAATGTGTGCATTCAACTTACGGAGTTAAACTGATGTGTGTTTGCAGGAGTTTCTAAACCCTTTCTGTGAAGAAGTGGAAAACGCATTTTCGCAGGCAAATCAGGTCATTCAAGAAATAGCTGGAAATCTCCGTTTAAACACAAAAAGAACGTACGTTTCAAACTGCTCTGCTGGGTGTTCGCTGAGCTAAGTGTGTTGAATCCGCCTTCAGAATCACAGAGTGAGAAGCACGGTTCTTCCAGGAGCTGGGTTTCGTTATACCCGGGTGAATTGGAACAAACGCGGTATTGAGAAATATCTGCTTCTAAAATCAAAACGGAGCTACCTAACAGAACGGTCTTCAATGAGTGCATTCAACGTACGGAGTTAAACTGATGTGTGTTTGCAGGAGTTTCTAAACCCTTTCTGTGAAGAAGTGGAACACGCATTTTCCCAGCCAAATACAGGCTTTCAAGAAATAGCTGGAAATCTCCGTCTAAAACACAAAAAGAACGTATCTTGCAAACTGCTCTTCTGGGTGTTCGCTAAGCTAAGGGAGTTGAATCCGCCTTCAGAATCAGAGAGTGAGAAGCACGGTGCTTCCAGGAGCTGGGTTTCGTTATACCCGGGTGAATTGGAACAAACGCGGTATTGAGAAATATCTGCTTCTGAAACCAAAACGGAGCTACCTAACAGAACGGTCTTCAATGTGTGCATTCATCTTACGGATTTAGCTGATGTGTGTTTGCAGGAGTTTCTAAACCCTTTCTGTGAAGAAGTGGAAAACGCATAATCCCAGCCAAATCGAGTCATTCAAGAAATAGCTGGAAATCTCCGTCTAAAACACAAAAAGAACGTATCTTGCAAACTGCTCTTCTGGGTGTTCGCTCAGCTAAGGGAGTTGAATCTGCCTTCAGAATCAGAGAGTGAGATGCACGGTTCTTCCAGGAGCTGGGTTTCGTTATAGCCGGGTGAATTGGAACAAACGCTGTGTTGAGAAATATCTGCTTCTATAACCAAAACGGAGCATCATAACAGAACGGTCTTCAACGTGTGCATTAAACTTGCA
This sequence comes from Callithrix jacchus, assembly GCF_049354715.1. Taxonomy (NCBI): domain Eukaryota; kingdom Metazoa; phylum Chordata; class Mammalia; order Primates; family Cebidae; genus Callithrix; species Callithrix jacchus. The sequence continues at coordinate 3,575,211 of NC_133518.1, forward strand.
GAGTTCAACTGATGTGTGTTTGCAGGAGTTTCTAAACCCTTTCTGTTAAAAAGTGGAAAACGCATTTCCCCAGCCAAATCCAGGCGTTCAAGAAATAGCTGGAAATCTCCGTTTAAACACAAAAAGAACGTATCTTGCAAACTGCTCTGCTGGGTGTTCGCTCAGCTAAGGGAGTTGAATCCGCCTTCAGAATCAGAGAGTGAGAAGCACGGTTCTTCCAGGAGCTGGGTTTCGTTATACCCGGGTGAATTGGAACAAAGGGGTATAGAGAAATATCTGCTTCTAAAACCAAAACGGAGCTACCTAACAGAACGGTCTTCAACGCGTGCATTAAACTTGCAGAGTTAAACTGATGTGTGTTTGCAGGAGTTTCTAAACCCTTTCTGTGAAGAAGTGGAAAACGCATTTTCCCAGCCAAATCCAGGCGTTCAAGAAATAGCTGGAAATCTCCGTTTAAACACAAAAAGAACGTATCTTGCAAACTGCTCTGCTGGGTGTTCCCTCAGCTAAGGGAGTTGAATCCGCCTTCAGAATCAGAGAGTGATAAGCACGGTTCTTCCAGGAGCTGGGTTTCGTTATACCCGGGTGAATTGGAACAAACGCGGTATTGAGAAATATCTGCTTCTAAAACCAAAACGGAGCTACCTAACAGAACGGTCTTCAATGTGTGCATTCAACTTACGGAGTTAAACTGATGTGTGTTTGCAGGAGTTTCTAAACCCTTTCTGTGAAGAAGTGGAAAACGCATTTTCCCAGCCATATCCATGCATTCAAGAAATAGCTGGAAATCTCTGTCTAAAACACAAAAAGAACGTATCTTGCAAACCGCTCTGCTGGGTGTTCGCTCAGCTAAGGGAGTTGAATCCGCCTTCAGAATCAAAGAGTGGGAAGCACGGTTCTTCCAGGAGCTGGGTTTCGTTATACCGGGTGAATTGGAACAAACGCGGTATTGAGAAATATCTGCTTCTAAAACCAAAACAGAGCTACCTAAGAGAGCGGTCTTCAACGTGTGCATTCCATTTACAAAGTTAAACTGATGTGTGTTTGCAGGAGTTTTAAAACCCTTTCTGTGAAGTAGTGGAAAACGCATTTTCCCAGCCAAATCAAGTCATTCAAGAAATAGCTGGAAATCTTCGTCTAAAACACAGAAATAACGTAGCTTGCAAACTGCTCTGCTGGGTGTTCGCTCAGCTAAGGGAGTTGAATCCGCCTTCAGGATCAGAGAGTGAGAGGCACGGTTCTTCCAGGAGCTGGGTTTCGTTATACCCGGGTGAATTGGAACAAAGGCGGTATTGAGAAATATCTAGTTCTAAAACCAAAACGGAGCTACCTAACAGAACGGTCTTCAAAGTGGGCATTAAACTTGCAGAGTTAAACTGATGTGTGTTTGCAGGAGTTTCTAAACCCTTTCTGTGAAGAAGTGGAAAACGCATGTTCCCAGCCAAATCCAGGCATTCAAGAAATAACGGGATATCTCCGTCTAAAACACAAAAAGAACGTATCTTGCAAACTGCTCTGCTGGGTGTTCGCTCAGCTAAGGAAGTTGAATCCGCCTTCAGAATCAGAGAGTGAGAAGCACGGTTCTTCCAGAAGCTGGGTTTAGTTATACCGGGTGAATTGGAACAAACGCGGTATTGAGAAATATCTGCTTCTAAAACCAAAATGGAGCTACCTACGAGAACGGTCTTCAACGTGTGCATTCCATTTACGGAGTTAAACTGATGTGTGTTTGCAGGAGTTTCTAAACACTTTCTGTGAAGTAGTGGAAAACGCATTTTCACAGCCAAATCAAGTCATTTAAGAAATAGCTGAAAATCTCCGTCTAAAACACAAAAAGAACGTATCTTGCAAACTGCTCTGCTGGGTGGTCGCTCAGCTAAGGGAGTTGAATCCGCCTTCAGAATCAGACAGTGAGAAGCACGGTTCTTCCAGAAGCTGGGTTTCGTTATACCCGGGTGAAATGGAGCAAACGCGGTATTGAGAAATATCTGCTTCTAAAACCAAAACGGAGCTACCTAACAGAACGGTCTTCAATGTGTGCATTCAACTTATGGAGTTAAACTGATGTGTGTTTGCAGGAGTTTCTAAACCCTTTCTGTGAAGAAGTGGAAAACGCATTTTCCCAGCCAAATCCAGCCATTCAAGAAATAGCTGGAAATCTCCGTCTAAAACACAAAAAGAACGTATCTTGCAAACTGCTCTGCTGGGTGTTCGCTCACCTAAGGGAGTTGAATGTGCCTTCAGAATATGAGAGTGAGAAGCACGGTTCTTCCAGGAGCTGGGTTTCGTTATACCCGGGTGAATTGGAACAAACGCGGTATTGAGAAATATCTGCTTCTAAAACCAAAACGGAGCTACCTAACAGAACGGTCTTCAATGTGTGCATTCAACTTAAAAGTTAAACTGATGTGTGTTTGCAGGAGTTTCTAAACCCTTTCTTTGAAGAAGGGGAAGACGCATTTTCCCAGCCAAATCGAGTCATTCAAAAAATAGCTGGAAATCTCCGTCTAAAACACAAAGAGAACGTATCATGCAAACTGCTCTGCTGGGTGTTCGCTCAGCTAAGAAATTTGAATCCGCCTTCAGAATAAGAGAGTGAGAAGCACGGTTCTTCCAGGAGCTGGGTTTCGTTATACACGGGTGAATTGGAACAAACGTGGCATTGAGAAATATCTGCTTCTAAAACCAAAACGGAGCTACCTAACAGAACGGTCTTCAATGTGTGCATTCAACTTACGGAGTTAAACTGATGTGTGTTTGCAGGAGTTTCTAAACCCTTTCTGTGAAGAAGTGAAAAACGCATTTTCCAAGCCAAATCCAGGCATTCAAGAAATAGCTGGAAATCTCCGTTTAAACACAAAAAGAACGTATCTTGCAAACTGCTCTGCTGGGTGTTCGCTCAGCTAAGGAAGTTGAATCCGCCTTCAGAATCAGAGAGTGAGAAGCACGGTTCTTCCAGGAGCTGGGTTTCGTTATACCCGGGTGAATTGGAACAAACGCTGTATTGAGAAATATCTGCTTCTATAAACAAAACGGAGCTACCTAACAGAACGGTCTTCAATGTGTGCATTCAACTTACAAAGTTAAACTGATGTGTGTTTGCAGGAGTTTCTAAACCCTTTCTGTGAAGAAGTGGAAAACGCATTGTCCCAGCCAAATCAAGTCATTCAAGAAATAGCTGGAAATCTCCGTCTAAAACACAAAAATAACGTACCTTTCAAACTGATCTGCTGGGTGTTCGCTCATCTAAGTGAGTTGAATCCGCCTTCAGAATCAGAGAGTGAGAAGCACGGTTCTTCCAGGAGCTGGGTTTCGTTATACCCGGGTGAATTGGAACAAACGCGGTATTGAGAAATATCTGCTTCTAAAACCAAAACGGAGCTACCTAACAGAACGGTCTTCAACGTGTGAATTAAACTCGCAAAGTTAAACTGATGTGTGTTTGCAGGAGTTTCTAAACCCTTTCTGTGAAGAAGTGTAAAACGCATTTTCCCAGCCAAATCCAGGCGTTCAAGAAATAGCTGGAAATCTCCGTTTAAACACAAAAAGAACGTATCTTGCAAACTGCTCTGCTGGGTGTTCGCTCAGCTAAGGGAGTTGAATCCGCCTTCAGAATCAGAGAGTGAGAAGCACGGTTCTTCCAGGAGCTGGGTTTCGTTATACCCGGGTGAATTGGAACAAACGCGGTATTGAGAAATATCTGCTTCTAAAACCAAAACGGAGCTACCTAACAGAACGGTCTTCAACGTGTGCATTAAACTTGCAGAGTTAAACTGATGTGTGTTTGCAGGAGTTTCTAAACCCTTTCTGTGAAAAAGTGGAAAACGCATTTTCCCAGCCAAATCCAGGCGTTCAAGAAATAGATGGAAATCTCCGTTTAAACACAAAAAGAACGTATCTTGCAAACTGCTCTGCTGGGTGTTCGCTCAGATAAGAAAGTTGAATCCGCCTTCAGAATCAGAGAGTGAGAAGCACGGTTCTTCCAGGAGCTGGGTTTCGTTATACCCGGGTGAATTGGAACAAACTCTGTATTGAGAAATATCTGCTTCTATAACCAAAACGGAGCTACCTAACAGAACGGTCTTCAATGTGTGCATTCCACTTACGGAGTTAAACTGATATGTTTTCGCAGGAGTTTCTAAACTTTTTCTGTGAAGAAGTGGAAAACGCATAGTAGCAGCCAAATCAAGTCATTAGAGAAATAGCTGGAAATCTCCGTCTAAAACACAAAAAGAACGTATCTTTCAAACTGATCTGCTGGGTGTTCGCTCATCTAAGTGAGTTGAATCCGCCTTCAGAATCAGAGAGTGAGAAGCACGGTTTTTCCATGAGCAGGGTTTCGTTATACCCGGGTGAATTGGAACAAACGCGGTATTGAGAAATATCTGCTTGTAAAACCAAAACGGAGCTACCTAACAGAACGGTCTTCAATGTGTGCATTCATCTTACGGAGTTAAACAGATGTGTGTTTGAAGGAGTTACTAAAGCCTTTCTGTGAAGAAGTGGAAAACGCATAATCCCAGCCAAATCGATTCATTCAAGAAATAGCTGGAAATCTCCGTCTAAAACACAAAAAGTACGTATCTTGCAAACTGCTCTTCTGGGTGTTCGCTCAGCTAAGGGAGTTGAATCCGCCTTCAGAATCAGAGAGTGAGGAGCACGGTTCTTCCAGGAGCTGGGTTTCGTTATACCCGGGTGAATTGGAACAAACGCGGTATTGAGAAATATCTGCTTCTAAAACCAAAATGGAGCTACCTAACAGAACGGTCTTCAATGTGTGCATTCAACTTACGGAGTTAAACTGATGTGTGTTTGCAGGAGATTCTAAACCCTTTCTGTGAAGAAGTGGAAAACGCATTTTCCCAGCCAAATCCAGGCATTCAAGAAAAAGCAGGAAATCTCCCTTTAAAACACAAAAAGAACGTATCTTGCAAACTGCTCTGCTGGGTGTTCGCTCAGCTAAGGGAGTTGAATCCGCCTTCAGAATCAGAGAGTGAGAAGCACGGTTCTTCCAGGAGCTTGGTTTCGTTATACCCGGGTGAATTGGAACAAACGCGGTATTGAGAAATATCTGCTTCTAAAACCAAAACGGAGCTACCTAACAGAACGGTCTTCAATGTGTGCATTCAACTTACGGAGTTAAACTGATGTGTGTTTGCAGGAGTTTCTAAACCCTTTCTGTGAAGAAGTGGAAAACGCAGTTTCCCAGCCAAATCAAGTCATTCAAGAAATAGCTGGAAATCTTCGTCTAAAACACAAACAGAACCTATCTTGCAAACTGCTCTGCTGGGTGTTCGCTCAGCTAAGGGAGTTGAATCCGCCTTCTGAATCAGAGAGTGAGAAGCACGGTTCTTCCAGGAGCTGGGTTACGTTATACCCGGGTGAATTGGAACAAACGCGGTATTGAGAAATATCTGCTTCTAAAACCAAAACGGAGCTACCTAACAGAACGGTCTTCAATGTGTGCATTCATCTTACCGAGTTTAACTAATGTGTGTTTGCAGGAGTTTCTAAGCCCTTTCTGTGAAGAAGTGGAAAACGCATTTCCCCAGCCAAATCCAGGCATTCAAGAAATAGCTGGAAATCTCCGTCTAAAACACAAAAAGAACGTATCCTGCAAACTGCTCTGCTGGGTGTTCGCTCAGCTAAGGGAGTTGAATCCGCCTTCAGAATCAGAGAGTGAGAAGCACGGTTCTTCCAGGAGCTGGGTTTCGTTATACCCGGGTGAATTGGAACAAACGCGGTATTGAGAAATATCTGCTTCTAAAACCAAAACGGAGCTACCTAACAGAACGGTCTTCAATGTGTGCATTCAACTCACGGAGTTGACCTGATGTGTGTTTGCAGGAGTTTCAAAACACTTTCTGTGAAGAAGTGGAAAACGCATTTTCCCAGCCAAATCAAGTCATTCAAGAAATAGCTGGAAATCTTCGTCTAAAACACAAAAAGAACGTATCTTGCAAACTGCTCTGCTGGGTTTTCGCTCAGCTAAGGGAGTTTAATCCGCCTTCTGAATAAGAGAGTGAGAAGCACGGTTCTTCCAGGAGCTGGGTTTCGTTATACCCGGGTGAATTGGAACAAACGCGGTATTGAGAAATATCTGCTTCTAAAACCAAAACGGAGCTACCTAACAGAACGGTCTTCAATGTGTGCATTCATCTTACGGAGTTAAACTGATGTGTGTTTGCCGGAGTTTCTAAGCCCTTTCTGTGAAAAAGTGGAAAACGCATTACCCCAGCGAAATCCAGGCATTCAAGAAATAGCTGGAAATCTCCGTCTAAAACACAAAAAGAACGTATCTTGCAAACTGCTCTGCTGGGTGTTCGCTCAGCTAAGGGAGTTGAATCCGCCTTCAGAATCATAGAGTGAGAAGCACGGTTCTTCCAGGAGCTGGGTTTCGTTATAGCCGGGTGAATTGGAACAAACCCGGTATTGAGAAATATCTGCTTCTAAAACCAAAACGGAGCTACCTAACAGAACGGTCTTCAACGTGTGCATTAAACTTGCAAAGTTAAACTGATGTGTGTTTGCAGGAGTTTCTAAACTCTTTCTGTGAAGAAGTGGAAAACGCATTTTCCCAGCCAAATTTAGGCGTTCAAGAAATAGCTGGAAATCTCCGTCTAAACACAAAAAGAACGTATCTTGCAAACTGCTCTGCTGGGTTTTCGCTCAGCTAAGAAAGTTGAATCCGCCTTCAGAGTCAGAGAGTGAGAAGCACGGTTCTTCCAGGAGCTGGGTTTCGTTATACCCGGGTGAATTGGAACAAACGCTCTATTGAGAAATATCTGCTTCTATAACCAAAACGGAGCTACCTAAGAGAACAGTCTTCAATGTGTGCATTCAACGTACGAAGTTAAACTGATGTGTGTTTGCAGGAGTTTCTAAACTCTTTCTGTGAAGAAGTGGTGAACGCATAGTCCCAGCCAAATCAAGTCATTCAAGAAATAGCTGGAAATCTTCGTCTAAAACACAAAAAGAACGTATCTTCCAACCTGCTCTGCTGGGTTTTCGCTCAGCTAAGGGAGTTGAATCCGCCTTCTGAATCAGAGAGTGAGAAGCACGGGTCTTCCAGGAGCTGGGTTTCGTTATACCCGGGTGAATTGGAACAAACGCGGTATTGAGAAATATCTGCTTCTAAAACCAAAACGGAGCTACCTAACAGAACGGTCTTCAATGTGTGCATTCATCTTACGGAGTTTAACTGATGTGTGTTTGCAGGAGTTTCTAAGCCCTTTCTGTGAAAAAGTTGAAAACGCATTACCCCAGCGAAATCCAGGCATTCAAGAAATAGCTGGAAATCTCCGTCTAAAACACAAAAAGAACGTATCTTGCAAACGGCTCTGCTGGGTGTTCGCTCAGCTAAGGGAGTTGAATCCGCCTTCAGAATCATAGAGTGAGAAGCACGGTTCTTCCAGGAGCTGGGTTTCGTTATAGCCGGGTGAATTGGAACAAACCCGGTATTGAGAAATATCTGCTTCTAAAACCAAAACGGAGCTACCTAACAGAACGGTCTTCAACGTGTGCATTAAACTTGCAGAGTTAAACTGATGTGTGTTTGCAGGAGTTTCTAAACTCTTTCTGTGAAGAAGTGGAAAACGCATTTTCCCAGCCAAATCCAGGCGTTCAAGAAATAGCTGGAAATCTCCGTTTAAACACAAAAAGAACGTATCTTGCAAACTGCTCTGCTGGGTGTTCGCTCTGCTAAGGGAGTTGAGTCCGCCTTCAGAATCAGAGAGTGAGAAGCACGGTTCTTCCAGGAGCTGGGTTTCGTTATACCCGGGTGAATTGGAACAAACGCTCTATTGAGAAATATCTGCTTCTATAACCAAAACGGAGCTACCTAAGAGAACGGTCTTCAATGTGTGCATTCAACGTACGGAGTTAAACTGATGTGTGTTTGCAGGAGTTTCTAAACCCTTTCTGTGAAGAAGTGAAAAACGCAATTTCCCAGCCAAATCCAGGCATTCAAGAAATAGCTGGAAATCTCCGTCTAAAACACAAAAAGAACATATCTTGCAAACTGCTCTGCTGGGTGTTCGCTCAGCTAAGGGAGTTGAATCCGCCTTCAGAATCAGAGAGTGAGAAGCACGGTTCTTCCAGGAGCTGGGTTTCGTTATATCCGGGTGAATTGGAACACACGCGGTATTGAGAAATATCTGCTTCTAAAACCAAAACGGAGCTACCTAACAGAACGGTCTTCAATGTGTGCATTCAACTTACGGAGTTAAACTGATGTGTGTTTGCAGGAGTTTCTAAACCCTTTCTGTGAAGAAGTGGAAAACGCATTTTCCCAGCCAAATCCAGGCATTCAAGAAATAGCTGGGAATCTCCGTCTAAAACACAAAAAGAACGTATCTTGCAAACTGCTCTGCTGGGTGTTCGCTCAGATAATGGAGTTTAATTTTTTCTCAGAATCAGAAAGTGAGAAGCACGGTTCTTCCATGAGCTGTGTTTGTTTATACACGGGAGAATAAGACAAACGCGATATTGAGAAATATCTGCTTATAAAACCAAAACGGAGCTACCTAACAGAACGGTCTTCAATGTGTGCATTCAACTTACGGCCTTAAACTGATGTGTGTTTGCAGGAGTTCCTAAACCCTTTCTTTGAAGAAGTGGAAAACGCATTTTCCCAGCCAAGTCAAGTCATTCAAGAAATAGCTGGAAATCTCCGTCTTAAACACAAAAAGAACGTATCTTGCAATCTGCTCTGCTGGGTGTAAGCTCAGCTGAGGGAGTTGAATCCACGTTCAGAATCAGAAAGTGAGAAGCACGGTTCTTCCAGGAGCTGGATTTAGTTATACCCGGCTTATTGGAACAAACGCGGTATTGAGAAATATCTGCTTCTAAAACCAAAACGGAGCTACTTAAGAAAACAATCTTCAACGTGTGCATTCAACTTACGGATTAAACTGATGTGTCTTTGCAGGAGTTTCTAAACCCTTTCTGTGAAGAAGTGGAAAACGCATTTTCCCAGCCAAATCCAGGCATTCAAGAAATAGCTGGAAATCTTCGTCTAAAACACAAAAAGAACGTATCTCGCAAACTGTTCTGCTGGGTATTCGCTCAGCTAAGGGAGTTGAATCCGCCTTCAGAATCAGAGAGTGAGAAGCACGGTTCTTCCAGGAGCTGGGTTTGGTTATACCCGGGTGAATGGGACAAACGCGATATTGAGAAATATCTGCTTATAAAACCAAAACGGAGCTTCCTAACAGAACGGCCTTGAACGTGTGCATTCAACGTGCGGAGTTAAACTGATGTGTGTTTGCAGGAGTTTCTAAACCCTTTCTGTGAAGAAGTGGAAAACGCATTTTCCCAGCCAAATCAAGTCATTCAGGAAATAGCTGGAAATCTCCGTCTAAAACACAGAAAGAACGTATCTTGCAAACTGCTCTGCTGGGTGCTCGCTCAGCTAAGGGAGTTGAATCCGCCTTCAGAATCAGAGAGTGAGAAACACGGTTCTTCCAGGAGCTGGTTTTCGTTATACCCGGGTGAATTGGAACAAACGCGGTATTGAGAAATATCTGCTTCTAAAACCAAAACGGAGCTACCTAACAGAACGGTCTTCAATGTGTGCATTCAACTTACAAAGTTATACTGATGTTTGTTTGCAGGATTTTCTAAACCCTTTTTGTGAATTACTGGAAAACGCATTTTCCCAGCCAAATCAAGTGATTCAAGTAATAGCTGGATATCTCCGTCTAAAACACAAAAAGAACGTACCTTGCAAACTGCTCTGCTGGGTGTTCGCTCAGCTAAGGGAGGTGAATCCGCCTTCAGAATCAGAGAGTGAGAAGCACGGTTCTTCCAGGAGCTGTGTTTGGTTATACCCGGGTGAATGGGACAAACGCGATATTGAGAAATATCTGCTTATAAAACAAAAACGGAGCTGCCTAACAGAACGGCCTTCAACGTGTGCATTCAACGTGTGGAGTTAAACTGATGTGTGTTGGCAGGAGTTTCTAAACCCTTTCTGTGAAGAAGTGGAAAACGCATTTTCCCAGCCAAATCAAGTCATTTAAGAAATAGCTGGAAATCTCCGTCTAAAACACAAATACAACGTATCTTGCAAACAGCTCTGCTGGGTGTTCGCTCAGCTAAGGGAGTTGAATCCGCCTTCAGGATCAGAGAGTGAGAAGCACGGTTCTTCCAGGAGCTGGGTTTCGTTATACCCGGGTTAATTGGAACAAACGCGGTATTGAGAAATATCTGCTTCTAAAACCAAAACGGAGCTACCTAACAGAACGGTCTTCAATGTGTGCATTCAACTTATGGAGTTAAACTGATGTGTGTTTGCAGGAGTTTCTAAACCCTTTCTGTGAAGAAGTGGAAAACGCATTTTCCCAGCCAAATCAAGTCATTCAAGAAATAGCTGGAAATCTCCGTCTAACACACAAAAAGGCCGTATCTTGCAAACTGCTCTGCTGGGTTGTCGCTCAGCTAAGGGAGTTGAATCCGCCTTAAGAATCAGAGAGTGAGAATCACGGTTCTTCCAGGAACTGGGTTTCGTTATACCCGGGTGAATTGGAACAAACACGGTATTGAGAAATATCTGCTTCTAAAACCAAAACGGAGCTACCTAAGAGAACGGTCTTAAACGTGTGCATTCAGTTTACGGAGTTAAACTGATGTGTGTTTGCAGAAGTTTCTAACCCGCTTCTGTGAAGAAGTGGAAAACGCATTTTCCAAGCCAAATCAAGTCAATCAATAAATAGCTGGAAATCTCCGTCTAAAACACAAAAAGAACGTATCTTGCAAACTGCTCTGCTGGGTGTCCGCTCAGCTAAAGGAGTTGAATCCGCCTTCAGAATCAGAGAGTGAGAAGCACGGTTCTTCCATGAGCTGTGTTTGGTTATACCCGGGTGAATGGGACAAACGCGATATTGAGAAATATCTGCTTATAAAACCAAAACGGAGCTTCCTAACAGAACGGCCTTGAACGTGTGCATTCAACGTGCGGAGTTAAACTGATGTGTGTTTGCAGGAGTGGCTAAACCCTTTCTGTGAAGAAGTGGAAAACGCATTTTCCCAGCCAAATCAAGTCATTCAGGAAATACCTGGAAATCTCCGTCTAAAACACAAAAAGAACGTATCTTGCAAACTGCTCTGCTGGGTGTTCGCTCAGCTAAGGGAGTTGAATTTGCCTTCAGAATCAGAGAGTGAGAAACACGGTTCTTCCAGAAGCTGGCTTTCGTTATACCCGGGTGAATTGGAACAAACACGGTATTGAGAAATATCTGCTTCTAAAACCAAAACGGAGCTACCTAAGAGAACGGTCTTCAATGTGTGCATTCAACTTACAAAGTTAAACTGATGTTTGTTTGCAGGATTTTCTAAACCCTTTCTGTGAAGAAGTGGAAAACGCATTTTCCCAGCCAAATCAAGTGATTCAAGAAATAGCTGGAAATCTCCGTCTAAAACACAAAAAGAACGTATCTTGCAAACTGCTCTGCTGAATGTTCGCTCAGCTAAGGGAGTTGAATCCGCCTTCAGAATCAGAGAGTGAGAAGCACGGTTCTTCCAGGAGCTGGGTTTCGTTATACCCGGGTGAATTGGAACAAACGCGGTATTGAGAAATATCTGCTTTTAAAACCAAAACGGAGCTACCTAACAGAACGGTTTTCAACTTGTGCATTAAACCTGCAAAGTTAAACTGATGTGTGTTTGCAAGAGTTTCTAAACCCTTTCTGTGAAGAAGTGGAAAACGCATTTTCCCAGCCAAATCCAGGCATTCAAGAAATAGCTGGAAATCTCCGTTTAAACACAAAAAGAACGTACGTTTCAAACTGCTCTGCTGGGTGTTCGCTCAGCTGAGTGAGTTGTATCCGCCTTCAGAATCACAGAGTGAGAAGCACGGTTCTTCCAGGAGTTGGGTTTCGTTATACCCGGGTGAATTGTAACAAACGCGGTATTGAGAAATATCTGCTTCTAAAACCAAAACAAAGCTACCTAACAGAACGGTCTTCAATGTGTGCATTCAACTTACGGAGTTAAACTGATGTGTGTTTGCAGAAGTTTCTAAACCGCTTCTGTGAAGAAGTGGAAAACGCATTTTCCCAGCCAAATCAAGTCAATTCATAAATAGCTGGAAATCTCCGTCTAAAACACAAAAAAAACGTATCTTGCAAACTGCTCTGCTGGGTGTTCGCTCAGCTAAAGGAGTTGAATCCGCCTTCAAAATCAGAGAGTGAGAAGCACGGTTCTTCCATGAGCTGTGTTTGGTTATACCCGGGTGAATGGGACAAACGCGATATTGAGAAATATCTGCTTATAAAACCAAAACGGAGCTTCCTAACAGAACGGCCTTCAACGTGTGGAGTTAAACTGATGTGTGTTTGCAGGAGTTTCTAAACCCTTTCTGTGAAGAAGTGGAAAACGCATAATCCCAGCCAAATCAAGTCATTCAAGAAATAGCTGGAAATCTCCGTCTTAAACCCAAAAAGGACGTATCTTGCAAACTTCTCTGCTGGGTGTTCGCTCAGCTAAGGGAGTTGAATCCGCCTTCAGAATCAGAGAGTGAGAAGCACGGTTCTTCCAGGAGCTGGGTTTCGTTATACCCGGGTGAATTGGAATAAACGCGGTATTGAGAAATATCTGCTTCTAAAACCAAAACGGAGCTACCTAACAGAACGGTCTTCAATGTGTGCATTCAACTTACAAAGTTAAACTGATGTGTGTTTGCAGGAGTTTCTAAACCCTTTCTGTGAAGAAGTGGAAAACGCATTTTCCCAGCCAAATCCAGGCATTCAAGAAAAAGCTGGAAATCTCCGTCTAAAACACAAAAAGAACCTATCTTGCAAACTGCTCTGCTGGGTGTCCGCTCAGCTGAGGGAGTTGAATCCGCCTTCAGAATCAGAGAGTGAGAAGCACGGTTCTTCCAGGAGCTGGGGTTCGTTATACCCGGGTGAATTGGAACAAACGCGGTATTGAGAAATATCTGCTTCTAAAACGAAAACGGAGCTACCTAACAGAACGGTCTTCAACGTGTGCATTCCACTTACAGAGTTAAACTGATGTGTGTTTGCAGGAGTTTCTAAACCCTTTCTTTCAAGATGTGGAAAACGCAATTTCCCGGCCAAATCCAGGCATTCAAGAAATAGCTGAAAATCTCCGTCGAAATCACAAAAAGAACGTATCTTGCAAACTGCTCTGCTGGGTGTTCGCTCAGCTAAGGGAGTTGAATCCGCCTTCAGAATCAGAGAGTGAGAAGCACGGTTCTTCCAGGAGCTGGGTTTCGTTATACCCGGGTGAATTGGAACAAACGCGATATTGAGAAATATCTGCTTCTAAAACCAAAACAAAGCTACCTAACAGAACGGTCTTCAATGTGTGCATTCAACTTACGGAGGTAAACTGATGTGTGTTTGCAGGAGTTTCTAAACCCTTTCTGTGAAGAAGTGGAAAACGCATTTTCCCAGCCAAATCCAGGCATTCAAGAAATAGCTGAAAATCTCCGTCTAAAACACAAAAAGAACGTATTTGCAAACTGCTCTGCTGGGTGTTCGCTCAGCTAAGGGAGTTGAATCCGCCTTCAGAATCAGAGAGTGAGAAGCACGGTTCTTCCAGGAGCTGGGTTTCGTTATACACGGGTGAATTGGAACAAACGCGGTATTGAGAAATATCTGCTTCTAAAACCAAAACGGAGCTACCTAACAGAACGATCTTCAATGTGTGCCTTCAACTTATGGAGTTAAACTGATGTGTGTTTGCAGGAGTTTCTAAACCCTTTCTTTGAAGACGTGGAAAACGCATAATCCAAGCCAAATCAAGTCATTCAAGAAATAGCTGGAAATTTTTGTCTTAAACACAAAAAGGACGTATCTTGCAAACTGCTCCTCTGGGTGTTCGCTCAGCTAAGGGAGTTGAATTCGCCTTCAGAATCAGAGAGTGAGAAGCACGGTTCTTCCAGGAGCTGGGTTTCGTTATACCCGAGTGAATTGGAACAAACGCTGTATTGAGAAATATCTGCTTCTATAACCAAAAGGGAGCTACCTAACAGAACGGTCTTCAATGTGTGCATTCAACTTACAAAGTTAAACTGATGTGTGTTTGCAAAAGTTTCTAAACCCTTTGTGTGAAGAATTGGAAAACGCATTGTCCCAGCCAAATCAAGTCATTCAAGAAATAGCTGGAAATCTCCGTCTAAAACACAAAAAGAACATACCTTTCAAACTGATCTGCTGGGTGTTCGCTCAGCTAAGGGAGTTGAATCCGCCTTCAGAATCAGAGAGTGAGAAGCACGGTTCTTCCAGGAGCTGGGTTTCGTTATACCTCTGTGAATTGGAACAAACGCGGTATTGAGAAATATCTGCTTCTAAAACCGAAACGGAGCTACCTAACAGAACGGTCTTCAATGTGTGTTTATTCAACTTACGGAGTTAAACTGATGTGTGTTTGCAGGAGTTTCTAAACCCTTTCTGTGAAGAAGTGGAAAACGCATTTCCCCAGCCAAATCCAGGCATTCAAGAAATAGCTGGAAATCTCCGTCTAAAACACAAAAAGAACGTATATTGCAAACTGATCTGCTGGGTGTTCGCTCAGCTAAGGAAGTTGAATCCGCCTTCTGAATCAGAAAGTGAGAAGCACGGTTCTTCCAGGAGCTGGGTTTCGTTATACCCGGGTGAATTGGAACAAACGCTGTATTGAGAAATATCTGCTTCCAAAACCAAAACGGAGCAACCTAACAGAACGGTCTTCAATGTGTGCATTCAACTTACGGAGTTAAACTGATGTGTGTTTGCAGAAGTTTCTAAACCCTTTCTGTGAAGAACTGGAAAACGCATTTTCCCAGCCAAATTTAGGCATGAAAGAAATATCAGGAAATCTCCGTTTAAAACAAAAAAAGAACGTATCTTGCAAACTGCTCTGCTGGGTGTTCGCTCAGCTAAGGGAGTTGAATCCGCCTTCAGAATCAGAGAGTGAGAAGCACGGTTCTTCCAGGAGCTGGGTTTCATTATACCCGGCTGAATTAAAACAAACGCGGTATTGAGAAATATCTGCTTCTAAAACCAAAACGGAGCTACCTAACAGAACGGTGTTCAATGTGAGCATTCAACTTATGGAGTTAAACTGATGTGTGTTTGCAGGAGTTTCTAAGCCCTTTCTGTGAAGAAGTGGAAAACGCATTTCCACAGCCAAATCCAGGCATTCAAGAAATAGCTGGAAATCTTTGTCTAAAAAAAAAAAAGAACGTATCTTGCAAACTGCTCTGCTGGGTGTTCGCTCAGCTAAGGGAGTTGAATCCGGCTTCAGAATCAGAGAGTGAGAAACACGGTTCTTCCAGGAGCTGGGTTTCGTTATACCCGGGTGAATTGGAACAAAGGCGGTATTGAGAAATATCTGCTTCGAAAACCAAAACGGAGCTACCTAACAGAACGGTCTTCAATGTGTGCATTCAACTTACGGAGTTAAACTGATGTGTGTTTGCAGGAGTTTCTAAACGCTTTCTGTGAAGAAGTGGAAAACGCATTTTCCCAGCCAAATCCAGGCATTCAAGAAATAGCTGAAAATCTCCGTCTAAAACACAAAAAGAACGTATCTTGCAAACTGCTCTGCTGGGTGTTCGCTAGGCTAAGGACGTTGAATCCGCCTTCAGAATCAGAGAGTGAGAAGCACGGTTCTTCCAGGAGCTGGGTTTCGTTATACACGGGTGAATTGGAACAAACGCGGTATTGAGAAATATCTGCTTCTAAAACCAAAACGGAGCTACCTAACAGAACGGTCTTCAATGTGTGCATTCATCTTACGGAGTTTAACTGATGTGTGTTTGCAGGAGATTCTAAACCCTTTCTGTGAAGAAGTGGAAAACGCATTTCCCCAGCCAAATCCAGGCATTCAAGAAATAGCTGGAAATCTCCGTCTAAAACACAAAAAGAACGTATCTTGCAAACTGCTCTGCTGGGTGTTCGCTCAGCTAAGGGAGTTGAATCCGCCTTCTGAATCAGAAAGTGAGAAGCACGGTTCTTCCTGGAGCTGGGTTTCGTTATACCCGGGTGAATTGGAACAAACGCTGTATTGAGAAATATCTGCTTCTAAAACCAAAACGGAGCAACCTAACAGAACGGTCTTCAATGTGTGCATTCAACTTACGGAGTTAAACTGATGTGTGTTTGCAGGAGTTTCTAAACCCTTTCTGTGAAGAAGTGGAAAACGCATTTTCCCAGCCAAATCCAGGCATTCAAGAAATAGCTGGAAATCTCCGTCTAAAACACAAAAAGAACGTATCTTGCAAACTGCTCTGCTGGGTGTTCGCTTAGCTAAGGCAGTTGAATCCGCCTTCAGAATCAGAGAGTGAGAAGCACGGTTCTTCCAGGAGCTGGGTTTCGTTATACCCGGGTAAATTGGAACAAACGCGGTATTGAGAAATATCTGCTTCTAAAACCAAAACGGAGCTACCTAACAGAACGGTCTTCAATGTGTGCATTCAACTTACAGAGGTAAACTGATGTGTGTTTACAGGAGTTTCTAAACCCTTTCTGTGAAGAAGTGGAAAACGCATTTTCCCAGCCAAATCCAGGCATTCAAGAAAAAGCTGGAAATCTCCGTCTAAAACACAAAAAGAACCTATCTTGCAAACTGCTCTGCTGAGTGTTCGCTCAGCTAAGGGAGTTGAATCCGCCTTCAGAATCAGAGAGTGAGACGCACGGTTTTTCCAGGAGCTGGGTTTGGTTATACCCGGGTAAATGGGACAAACGCGATATTGAGAAATATCTTCTCATAAAACCAAAACGGAGCTACCTAACAGAACGGTTTTCAACGTGTGAATTCAATGTGTGGAGTTAAACTGATGTGTGTTTCCAGGAGTTTCTAAACCCTTTCTGTAAAGAAGTGTAAAACGCATTTTCCCAGCCAAATCCCGGCATTCAAGAAATAGCTGGAAATCTCCGTCTTAAACACAAAATGAACGTATCTTGCAAACTGCTCTGCTGGGTGTTCGCTCAGCTAAGGGAGTTGAATCCGCCTTCAGAATCAGAGAGTGAGAAGCACGGTTCTTCCAGGAGCTGGGTTTCGTTATACCCAGGTAAATTGGAACAAACGCGGTATTGAGAAATATCTGCTTCTAAAACCAAAACGGAGCTACCTAACACAACGGTCTTCAACGTGTGCATTGAACTTGCAGAGTTAAACTGATGTGTGTTTGCAGGAGTTTCTAAACCCTTTCTGTGTAGAAGTGGAAAACGCATTTTCCCAGCCAAATCCAGGCATTCAAGAAATAGCTGGAAATCTTCGTTTAAACACAAAAAGAACGTACGTTTCAAACAGCTCTGCTGGGTGTTCGCTCAGATAAGGGAGTTGAATCCGCCTTCAGAATCAGAGAGTGAGAAGCACGGTTCTTCCAGGAGCTGGGTTTCGTTATGCCCGGGTGAATTGGAACAAACGGTGTATTGAGAAATATCTGCTTCTATAACCAAAACGGAGCTTCCTAACAGAACGTTCTTCAATGTGTGCATTCAACTTACAGAGGTAAACTGATGTGTGTTTGCAGGAGTTTCTAAACACTTTCTGTGAAGAAGTGGAAAACGCATAGTCCCAGCCAAATCAAGTCATTCAAGAAATAGCTGGAAATCTCCGTCTAAAACACAAAAAGAACGTACCTTTCAAACTGATCTGCTGGGTGTTCGCTCATCTAAGTGAGTTGAATTTGCCTTCAGAATCAGAGAGTGAGAAGCACGGTTCTTCCAGGAGCTGGGTTTCGTTATACCCGGGTGAATTGGAACAAACGCAGTATTGAGAAATATCTGCTTTTAAAACCAAAACTGAGCTACCTAACAGAACGGGCTTCAATGTGTGCATTCATCTTACAGAGTTAAACTGATGTGTGTTTGCAGGAATTTCTAAGCCCTTTCTGTGAAGAAGTGGAAAACGCATTTCCCCAGCAAAATCCAGGCATTCAAGAAATAGCTGGAAATCTCCGTCTAAAACACAAAAAGAACGTATGTTGCAAACTGCTCTGCTGGGTTTTCGCTAAGCTAAGGGAGTTGAATCCGCCTTCTGAATCAGAGAGTGAGAAGCACGGTTCTTCCAGGAGGTGGGTTTCGTTATACCCGGGTGAATTGGAAAAAACGCGGTATTGAGAAATATCTGCTTCTGAAACCAAAACGGAGCTACCTATCAGAACGGTCTTCAATGTGTGCATTCAAATTACGGAGTTAAACTGATGTGTGTTTTCAGGAGTTTCTAAACCCTTTCTGTGAAGAAGTGGAAAACGCATTTTTCCCAGCGAAATCCAGGCATTCAAGAAATACCTGGAAATCTCCGACTTAAACCCAAAAAGAACGTATCTTGCAAACTGCTCTGCTGGATGTTCGCTCAGCTAAGGGAGTTGAATCCGCCTTCAGAATCAGAGAGTGAGAAGTACGGTTCTTCCAGGAGCTGGGTTTCATTATACACAAGTGAATTGGAACAATCGCGGTATTGAGAAATATCTGCTTCTAAAACCAAAACGGAGCTACCTAACAGAACGGTATTCAATGTGTGCATTCAGCTTACGGAGTTAAACTGATGTGTGTTTGCAGGAGTTTCTAAACACTTTCTGTGAAGAAGTGGAAAACGCATTTTCCCAGCCAAATCAAGTCATTCAAGAAATAGCTGGAAATCTCCGTCTAAAACACAAAAAGAACGTATCTTGCAAACTGCTCTGCTGGGTGTTCGCTCAGCTAAGGGAGTTGAATCCGCCTTCAGAATCAGAGAGTGAGAAGCACGGTTATTCCGGGAGCTGGGTTTCGTTATACGCGGGTGAATTGGAAAAAATGCGGTATTGAGGAATATCTGCTTCTAAAACCAAAACGGAGCTACCTAACAGAACGGTCTTCAATGTGTGCATTCAACTTACGGAGATAAACTGATGTGTGTTGGCAGGAGTTTCTAAACACTTTCTGTGAAGAAGTGGAAAACGCATTTTCCCAGCCAAATCAAGTTATTCAAGAAATAGCTGGAAATCTCCGTCTAAAACACAAAAAGAACGTATCTTGCAAACTGCTCTTCTGGGTGTTCGCTCAGCTAAGGGAGTTGAATCCGCCTTCAGAATCAGAGAGTGAGAAGCACAATTCTTCCAGGAGCTGGGTTTCGTTATACCCGGGTGAATTGGAACAAACGCGGTATTGAGAAATATCTGCTTCTAAAACCAAAACAGAGCTACCTAACAGAACGGTCTTCAATGTGTGCATTCAACTTATGGAGTTAAACGGATGTGTGTTTGCAGGAGTTTCTAAACCCTTTCTGTGAAGAACTGGAAAACGCATTTTCCCGGCCAAATCCAGGCATTCAAGAAAAAGCTGGAAATCTCCGTCTAAAACACAAAAAGAACCGATCTTGCAAACTGCTCTGCTGGGTGTTCGCTCAGCTAAGGGAGTTGAATCCGCCTTCAGAATCAGAGAGTGAGACGCACGGTTCTTCCAAGAGCTGGGTTTCGTTATACCCGGGTGAATTGGAACAAACGCGGTATTGAGAAATATCTGTTTCTAAAACCAAAACGGAGCTACCTAACTGAACGGTCTTCAACGTGTGCATTAAACTTGCGGAGTTAAACTGATGTGTGTTTGCAGGAGTTTCTAAACCCTTTTTGTGAAGAAGTGGAAAACGCATTTTCCCAGCCAAATCCAGGCATTCAAGAAATAGATGGAAATCTCCGTTTAAACACAAAAAGAACGTACGTTTCAAGCTGCTCTGCTGGTGTTCGCTAGGCTAAGTGAGTTGAATCCGCCTTCAGAATCACAGAGTGAGAAGCACGCTTCTTCCAGGAGCTGGGTTTCGTTATACCCGGGTGAATTGGAACAAACGCGGTATTGAGAAATATCTGTTTCTAAAACCAAAACGGAGCTACCTAACAGAACGGTCTTCAATGTGTGCATTCAACTTACGGAGTTAAACTGATGTGTGTTTGCAGGAGTTTCTAAACCCTTTCTGTGAAGAAGTGGAAAACGCATTTTCCCAGCCAAATCCAGGCATTCAAGAAATAGCTGTAATCTCCGTCTAAAAAACAAAAAGAACTTATCTAGCAAACTGCTCTGCTGGGTGTTCGCTCAGCTAAGGAAGTTGAGTCCGCCTTCAGAATCAGAGAGTGATAAGCACGGTTCTTCCAGGAGCTGGGTTTCGTTATACCCGGGTGAATTGGAACAAACGCGGTATTGAGAAATATCTGCTTCTAAAACCAAAACGGAGCTACATAACAAAACGGTCTTCAATGTGTGCATTCAACTTACGGAGTTAAACTGATGTGTGTTTGCAGGAGTTTCTAAACCCTTTCTGTGAAGAAGTGGAAAACGCATTTTCCCAGCAAAATCCAGGCATTCAAGAAATAGCTGGAAATCTCCGTCTAAAACACAAAAAGAACGTATCTTGCAAACTGCTCTGCTGGGTGTTCGCTCAGCTAAGGGAGTTGAATCCGCCTTCAGAATCAGAGAGTGAGAAGCACAATTCTTCCAGGAGCTGGGTTTCGTTATACCCGGGTGAATTGGAACAAACGCGGTATTGAGAAATATCTGCTTCTAAAACCAAAACAGAGCTACCTAACAGAACGGTCTTCAATGTGTGCATTCAACTTATGGAGTTAAACGGATGTGTGTTTGCAGGAGTTTCTAAACCCTTTCTGTGAAAACTGGAAAACGCATTTTCCCGGCCAAATCCAGGCATTCAAGAAAGAGCTGGAAATCTCCGTCTAAAACACAAAAAGAACCGATCTTGCAAACTGCTCTGCTGGGTGTTCGCTCAGCTAAGGGAGTTGAATCCGCCTTCAGAATCAGAGAGTGAGAAGCACGGGTCTTCCAGGAGCTGGGTTTCGTTATACCCGGGTGAATTGGAACAAACGCGGTATTGAGAAATATCTGCTTCTAAAACCAAAACGGAGCTACCTAACAGAACGGTCTTCAATGTGTGCATTCAACTTATAGAGTTAAACTGATGTGTGTTTGCAGGAGTTTCTAAACCCTTTCTGTGAAGAAGTGGAAAACGCATAATCCCAGCCAAATCGAGTCATTCAAAAAATAGCTGGAAATCTCCGTCTAAAACACAAAAAGAACGTATCTTGCAAACTGCTCTTCTGGGTGTTCGCTCAGCTAAGGGAGTTGAATCCGCCTTCAGAATCAGAGAGTGAGAAGCACGGTTCTTCCAGGAGCTGGGTTTCGTTATACACGGGTGAATTGGAACAAACGAGTTATTGAGAAATATCTGCTTCTAAAACCAAAACGGAGCTACCTAACAGAACGGTCTTCAATGTGTACATTCAACTTATGGAGTTAAACGGATGTGTGTTTGCAGGAGTTTCTAAACGCTTTCTGTGAAGAACTGGAAAACGCATTTTCCCAGCCAAATCCAGGCATTCAAGAAAAAGCTTAAAATCTCCGTCTAAAACACAAAAAGAACCTATCTTGCAAACTGCTCTCCTGGGTGTTCGCTCAGCTAAGGGAGTTGAATCCGCCTTCAGAATCAGAGAGTGAGAAACACGGTTCTTCCAGGAGCTGGGTTTCGTTATACCCGGGTGAATTGGAAAAAACGCGGTATTGAGAAATATCTGCTTCTGAAACCAAAACGGAGCTACCTATCAAAACGGTCTTCAATGTGTGCATTCAACTTACGGAGATAAACTGATGTGTGTTTGCAGGAGTTTCTAAACCCTTTCTGTGAAGAAGTGGAAAACGCATTTTTCCCAGCGAAATCCAGGCATTCAAGAAATAGCTGGAAATCTCCGCCTTAAACACAAAAAGAACGTATCTTGCAAACTGCTCTGCTGGATGTTCGCTCAGCTAAGGGAGTTGAATCCGCCTTCAGAATCACAGAGTGAGAAGCACGGTTCTTCCAGGAGCTGGGTTTCGTTATACCCGGGTGAATTGGAACAATCGCGGTATTGAGAAATATCTGTTTCTAAAACCAAAACGGAGCTACCTAACAGAACGGTCTTCAATGTGTGCATTCAACTTACGGAGTTAAACTGATGTGTGTTTGCAGGAGTTTCTAAACCCTTACTGTGAAGAAGTGGAAAACGCATTTTCCCAGCCAAATCTAGGCATTCAAGAAATAGCTGGAAATCTTCGTCTAAAACACAAAAAGAACGTATCTAGCAAACTGCTCTGCTGGGTGTTCGCTCAGCTAAGGAAGTTGAGTCCGCCTTCAAAATCAGAGAGTGATAAGCACGGTTCTTCCAGGAGCTGGGTTTCGTTATACCCGGGTGAATTGGAACAAACGCGGTATTGAGAAATATCTGCTTCTAAAACCAAAACGGAGCTACCTAACAGAACGGTCTTCAACGTGTGCATTAAACTTGCGGAGTTAAACTGATGTGTGTTTGCAGGAGTTTCTAAACCCTTTCTGTGAAGAAGTGGAAAACGCATTTTTTCAGCCAAATCCAGGCATTCAAGAAATACCTGGAAATCTCCGTATAAACACAAAAAGAACGTATCTCGCAAACTGCTCTGCTGGGTGTTCGCTCAGCTAAGTGAGTTGAATCCGCCTTCAGAATCACAGAGTGAGAAGCACGGTTCTTCCAGGAGCTGGGTTTCGTTATACCCGGGTGAATTGGAACAAACGCTGTATTGAGAAATATCTGTTTCTAAAACCAAAACGGAGCTACCTAACAGAACGGTCTTCAATGTGTGCATTCAACTTACGGAGTTAAACTGATGTGTGTTTGCAGGAGTTTCTAAACCCTTTCTGTGAAGAAGTGGAAAACGCATTTTCCCAGCCAAATCCAGGCATTCAAGAAAAAGCTGGAAATCTCCGTCTAAAACACAAAAAGAACCTATCTTGCAAACTGCTCTGCTGGGTGTTCGCTCAGCTACGGGAGTTGAATCCGCCTTCAGAATCAGAGAGTGAGAAGCACGGTTCTTCCAGGAGCTGGGTTTCGTTATACACGGGTGAATTGGAACAAACGCGGTATTGAGAAATATCTGCTTCTAAAACCAAAACGGAGCTACCTAACAGAACGGTCTTCAACGTGTGCATTAAACTTGCGGAGTTAAACTGATGTGTGTTTGCAGGAGTTTCTAAACGCTTCCTGTGAAGAGGTGGAAAACGCAATTTCCCAGCCAAATCCAGGCATTCAAGAAATAGATGGAAATCTCCGTTTAAACACAAAAAGAACGTACGTTTCAAACTGCTCTGCTGGGTGTTCGCTCAGCTAAGTGAGTTGAATCCGCCTTCAGAATCACTGAGTGAGAAGCACGGTTCTTCCAGGAGCTGGGTTTCGTTATAACCGGGTGAATTGGAACAAACCCGGTATTGAGAAATATCTGTTTCTAAAACCAAAACGGAGCTACCTAACAGAACGGTCTTCTATGTGTGCATTCAACTTACGGAGTTAAACTGATGTGTGTTTGCAGAAGTTTCTAAACCCTTTCTGTGAAGAAGTGGAAAACGCATTTTCCCAGCCAAATACAGGCATTCAAGAAATAGCTGGAAACCTCCGTCTAAAACACAAAAAGAACGTATCTTGCAAACTGCTCTGCTGGGTGTTCGCTAAGCTAAGGGAGTTGAATCCGCCTTCAGAATCAGAGAGTGAGAAGCACGGTTCTTCCAGGAACTGGGTTTCGTTATACCCGGGTGAATTGGAACCAACGCGGTATTGAGAAATATCTGCTTCTAAAACAAAAACGGAGCTACCTAACAGAACGGTCTTCAATGTGTGCATTCAACTTATGGAGTTAAACTGATGTGTGTTTGCAGGAGTTTCTAAACCCCTTCTGTGAAGAAGTGGAAAACGCATTTTCCCAGCCAAATCAAGTCATTCAAGAAATAGCTGGAAATCTCCGTCTAAAACACAAAAAGAACGTATCTTGCAAACTGCTCTGCTGGGTGTTCGCTCAGCTAAGGGAGTTGAATCCGCCTTCAGAATCAGAGAGTGAGAAGCACGGTTCTTCCAGGAGCTGGGTTTCGTTATACCCGGGTTAATTGGAACAAACGCTGTATTGAGAAATATCTGCTTCTATAACCAAAACGGAGCTACCTAACAGAACGGTCTTCAACGTGTGCTTTCAACTTACAAAGTTAAACTGATGTGTGTTTGCAGGAGTTTCTAAACCCTTCTTGTGAAGAAGTGGAAAATGCATTGTCTCAGCCAAATCAAGTCATTCAAGAAATAGCTGGAAATCTCCGTCTAAAACACAAAAAGAACGTACATTTCAATCTGATCTGCTGGGTGTTCGCTCAGCTAAGTGAGTTGAATCCGCCTTCAGAATCAGAGAGTGAGAAGCACGGTTCTTCCAGGAGCTGGGTTTCGTTATACCCGGGTGAATTGGAACAAACGCGGTATTGAGAAATATCTGCTTCTAAAACCAAAACGGAGCTACCTAACAGAACGGTCTTCAATGTGTGCATTCAACTTACGGAGTTAAACTGATGTGTGTTTGCAGGAGTTTCTAAACCCTTTCTGTGAAGAAGTCGAAAACGCATTTCCCCAGCCAAATCCAGGCATTGAAGAAACAGCTGGAAATCTCCGTATAAAACACAAAGAGAACGTATCTTGCAAACTGCTCTGCTGGGTGTTCGCTCAGCTAAGGGAGTTGAATCTGCCTTCTGAATCAGAGAGTGAGAAGCACGGTTCTTCCAGGAACTGGGTTTCGTTATACCCGGTTGAATTGGAACAAACGCGGTAATGAGAAATATCTGCTTCTAAAACCAAAACGGAGCTACCTAACATAACGGTCTTCAATGTGTGCATTTAACTTACGGAGTTAAACTGATGTGTGTTTGCAGGAGTTTCTAAACCCTTTCTGTGAAGAAGTGGAAAACGCATTTTCCCAGCCACATCAAGTCATTCAAGAAATAGCTGGAAATCTCCGTCTAAAACACAAAAAGAACGTATCTTGCAAACTGCTCTGCTGGGTGTTCGCTCAGCTAAGGGAGTTGAATCCGCCTTCAGAATCAGAGAGTGAGAAGCACGGTTCTTCCAGGAGCTGGGTTTCGTTATACCCGGGTGAATTGGAACAAACGCGGTATTGAGAAATATCTGCTTCTAAAACCAAAACGGAGCTACCAAACACAACGGTCTTCAACGTGTGCATTAAACTTGCAGAGTTAAACTGATGTGTGTTAGCAGGAGTTTCTAAACCCTTTCTGTGAAGAAGTGGAAAACGAATTTTCCCAGCCAAATCCAGGCATTCAAGAAATAGCTGGAAATCTCCGTTTAAACACAAAAAGGACGTACGGTTCAAACAGCTCTGCTGGGTGTTCGCTCAGCTAAGTGAGTTGAATCCGCCTTCAGAAAAACAGAGTGAGAAGCACGGTTCTTCCAGGAGCTGGGTTTCGTTATACCCGGGTGAATTGGAACAAACGCGGTATTGAGAAATATCTGCTTCTAAAACCAAAACGGAGCTACCTAACAGAACGGTCTTCAATGTGTGCATTCAACTTATGGAGTTAAACTGATGTGTGTTTGCAGGAGTTTCTAAATTCTTTCTGTGAAGAAGTGGAAAACGTATTTTCCCAGCCAAATCGAGTCATTCAAGAAATAGCTGGAAATCTCCGTCTAAAACACAAAATAAACGTATCATGCAAACTGCTCTGCTGGGTGTTCGCTCAGTTACGAAAGTTGAATCCGCCTTCAGAATCAGAGAGTGAGAAGCACGGTCCTTCCAGGAGCTGGGTTTCGTTATACACGGGTGAATTGGAACAAACGCGGTATTGAGAAATATCTGTTTCTAAAACCAAAACGGAGCTACCTAACAGAACGGTCTTCAATGTATGCATTCAACTTACGGAGTTAAACTGATGTGTGTTTGCAGGAGTTTCTAAACCCTTTCTGTGAAGAAGTGGAAAACGCATAATCCCAGCCAAATCGAGTCATTCAAAAAATAGCTGGAAATCTCCGTCTAAAACACAAAAAGATCGTATCTTGCAAACTGCTCTTCTGGGTGTTCGCTCAGCTAAGGGAGTTGAATCCGCCTTCAGAATCAGAGAGTGAGAAGCACGGTTCTTCCAGGAGCTGGGTTTCGTTATACACGGGTGAATTGGAAAAAACGCGGTATTGAGGAATATCTGCTTCTGAAACCAAAACGGAGCTACCTATCAAAACGGTCTTCAATGTGTGCATTCAACTTACGGAGATAAACTGATGTGTGTTTGCAGGAGTTTCTAAACCCTTTCTGTGAAGAAGTGGAAAACGCATTTTTCCCAGCGAAATCCAGGCATTCAAGAAATAGCTGGAAATCTCCGCCTTAAACACAAAAAGAACGTATCTTGCAAACTGCTCTGCTGGATGTTCGCTCAGCTAAGGGAGTTGAATCCGCCTTCAGAATCACAGAGTGAGAAGCACGGTTCTTCCAGGAGCTGGGTTTCGTTATACACGGGTGAATTGGAAAAAACGCGGTATTGAGAAATATCTGCTTCTGAAACCAAAACGGAGCTACCTATCAAAACGGTCTTCAATGTGTGCATTCAACTTACGGAGATAAACTGATGTGTGTTTGCAGGAGTTTCTAAACCCTTTCTGTGAAGAAGTGGAAAACGCATTTTTCCCAGCGAAATCCAGGCATTCAAGAAATAGCTGGAAATCTCCGCCTTAAACACAAAAAGAACGTATCTTGCAAACTGCTCTGCTGGATGTTCGCTCAGCTAAGGGAGTTGAATCCGCCTTCAGAATCACAGAGTGAGAAGCACGGTTCTTCCAGGAGCTGGGTTTCGTTATACCCGGGTGAATTGAAATAATCGCGGTATTGAGAAATATCTGTTTCTAAAACCAAAACGGAGCTACCTAACAGAACGGTCTTCAATGTGTGCATTCAACTTACGGAGTTAAACTGATGTGTGTTTGCAGGAGTTTCTTAACCCTTTCTGTGAAGAAGTGGAAAACGCATTTTCCCAGCCAAATCTAGGCATTCAAGAAATAGCTGGAAATCTCCGTCTAAAACACAAAAAGAACGTATCTATCAAACTGCTCTGCTGGGTGTTCGCTCAGCTAAGGAAGTTGAGTCCGCCTTCAGAATCAGAGAGTGATAAGCACGGTTCTTCCAGGAGCTGGGTTTCGTTATACACGGGTGAATTGGAACAAACGCGGTATTGAGAAATATCTGCTTCTAGAACCAAAACGGAGCTACCTAACAGAACGGTCTTCAACGTGTGCATTAAACTTGCGGAGTTAAACTGATGTGTGTTTGCAGGAGTTTCTAAACCCTTTCTGTGAAGAAGTGGAAAACGCATTTTCCCAGCCAAATCCAGGCATTCATGAAATAGCTGGAAATCTCCGTTTAAACACAAAAAGAACGTAGGTTTCAAACTGCTCTGCTGGGTGTTCGCTCAGCTAAGTGAGTTGAATCCGCCTTCAGAATCACAGAGTGAGAAGCACGGTTCTTCCAGGAGCTGGGTTTCGTTATACCCGGGTGAATTGGAACAAACGCTGTATTGAGAAATATCTGTTTCTAAAACCAAAACGGAGCTACCTAACAGAACGGTCTTCAATGTGTGCATTCAACTTACGGAGTTAAACTGATGTGTGTTTGCAGGAGTTTCTAAACCCTTTCTGTGAAGAAGTGGAAAACGCATTTTCCCCGCGAAATCCAGGCATTCAAGAAATAGCAGGAAATCTCCGTCTTAAACACAAAAACGAAATATCTTGCAAACTGCTCTGCTGGGTGTTCGCTCAGCTAAGGGAGTTGAATCCGCCTTAAGAATCAGAGAGTGAGAAGCACGGTTCTTCCAGGAACTGGGTTTCGTTATACACGGGTGAATTGGAACAAACGCGGTATTGAGAAATATCTGCTTCTAAAACCAAAACGGAGCTACCTAACAGAACGGTCTGCAACGTGTGCATTCAACTTATGGAGTTAAACTGATGTGTGTTTCCAGGAGTTTCTAAACCCTTTCTGTGAAGCAGTGGAAAACGCATAACCCCAGCCAAATAGAGTCATTCAAGAAATAGCTGGAAATCTCCGTCTAAAACACAAAAAGAACGTATCTTGCAAACTGCTCTGCTGGGTGTTCGCTCAGCTAATGGAGTTGAATCCGCCTTCAGAATCAGAGAGTGAGAAGCACGGTTCTTCCAGGAGCTGGGTTTCGTTATACCCGGGTTAATTGGAACAAACGCTGTATTGAGAAATATCTGCTTCTATAACCAAAACGGAGCTACCTAACAGAACGGTCTTCAATGTGTGCATTCAACTTACAAAGTTAAACTGATGTGTGTTTGCAGGAGTTTCTAAACCCTTCTTGTGAAAAAGTGGAAAATGCATTGTCTCAGCCAAATCAAGTCATTCAAGAAATAGCTGGAAATCTCCGTCTAAAACACAAAAAGAACGTACATTTCAATCTGATCTGCTGGGTGTTCGTTCAGCTAAGTGAGTTGAATCCGCCTTCAGAATCAGAGAGTGAGAAGCACGGTTCTTCCAGGAGCTGGGTTTCATTATACCCGGGTGAATTGGAACAAACGCGGTATTGAGAAATATCTGCTTCTAAAACCAAAACGGAGCTACCTAACAGAACGGTCTTCAATGTGTGCATTCAACGTACGGAGTTAAACTGATGTGTGTTTGCAGGAGTTTCTAAACCCTTTCTGTGAAGAAGTGGAAAACGCATTTTTTCAGCCAAATACAGGCATTCAAGAAATACCTGGAAATCTCCGTATAGACACAAAAAGAACGTACGTTTCAAACTGCTCTGCTGGGTGTTCGCTCAGGTAAGTGAGTTGAATCCGCCTTCAGAATCACAGAGTGAGAAGCACGGTTCTTCCAGGAGCTGGGTTTCGTTATACCCGGGTGAATTGGAACAAACGCTGTATTGAGAAATATCTGTTTCTAAAACCAAAACGGAGCTACCTAACGAAACAGTCTTCAATGTGTGCATTCAACTTACGGAGTTAAACTGATGTGTGTTTGCAGGAGTTTCTAAACCCTTTCTGTGAAGAAGTGGAAAACGCATTTTCCCCGCCAAATCCAGGCATTCAAGAAATAGCTGGAAATCTCCGTCTTAAACACAAAAAGGAATTATCTTGCAAACTGCTCTGCTGGGTGTTCGCTCAGCTAAGGGAGTTGAATCCGCCGTAAGAATCAGAGAGTGAGAAGCACGGTTCTTCCAGGAACTGGGTTTCGTTATACACGGGTGAATTGGAACAAACGCAGTATTGAGAAATATCTGCTTCTAAAACCAAAACGAAGCTACCTAATAGAACGGTCTGCAACGTGTGCATTCAACTTATGGAGTTAAACTGATGTGTGTTTGCAGGAGTTTCTAAACCCTTTCTGTGAAGAAGTGGAAAACGCATAACCCCAGCCAAATAGAGTCATTCAAGAAATAGCTGGAAATCTCCGTCTTAAACACAAAACGAACGTATCTTGCAAACTGCTCTTCTGGCTGTTCTCTCAGCTAGGAAAGTTGAATCCGCCTTCAGAATCAGAGAGTGAGAAGCACGGTACCTCCAGGAGCTGGGTTTCGTTATACACGGGTGAATTGGAACAAACGCGGTATTGAGAAATATCTGCTTCTAAAACCAAAACGGAGCTACCTAACAGAACGGTCTTCAATGTGTGCATTCAACTTACGGAGTTAAACTGATGTGTGTTTGCAGGAGTTTCTAAACCCTTTCTGTGAAGAAGTGGAAAACGCATTTTCCCAGCCAAATCCAGGCATTCAAGAAAAAGCTGGAAATCTCCGTCTAAATCACAAAAAGAACCTATCTTGCAAACTGCTCTGCTGGGTGTTCGCTCAGCTACGGGAGTTGAATCCGCCTTCAGAATCAGAGAGTGAGACGCACGGTTCTTCCAGGAGCTGGGTTTCGTTATACCCGGGTGAATTGGAACAAACGCGGTATTGAGAAATATCTGCTTCTAAAACCAAAACGGAGCTACCTAACAGAACGGTCTTCAACGTGTGCATTAAACTTGCGGAGTTAAACTGATGTGTGTTTGCAGGAGTTTCTAAACCCTTCCTGTGAAGAAGTGGAAAACGCAATTTCCCAGCCAAATCCAGGCATTCAAGGAATAGATGGAAATCTCCGTTTAAACACAAAATGAACGTACGTTTCAAACTGCTCTGCTGGGTGTTCGTTCAGCTAAGTGAGTTGAATCCGCCTTCAGAATCACTGAGTGAGAAGCACGGTTCTTCCAGGAGCTGGGTTTCGTTATACCCGGGTGAATTGGAACCAACGCGGTATTGAGAAATATCTGCTTCTAAAACAAAAACGGAGCTACCTAACAGAACGGTCTTCAATGTGTGCATTCAACTTATGGAGTTAAACTGATGTGTGTTTGCAGGAGTTTCTAAACCCTTTCTGTGAAGAAGTGGAAAACGCATTTTCCCAGCCAAATCCAGGCATTCAAGAAATAGCTGGAAATCTCCGTCTAAAACACAAAAAGAACGTATCTTGCAAACTGCTCTGCTGGGTGTTCGCTCAGCTAAGGGAGTTGAATCCGCCTTCAGAATCAGAGAGTGAGAAGCACGGTTCTTCCAGGAGCTGGGTTTCGTTATACCCGGGTTAATTGGAACAAACGCTGTATTGAGAAATATCTGCTTCTATAACCAAAACGGAGCTACCTAACAGAACGGTCTTCAATGTGTGCATTCAACTTACGGAGTTAAACTGATGTGTGTTTGCAGGAGTTTCTAAACCCTTTCTGTGAAGAAGTGGAAAACGCATTTTCCCCGCCAAATCCAGGCATTCAAGAAATAGCTGGAAATCTCCGTCTTAAACACAAAAAGGAATTATCTTGCAAACTGCTCTGCTGGGTGTTCGCTCAGCTAAGGGAGTTGAATCCGCCGTAAGAATCAGAGAGTGAGAAGCACGGTTCTTCCAGGAACTGGGTTTCGTTATACACGGGTGAATTGGAACAAACGCGGTATTGAGAAATATCTGCTTCTAAAACCAAAACGGAGCTACTTAACAGAACGGTCTGCAACGTGTGCATTCAACTTATGGAGTTAAACTGATGTGTGTTTGCAGGAGTTTCTAAACCCTTTCTGTGAAGAAGTGGAAAACGCATAACCCCAGCCAAATAGAGTCATTCAAGAAATAGCTGGAAATCTCCGTCTTAAACACAAAACGAACGTATCTTGCAAACTGCTCTTCTGGCTGTTCTCTCAGCTAGGAAAGTTGAATCCGCCTTCAGAATCAGAGAGTGAGAAGCACGGTACCTCCAGGAGCTGGGTTTCGTTATACACGGGTGAATTGGAACAAACGCGGTATTGAGAAATATCTGCTTCTAAAACCAAAACGGAGCTACCTAACAGAACGGTCTTCAATGTGTGCATTCAACTTACGGAGTTAAACTGATGTGTGTTTGCAGGAGTTTCTAAACCCTTTCTGTGAAGAAGTGGAAAACGCATTTTCCCAGCCAAATCCAGGCATTCAAGAAAAAGCTGGAAATCTCCGTCTAAATCACAAAAAGAACCTATCTTGCAAACTGCTCTGCTGGGTGTTCGCTCAGCTACGGGAGTTGAATCCGCCTTCAGAATCAGAGAGTGAGACGCACGGTTCTTCCAGGAGCTGGGTTTCGTTATACCCGGGTGAATTGGAACAAACGCGGTATTGAGAAATATCTGCTTCTAAAACCAAAACGGAGCTACCTAACAGAACGGTCTTCAACGTGTGCATTAAACTTGCGGAGTTAAACTGATGTGTGTTTGCAGGAGTTTCTAAACCCTTCCTGTGAAGAAGTGGAAAACGCAATTTCCCAGCCAAATCCAGGCATTCAAGGAATAGATGGAAATCTCCGTTTAAACACAAAATGAACGTACGTTTCAAACTGCTCTGCTGGGTGTTCGTTCAGCTAAGTGAGTTGAATCCGCCTTCAGAATCACTGAGTGAGAAGCACGGTTCTTCCAGGAGCTGGGTTTCGTTATACCCGGGTGAATTGGAACCAACGCGGTATTGAGAAATATCTGCTTCTAAAACAAAAACGGAGCTACCTAACAGAACGGTCTTCAATGTGTGCATTCAACTTATGGAGTTAAACTGATGTGTGTTTGCAGGAGTTTCTAAACCCTTTCTGTGAAGAAGTGGAAAACGCATTTTCCCAGCCAAATCCAGGCATTCAAGAAATAGCTGGAAATCTCCGTCTAAAACACAAAAAGAACGTATCTTGCAAACTGCTCTGCTGGGTGTTCGCTCAGCTAAGGGAGTTGAATCCGCCTTCAGAATCAGAGAGTGAGAAGCACGGTTCTTCCAGGAGCTGGGTTTCGTTATACCCGGGTTAATTGGAACAAACGCTGTATTGAGAAATATCTGCTTCTATAACCAAAACGGAGCTACCTAACAGAACGGTCTTCAATGTGTGCATTCAACTTACGGAGTTAAACTGATGTGTGTTTGCAGGAGTTTCTAAACCCTTTCTGTGAAGAAGTGGAAAACGCATTTTCCCCGCCAAATCCAGGCATTCAAGAAATAGCTGGAAATCTCCGTCTTAAACACAAAAAGGAATTATCTTGCAAACTGCTCTGCTGGGTGTTCGCTCAGCTAAGGGAGTTGAATCCGCCGTAAGAATCAGAGAGTGAGAAGCACGGTTCTTCCAGGAACTGGGTTTCGTTATACACGGGTGAATTGGAACAAACGCGGTATTGAGAAATATCTGCTTCTAAAACCAAAACGGAGCTACTTAACAGAACGGTCTGCAACGTGTGCATTCAACTTATGGAGTTAAACTGATGTGTGTTTGCAGGAGTTTCTAAACCCTTTCTGTGAAGAAGTGGAAAACGCATAACCCCAGCCAAATAGAGTCATTCAAGAAATAGCTGGAAATCTCCGTCTTAAACACAAAACGAACGTATCTTGCAAACTGCTCTTCTGGCTGTTCTCTCAGCTAAGAAAGTTGAATCCGCCTTCAGAATCAGAGAGTGAGAAGCACGGTTCCTCCAGGAGCTGGGTTTCGTTATACACGGGTGAATTGCAACAAACGCGGTATTGAGAAATATCTGCTTCTAAAACCAAAACGGAGCTACCTAACAGAACGGTCTTCAATGTGTGCATTCAACTTACGGAGTTAAACTGATGTGTGTTTGCAGGAGTTTCTAAACCCTTTCTGTGAAGAAGTGGAAAACGCATTTTCCCAGCCAAATCCAGGCATTCAAGAAAAAGCTGGAAATCTCCGTCTAAAACACAAAAAGAACCTATCTTGCAAACTGCTCTGCTGGGTGTTCGCTCAGCTACGGGAGTTGAATCCGCCTTCAGAATCAGAGAGTGAGACGCACGGTTCTTCCAGGAGCTGGGTTTCGTTATACCCGGGTGAATTGGAACAAACGCAGTATTGAGAAATATCTGCTTCTAAAACCAAAACGGAGCTACCTAACAGAACGGTCTTCAACGTGTGCATTAAACTTGCGGAGTTAAACTGATGTGTGTTTGCAGGAGTTTCTAAACCCTTCCTGTGAAGAAGTGGAAAACGCAATTTCCCAGCCAAATCCAGGCATTCAAGAAATAGATGGAAATCTCCGCTTAAACACAAAATGAACGTACGTTTCAAACTGCTCTGCTGGGTGTTCGCTCAGCTAAGGGAGTTGAATCCGCCTTCAGAATCAGAGAGTGAGAAGCACGGTTCTTCCAGGAGCTGGGTTTTGTTATACCCGGGTGAATTGGAACAAACGCGGTATTGAGAAATATCTGCTTCTAAAACCAAAACGGAGCTACCTAACAGAACAGTCTTCCAAGTGTGCATTCCATTTACGGAGTTAAACTGATGTGTGTTTGCAGGAGTTTCTAAACCCTTTCTGTGAAGAAGTGGAAAACGCATTTTCCCAGCTAAATCCAGGCATTCAACAAATAGCTGGAAATCTCCGTTTAAACACAAAAAGAACGTACCTTTCAAACAGCTCTGCTTGGTGTTCGCTCAGCTAAGTGAGTTGAATCCGCCTTCAGGATCACAGAGTGAGAAGCACGGTTCTTCCAGGAGCTGGGTTTCGTTATACCCGGGTGAATTAGAACAAACGCTGTATTGAGAAATATCTGCTTCTAAAACCAAAACGGAGCTACCTAACATAACGGTCTTCAATGTGTGCCTTCAACTTATGGAGTTAAACTGATGTGTGTTTGCAGGAGTTTCTAAACACTTTCTGTGAAGAAGTCGAAAACGCATTTTCCCAGCCAAATCACGTCATTCAAGAAATAGCTGGAAATCTTTGTCTAAAACACAAAAAGAACGTATCTTGCAAACTGCTCTGCTGGGTATTCGCTCAGCTAAGGGAGTTGAATCCGCCTTCAGAATCAGAGAGTGAGAAGCACGGTTCTTCCAGGAGCTGGGTTTCGTTATACCCGGGTGAATTGGAACAAACGCGGTATTGAGAAATATCTGCTTCTAAAACCAAAACGGAGCTACCTAACACAACGGTCTTCAACGTGTGCATTAAACTTGCAGAGTTAAACTGATGTGTGTTTGCAGGAGTTTCTAAACCGTTTCTGTGAAGAAGTGGAAAACGCATTTGCCCAGCCAAATCCAGGCATTCAAGAAATAGCTGGAAATCTCCGTCTAAAACACAAAGAGAACGTATCTTGCAAACTGCTCTGCTGGGTGTTCGCTCAGCTAAGGGAGTTGAATCCGCATTCAGAATCAGAGAGTGAGAATCACGGTTCTTCCAGGAGCCGGGTTTCGTTATACCCGGGTGAATTAAAACAAACGCGGTATTGAGAAATATCTGCTTCTGAAACCAAAACGGAGCTACCTAACAGAACGGTCTTCAATGTGTGCATTAAACTTGAAGAGTTTAACTGATGTGTGCTTGCAGGAGTTTCTAAACCCTTTCTGTGAAGAAGTGGAAAACGCATTTTCCCAGCCAAATCCAGGCATTCAACAAATAGCTGGAAATCTCCGTTTAAACACAAAAAGAACGTACGTTTCAAACTGCTCTGCTGGGTGTTCGCTCAGCTAAATGAGTTGAATCCGCCTTCAGAATCACAGAGTGAGAAGCACGGTTCTTCCAGGAGCTGGGTTTCGTTATAGTCGGGTGAATTGGAACAAACGCGGTATTGAGAAATATCTGCTTCTAAAACCAAAACGGAGCTACCTAACAGAACGGTCTTCAATGTGTGCATTCAACTTACGGAGTTAAACTGATGTGTGTTTGCAGGAGTTTCTAAACCCTTTCTGTGAAGAAGTGGAAAACGCATTTTTCCAGCCAAATCCAGGCATGCAAGACATAGCTGGAAATCTCCGTCTAAAACACAAAAAGAACGTATCTTGCAAACTGCTCTGCTGGGTGTTCGCTCAGCTAAGGGAGTTGAATCCGCCTTCAGAATCAGAGAGTGAGAAGCACGGTTCTTCCAGGAGCTGGGTTTCGTTATACCCGGTTGAATTGGAACAAACGCGGTATTGAGAAATATCTGCTTCTAAAACCAAAACGGAGCTACCTAACATAACGGTCTTCAATGAGTGCATTCAACGTACGGAGTTAAACTGATGTGTGTTTGCAGGAGTTTCTAAACACTTTCTGTGAAGAAGTGGAAAACGCATTTTCCCAGCCAAATCCAGGCATGCAAGAAATAGCTGGAAATCTCCGTCTAAAACACAAGAAGAACGTATCTTGCAAACTGCTCTGCTGGGTGTTCGCTCAGCTAAGGGAGTTGAATCCTCCTTCTGAATCAGAGAGTGAGAAGCACGGTTCTTCCAGGAGCTGGGTTTCCTTATACCCTGGTGAATTGGAACAAACGCGGTATTGAGAAATATCTGCTTCTAAAACCAAAACGGAGCTACCTAACAGAACGGTCTTGAATGTGTGCATTCATCTTACGGAGTTTAACTGATGTGTGTTTGCAGGAGTTTCTTAGCCCTTTCTGTGAAGAAATGGAAAACGCATTTCCCCAGCCAAATCCAGGCATTCAAAAAATAGCTGGAAATCTTCGTATAAAACACAAAAAGAACGTATCTTGCAAACTGCTCTGCTGGGTGTTCGCTCAGCTAAGGGAGTTGAATCCGCCTTCAGAATCAGAGAGTGAGAAGCACGGTTCTTCCAGGAGCTGGGTTTCGTTATACCCGGGTGAATTGGAACAAACGCGGTATTGAGAAATATCTGCTTCTAAAACCAAAACGGAGCTACCTAACAGAACGGTCTTCCACGTGTGCATTCCATTTACGGAGTTAAACTGATGTGTGTTTGCAGGAGTTTCTAAACCCTTTCTGTGAAGAAGTGGAAAACGCATTTTCCCAGCCAAATCCAGGCATTCAAGAAATAGCTGGAAATCTCCGTTTAAACACAAAAAGAACGTACCTTTCAAACAGCTCTGCTGGGTGTTCGCTCAGCTAAGTGAGTTGAATCCGCCTTCAGAATCACAGAGTGAGAAGCACGGTTCTTCCAGGAGCTGGGTTTCGTTATACCCGGGTGAATTGGAACAAACACTGTATTGAGAAATATCTGCTTCTAAAACCAAAACGGAGCTACCTAACATAACGGTCTTCAATGTGTGCCTTCAACTTATGGAGTTAAACTGATGTGTGTTTGCAGGAGTTTCTAAACACTTTCTGTGAAGAAGTCGAAAACGCATTTTCCCAGCCAAATCCAGGCATTCAAGAAATAGCTGGAAATCTCAGTCTAAAACACAAAAAGAACGTATCTTGCAAACTGCTCTGCTGGGTATTCGCTAAGCTAAGGGAGTTGAATCCGCCTTCAGAATCAGAGAGTGAGAAGCACGGTTCCTCCAGGAGCTGGGTTTCGTTATACCCGGGTGAATTGGAACAAACGCGGTATTGAGAAATATCTGCTTCTAAAACCAAAACGGAGCTACCTAACACAACGGTCTTCAACGTGTGCATTAAACTTGCAGAGTTAAACTGATGTGTGTTTGCAGGAGTTTCTAAACCCTTTCTGTGAAGAAGTGGAAAACGCATTTGCCCAGCCAAATCCTGGCATTCAAGAAATAGCTGGAAATCTT
Organism: Callithrix jacchus; assembly: GCF_049354715.1. Taxonomy (NCBI): domain Eukaryota; kingdom Metazoa; phylum Chordata; class Mammalia; order Primates; family Cebidae; genus Callithrix; species Callithrix jacchus. Next base: position 3,611,977 of record NC_133518.1, read on the forward strand.
TGTCTAAAACACAAAGAGAACGTATCTTGCAAACTGCTCTGCTGGGTGTTCGCTCAGCTGAGGGAGTTGAATCCGCATTCAGAATCAGAGAGTGAGAATCACGGTTTTTCCAGGAGCTGGGTTTCGTTATACCCGGGTGAATTAAAACAAACACGGTATTGAGAAATATCTGCTTCTGAAACCAAAACGGAGCTACCTAACAGAACGGTCTTCAATGTGTGCATTAAACTTGAAAAGTTTAACTGATGTGTGCTTGCAGGAGTTTCTAAACCCTTTCTGTGAAGAAGTGGAAAACGCATTTTCCCAGCCAAATCCAGGCATTCAACAAATAGCTGGAAATCTCCGTTTAAACACAAAAAGAACGTACGTTTCAAACTGCTCTGCTTGGTGTTCGCTCAGCTAAGTGAGTTGAATCCGCCTTCAGAATCACAGAGTGAGAAGCACGGTTCTTCCAGGAGCTGGGTTTCGTTATACCCGGGTGAATTGGAACAAACGCGGTATTGAGAAATATCTGCTTCTAAAACCAAAACGGAGCTACCTAACAGAACGGTCTTCAATGTGTGCATTCAACTTACGGAGTTAAACTGATGTGTGTTTGCAGGAGTTTCTAAACCCTTTCTGTGTAGAAGTGGAAAACGCCTTTTTCCAGCCAAATCCAGGCATTCAAGACATAGCTGGAAATCTCCGTCTAAAACACAAAAAGAACGTATCTTGCAAACTGCTCTGCTGGGTGTTCGCTCAGGTAAGGGAGTTGAATCCGCCTTCAGAATCAGAGAGTGAGAAGCACGGTTCTTCCAGGAGCTGGGTTTCGTTATACCCGGGTGAATTGGAACAAACGCGGTATTGAGAAATATCTGCTTCTAAAACAAAAACGGAGCTACCTAACAGAACGGTCTTCAATGTTTGTATTCAACTTATAAAGTTAAACTGATGTGTGTTTGCAGGAGTTTCTAAACCCTTTCTGTGAAGAAGTGGAAAACGCATAATCCCAGCCAAATCGAGTCATTCAAGAAATAGCTGGAAATCTCCGTCTAAAACACAAAAAGAACGTATCTTGCAAACTGCTCTTCTGGGTGTTCGCTCAGGTAAGGGAGTTGAATCCGCCTTCAAAATCAGAGAGTGAGAAGCACGGTTCTTCCAGGAGCTGGGTTTCGTTATACACGGGTGAATTGGAACAAACGCGGTATTGATAAATATCTGCTTCTAAAACCAAAACGGAGCTACCTAACAGAACGGTCTTCAATTTGTGCATACAACTTACGGTGTTAAACTGATGTGTGTTTGCAGGAGTTTCTAAACCCTTTCTGTGAAGAAGTGGAAAACGCATTTTCCTAGCCAAATCCAGGCATTCAAGAAATAGCTGGAAATCTCCGTATAAAACACAAAAAGAACGTATCTTGCAAACTGCTCTGCTGCGTGTTCGCTCAGCTAAGGGAGTTGAATCCGCCTTCTGAATCAGAGAGTGAGAAGCACGGTTCTTCCAGGAGCTGGGTTTCGTTATACACGGGTGAATTGGAACAAACGCGGTATTGAGAAATATCTGCTTCTAAAACCAAAACGGAGCTACCTAACAGAACGGACTTCAACGTGTGCATTCCATTTACGGAGTTAAACTGATGTGTGTTTGCAGGAGTTTCTAAACCCTTTCTGTGAAGAAGTGGAATACGCAGTTTCCCAGCCAAATCCAGGCATTCAAGAAATAGATGGAAATCTCCGTTTAAACACAAAAAGAACGTACGTTTCAAACAGCTCTGCTGGGTGTTCGCTCAGCTAAGTGAGTTGAATCCGCCTTCAGAATCACAGAGTGAGAAGCACGGTTCTTCCAGGAGCTGGGTTTCGTTATACCCGGGTGAATTGGAACAAACGCGGTATTGAGAAATATCTGCTTCTAAAACCAAAACGGAGCTCCTTATAGAACGGTCTTCAACGTGTGCATTCCACTTACGGAGTTAAACTGATGTGTGTTTGCAGGAGTTTCTAAACCCTTTCTGTGAAGAAGTGGAAAACGCATTTTCCCAGCCAAATCCAGGCGTTCAAGAAATAGCTGGAAATCTCCGTTTAAACACAAAAAGAACGTATCTTGCAAACTGCCCTGCTGGGTGTTCGCTCAGCTAAGGGAGTTGAATCCGCCTTCAGAATCAGAGAGTGAGAAGCACGGTTCTTCCAGGAGCTGGGTTTCGTTATACCCGGGTGAATTGGAAAAAACGCGGTATTGAGAAATATCTGCTTCTAAAACCAAAACGGAGCTACCTAACAGAACGGTCTTCAACGTGTGCATTAAACTTGCAGAGTTAAACTGATGTGTGTTTGCAGGAGTTTCTAAACTCTTTCTGTGAAGAAGTGGAAAACGCATTTTCCCAGCCAAATCCAGGCGTTCAAGAAATAGCTGGAAATCTTTGTTTAAACACAAAAAGAACGTACGTTTCAAACTTCTCTGCTGGGTGTTCCCTCAGCTAAGGGAGTTGAATCCGCTTTCAGAATCACAGAGTGAGAAGCACGGTTTTTCCAGGAGCTGGGTTTCGTTATACCCGGGTGAATTGTAACTAACCCTGTATTGAGAAATATCTGCTTCTAAAACCAAAACGGAGCTACCTAACAGAACGGTCTTCAATGAGTGCATTCAACTTACGGAGTTAAACTGATGTGTGTTTGCAGGAGTTTCTAAACCCTTTCTGTGAAGAAGTGGATAACGCATTTTCCCAGCCAAATCAAGTCATTCAAGAAATAGCTGGAAATCTTCGTCTAAAACACAAAAAGAACGTATCTTGCAAACTGCTCTGCTGGGTGTTCGCTGAGCTAAGGGAGTTGAATCCGCCTTCTGAATCAGAGAGTGAGAAGCACGGTTTTTCCAGGAGCTGGGTTTCGTTATACCCGGGTGTATTGGAACAAACGCGGTATTGAGAAATATCTGCTTCTAAAACCAAAACGGAGCTAAATAACAGAACGGTCTTCAATGTGTGCATTCATCTTACGGAGTTTAACTGATGTGTGTTTGCAGGAGTTTCTAAACCCTTTCTGTGAAGAAGTGGAAAACGCATTTCCCCAGCCAAATCCAGGCATTCAAGAAATAGCTGGAAATCTCCGTATAAAACACAAAAAGAACGTATCTTGCAAACTGCTCTGCTGGGTGTTCGCTCAGCTAAGGGAGTTGAATCCGCCTTCAGAATCAGAGAGTGAGAAGCACGGTTCTTCCAGGAGCTGGGTTTCGTTATACCGGGTGAATTGGAACAAACGCGGTATTGAGAAATATCTGCTTCTAAAACCAAAACGGAGCTACCTAACAGAACGGTCTTCAACGTGTGCATTAAACTTGCAGAGTTAAACTGATGTGTGTTTGCAGGAGTTTCTAAACCCTTTCTGTGAAGAAGTGGAAAACGCATTTTCCCAGCCAAATCCAGGCGTTAAAGAAATAGCTGGAAATCTCCGTTTAAAAACAAAAAGAACGTATCTTGCAAACTGCTCTGCTGGGTGTTCGCTCAGATAAGGGAGTTGAATCCGCCTTCAGAATCAGCGAGTGAGAAGCACGGTTCTTCCAGGAGCTGGGTTTCGTTATACCCGGGTGAATTGGAACAAACACGGTATTGAGAAATATCTGCTTCTATAACCAAAACGGAGCTACCTAACAGAACGGTCTTCGATGTGTGCATTCAACTTACGGAGTTAAACTGAGGTGTGTTTGCAGGAGTTTCTAAACTTTTTCTGTGAAGAAGTGGAAAACGCATAGTCCCAGCCAAATCAAGTCATTCAAGAAATAGCTGGAAATCTCGGTCTAAAACACAAAAAGAACGTACCTTTCAAACTGATCTGCTGGGTGTTCGCTCATGTAAGTGAGTTGAATCCACCTTCAGAATCAGAGAGTGAGAAGCACGGTTCTTCCAGGAGCTGGGTTTCGTTATACCCGGGTGAATTGGAACAAACGCGGTATTGAGAAATATCTGCTTCTAAAACCAAAACGGAGCTACCTAACAGAACGGTCTTCCACGTGTGCATTCCATTTACGGAGTTAAACTGATGTGTGTTTGCAGGAGTTTCTAAACACTTTCTGTGAAGAAGTGGAAAACACATTTTCGCAGCCAAATCAAGTCATTCAAGAAATAGCTGGAAATCTCCGTCTAAAACACAAAAAGAACGTATCTTGCAAACTGCTCTGCTGGGTGTTCGCTCAGCTAAGGGAGTTGAATCCGCCTTCAGAATCAGAGAGTGAGAAGCACGGTTCTTCCAGGAGCTGGGTTTGGTTATACCCGGGTGAATTGGAACAAACGCGGTATTGAGAAATATCTGCTTCTAAAACCAAAACGGAGCTACCTAACAGAACGGTCTTCAACGTGTGCATTAAACTTGCAGAGTTAAACTGATGTGTGTTTGCAGGAGTTTCTAAACCCTTTCTGTGAAGAAGTGGAAAACGCAGTTTCCCAGCCAAATCAAGTCATTCAAGAAATAGCTGGAAATCTTTGTCTAAAACACAAAAAGGACATACCTTTCAAACTGAGCTGCTGGGTGTTCGCTCAGCTAAGTGAGTTGAATCCACCTTAAGAATCAGAGAGTGAGAAGCACGGTTCTTCCAGCAGCTGGGTTTCGTTATACCCGGGTGAATTGGAACAAACCCGGTATTGAGAAATATTTGCTTCTAAAACCAAAACGGAGCTACCTAACAGCACGGTCTTTAATGTGTGCATTCATCTTACTTAGTTTAACTGATGTGTGTTTGCAGGAGTTTCTAAGCCCTTTCTGTGAAAAAGTGGAAAACGCATTTTCCCAGCCAAATCGAATCATTCAAGAAATAGCTGGAAATCTCCGTCTAAAGCACAAAAAGAACGTATCTTGCAAACTGCTCTGCTGGGTGTTCGCTCAGCTAAGGAAGTTGAATCCGCCTTCAGAATCAGAGAGTGAGAAGCACGGTTCTTCCAGGAGCTGGGTTTGGTTATACCCGGGTGAATTGGAACAAACGCGGTATTGAGAAATATCTGCTTCTAAAACCAAAACGGAGCTACCTAACAGAACGGTCTTCAACGTGTGCATTCAACGTGTGGAGTTAATCTGATGTGTGTTTGCAGGAGTTTCTAAACCCTTTCTGGAAAAAGTGGAAAACGCATTTTCCCAGCCAAATCCAGGCATTCAACAAATAGTTGGAAATCTCCGTTTAAACACAAAAAGGACGTATCTTGCAAACTGCTCTGCTGCGTGTTCGCTCGGATAAGGGAGTTGAATCCGCCTTCAAAATCAGAGAGTGAGAAGCCCGGTTCTTCCAGGAGCTGGGTTTCGTTATACCCGGGTGAATTGGAACAAACGCTGTATTGAGAAATATCTGCTTCTATAACCAAAACGGAGCTACCTAACAGAACGGTCGTCAACGTGTGCATTAAACTTGCAGAGTTAAACTGATGTGTGTTTGCAGGAGTTTCTAAACCCTTTCTGTGAAGAAGTGGAAAACGCAGTTTCCCAGCCAAATCCAGGCATTCAAGAAGTAGCTGGAAATCTCCGTTTAAACACAAAAAGAACGTATCTTGCAAACTGCTCTGCTGGGTGTTCGCTCAGCTAAGAAAGTTGAATCCGCCTTCAGAATCAGAGAGTGAGAAGAACGGTTCTTCCAGGAGCTGGGTTTCGTTATACCCGGTTGAATTGGAACAAACGCGGTATTGAGAAATATCTGCTTCTAAAACCAAAACGGAGCTACCTTACATAACGGTCTTCAATGTGTGCATTCAACTTATGGAGTTAAACTGATGTGTGTTTGCAGGAGTTTCTAAACACTTTCTGTGTAGAAGTGGAAAACGCATTTTCCCAGCCAAATTCAGGCATTCAAGAAATAGCTGGAAATCTCCGTCTAAAACAGAAAAAGAACGTATCTTGCAAACTGATCTGCTGGGTGTTCGCTCAGCTAAGGGAGTTGAATCCGCCCTCAGAGTCAGAGAGTGAGAAGCACGGTTCCTCCAGGAGCTGGGTTTCATTATACCCGGGTGAATTGGAACAAACGCGGTATTGAGAAATATCTGCTTCTAAAACCAAAACGGAGCTACCTAACAGAACGGTCTTCAATGTGTGCATTCAACTTATGGAGTTAAACTGATGTGTGTATGCAGGAGTTTCTAAACCCTTTCTGTGAAGAAATGGAAAACGCATTTTCCCAGCTAAATCGAGTCATTCAAGAAATAGCTGGAAATCTTTGTCTAAAACACAAAGAGAACGTATCATGCAAACTGCTCTGCTGGGTGTTCGCTCAGCCAGGAAAGTTGAATCCGCCTTCAGAATCAGAGAGTGAGAAGCACGGTTCTTCCAGGAGCTGGGTTTTGTTATACCCGGTGAATTGGAACAAACCCGGTATTGAGAAATATCTGCTTCTAAAACCAAAACGGAGCTACCTAACAGATCAGTCTTCAATGTGTGCATTCCACTTACGGAGTTAAAGTGTTGTGTGTTTGCAGGAGTTTCTAAACCCTTTCTGTGAAAAAGTGGAAAATGCAATTTCCCAGCCAAATCCAGGCATTCAAGAAAAAGCTGGAAATCTCCGTCTAAAACACAAAAAGAACGTATCTTGCAAACTGATCTGCTGGGTGTTCGCTCAGCTAAGGGAGTTGAATCCGCCCTCAGAATCAGAGAGTGAGACGCACGGTTCTTCCAGGAGCTGGGTTTCGTTATACCCGGGTGAATTGGAACAAACGCGGTATTGAGAAATATCTGCTTCTAAAACCAAAACGGAGCTACCTAACAGAACGGTCTTCAACGCGTGCATTAAACGTGCCGAGTTAAACTGATGTGTGTTTGCAGGAGTTTTTAAACCCTTTCTGTGAAGAAGTGGAAAACGCATTTTCCCAGCCAAATCCAGGCATTCAAGAAATAGCTGGAAATCTCCGTCTAAAACACAAAAAGAACGTATCTTGCAAACTGCTCTGCTGGGTTTTCGCTCAGGTAAGGGAGTTGAATCCGCCTTCAGAATCAGAGAGTGAGAAGCACGGTTCTTCCAGGAGCTGGGTTTCGTTATACCCGGGTGAATTGGAACAAACGCGGTATTGAGAAATATCTGCTTCTAAAACCAAAACGGAGCTACCTAACAGAACGGTCTTCAATGTGTGCATTCCACTTATAGAGTTAAACTGATGTGTGTTTGCAGGAGTTTCTAAACCCTTTCTGTGAAGAAGTCGAAAACGCATAATTTCAGTCAAATCGATTCATTCAAGAAATAGCTGGAAATATCCGTCTAAAACACAAAAAGAACGTATCTTGCAAACTGCTCTTCTGGGTGTTCGCTCAGCTAAGGGAGTTGAATCCGCCTTCAGAATCAGAGAGTGAGAAGCACGGTTTTTCCAGAAGCTGGGTTTCGTTATACCCGGGTTAATTGGAACAAACGCGGTATTGAGAAATATCTGCTTCTAAAACCAAAACGGAGCTACCTAACAGAACGGTCTAACGTGTGCATTAAACGTGCGGAGTTAAACTGATGTGTGTTTGCAGGAGTTTCTAAACCCTTTCTGTGAAGAAGTGGAAAACGCATTTTTCCAGCCAAATCCAGGCATTGAAGAAATAGCAGGAAATTTCCGTTTAAATACAAAAAGAACGTACGTTTCAAACTGCTCTGCTGGGTGTTCGCTCAGCTAAGTGAGTTGAATCCGCCTTCAGAATCACAGAGTGAGAAGCACAGTTCTTCCAGGAGCTGGGTTTCGTTATACCCGGGTGAATTCGAACAAACGCGGTATTGAGAAATATCTGTTTCTAAAACCAAAACGGAGCTACCTAACAGAACGGTCTTCAATGTGTGCATTCAACTTACGGAGTTAAACTGATGTGTGTTTGCAGGAGTTTCTAAACCCTTTCTGTGAAGAAGTGAAAAACGCATTTTCCCAGCCAAATCCAGGCATTCAAGAAATAGCTGGAAATCTCCGTCTAAAACACAAAAAGAAGGTATCTTGCAAACTGCTCTGCTGGGTGTTCGCTCAGCTAAGTGAGTTGAATCCGCCTTCAGAATCAGAGAGTGAGAAGCACGGTTCTTCCAGGAGCTGGGTTTCGTTATACCCGGGTGAATTGGAACAAATCCGGTATTGAGAAATATCTGCTTCTAAAACCAAAACGGAGCTACCTAACAGAACGGTCTTCAATGTGTGCATTTAACTTACTGAGTTAAACTGATGTGTGTTTGGAGGAGTTTCTAAACCCTTTCTGTGAAGAAGTGGAAAACGCATTTTCCCAGCCAAATCCAGGCATTCAAGAAATAGCTGGAAATCTCCGTCTAAAACATAAAAAGAACGTATCTTGCAAACTTCTCTGCTGGGTGTTCGCTCAGCTAAGGGAGTTGAATCCGCCTTCAGAATCAGAGAGTGAGAAGCACGGTTCTTCCAGGAGCTGGGTTTCGTTTTACCCCAGTGAATTGGAACAAACGCGGTATTGAGAAATATCTGCTTCTAAAACCAAAACGGAGCTACCTACCAGAACGGTCTTCAATGTGTGCATTAAACTTACGGAGTTAAACTGATGTGTGTTTGCAGGAGTTTCTAAACCCTTTCTGTGAAGAAGTGGAAAACGCATTTTCCCAGCCAAATCCAGGCATTCAAAAAATAGCTGGAAATCTCGGTCTTAAACACAAAAAAAACGTATCTTGCAAACTGCTCTGCTGGGTGTTCGCTCAGCTAAGACAGCTGATTCTGCCTTCAGAATCAGAGAGTCAGAAGCACGGTTCTTCCAGGATCTGGGTTTCGTTATACCCGGGTGAATTGGAACAAACGCGGTATTGAGAAATATCTGTTTCTATAACCAAAACGGAGCTACCTAACAGAACGGTCTTCAATGTGTGCATTCAACTTACGGAGTTAAACTGATGTGTGTTTGCAAGAGTTTCTAAACCCTTTCTGTGAAGAAGTGAAAAACGCAATTTCCCAGCCAAATCCAGGCATTCAAGAAATATCTGGAAATCTCCGTCTAAAACCCAAAAAGAACGTATCTTGCAAACTGCTCTGCTGGGTGTTCGCTCAGCTAAGGGAGTTGAATCCGCCTTCAGAATCAGAGAGTGAGAAGCACGGTTCTTCCAGGAGCTGTGTTTCTTTATACACCGGTGAATTGGAACAAACGCGGTATTGAGAAATATCTGCTTCTAAAACCAAGACGGAGCTACCTAACAGAACGGTCTTCAATGTGTGCATTAAACTTACGGAGTTAAACTGATGTGTGTTTGCAGGAGTTTCTAAACCCTTTCTGTGAAGAAGTGGAAAACGCATTTTCCCAGCCAAATCCAGGCATTCAAAAAATAGCTGGAAATCTCGGTCTTAAACACAAAAAGAACTTATCTTGCAAACTGCTCTGCTGGGTGTTCGCTCAGCTAAGACAGCTGATTCTGCCTTCAGAATCAGAGAGTGAGAAGCACGGTTCTTCCAGCATCTGGGTTTCGTTATACCCGGGTGAATTGGAACAAACGCGGTATTGAGAAATATCTGCTTCTAAAACCAAAACGGAGCTACCTAATAGAACGGTCTTCAATGTGTGCATTCCATTTACGGAGTTTAACTGATGTGTGTTTGCAGGAGATTCTAAGCACTTTCTGTGAAAAAGTGGAAAACGCATTACCCCAGCGAAATCCAGGCATTCAAGAAATAGCTGGAAATCTCCGTCGAAAACACAAAAAGAACGTATCTTGCAAACTGATCTGCTGGGTGTTCGCTCAGCTAAGGGAGTTGAATCCGCCTTCAGAATCAGACAGTGAGAAGCACGGTTCTTCCAGGAGCTTGGTTTCGTTATACCCGGGTGAATTGGAACAAACGCGGTATTGAGAAATATCTGCTTCTAAAACCAAAACGGAGCTACCTAACAGAACGGTCTTCAATGTGTGCATTCATCTTACGGAGTTTAACTGATGTGTGTTTGCAGGAGTTTCTAAGCCCTTTCTGTGAAGAAGTGGAAAACGCATTTCCCCAGCCAAATCCAGGCATTTAAGAAATAGCTGGAAATCTCCGTCTAAAACACAAAAAGAACGTATCTTGCAAACTGCTCTGCTGGGTGTTCGCTCAGCTAAGGGAGTTGAATCCGCCTTCAGAATCAGAGAGTGAGAAGCACGGTTCTTCCAGGAGCTGGGTTTCGTTATACATGGGTGAATTGGAACAAACGCGGTATTGAGAAATATCTGCTTCTAAAACCAAAACGGAGCTACCTAACAGAACGGTCTTCAATGTGTGCATTCAACTTACGGAGTTAACCTGATTTGTGTTTGCAGGAGTTTCTAAACCCTTTCTGTGAAGAAGTGGAAAACGCATTTTCCCAGCCAAATCAAGTCATTCAAGAAATAGCTGGAAATCTTCGTCTAAAACACAAAAAGAACGTATCTTGCAAACTGCTCTGCTGGGTGTTCGCTCAGCTAAGGGAGTTGAATCCGCCTTCTGAATCAGAGAGTGAGAAGCACGGTTCTTCCAGGAGCTGGGTTTCGTTATACCCGGGTGAATTGGAACAAACGCGGTATTGAGAAATATCTGCTTCTAAAACCAAAACGGAGCTACCTAACAGAACGGTCTTCAATGTGTGCATTCATCTTACGGAGTTTAACTGATGTGTGTTTGCAGGAGATTCTAAGCACTTTCTGTGAAAAAGTGGAAAACGCATTACCCCAGCGAAATCCAGGCATTCAAGAAATAGCTGGAAAGCTCCGTCTAAAACACAAAAAGAACGTATCTTGCAAACTGATCTGCTGGGTGTTCGCTCAGCTAAGGGAGTTGAATCCGCCTTCAGAATCAGACAGTGAGAAGCACGGTTCTTCCAGGAGCTGGGTTTCGTTATACCCGGGTGAATTGGAACAAACGCGGTATTGAGAAATACCTGCTTCTAAAACCAAAACGGAGCTACCTAACAGAACGGTCTTCAATGTGTGCATTCAACTTACGGAGTTAAACTGATGTGTGTTTGCAGGAGATTCTAAACCCTTTCTGTGAAGAAGTGGAAAATGCATTTCTCAGCCAAATCCAGTCATTCAAGAAAGAGCTGGAAATCTTTGTCTAAAACACAAAAAGAACGTATCTTGCAAACTGCTCTGCTGGGTGTTCGCTCAGCTAAGGGAGTTGAATCCGCCTTCAGAATCAGAGAGTGAGAAGCACGGTTCTTCCAGGAGCTGTGTTTCGTTATACCCGGGTGAATGGGTGCAAACGCGATATTGAGAAATATCTGCTTCTAAAACCAAAACGGAGCTACCTAACAGAACGGTCTTCAATGTGTGCATTCAACTTACGGAGTTAAACTTATGTGTGTTTGAAGGAGTTTCTAAACCCTTTCTGTGAAGAAGTGGAAAACGCATTCTCCCAGCCAAATCCAGGCATTCAAGAAATAGATGGAAATCTCCGTCTAAAACACAAAAAGAACGTATCTTGCAAACTGCTCTGCTGGGTGCTCGCTCAGCTAAGAAAGTTGAATCCGCCTTCAGAATCAGAGAGTGAGAAGCACGGTTCTTCCAGGAGCTGGGTTTCGTCATACCCGGGTGCATTGGAACAAACGCGGTATTGAGAAATATCTGCTTCTGAAACCAAAACGGAGCTACCTAACAGAACGGTCTTCAATGTGTGCATTCAACTCACGGAGTTAAACTGATGTGTGTTTGCAAGAGTTTCTAAACCCTTTCTGTGAAGAAGTGGAAAACGCATTTTCCCAGCCAAATTTAGGCATTCAAGAAATAGCTGGAAATCTCCGTCTAAAACACAAAAAGAACGTATCAAGCACACTGATCTGCTGGGTGTTCGCTCAGCTAAGGGAGTTGAATCCGCCTTCAGAATCAGACAGTGAGAAGCACGGTTCTTCCAGGAGCTTGGTTTCGTTATACCCGGGTGAATTGGAACAAACGCGGTATTGAGAAATATCTGCTTCTAAAACCAAAACGGAGCTACCTAACAGAACGGTCTTCAATGTGTGCATTCAACTTACGGAGTTAAACTGATGTGTATTTGCAGGAGTTTCTAAACCCTTTCTGTGAAGAAGTGGAAAACGCATTTTCCCAGCCAAATCCAGGCATTCAAGAAATAGCTGGAAATCTCCGTCTAAAACACAAAAAGAACGTATCTTGCAAACTGCTCTGCTGGGTGCTCGCAAAGCTAAGGGAGTTGAATCCGCCTTCAGAATCAGAGAGTGAGAAGCACGGTTCTTCCAGGATCTGGGTTTTGTTATACCCGGGTGCATTGGAACAAACGCGGTATTGAGAAATATCTGCTTCTAAAACCAAAACGGAGCTACCTAAAAGAACGGTCTTCAATGTGTGCATTCAACTTATGGAGTTAAACTGATGTGTGTTTGCAGGAGTTTCTAAACCCTTTCTGTGAAGAAGTGGAAAACGCATTTTCCCAGCCAAATCCAGGCATTCAAGAAATAGCTGGAAATCTCCATCTAAAACACAAAAAGAACGTATCTTGCAAACTGCTCTGCTGGGTTTTCTCTCAGCTAAGGGAGTTGAATCCGCCTTCAGAATCAGGGAGTGAGAAGCACGGTTCTTCCAGGAGCTGGGTTTCGTTATACCCGGGTGAATTGGAACAAACGCGGTATTGAGAAATATCTGCTTCTAAAACCAAAACGGAGCTACCTAACAGAACGGTCTTCAATGTGTGCATTCAACTTACGGAGTTAAACTGATGTGTGTTTGCAGGAGTTTCTAAACCCTTTCTGTGAAGAAGTGGAAGACGCATATTCCCAGCCAAATCCAGGCATTCAAGAAATAGCTGGAAATCTCCGTTTAAACACAAAAAGAACGTACGTTTCAATCTGCTCTGCTGAATGTTCGCTCAGCTAAGTGAGTTGAATCCGCCGTCAGAATCACAGAGTGAGAAGCACGGTTCGTCCAGGAGCTGGGTTACGTTATACCCGGGTGAATTGGAACAAACGCGGTATTGAGAAATATCTGTTTCTAAAACCAAAACGGAGCTACCTAACAGAACGGTCTTCAATGTGTGCATTCAACTTACGGAGTTAAACTGATGTGTGTTTGCAGGAGTTTCTAAACCCTTTCTGTGAAGAAGTGAAAAACGCAATTTCCCAGCCAAATTCAGGCATTCAAGAAATAGCTGGAAATCTCCGTCTAAAACCCAAAAATAACGTATCTTGCAAACTGCTCTGCTGGGTGTTCGCTCAGCTAAGGGAGTTGAATCCGCCTTCAGAATCAGAGAGTGAGAAGCACGGTTCTTCCAGGAGCTGTGTTTCGTTATACACCGGTGAATTGGAACAAACGCGGTATTGAGAAATATCTGCTTCTAAAACCAAAACGGAGCTACCTAACAGAACGGTCTTCAATGTGTGCATTAAACTTACGGAGTTAAACTGATGTGTGTTTGCAGGAGTTTCTAAACCCTTTCTGTGAAGAAGTGGAAAACGCATTTTCCCAGCCAAATCCAGGCATTCAAAAAATAGCTGGAAATCTCCGTCTTAAACACAAAAAGAACGTATCTTGCAAACTGCTCTGCTGGGTGTTCGCTCAGCTAAGACAGCTGATTCTGCCTTCAGAATCAGAGAGTGAGAAGCACGGTTCTTCCAGGAGCTGGGTTTCGTTATACCCGGGTGAATTGGAACAAACGCGGTATTGAGAAATATCTGCTTCTAAAACCAAAACGGAGCTACCTAACAGAACGGTCTTCAATGTGTGCATTCATCTTACGGAGTTTAACTGATGTGTGTTTGCAGGAGTTTCTAAGCCCTTTCTGTGAAGAAGTGGAAAACGCATTTCCCCAGCCAAATCCAGGCATTCAAGAAATAGCTGGAAATCTCCGTCTAAAACACAAAAAGAACGTATCTTGCAAACTGCTCTGCTGGGTGTTCGCTCAGCTAAGGGAGTTGAATTCGCCTTCAGAATCAGAGAGTGAGAAGCACGGTTCTTCCAGGAGCTGGGTTTCGTTATACCCGGGTGAATTGGAACAAACGCGGTATTGAGAAATATCTGCTTCTAAAACCAAAACGGAGCTACCTAACAGAACGGTCTTCAATGTGTGCATTAAACTTACGGAGTTAAACTGATGTGTGTTTGCAGGAGTTTCTAAACCCTTTCTGTGAAGAAGTGGAAAACGCATTTTCCCAGCCAAATCAAGTCATTCAAGAAATAGCTGGAAATCTTCGTCTAAAACACAAAAAGAACGTATCTTGCAAACTGCTCTGCTGGGTGTTCGCTCAGCTAAGGGAGTTGAATCCGCATTCTGAATCAGAGAGTGAGAAGCACGGTTCTTCCAGGAGCTGGGTTTCGTTATACCCGGGTGAATTGGAACAAACGCGGTATTGAGAAATATCTGCTTCTAAAACCAAAACGGAGCTACCTAACAGAACGGTCTTCAATGTGTGCATTCATCTTACGGAGTTTAACTGATGTGTGTTTGCAGGAGTTTCTAAGCACTTTCTGTGAAAAAGTGGAAAACGCATTACCCCAGCGAAATCCAGGCATTCAAGAAATAGCTGGAAATCTCCGTCTAAAACACAAAAAGAACGTATCTTTCAAACTGATGTGCTGGGTGTTCGCTCAGCTAAGGGAGTTGAATCCGCCTTCAGAATCAGACAGTGAGAAGCACGGTTCTTCCAGGAGCTTGGTTTCGTTATACAGGGTGAATTGGAACAAACGCGGTATTGAGAAATATCTGCTTCTAAAACCAAAACGGAGCTACCTAACAGAACGGTCTTCAATGTGTGCATTCAACTTACTGAGTTAAACTGATGTGTGTTTGCAGGAGTTTCTAAACCCTTTCTGTGAAGAAGTGGAAAACGCATTTTCCCAGCCAAATCCAGTCATTCAAGAAATAGCTGAAAATATCCGTCTAAAACACAAAAAGAACGTATCTTGCAAACTGCTCTGCTGAGTGTTCGCTCAGCTAAGGGAGTTGAATTTGCCTTCAGAATCAGAGAGTGAGAAGCACGGTTCTTCCAGGAGCTGGGTTTCGTTATACCCGGGTGAATTGGAACAAACGCAGTATTGAGAAATATCTGCTTCTAAAACCAAAACGGAGCTACCTAACAGAACGGTCTTCAAAGTGTGCATTCAACTTACGGAGTTAAACTGATGTGTGTTTGCAGGAGATTCTAAACCCTTTCTGTGAAGAAGTGGAAAATGCATTTCTCAGCCAAATCCAGTCATTCAAGAAAGAGCCTGAAATCTTTATCTACAACACAAAAAGAACGTATCTTGCAAACTGCTCTGCTGGGTGTTCGCTCAGCTAAGGGAGTTGAATCCGCCTTCAGAATCAGAGAGTGAGAAGCACGGTTCTTCCAGGAGCTGTGTTTCGTTATACCCGGGTGAATGGGTGCAAACGCGATATTGAGAAATATCTGCTTCTAAAACCAAAACGGAGCTACCTAACAGAACGGTCTTCAATGTGTGCATTCAACTTACGGAGTTAAACTTATGTGTGTTTGAAGGAGTTTCTAAACCCTTTCTGTGAAGAAGTGGAAAACGCATTCTCCCAGCCAAATCCAGGCATTCAAGAAATAGATGGAAATCTCCGTCTAAAACACAAAAAGAACGTATCTTGCAAACTGCTCTGCTGGGTGCTCGCTCAGCTAAGAAAGTTGAATCCGCCTTCAGAATCAGAGAGTGAGAAGCACGGTTCTTCCAGGAGCTGGGTTTCGTTATACCCGGGTGCATTGGAACAAACGCGGTATTGAGAAATATCTGCTTCTGAAACCAAAACGGAGCTACCTAACAGAACGGTCTTCAATGTGTGCATTCAACTCACGGAGTTAAACTGATGTGTGTTTGCAAGAGTTTCTAAACCCTTTCTGTGAAGAAGTGGAAAACGCATTTTCCCAGCCAAATTTAGGCATTCAAGAAATAGCTGGAAATCTCCGTCTAAAACACAAAAAGAACGTATCTTGCAAACTGTTCTGCTGGGTGTTCGCTCAGCTAAGGGAGTTGAATCCGCCTTCAGGATTAGAGAGTGAGAAGCACGGTTCTTCCAGGAGCTGGGTTTCCTTATACCCGGGTGAATTGGAACAAATGCGGTATTGAGAAATATCTGCTTCTAAAACCAAAACGGAGCTACCTAACAGAACGGTCTTCAATGTGTGCATTCAACTTACAAAGTTAAACTGATGTGTGTTTGCAGGAGTTTCTAAACCCTTTCTGTGAAGAAGTGGAAAACGCATTTTCCCAGCCAAATCCAGGCATTCAAGAAATAGCTGGAAATCTCCGTCTAAAACACAAAACGAACGTATCTTGCAAACTGCTCTGCTGGGTGTTCGCTCAGCTAAGGGAGTTGAATCCGCCTTCAGAATCAGAGAGTGAGAAGCACGGTTCTTCCAGGAGCTGGGTTTCGTTATACCCGGGTGAATTGGAACAAACGCGGTATTGAGAAATATCTGCTTCTAAAACCAAAACGGAGCTACCTAACAGAACGGTCTTCAATGTGTGCATTCAACTTACGGAGTTAAACTGATGTGTGTTTGCAGGAGTTTCTAAACCCTTTCTGTGAAGAACTGGAAAACGCATTTTCCCAGCCAAATCCAGGCATTCAAGAAATAGCTGGAAATCTCCGTCTAAAACAAAAAAAGAACGTATCTTGCAAACTGCTCTGCTGGGTGTTCGCTCAGCTAAGGGAGTTGAATCCGCCTTCAGAATCAGAGAGTGAGAAGCACGGTTCTTCCAGGAGCTGGGTTTCGTTATAACAGGGTGAATTGGAACAAACGCGGTATTGAGAAATATCTGCTTCTAAAACCAAAACGGAGCTACCTAACAGAACCGTCGTCAATGTGTGCATTCAACTTACGGGGTTAAACTGATGTGTGTTTGCAGGAGTTTCTAAACCCTTTCTGTGAAGAAGTGGAAGACGCATTTTCCCAGCCAAATCCAGGCATTCAAGAAATAGCTGGAAATCTCCGTCTAAAACACAAAAAGAACGTATCTTGCAAACTGTTCTGCTGGGTGTTCGCTCAGCTAAGGGAGTTGAATCCGCCTTCAGAATCAGAGAGTGAGAAGCACGGTTCTTCCAGGAGCTGGGTTTCGTTATACCCGGGTGCATTGGAACAAACGCGGTATTGAGAAATATCTGCTTCTAAAACCAAAACGGAGCTACCTAACAGAACGGTCTTCAATGTGTGCATTCAACTTACGAAGTTAAACTGATGTGTGTTTGCAGGAGTTTCTAAACCCTTTCTGTGAAGAAGTGGAAAACGCATTTTCCCAGCCAAATCCAGGCATTCAAGAAATAGCTGGAAATCTCCGTCTTAAACACAAAAAGAACGTATCTTGCAAACTGCTCTGCTGGGTGTTCGCTCAGCTAAGGGAGTTGAATCCTCCTTCAGAATCAGAGAGTGAGAAGCACGGTTCTTCCAGGAGCTGGGTTTCCTTATAGCCGGTTGAATTGGAACAAACGCGGTATTGAGAAATATCTGCTTCTAAAACCAAAACGGAGCTACCTAACAGAACGGTCTTCAATGTGTGAATTCAACTTACGGGGTTAAACTGATGTGTGTTTGCAGGAGTTTCTAAACCCTTTCTGTGAAGAAGTGGAAGACGCATTTTCCCAGCCAAATCCAGGCATTCAAGAAATAGCTGGAAATCTCCGTCTAAAACACAAAAAGAACGTATCTTGCAAACTGCTCTGCTGGGTGTTCGGTCAGCTAAGGGAGTTGAATCCGCCTTCAGAATCACAGAGTGAAAAGCACAGTTCTTCCAGGAGCTGGGTTTCTTTATACCCGGGTGCATTGGAACAAACGCGGTATTGAGAAATATCTTCTTCTAAAACCAAAACGGAGCTATTTAACAAAACAGTCTTCAATGTGTGCATTCAACTTACGGAGTTAAACTGATGTGTGTTTGCAGGAGTTTCTAAACCCTTTCTGTGAAGAAGTGGAAAACGCATTTTCCCAGCCAAATCCAGGCATTCAAGAAATAGCTGGAAATCTCCGTCTAAAACACAAAAAGAACGTATCTTGCAAACTGTTCTGCTGGGTGTTCGCTCAGCTAAGGGAGTTGAATCCGCCTTCAGAATCAGAGAGTGAGAAGCACGGTTCTTTTAGGAGCTGGGTTTCGTTATACCCGGGTGCATTGGAACAAACGCGGTATTGAGAAATATCTGCTTCTAAAACAAAAACGGAGCTACCTAACAGAACGGTCTTCAATGTGTGCATTCAACTTACAGAGTTAAACTGATGTGTGTTTGCAGGAGTTTCTAAACCCTTTCTGTGAAGAAGTGGAAAACGCATTTTCCCAGCCAAATCCAGGCATTCAAGAAATAGCTGGAAATCTCCGTCTAAAACACAAAAAGAACGTATCTTGCAAACTGCTCTGCTGGGTGTTCGCTCAGCTAAGGGAGTTGAATCCGCCTTCAGAATCAGAGAGTGAGAAGCACGGTTCCTCCAGGAGCTGGGTTTCGTTATACCCGGGTGCATTGGACAAACGCGGTATTGAGAAATATCTGCTTCTAAACTCAAAACGGAGCTACCTAACAGAACGGTCTTCAATGTGTGCATTCAACTTACGGAGTTAAACTGATGTGTGTTTGCAGGAGTTTCTAAACGCTTTCTGTGAAGAAGTGGAAAACGCATTTTCCCAGCCAAATCCAGGCATTCAAGAAATAGATGGAAATCTCCGTCTAAATCACAAAAAGAACGTATCATGCAAACTGTTCTGCTGGGTGTTCGCTCAGCTAAGGGAGTTGAATCCGCCTTCAGAATCAGAGAGTGAGAAGCACGGTTCTTCCAGGAGCTGGGTTACGTTATACCCGGGTGCATTGGAACAAACGCGGTATTGAGAAATATCTGCTTCTAAAACCAAAACGGAGCTACCTAAAAGAACGGTCTTCAATGTGTGCATTCAACTTACGGAGTGAAACTGATGTGCGTTTGCAGGAGTTTCTAAACCCTTTCTGTGAAGAAGTGGAAAACGCATTTTCCCAGCCAAATCCAGGCATTCAAGAAATAGCTGGAAATCTCCGTCTAAAACACAAAAAGAACGTATCTTGCAAACTGCTCTGCTGGGTGTTCGCTCAGCTAAGGGAGTTGAATCCGCCTTCAGAATCAGAGAGTGAGAAGCACGGTTCTTCCAGGAGCTGGGTTTCGTTATACCCGGGTGCATTGGAACAAACGCGGTATTGAGAAATATCTGCTTCTAAAACCAAAACGGAGCTACCTAACAGAACGGTCTTCAATGTGTGCATTCAACTTACGGAGTTAAACTGATGTGTGTTTGCAGGAGTTTCTAAACCCTTTCTGTGAAGAAGTGGAAAACGCATTTTCCCAGCCAAATCAAGTCATTCAAGAAATAGCTGGAAATCTCAGTATAAAACACAAAAAGAACGTATCTTGCAAACTGCTCTGCTGGGTGTTCGCTCAGCTAAAAGAGTTGAATCCGCCTTCAGAATCAGAGAGTGAGAAGCACGGTTCTTCCAGGAGCTGGGTTTCCTTATACCCGGGTGCGTTGGAACAAACGCGGTATTGAGAAATATCTGCTTCTAAAACCAAAACGGAGCTACCTAACAGAACGGTCTTCAATGTGTGCATTCAACTTACGGAGTTAAACTGATGTGTGTTTGCAGGAGTTTCTAAACCCTTTCTGTGAAAAAGTGGAAAACGCATTTTCCCAGCCAAATCCAGGCATTCAAGAAATAGCTGGAAATCTCCGTCTAAAACACAAAAAGAACATATCTTGCAAACTGCTCTGCTGAGTGTTCCGTCAGCTAAGGGAGTTGAATCCGCCTTCTGAATCAGAGAGTGAGAAGCACGGTTCTTCCAGGAGCTGGGTTTCGTTATACCCGGGTGAATTGGAACAAACGCGGTATTGAGAAATATCTGCTTCTAAAACCAAAACAGAGCTACCTAACAGAACGGTCTTCAATGTGTGCATTCAACTTACGGAGTTAAACTTATGTGTGTTTGCTGGAGTTTCTAAACCCTTTCGGTGAAGAAGTGGAAAACGCATTTTCCCAGCCAAATCCAGGCATTCAAGAAATAGCTGGAAATCTCCGTCTAAAACACAAAAAGAACGTATCTTGCAAACTGCTCTGCTGGGTGTTCGCTCAGCTAAGGGAGTTGAATCCGCCTTCAGAATCAGAGAGTGAGAAGCACGGTTCTTCCAGGACCTGGGTTTCCTCATAGCCGGGTGAATTGGAACAAACGCGGTATTGAGAAATATCTGCTTCTAAAACCAAAACGGAGCTACTTAACAGAACGGTCTTCAATGTGTGAATTCAACTTACGGGGTTAAACTGATGTGTGTTTGCAGGAGTTTCTAAACCCTTTCTGTGAAGAAGTGGAAGACGCATTTTCCCAGCCAAATCCAGGCATTCAAGAAATAGCTGGAAATCTCCGTCTAAAACACAAAAAGAACGTATCTTGCAAACTGTTCTGCTGGGTGTTCGCTCAGCTAAGGGAGTTGAATCTGCCTTCAGAATCAGAGAGTGAGAAGCACGGTTCTTCCAGGAGCTGGGTTTCCTTATACCCGGGTGAATTGGAACAAATGCGGTATTGAGAAATATCTGCTTCTAAAACCAAAACGGAGCTACCTAACAGAACGGTCGTCAATGTGTGCATTCAACTTACGGAGTTAAACTGATGTGTGTTTGCAGGAGTTTCTAAACCCTTTCTGTGAAGAAGTGGAAAACGCATTTTCCCAGCCAAATCCAGGCATTCAAGAAATAGATGGAAATCTCCGTCTAAAACACAAAAAGAACGTATCTTGCAAACTGCTCTGCTGGGTGTTCGGTCAGCTAAGGGTGTTGAATCCGCCTTCAGAATCACAGAGTGAAAAGCACGGTTCTTACAGGAGCTGGGTTTCTTTATACCCGGGTGCATTGGAACAAACGCGGTATTGAGAAATATCTGCTTCTAAAACCAAAACGGAGCTACCTAACTAAACGGTCTTCAATGTGTGCATTCAACTTACGGAGTTAAACTGATGTGTGTTTGCAGGAGTTTCTAAACCCTTTCTGTGAAGAAGTGGAAAACGCATTTTCCGAGCCAAATCCAGGCATTCAAGAAATAGCTGGAAATCTCCGTCTAAAACACAAAAAGAACGTATCTTGCAAACTGCTCTGCTGGGTGTTCGGTCAGCTAAGGGAGTTAAATTCGCCTTCAGAATCACAGAGTGAGAAGCACGGTTCTTCCAGGAGCTGGGTCTCTTTATACCCGGGTGCATTGGAACAAACGCGGTATTGAGAAATATCTGCTTCTAAAACCAAAACGGAGCTACCTAACAGAACGGTCTTCAATGTGTGCATTCAACTTACGGAGTTAAACTGATTTGTGTTTGCAGGAGTTTCTAAACCCTTTCTGTGAAGAAGTGGAAAACGCATTTTCCCAGCCAAATCCAGGCATTGAAGAAATAGCTGGAAATCTCCGTCTAAAACACAAAAAGAACGTATCTTGCAAACTGCTCTGCTGGGTGTTCGCTCAGCTAAGGGAGTTGAATCCGCCTTCAGAATCAGAGAGTGAGAAGCACGGTTCTTCCAGGAGCTGGGTTTCGTTATACCCGGGTGCATTGGAACAAACGCGGTATTGAGAAATATCTGCTTCTAAAACCAAAACGGAGCTACATAACAGAACGGTCTTCAATGTGTGCATTCAACTTACGGAGTTAAACTGATGTGCGTTTGCAGGAGTTTCTAAACCCTTTCTGTGAAGAAGTGGAAAACGCATTTTCCCAGCCAAATCCAGGCATTCAAGAAATAGCTGGAAATCTCCGTCTAAAACACAAAAAGAACGTATCTTGCAAACTGTTCTGCTGGGTGTTCGCTCAGCTAAGGGAGTTGAATCCGCCTTCAGAATCAGAGAGTGAGAAGCACGGTTCTTTTAGGAGCTGGGATTCGTTATACCCGGGTGCATTGGATCAAACGCGGTATTGAGAAATATCTGCTTCTAAAACCAAAACGGAGCTATCTGACAGAACGGTCTTCAATGTGTGCATTCAACTTACATAGTTAAACTGATGTGTGTTTGCAGGAGTTTCTAAACCCTTTCTGTGAAGAAGTGGAAAACGCATTTTCCCAGCCAAATCCAGGAATTCAAGAAATAGCTGGAAATCTCCGTCTAAAACACAAAAAGAACGTGTCTTGCAAACTGCTCTGCTGGGTGTTCGCTCAGCTAAGGGAGTTGAATCCGCCTTCAGAATCAGAGAGTGAGAAGCACGGTTCTTCCAGGAGCTGGGTTTCGTTATACCCGGGTGAATTGAAACAAACGCGGTATTGAGAATTATCTGCTTCTAAAACCAAAACGGAGCTACCTAACAGAACGGTCTTCAATGTGTGCATTCAACTTACGGGGTTAAACTGATGTGTGTTTGCAGGAGTTTCTAAATCCTTTCTGTGAAGAACTGGAAAACGCATTTTCCCAGCCAAATCCAGGCATTCAAGAAATAGCTGGAAATCTCCGTCTAAAACACGAAAAGAACGTATCTTGCAAACTGCTCTGCTGGGTGTTCGGTCAGCTAAGGGAGTTCAATCCGCCTTCAGAGTCACAGAGTGAGAAGCACGGTTCTTCCAGGAGCTGGGTTTCTTTATACCCGGGTGCATTGGAACAAACGCGGTATTGAGAAATACCTGCTTCTAAAACCAAAACGGAGCTACCTAACAGAACGGTCTTCAATGTGTGCGTTCAACTTACGGAGTTAAACTGATGTGTGTTTGCAGGAGTTTTTAAATTCTTTCTGTGAATAAGTGGAAAACGCATTTTCCCAGCCAAATCCAGGCATTCAAGAAATAGCTGTAAATCTCCGCCTAAAACACAAAAAGAACGTATCTTGCAAAATGCTCTGCTGGGTGTTCGCTCAGCTAAGGGAGTTGAATTCGCCTTCAGAATCAGAGAGTGAGAAACACGGTTCGTCCAGGAGCTGGGTTTCTTTATACCCAAGTGCATTGGAACAAACGCGGTATTGAGAAATATCTGCTTCTAAAACCAAAACGGAGCTACCTAACAGAACGGTCTTCAATGTGTGCATTCAACTTACGGAGTTAAACTGATGTGTGTTTGCAGGAGTGTCTAAACCCTTTCTGTGAAGAAGTGGAAAACGCATTTTCCCAGACGAATCCAGGCATTCAAGAAATAGCTGGAAATCTCCGTCTAAAACACAAAAAGAACGTATATTGCAAACTACTCTGCTGGGTTTTCGCTCAGCTAAGGGAGTTGAATCCGCCTTAAGAATCAGAGAGTGAGAAGCACGGTTCGTCCAGGAGCTGGGTTTCGTTATACCCGGGTGAATTCGAACAAACGCGGTATTGAGAAATATCTGCTTCTAAGATCAAAACGGAGCTACCTAACAGAACGGTCTTCAATGTGTGCATTCAACTTACGGAGTTAAACTGATGTGTGTTTGCAGGAGTTTCTAAACCCTTTCTGTGAAGAAGTGGAAAACGCATTTTCCCAGCCAAATCCAGGCATTCAAGAAATAGCTGGAGATCTCCGTCTAAAACACAAAAAGAACGTATCTTGCAAACTGTTCTGCTTGGCGTTCGCTCAGGTAAGGGAGTTGAATCCGCCTTCAGAATCAGAGAGTGAGAAGCACGGTCCTTCCAGGAGCTGGGTTTCGTTATACCCGGGTGAATTGGAACAAACGCGGTATTGAGAAATATCTGCTTCTAAAACCAAAACGGAGCTACCTAACAGAACGGTCTTCAATGTGTGCATTCAACGTACGGAGTTAAACTGATGTG
Source organism: Callithrix jacchus (assembly GCF_049354715.1). Classification (NCBI taxonomy): domain Eukaryota; kingdom Metazoa; phylum Chordata; class Mammalia; order Primates; family Cebidae; genus Callithrix; species Callithrix jacchus. The sequence continues at coordinate 3,635,532 of NC_133518.1, forward strand.
CATTTGCAGGAGTTTCTAAATCCTTTCTGTGAAGAAGTGGAAAACGCATTTTCCCAGCCAAATCGAGGCATTAAAGAAATAGCGGGAAATCTCCGTCTAAAACACAAACAGAACGTATCCTGCAAACTGCTCTGCTGGGTGTTTGCTCAGCTAAGGTAGTTGAATCCGCCTTCAGAATCAGAGAGTTAGAAGCACGGTTCTTCCAGCAGCTGGGTTTCGTTATACCCGGGTGAATTGGAACAAACGCGGTATTGAGAAATATCTGCTTCTAAAACCAAAACGGAGCTACCTAACAGAACGGTCTTCAATGTGTGCATTCAGCTTACGGAGTTAAATTGATGTGTGTTTGCAGGAGTTTCTAAACCCTTTCTGTGAAGAAGTGGAAAACGCAATTCCCAGCAAAATCCAGGCATTCAAGAAATAGCTGGAAATCTCCGTCTAAAACACAAAAAGAACGTATCTTGCAAACTGCTCTGCTGGGTGTTCGCTCAGCTAAAGGAGTTGAATCCGCCTTCAGAATCAGAGAGTGAGAAGCACGGTTTTTCCAGGAGCTTGGTTTCGTTATACCCGGGTGAATTGGAACAAACGCGGTATTGAGAAATATCTGCTTCTAAAACCAAAACGGAGCTACCTAACAGAACGGTCTTCAATGTGTGCATTCAACTTACGGAGTTAAACTGATGTGTGTTTGCAGGAGTTTCTAAACCCTTTCTGTGAAGAAGTGGAAAACGCATTTTCCCAGCCAAATCCAGGCATTCAAGAAATAGCTAAAAATCTCCGTCTAAAACACAAAAAGAACGTATCCTGCAAACTGCTTTGCTGGGTGTTCGCTCAGCTAAGAAAGTTAAATCCGCCTTCAGAATCAGAGAGTGAGAAGCACGGTTCATCCAGGAGCTGGGTTTCGTTATACCCGGGAGCATTGGAACAAACGCGGTATTGAGAAATATCTTCTTCTTAAACAAAAACGGAGCTACCTATCAGAACGGACTTCAATGTGTGCATTCAACTTACGGAGTTAAACTGATGTGTGTTTGCAGGAGTTTCTAAACCCTTTCTGTGAAGAAGTGGAAAACGCATTTCCCCAGCCAAATCCACGCATTCAAGAAATAGCTGGAAATCTCCGTCTAAAACACAAAAAGAACGTATCTTGCAAACTGTTCTGCTGGGTGTTCGCTCAGCTGAGAAAGTTGAATCCGCCTTCAGAATCAGAGAGTGAGAAGCACGGTTCTTCCAGGAGCTGGGTTTCGTTATATCCGGGTGAATTGAAACAAACGCGGTATTGAGAAATATCTGCTTCTAAAACCAAAACGGAGCTACCTAACAGAACGGTCTTCAATGTGTGCATTCAACTTACGGAGTTAAACTGATGTGTGTTTGCAGGAGTTTCTAAACCCTTTCTGTGAAGAAGTGGAAGATGCATATTCCCAGCCAAATCCAGGCATTCAAGATATAGCTGGAAATCTCCGTCTAAAATACAAAAAGAACGTATCTTGGAAACTGCTCTGCTGGGTGTTCGCTCAGCTAAGGGAGTTGAATCCGCCTTCAGAATCAGAGAGTGAGAAGCACGGTTCTTCCAGGAGCTGGGTTTCGTTATACCCGGGTGCATTGGAACAAACGCGGTATTGAGAAATATCTGCTTCTAAAACCAAAACGGAGCTACCTAACAGAACGGTCTTCAATGTGTGCATTCAACTTACGGAGTTAAACTGATGTGTGTTTGCAGGAGTTTCTAAACCCTTTCTGTGAAGAAGTGGAAAACGCATTTTCTCAGCCAAATCCAGGCATTCAAGAAATAGCTGGAAATCTCCGTCTAAAACACAAAAAGAACGTATCTTGCAAACTGCTCTGCTGGGTGTTCGCTCAGCTAAGGGAGTTGAATCCGCCTTCAGAATCAGAGAGTGAGAAGCACGGTTCTTCCAGGAGCTGGGTTTCGTTATACCCGGGTGCATTGGAACAAACGCGGTATTGAGAAATATCTGCTTCTAAAACCAAAACGGAGCTACCTAACAGAACGGTCTTCAATGTGTGCATTCAACTTACGGAGTTAAACTGATGTGTGTTTGCAGGAGTTTCTAAACCCTTTCTGTGAACAAGTGGAAAACGCATTTTCCCAGACAAATCCAGGCATTCAAGAAATAGCTGGAAATCTCCGTCTAAAACACAAAAAGAACGTATCTTGCAAACTGCTCTGCTGGGTTTTCGCTCAGCTAAGGGAGTTGAATCCGCCTTCAGAATCAGAGAGTGAGAAGCACGGTTCGTCCAGGAGCTGGGTTTCGTTATACCCGGGTGCATTGGAACAAACGCGGTATTGAGAAATATCTGCTTCTAAGATCAAAACGGAGCTACCTAACAGAACGGTCTTCAATGTGTGCATTCAACTTACGGAGTTAAACTGATGTGTGTTTGCAGGAGTTTCTAAACCCTTTCTGTGACGAAGTGGAAAACGCATTTTCCCAGCCAAATCCAGGCATTCAAGAAATAGCTGGAGATCTCCGTATAAAACACAAAAAGAACGTATCTTGCAAACTGTTCTGCTTGGCGTTCGCTCAGGTAAGGGAGTTGAATCCGCCTTCAGAATCAGAGAGTGAGAAGCACGGTTCTTCCAGAAGCTGGGTTTCGTTATACCCGGGTGCATTGGAACAAACGCGGTATTGAGAAATATCTGCTTCTAAAACCAAAACGGAGCTACCTAACAGAACGGTCTTCAATGTGTGCATTCAACTTACGGAGTTAAACTGATGTACGTTTGCAGGAGTTTCTAAATTCTTTCTGTGAAGAAGTGGAAAACGCATTTTCCCAGCCAAATCGAGGCATTCAAGAAATAGCGGGAAATCTCCGTCTAAAACACAAAAAGAACGTATCGTGCAAACTGCTCTGCTGGGTGTTAGCTCAGCTAAGGTAGTTGAATCCGCCTTCAGAATCAGAGAGTGAGAAGCACGGTTCTTCCAGCAGCTGGGTTTCGTTATACCCGGGTGAATTGGAACAAACGCGGTATTGAGAAATATCTGCTTCTAAAACCAAAACGGAGCTACCTAACAGAACGGTCTTCAATGTGTGCATTCAACTTACGGAGTTAAACTGATGTGTGTTTGCAGGAGTTTCTAAACCCTTTCTGTGAAGAAGTGGAAAACGCATTTTCCCAGCAAAATCCAGGCATTCAAGAAATAGCTGGAAATCTCCGTCTAAAACACAAAAAGAACGTATCTTGTAAACTGCTCTGCTGGGTGTTCGCTCAGCTAAAGGAGTTGAATCCGCCTTCAGAATCAGAGAGTGAGAAGCACGGTTTTTCCAGGAGCTTGGTTATGTTATACCCGGGTGAATTGGAACAAACGCGGTATTGAGAAATATCTGCTTCTAAAACCAAAACGGAGCTACCTAACAGAACGGTCTTCAATGTGTGCATTCAACTTACGGAGTTAAACTGATGTGTGTTTGCAGGAGTTTCTAAACCCTTTCTGTGAAGAAGTGGAAAACGGATTTTCCCAGCCAAATCCAGGCATTCAAGAAATAGCTGGAAATCTCCGTCTAAAACACAAAAAGAACGTATCCTGCAAACTGCTCTGATGGGTGTTCGCTCAGCTAAGAAAGTTAAATCCGCCTTCAGAATCAGAGAGTGAGAAGCACGGTTCTTCCAGGAGCTGGGTTTCGTTATACCCGGGAGCATTGGAACAAACGCGGTATTGAGAAATATCTTCTTCTAAAACCAAAACGGAGCTACCTATCAGAACGGACTTCAATGTGTGCATTCAACTTACGGAGTTAAACTGATGTGTGTTTGCAGGAGTTTCTAAACCCTTTCTGTGAAGAAGTGGAAAACGCATTTCCCTAGCCAAATCCACGCATTCAAGAAATAGCTGGAAATCTCCGTATAAAACACAAAAAGAACGTATCTTGCAAACTGTTCTGCTCGGTGTTCGCTCAGCTAAGGGAGTTGAATCCGCCTTCAGGATCAGAGAGTGAGAAGCACAGTTCTTCCAGGAGCTGGGTTTCGTTATACCCGGGTGAATTGAAACAAACGCGGTATTGAGAAATATCTGCTTCTAAAACCAAAACGGAGCTACCTAACAGAACGGTCTTCAATGTGTGCATTCAACTTACGGGGTTAAACTGATGTGTGTTTGCAGGAGTTTCTAAACCCTTTCTGTGAAGAAGTGGAAAACGCATTTTCCCAGCCAAATCCAGGCATTCAAGAAATAGCTGGAAATCTCCGTCTAAAACACAAAAAGAACGTATCTTGCAAACTGCTCTGCTGGGTGTTCGCTCAGCTAAGGGAGTTGAATCCGCCTTCAGAATCAGAGAGTGAGAAGCACGGTTCTTCCAGGAGCTTGGTTTAGTTATACCCGGGTGCATTGGAACAAACGCGGTATTGAGAAATATCTGCTTCTAAAACCAAGACGGACCTACCTATCAGAACGGACTTCAATATGTGCATTCAACTTACGGAGTTAAACTGATGTGTGTTTGCAGGAGTTTCTAAACCCTTTCTGTGAAGAAGTGGAAAACGAATTTTCCCAGCCAAATCCACGCATTCAAGAAATAGCTGGAAATCTTTGTCTAAAACACAAAAAGAACGTATCTTGCAAACTGTTCTGCTGGGTGTTCGCTCAGCTAAGGGAGTTGAATCCGCCTTCAGAATCAGAGAGTGAGAAGCACGGTTCTTCCAGGAGCTGGGTTTCGTTATACCCGGGTGAATTGAAACAAACGCGGTATTGAGAAATATCCGCTTCTAAAACCAAAACGGAGCTACCTAACAGAACGGTCTTCAATGTGTGCATTCAACTTACGGAGTTAAACTGATGTGTGTTTGCAGGAGTTTCTAAACCCTTTCTGTGAAGAAGTGGAAAACGCATTTTCCCAGCCAAATCCAGGCATTCAAGAAATAGCTGGAAATCTCCGTTTAAAACACAAAAAGAACGTATCTTGCAAACTGCTCTGCTGGGTGTTCGGTCAGCTAAGGGATTTGAATCCGCCTTCAGAATCAGAGAGTGAGAAACACGGTTCTTCCAGGAGCTGGGATTCGTTATACCCGGGTGCATTGGAACAAACGCGATATTGAGAAATATCTGCTTCTAAAACCACAACGGAGCTACCTAACAGAACGGTCTTCAATGTGTGCATTCAACTTATGGAGTTAAACTGATGTGTGTTTGCAGGAGTTTCTAAACCCTTTCTGTGAAGAAGTGGAAAACGCATTTTCCCAGCCAAATCCAGGCATTCAAGAAATAGCTGGAAATCTCCGTCTAAAACACAAAAAGAACGTATCTTGCAAACTGCTCTGCTGGGTGTTCGCTCATCTAAGGGATTTTATCCGCCTTCAGAATCAGAGAGTGAGAAGCACGGTTCGTCCAGGAGCTGGGTTTCGTTATACCCGGGTGAATTGGAACAAACGCGGTATTGAGAAATATCTGCTTCTAAAACCAAAACGGAGCTACCTAACAGAACGGTCTTCAATGTGTGCATTCAACTTACGGAGTGAAACTGATGTGTGTTTGCAGGAGTTTCTAAACCCTTTCTGTGAAGAAGTGGAAAACGCATTTTCCCAGCCAAATCCAGGCATTCAAGAAATAGCTGGAAATCTCCGTCTAAAACACAAAAAGAACGTATCTTGCAAACTGCTCTGCTGGGTGTTCGCTCAGCTAAGGGAGTTGAATCCGCCTTCAGAATCAGAGAGTGAGAAGCACGGTTCTTCCAGGAGCTGGGTTTCGTTATACCCGGGTGCATTGGAACAAACGCGGTATTGAGAAATATCTTCTTCTAAAACCAAAACGGAGCTACCTATCAGAACGGACTTCAATGTGTGCATTCAACTTACGGAGTTAAACTGATGTGTGTTTGCAGGAGTTTCTAAACCCTTTCTGTGAAGAAGTGGAAAACGCATTTTCCCAGCCAAATCCAGGCATTCAAGTAATAGCTGGAAATCTTTGTTTAAACACAAAAAGAACGTATCTTGCAAACTGCTCTGCTGGTTGTTCGCTCAGCTAAGGGAGTTGGATCCGCCTTCAGAATCAGAGAGTGAGAAGCACGGTTCTTTTATGAACTGTGTTTGGTTATACCCGGGTGAATGTAACAAACGCGATATTGAGAAATATCTGCTTATAAAACCAAAACGGAGCTACATAACAGAACGGTCTTCAATGTGTCCATTCAACGTACGGAGTTAAAGTGCTGTGTGTTTGCAGGAGTTTCTAAACCCTTTCTGTGAAGAAGGGGAAAACGCATTTTCCCAGCCAAATCAAGTCATTTAAGGAATAGCTGGAAACCTCCGTCTAAAAAACAAAAAGAAAGTATCTTGCAAACTTCTCTGCTGGGTGTTCGCTCAGCTAAGGGAGTTGAATCCGCCTTCAGAATCAGAGAGTGAGAAGCACGGTTCTTCCAGGAGCTGGGTTTCGTTATACCCGGGTGAATTGGAACAAACGCGGTATTGAGAAATATCTGCTTCTAAAACCAAAACGGAGCTACCTAACAGAACGGTCTTCAATGTGTGCATTCAACTTACGGAGTTAAACTGATGTGTGTTTGCAGGAGTGTCTAAAGCCTTTCTGTGAAGAAGTGGTAAACGCATTTTCCCAGCCAAATCAAGTCATTCAAGAAATAGCTGAAAATCTCGTCTAAAACACAAAAAGAACGTATCTTGCAAACTGCTCTGCTGGGTGTTCAATAAGCTAAGGGAGTTGAATCCGCCTTCTGAATCGGAGAGTGAGAAGCACGGTTCTTCCAGGAGCTGGCTTTCGTTATACCCGGGTGAAAAAAAACAAACGCGGTATTGAGAAATATCTGCTTCACCAAAACGTAGCTACCTAACAGAACGGTCTTCAATGTGTTCCTTCAACTTAGGGAGTTAAACTGATGTGTGTTTGCAGGAGTTTCTAAACCCTTTCTGTGAAGAAGTGGAAAACGCATTTTTTCAGCGAAATCAAGTCATTCAAGAAATAGCTGGAAATCTCCGTCTAAAACACAAAAAGAACGTATCTTGCAAACTGCTCTGCTGGGTGTTCGCTCAGCTAAGGGAGTTGAATCCGCCTTCAGAATCAGAGAGTGAGAAGCACGGTTCTTCCATAAGCTGTGTTTGGTTATAACCGGGTGAATGGGACAAAGGCGATATTGAGAAATATCTGCTTCGAAAACCAAAACGGAGCTACCTAACAGAACGGTCTTCAAGGTGTGCATTCAACTTACCAAGTAAAACTGATGTGTGTCTGCAGGAGTTTCTAAACCCTTTCTGTGAAGAAGTGGAAAACGCATTTTCCCAGCCAAATACAGGCATTCAAGAAATAGCGAAAAATCTCCGTTTAAACACAAAAAGAACGTATCTTGCACACTCCTCTGCTGGGTGTTCGCTCAGCTAAGGGAGTTGAATCTGCCTTCAGAATCAGAGAGTGAGAAGCACGGTTCTTCCAGGAGCTGTGTTTGGTTATACCCGGGTGAATGGGACAAACGAGATATTAAGAAATATCTGCTTATAAAACCAAAACGGAGCTACATAACAGAACGGTCTTCAATGTGTGCATTCAACTTACGGAGTTAAACTGATGTGTGTTTGCAGGAGTTTCTAAACCCTTTCTGTGAAAAAGTCGAAAACGCATTTTCCCAGCGAAATAAAGTCATTCAAGAAATAGCTGGAAATCTCCGTCTAAAACACAAAAAGAACGTATCTTGCAAACTGCTCTGCTGGGTGTTCGCTCAGCTGAGGGAGTTGAATCCGCCTTCAGAATCAGAGAGTGAGAAGCACGGTTCTTCCAGGAGCTGGGTTTCGTTATACCCGGGTGAATTGGAATAAACACGGTATTGAGAAATATCTGCTTCTAAAACCAAAATGGAGCTACCTAACAGAACGGTCTTCAATGTGTGCATTCAACTTACGGAGTTAAACTGATGTGTGTTTGCAGGAGTTTCTAAACCCTTTCTGTGAGAAAGTGGAAAACGCATTTTCCCAGCCAAATCAAGTCATTTAAGTAATAGCTGGCAATCTCCGTCTAAAACACAAAAAGAACGTATCTTGCAAACTGCTCTGCTGGGTGTTCGCTCAGCTAAGGGAGTTGAATCCGCTTTCAGAATCAGAGAGTGAGAAGCACGGTTCTTCCAGGAGCTGTTTGGTTATACCCGGGTGAATGGGACAAACGCGATATTGAGAAATATCTGCTTCTAAAACCAAAACGGAGCTACCTACCAGAACGGTCTACAATGTGTGCATTCAACGTACGGAGGTAAACTGATGTGTGTTTGCAGGAGTTTCTAAACATTTTCTGTGAAGAAGTGGAAAACGCATTTTCGCAACCAACTCAAGTCATTCAAGAAATAGCTGGAAATCTCCGTCTAAAACACAAAGAGAACGTATCTTGCAAACTACTCTGCTGGGTGTTCGCTCAGCTAAGGGAGTTGAATCCGCCTTCAGAATCAGAGTGTGAGAAGCACGGTTCTTACAGGTGCTGGGTTTCGTTATACCCGGGGGAATTGGAATAAACACGGTATTGAGAAATATCTGCTTCTAAAACTATAACGGAGCTACCTAACAGATCGGTCTTCAATGTGTGCATTCAACGTACGGAGGTAAACTGATGTGTGTTTGCAGGAGTTTCTAAACCCTTTCTGTGAAGAAGTGGAAAACGCATTTTCCCAGCCAAATCAACTCATTCAAGAAATAGCTGGAAATCTCCGTCTAAAACACAAAGAGAACGTATCTTGCAAACTGCTTTGCTGGGTGTTCGCTCAGCTAAGGGAGTTGAATCCGCCTTCAGAATCAGAGAGTGAGAAGCACGGTTCTTCCAGGTGCTGGGTTTCGTTATACCGGGTGAATTGGAACAAACGCGGTATTGAGAAATATCTGCTTCTAATAACAAAACGGAGCTACCTAACAGAACGCTCTTCAATGTTTGCATTCAACTTACGGAGTTAAACTGATGTGTATTTGCAGGAGTTTCTAAACCCTTTCTGTGAAGAAGTGGAAAACGCATTTTCCCAGACAAATCAAGTCATTCAAGAAATAGCTGGAAATCTCTGTCTAAAACACATAAAGAACGTATCTTGAAAACTTCTGTGCTGGGTGTTCGCTCAGCTAAGGGAGTTGAATCCACCTTCAGAATGAGAGAGTGAGAAGCACGGTTCTTCCAGGAGCTGGGTTTCTTTATACCCGGGTGAATTGGAACAAACGCGGAATTGAGAAATATCTGCTTCTAAAACCAAAACGGAGCTACCTAACTCAACAGTCTTCAATGTGTGCATTTAACTTACGGAGTTAAACTGATGTGTGTTTGCAGGAGTTTCTAAACGCTTTCTGTGAAGAAGTGGAAAACGCAATTTCCCAGCCAAATTCAGGCATTCAAGAAATAGCTGGAAATCTCCGTCTAAAACACAAAGAGAACGTATCTTGCAAACTGCGCTGCTGGGTGTTCGCTCAGCTAAGGGAGTTGAATCCACCTTCAGAATCAGAGAGTGAGAAGCACGGTTCTTCCAGAAGTTGGGTTTCGTTATACCCGGGTGAATAGGAACAAACGCGGTATTGAGAAATATCTGCTTCTAAAACCAAAACGGAGCTTCCTAATAGAACGGCCTTCAATGTGTGCATTCAACTTACGGAGGTAAACTTATGTGTGTTTGCAGGAGTTTCTAAACCCTTTCTGTGGAGAAGTGGAAAACGCATTTTCCCAGCCAAATCAACTCATTCAAGAAATAGCTGGAAATCTCCGTCTAAAACACAAAAAGAACGTATCTTGCAAACTGCTCTGCTGGGTGTTCGCTCAGCTAAGGGAGTTTAATCCGCCTTCAGAATCAGAGTGTGAGAAGCACGGTTCTTCCAGGAGCTGTTTGGTTATACCCGAATGAATGGGACAAACGCGATATTGAGAAATATCTGCTTCTAAAACCAAAACGGAGCTACCTAACAGAACGGTCTTCAATGTGTGCATTCAACTTACGGAGTTAAACTGATGTGAGTTTGCAGCAGTTTCTAAACCCTTACTGTGACGTAGTGGAAAACGCATATTCCCAGACAAATCAAGTCATTCAAGAAATAGCTGGAAATCGTCTAAAACACAAAAAGAACGTATCTTGCAAACTGCTATGCTGGGTGTCCGCTCAGCTAAGGGAGTTGAATCCGCCTTCAGAATCAGATAGTGAGAAGCACGGTTCTTCCAGGAACTGGGTTTCCTTATACCCGGGTGAATTGGAACAAACGCAATATTGAGAAATATCTGCTTCTGAAACCAAAACGGAGCTACCTAACAGAACGGTCTTCAATGTGTGCATTCAACTTACGGAGTTAAACTGATGTGTGTTTGCAGGAGTTTCTAAACCCTTTCTGTGAAGAAGTGGAAAACGCATTTTCCCAGCCAAATCCAGGAATTCAGGAAATAGCAGGAAATCTCCGTTTAAACACAAAAAGAACGTATCTTGCAAACTGCTCTGCTGGGTGTTCGCTGAGCTCAGGGAGTTGAATCCGCCTTCAGAATCAGAGAGTGAGATGAACGGTTCTTCCATGAGCTGTGTTTGGTTATACCCGGGTGAATGGGACAAACGCGATATTGAGAAATATCTGCTTATAAAACCGAAACGGAGCCACCTAACAGAACGGTCTTCAATGTGTGCATTCAACTTACGGAGTTAAACTGATGTGTGTTTGCAGGAGTTTCTAAACCCTTTCTGTGAAGAAGTGGAAAACGCATTTTTCCAGACAAATCAAGTCATTCAAAAAATAGCTGGAAATCTCTGTCTAAAACACAAAAAGAACTTATCTTGAAAACTGCTGTGCTGGGTGTTCGCTCAGCTAAGGGAGTTGAATCCGCCTTCAGAATGAGAGAGTGAGAAGCACGGTTCTTCCAGGAGCTGGGTTTCGTTATACCCGGGTGAATTGGAACAAACGCGGAATTGAGAAATATCTGCTTCTAAAACCGAAACGGAGCTACCTAACAGAACGGTCTTCAATGTGTACATTTAACTTACGGAGTTAAACTGATGTGTGTTTGCAGGAGTTTCTAAACGCTTTCTGTGAAGAAGTGGAAAACGCATTTTCCAAGCCGAATCCAGGCATTCAAGAAATAGCTGGAAATCTCCGTCTAAAACACAAAGAGAGCGTATCTTGCAAACTGCGCTGCTGGGTGTTCGCTCAGCTAAGGGAGTTGAATCCACCTTCAAAATCAGAGAGTGAGAAGCACGGTTCTTCCAGGAGCTGGGTTTCTTTATACCCGGGTGAATTGGAACAAACGCGGAATTGAGAAATATCTGCTTCTAAAACCAAAACGGAGCTATTTAACAGAACGGCCTTCAATGTGTGCATTCAACTTACGGAGGTAAACTGATGTGTTTTTGCAGGAGTTTCTAAACCCTTTCTGTGAAGAAGTGGAAAACGCATTTTCCCAGCCAAATCAAGTCATTCAAGAAATAGCTGGAAATCTCCGTCTAAAACACAAAAGGAACGTATCTTGCAAACTGCTCTGCTGGGTGTTCGCTCAGCTAAGGGAGTTGAATCCGCCTTCAGAATCAGAGAGTGAGAAGTACGGTTATTCCAGGAGCTGTTTGGTTATACCCGCGTGATTGGGACAAACGCGATATTGAGAAATATCTGCTTATAAAACCAAAACGGAGCTACCTATCAGAACGGTCTTCAATGTGTGCATTCAACGTACGGAGTTAAACTGATGTGTGTTTGCAGGAGTTTCTAAACCCTTTCTGTGAAGAAGTGAAAAACGCATTTTCCCAGCCAAATCTACTCATTCAAGAAATAGCTGGAAATCTCCGACTAAAACACAAAGAGAACGTATCTTGCAAACTGCTCTGCTGGGTGTTCGCTCAGCTAAGGGAGTTGAATCCGCCTTCAGAATCAGAGAGTGAGAAGCACGGTGCTTCCAGGTGCTGGGTTTCCTTATACCCGGGTGAATTGGAACAAACCCGGTATTGAGAAATATCTGCTTCTAAAACTAAAACGGAGCTACCTAACAGAACGGTCTTCAATGTGTGCATTCAACTTACCGAGTTAAACTGATGTGTGTTTGCAGCAGTTTCTAAACCCTTTCTGTGAAGAAGTGGAAAACGCATTTTCCCAGCGAAATCATGTCATTCAAGAAATAGCTGGAAATTTTCGTCTAAAACACATAAAGAACGTATCGTGCAAACTGCTCTGCTGGGTGTTCTCTCAGCTAAGGGAGTTGAATCCGCCTTCAGAATCAGAGAGTGACAAGCACGGTTCTTCCATGAGCAGTGTTTGGTTATACCCGGGTGAATGGGAAAAACGCGATATTGAGAAATATCTGCTTCTAAAACCCAAACGGAGGTACCTAACAGAACGGTCTTCAATGTGTGCATTCAACTTACGGAGTTAAACTGATGTGTGTTTGCAGGAGTTTCTAAACCCTTTCTGTGAATAAGTGGAAAACGCATTTTCCAAGCCAAATGAAGTCATTCAACAAATAGCTGGAAATCTCCGTCTAAAACACAAAAAGAACGTATCTTGCAAACTGCTCTGCTGGGTGTTCGCTCAGCTAAGGGAGTTGAATCCGCCTTCAGAATCAGAGAGTGAGAAGCACGGTTCTTCCAGGAGCTGGGTTTCGTTATACCCGGGTGAATGAAACAAACGCGATATTGAGAAATATCTGTTCATAAACCCAAACGGAGCTACCTAACAGAACGGTCTTCAATGTGTGCATTCAGCTTACGGAGATAAACTGATGTGTGTTTGCAGGAGTTTCTAAACCCTTTCTGTGAAGAAGTGGAAAACGCATTTTACCAGCCAAATCCAGGCATTCAAGAAATAGCTGGAAATCTCCGTTTCAACACAAATAGAACGTATTTTGCAAACTGCTCTGCTGGGCGTTCGCTCAGCTAAGGGAGTTGAATCCGCTTTCAGAATCAGAGAGTGAGAAGAACGGTTCTTCCATAAACTGTGTTTGGTTATACCCGGGTGAATGGGACAAACGCGATATTCAGAAATATCTGCTTATAAAACATAAACGGAGCTACCCAAGAGAACGATCTTCTCTGTGTGCATTCAACGTACAGATTTAAACTGATGTGTGTTTGCAGGAGTTTCTAAACCCTTTCTGTGAAGAAGTGGAAAACGCATTTTCCCAGCCAAATCAAGTCATTCGAGAAATAGCAGGAAATCTTTCTCTAAAACACAAAAAGAACGTATCCTGCGAACTGCTCTGCTGGGTGTTCGCTCAGCTAAGGGAGTTGAATCCGCCTTCAGAATCACAGACTGAGAAGCACGGTTCTTCCAGGCGCTGGGTTTCGTTATACCCGGGTGAAATGGAACAAATGCGGTATTGAGAAATATCTGCTTCTAAAACCAAAACGAAGCTACCTAACAGAACGGTCTTCAATGTGTGCATTCAACTTACGGAGTTAAAGAGATGTGTGTTTGCAGGAGTGTCTAAACCCTTTCTTTGAAGAAGTGGAAAACGCATTTTTCCTCCCAAATCAAGTCATTCAAGAATTAGCTGGCAATCTCCGTCTAAAACACAAAAAGAACGTATCTTTCAAACTGCTTTGCTGGGTGTTCGCTCAGCTAAGGGAATTGAATCCGCCTTCAGAATCAGAGAGTGAGAAGCACGGTTCTTCCAGGAGCTGGGTTTCGTTATACCCGGGTGAATTGGAACAAACGCGGTATTGAGAAATATCTGCTTCTAAAACAAAAACGGAGCTACCTAACAGAACGGTCTTCAATGTGTGCATTCAACTTACGGAGTTAAACTGATGTGTGTTTGCAGGAGTTATTAAACCCTTTCTGTGAAGAAGTGGAAATCGCATTTTCCCAGCCAAATCCAGGCATTCAAGTAATAGCTGGAAATCTCCGTCTAAAACACAAAAAGAACGGATCTTGCAAACTGCTCTGCTGGGTGTTCGCTCAGCTAAGGGAGTTGAATCCGCCATCAGAATCAGAGAGTGAGAAGCACGGTTGGTCCAGGAGCTGGGTTTCATTATACCCGGGTGAATTGGAACAAACTTGGTATTGAGAAATATCTGCTTCTAAAACTAAAACGGAGCTACCTAACAGAACGGTCTTCAATGTGTGCATTCTTCTTACGGAGTTAAACTGATGTGTGTTGGCAGGAGTTTCTAAACCCTTTCTGTGAAGAAGTGGAAAACGCATTTTCCCAGCCGAACCCAGGCATTCAAAAAATAGCTGGAAATCTCCGTTTCAACACAAAAAGAACGTATCTTGCAAACTGCTCTGCTGGGTGTTCGCTCAGCTAAGGGAGTTGAATCCGCCTTCAGAATCAGAGAGTGAGAAGCACGGTTCTTCCAGGAGCTGGGTTTCGTTATATTCGGGTGAATTGGATCAAACGTGGTATTGAGAAATATCTGCTTCTAAAACCAAAACGGAGCTACCTAATAGAACGGTCTTCAACGTGTGCATTCAACTTACGGAGATAAACTGATGTGTGTTTGCAGGAGTTTCTAAACCCTTTCTGTGAAGAAGTGGAGAACGCATTTTCCCAGCCAAATCAATTCATTCAAGAAATAGCAGGAAATCTCCGTCTAAAACACAAAAAGAACATAACGTGCAAACTGCTCTGCTGGGTGTTCGCTCAGCTAAGGGAGTTGAATCCGCCTTCAGGATCAGAGAGTGAGAAGAACGGTTCTTCCAGGAGCTGTGTTTGTTTATACCCGGGCGAATGGGACAAACGAGATATTGAGAAATATCTGCTTATAAAACCAAAACGGAGCTACCTAACAGAACGGTCTTAAATGTGTGCATTCATCTTACGGAGTTAAACTGACTTGTGTTTGCAGGAGTTTCTAAACCCTTTCTGTGGAGAAGTGGAGAACGCATTTTCCCAGCCAAACCCAGGCATTCAAGAAATAGCGGGAAATCTCCGTTTACACACAAAAAGAACGTATCTTGCAAACTGCTCTGCTGGGTTTTCGCTCAGCTAACGGAGTTCCATTTGCCTTCAGAATCAGAGAGTGAGAAGCACGGTTCTTCCAGAAGCTGGGTTTCGTTATACCCGGGTGAATTGAAACAAACGCGATATTGAGAAATATCTGCTTCTAAAACCAAAACAAAGCTACCTAACAGAACGGTCTTCAATGTGTGCATTCATCTTACGGAGTTAAAGTGACGTGTGTTTGCAGGAGTTTCTAAACCCTTTCTGTGAAGAAGTGGAAAACGCATTTTCCCAGCCAAACCCAGGCATTCAAGAATTAGCTGGAAATCTCCGTTTAAACACAAAAAGAACGCATCTTCCAAACTGCTCTGCTGGGTGTTCGCTCAGCTAAGGGAGTTGAATCCGCCTTCAGGATCAGAGAGTGAGAAGCACGGTTCTTCCAGGAGCTGTGTTTGTTTATACCCGGGTGAATGGGACAAACGAGATATTGAGAAATATCTGCTTATAAAACCAAAACGGAGCTACCTAACAGAACGGTCTTCAATGTGTGCATTCAACTTACGGAGTTAAACTGATGTGCGTTTGCAGGAGTTTCTAAACCCTTTCTGTGAAGAAGTGGAAAACGCATTTTCCCAGCCAAATCCAGGCATTAAAGAAATAGCTAAAAATCTCCGTCTAAAACACAAAAGGAACGTATCTTGCAAACTGCTCTGCTGGGTGTTCGCTCAGCTAAGGGAGTTGAATCCGCATTCAGAATCAGAGAGTGAGAAGCATGGTTCTTCCAGAAGCTGGGTTTCGTTATACCCGGGTGAATTGGAACAAACGCGGTATTAAGAAATATCTGCTTCTAAAACCAAAACGGAGCTACCTAACAGAACGGTCTTCAATGTGTGCATTCAACTTACGGAGTTAAACTGATGTGTGTTTGCAGGAGTTTCTAAACCCTTTCTGTGAAGAAGTGGAAAACGCATTTTCCCAGCCAAATCCAGGCATTCAAGAAATAGCTGGAAATCTCCGTCTAAAACACGAAGAGAACGTATCTTGCAAACTGCTCTGCTGGGTGTTCGCTCAGCTAATGGAGTTAAATCCGCCTTCAGAATCAGAGAGTGAGAAGCACGGTTCTTCCATGAGCTGTGTTTGTTTATACCCGGGAGAATGGGACAAACGCGATATTAAGAAATATCTGCTTCTAAAACCAAAACGGAGCTACCTAACAGAACGGTCTTCAATGTGTGCATTCAACTTACGGAGTTAAACTGATGTGTGTTTGCAGGAGTTTCTAAACCCTTTCTGTGAAGAAGTGTAAAACGCATTTTCCATGCCAAATCAAGTCATTCAAGAAATAGCTGGAAAACTCCATCTATAACACAAAAAGAACGTATATTGCAAACTGCTTTGCTGGGGGTTCGCTCAGCTATGGGAGTTGAATCCGCCTTCAGAATCAGAGAGTGAGAAGCACGTTTCTTCCAGGAGCTGGGTTTCGTTATACCCGGGTGAATTGGAACAAACGCGGTATTGAGAAATATCTGCTTCTAAAACCAAAACGTAGCCACCTAACATAACGGTCTTCAATGTGTGCCTTCATCTTAGGGAGTTAAACTGATGTGTGTTTGCAGGAGTTTCTAAACCCTTTCTGTGAAGAAGTGGTAAACGCATTTTCCCAGCCAAATCCAGGCATTCAAGAAATAGCAGTAAATCTCCGTTTCAACACTAAAAGAACGTATCTTGCAAGCTGCTCTGCTGGGTGTTCGCTCAGCTAAGGGAGTTGAATCCGCTTTCAGAATCAGAGAGTGAAAAGAACGGTTCTTCCATGAACTGTGTTTGGTTATACCCGGGTGAATGGGACAAACGCGATATTGAGAAATATCTGCTTATAAAACCAAAACGGAGCTACCTAACAGAACGGTCTTTAATGTGTGCATTACATGTACGAAGTTAAACTGATGTGTGTTTGCAGGAGTTTCTAAACGTTTTCTGTGAAGAAGTGGAAAACGCAATTTCCCAGCCAAATCAAGTCATTCAAGAAATAGCAGGAAATCTCCGTCTAAAACACAAAAAGCACGTGTCCTGCAAACTGCTCTGCTGGGTGTTCGCTCAACTAAGGGAGTTGAATCTGCCTTCAGAATCAGAGAGTGAGAAGCACGTTACTTCCATGAGCTGTTTGGTTATACCCGGGTGAATGAAACAAACGCGATATTGAGAAATATCTGCTTCTAAAACCAAAACGGAGCTACCTAACAGAACGGTCTTCAACGTGTGCATTAAACTTGCGGAGTTAAACTGATGTGTGTTTGCAGGAGTTTCTAAACCCTTTCTGTGAAGAAGTGGAAAACGCATTTTTTCAGCCAAATCCAGGCATTCAAGAAATACCTGGAAATCTCCGTATAAACACAAAAAGAACGTATCTCGCAAACTGCTCTGCTGGGTGTTCGCTCAGCTAAGTGAGTTGAATCCGCCTTCAGAATCACAGAGTGAGAAGCACGGTTCTTCCAGGAGCTGGGTTTCGTTATACCCGGGTGAATTGGAACAAACGCTGTATTGAGAAATATCTGTTTCTAAAACCAAAACGGAGCTACCTAACAGAACGGTCTTCAATGTGTGCATTCAACTTACGGAGTTAAACTGATGTGTGTTTGCAGGAGTTTCTAAACCCTTTCTGTGAAGAAGTGGAAAACGCATTTTCCCAGCCAAATCCAGGCATTCAAGAAAAAGCTGGAAATCTCCGTCTAAAACACAAAAAGAACCTATCTTGCAAACTGCTCTGCTGGGTGTTCGCTCAGCTACGGGAGTTGAATCCGCCTTCAGAATCAGAGAGTGAGAAGCACGGTTCTTCCAGGAGCTGGGTTTCGTTATACACGGGTGAATTGGAACAAACGCGGTATTGAGAAATATCTGCTTCTAAAACCAAAACGGAGCTACCTAACAGAACGGTCTTCAACGTGTGCATTAAACTTGCGGAGTTAAACTGATGTGTGTTTGCAGGAGTTTCTAAACGCTTCCTGTGAAGAGGTGGAAAACGCAATTTCCCAGCCAAATCCAGGCATTCAAGAAATAGATGGAAATCTCCGTTTAAACACAAAAAGAACGTACGTTTCAAACTGCTCTGCTGGGTGTTCGCTCAGCTAAGTGAGTTGAATCCGCCTTCAGAATCACTGAGTGAGAAGCACGGTTCTTCCAGGAGCTGGGTTTCGTTATAACCGGGTGAATTGGAACAAACCCGGTATTGAGAAATATCTGTTTCTAAAACCAAAACGGAGCTACCTAACAGAACGGTCTTCTATGTGTGCATTCAACTTACGGAGTTAAACTGATGTGTGTTTGCAGAAGTTTCTAAACCCTTTCTGTGAAGAAGTGGAAAACGCATTTTCCCAGCCAAATACAGGCATTCAAGAAATAGCTGGAAACCTCCGTCTAAAACACAAAAAGAACGTATCTTGCAAACTGCTCTGCTGGGTGTTCGCTAAGCTAAGGGAGTTGAATCCGCCTTCAGAATCAGAGAGTGAGAAGCACGGTTCTTCCAGGAACTGGGTTTCGTTATACCCGGGTGAATTGGAACCAACGCGGTATTGAGAAATATCTGCTTCTAAAACAAAAACGGAGCTACCTAACAGAACGGTCTTCAATGTGTGCATTCAACTTATGGAGTTAAACTGATGTGTGTTTGCAGGAGTTTCTAAACCCCTTCTGTGAAGAAGTGGAAAACGCATTTTCCCAGCCAAATCAAGTCATTCAAGAAATAGCTGGAAATCTCCGTCTAAAACACAAAAAGAACGTATCTTGCAAACTGCTCTGCTGGGTGTTCGCTCAGCTAAGGGAGTTGAATCCGCCTTCAGAATCAGAGAGTGAGAAGCACGGTTCTTCCAGGAGCTGGGTTTCGTTATACCCGGGTTAATTGGAACAAACGCTGTATTGAGAAATATCTGCTTCTATAACCAAAACGGAGCTACCTAACAGAACGGTCTTCAACGTGTGCTTTCAACTTACAAAGTTAAACTGATGTGTGTTTGCAGGAGTTTCTAAACCCTTCTTGTGAAGAAGTGGAAAATGCATTGTCTCAGCCAAATCAAGTCATTCAAGAAATAGCTGGAAATCTCCGTCTAAAACACAAAAAGAACGTACATTTCAATCTGATCTGCTGGGTGTTCGCTCAGCTAAGTGAGTTGAATCCGCCTTCAGAATCAGAGAGTGAGAAGCACGGTTCTTCCAGGAGCTGGGTTTCGTTATACCCGGGTGAATTGGAACAAACGCGGTATTGAGAAATATCTGCTTCTAAAACCAAAACGGAGCTACCTAACAGAACGGTCTTCAATGTGTGCATTCAACTTACGGAGTTAAACTGATGTGTGTTTGCAGGAGTTTCTAAACCCTTTCTGTGAAGAAGTCGAAAACGCATTTCCCCAGCCAAATCCAGGCATTGAAGAAACAGCTGGAAATCTCCGTATAAAACACAAAGAGAACGTATCTTGCAAACTGCTCTGCTGGGTGTTCGCTCAGCTAAGGGAGTTGAATCTGCCTTCTGAATCAGAGAGTGAGAAGCACGGTTCTTCCAGGAACTGGGTTTCGTTATACCCGGTTGAATTGGAACAAACGCGGTAATGAGAAATATCTGCTTCTAAAACCAAAACGGAGCTACCTAACATAACGGTCTTCAATGTGTGCATTTAACTTACGGAGTTAAACTGATGTGTGTTTGCAGGAGTTTCTAAACCCTTTCTGTGAAGAAGTGGAAAACGCATTTTCCCAGCCACATCAAGTCATTCAAGAAATAGCTGGAAATCTCCGTCTAAAACACAAAAAGAACGTATCTTGCAAACTGCTCTGCTGGGTGTTCGCTCAGCTAAGGGAGTTGAATCCGCCTTCAGAATCAGAGAGTGAGAAGCACGGTTCTTCCAGGAGCTGGGTTTCGTTATACCCGGGTGAATTGGAACAAACGCGGTATTGAGAAATATCTGCTTCTAAAACCAAAACGGAGCTACCAAACACAACGGTCTTCAACGTGTGCATTAAACTTGCAGAGTTAAACTGATGTGTGTTAGCAGGAGTTTCTAAACCCTTTCTGTGAAGAAGTGGAAAACGAATTTTCCCAGCCAAATCCAGGCATTCAAGAAATAGCTGGAAATCTCCGTTTAAACACAAAAAGGACGTACGGTTCAAACAGCTCTGCTGGGTGTTCGCTCAGCTAAGTGAGTTGAATCCGCCTTCAGAAAAACAGAGTGAGAAGCACGGTTCTTCCAGGAGCTGGGTTTCGTTATACCCGGGTGAATTGGAACAAACGCGGTATTGAGAAATATCTGCTTCTAAAACCAAAACGGAGCTACCTAACAGAACGGTCTTCAATGTGTGCATTCAACTTATGGAGTTAAACTGATGTGTGTTTGCAGGAGTTTCTAAATTCTTTCTGTGAAGAAGTGGAAAACGTATTTTCCCAGCCAAATCGAGTCATTCAAGAAATAGCTGGAAATCTCCGTCTAAAACACAAAATAAACGTATCATGCAAACTGCTCTGCTGGGTGTTCGCTCAGTTACGAAAGTTGAATCCGCCTTCAGAATCAGAGAGTGAGAAGCACGGTCCTTCCAGGAGCTGGGTTTCGTTATACACGGGTGAATTGGAACAAACGCGGTATTGAGAAATATCTGTTTCTAAAACCAAAACGGAGCTACCTAACAGAACGGTCTTCAATGTATGCATTCAACTTACGGAGTTAAACTGATGTGTGTTTGCAGGAGTTTCTAAACCCTTTCTGTGAAGAAGTGGAAAACGCATAATCCCAGCCAAATCGAGTCATTCAAAAAATAGCTGGAAATCTCCGTCTAAAACACAAAAAGATCGTATCTTGCAAACTGCTCTTCTGGGTGTTCGCTCAGCTAAGGGAGTTGAATCCGCCTTCAGAATCAGAGAGTGAGAAGCACGGTTCTTCCAGGAGCTGGGTTTCGTTATACACGGGTGAATTGGAAAAAACGCGGTATTGAGGAATATCTGCTTCTGAAACCAAAACGGAGCTACCTATCAAAACGGTCTTCAATGTGTGCATTCAACTTACGGAGATAAACTGATGTGTGTTTGCAGGAGTTTCTAAACCCTTTCTGTGAAGAAGTGGAAAACGCATTTTTCCCAGCGAAATCCAGGCATTCAAGAAATAGCTGGAAATCTCCGCCTTAAACACAAAAAGAACGTATCTTGCAAACTGCTCTGCTGGATGTTCGCTCAGCTAAGGGAGTTGAATCCGCCTTCAGAATCACAGAGTGAGAAGCACGGTTCTTCCAGGAGCTGGGTTTCGTTATACACGGGTGAATTGGAAAAAACGCGGTATTGAGAAATATCTGCTTCTGAAACCAAAACGGAGCTACCTATCAAAACGGTCTTCAATGTGTGCATTCAACTTACGGAGATAAACTGATGTGTGTTTGCAGGAGTTTCTAAACCCTTTCTGTGAAGAAGTGGAAAACGCATTTTTCCCAGCGAAATCCAGGCATTCAAGAAATAGCTGGAAATCTCCGCCTTAAACACAAAAAGAACGTATCTTGCAAACTGCTCTGCTGGATGTTCGCTCAGCTAAGGGAGTTGAATCCGCCTTCAGAATCACAGAGTGAGAAGCACGGTTCTTCCAGGAGCTGGGTTTCGTTATACCCGGGTGAATTGAAATAATCGCGGTATTGAGAAATATCTGTTTCTAAAACCAAAACGGAGCTACCTAACAGAACGGTCTTCAATGTGTGCATTCAACTTACGGAGTTAAACTGATGTGTGTTTGCAGGAGTTTCTTAACCCTTTCTGTGAAGAAGTGGAAAACGCATTTTCCCAGCCAAATCTAGGCATTCAAGAAATAGCTGGAAATCTCCGTCTAAAACACAAAAAGAACGTATCTATCAAACTGCTCTGCTGGGTGTTCGCTCAGCTAAGGAAGTTGAGTCCGCCTTCAGAATCAGAGAGTGATAAGCACGGTTCTTCCAGGAGCTGGGTTTCGTTATACACGGGTGAATTGGAACAAACGCGGTATTGAGAAATATCTGCTTCTAGAACCAAAACGGAGCTACCTAACAGAACGGTCTTCAACGTGTGCATTAAACTTGCGGAGTTAAACTGATGTGTGTTTGCAGGAGTTTCTAAACCCTTTCTGTGAAGAAGTGGAAAACGCATTTTCCCAGCCAAATCCAGGCATTCATGAAATAGCTGGAAATCTCCGTTTAAACACAAAAAGAACGTAGGTTTCAAACTGCTCTGCTGGGTGTTCGCTCAGCTAAGTGAGTTGAATCCGCCTTCAGAATCACAGAGTGAGAAGCACGGTTCTTCCAGGAGCTGGGTTTCGTTATACCCGGGTGAATTGGAACAAACGCTGTATTGAGAAATATCTGTTTCTAAAACCAAAACGGAGCTACCTAACAGAACGGTCTTCAATGTGTGCATTCAACTTACGGAGTTAAACTGATGTGTGTTTGCAGGAGTTTCTAAACCCTTTCTGTGAAGAAGTGGAAAACGCATTTTCCCCGCGAAATCCAGGCATTCAAGAAATAGCAGGAAATCTCCGTCTTAAACACAAAAACGAAATATCTTGCAAACTGCTCTGCTGGGTGTTCGCTCAGCTAAGGGAGTTGAATCCGCCTTAAGAATCAGAGAGTGAGAAGCACGGTTCTTCCAGGAACTGGGTTTCGTTATACACGGGTGAATTGGAACAAACGCGGTATTGAGAAATATCTGCTTCTAAAACCAAAACGGAGCTACCTAACAGAACGGTCTGCAACGTGTGCATTCAACTTATGGAGTTAAACTGATGTGTGTTTCCAGGAGTTTCTAAACCCTTTCTGTGAAGCAGTGGAAAACGCATAACCCCAGCCAAATAGAGTCATTCAAGAAATAGCTGGAAATCTCCGTCTAAAACACAAAAAGAACGTATCTTGCAAACTGCTCTGCTGGGTGTTCGCTCAGCTAATGGAGTTGAATCCGCCTTCAGAATCAGAGAGTGAGAAGCACGGTTCTTCCAGGAGCTGGGTTTCGTTATACCCGGGTTAATTGGAACAAACGCTGTATTGAGAAATATCTGCTTCTATAACCAAAACGGAGCTACCTAACAGAACGGTCTTCAATGTGTGCATTCAACTTACAAAGTTAAACTGATGTGTGTTTGCAGGAGTTTCTAAACCCTTCTTGTGAAAAAGTGGAAAATGCATTGTCTCAGCCAAATCAAGTCATTCAAGAAATAGCTGGAAATCTCCGTCTAAAACACAAAAAGAACGTACATTTCAATCTGATCTGCTGGGTGTTCGTTCAGCTAAGTGAGTTGAATCCGCCTTCAGAATCAGAGAGTGAGAAGCACGGTTCTTCCAGGAGCTGGGTTTCATTATACCCGGGTGAATTGGAACAAACGCGGTATTGAGAAATATCTGCTTCTAAAACCAAAACGGAGCTACCTAACAGAACGGTCTTCAATGTGTGCATTCAACTTACGGAGTTAAACTGATGTGTGTTTGCAGGAGTTTCTAAACCCTTTCTGTGAAGAAGTGGAAAACGCATTTCCCCAGCCAAATTCAGGCATTCAAGAAATAGCTGGAAATCTCCGTATAAAACACAAAGAGAACGTATCTTGCAAACTGCTCTGCTGGGTGTTCGCTCATCTAAGGGAGTTGAATCTGCCTTCTGAATCAGAGAGTGAGAAGCACGGTTCTTCCAGGAACTGGGTTTCGTTATACCCGGTTGAATTGGAACAAACGCGGTAATGAGAAATATCTGCTTCTAAAACCAAAACGGAGCTACCTAACATAACGGTCTTCAATGTGTGCATTTAACTTACGGAGTTAAACTGATGTGTGTTCGCAGGAGTTTCTAAACCCTTTCTGTGAAGAAGTGGAAAACGCATTTTACCAGCCACATCAAGTCATTCAAGAAATAGCTGGAAATCTCCGTCTAAAACACAAAAAGAACGTATCTTGCAAACTGCTCTGCTGGGTGTTCGCTCAGCTAAGGGAGTTGAATCCGCCTTCAGAATCAGAGAGTGAGAAGCACGGTTCTTCCAGGAGCTGGGTTTCGTTATACCCGGGTGAATTGGAACAAACGCGGTATTGAGAAATATCTGCTTCTAAAACCAAAACGGAGCTACCTAACACAACGGTCTTCAACGTGTGCATTAAACTTGCAGAGTTAAACTGATGTGTGTTAGCAGGAGTTTCTAAACCCTTTCTGTGAAGAAGTGGAAAACGCATTTTCCCAGCCAAATCCAGGCATTCAAGAAATAGCTGGAAATCTCCGTTTAAACACAAAAAGGACGTACGGTTCAAACAGCTCTGCTGGGTGTTCGCTCAGCTAAGTGAGTTGAATCCGCCTTCAGAAAAACAGAGTGAGAAGCACGGTTCTTCCAGGAGCTGGGTTTCGTTATACCCGGGTTAATTGGAACAAACGCGTTATTGAGAAATATCTGCTTCTAAAACCAAAACGGAGCTACCTAACAGAACGGTCTTCAATGTGTGCATTCAACTTATGGAGTTAAACTGATGTGTGTTTGCAGGAGTTTCTAAATTCTTTCTGTGAAGAAGTGGAAAACGTATTTTCCCAGCCAAATCGAGTCATTCAAGAAATAGCTGGAAATCTCCGTCTAAAACACAAAATAAACGTATCATGCAAACTGCTCTGCTGGGTGTTCGCTCAGCTAAGAAAGTTGAATCCGCCTTCAGAATCAGAGAGTGAGAAGCACGGTCCTTCCAGGAGCTGGGTTTCGTTATACACTGGTGAATTGGAACAAACGCGGTATTGAGAAATATCTGTTTCTAAAACCAAAACGGAGCTACCTAACAGAACGGTCTTCAATGTATGCATTCAACTTACGGAGTTAAACTGATGTGTGTTTGCAGGAGTTTCTAAACCCTTTCTGTGAAGAAGTGGAAAACGCATAATCCCAGCCAAATCGAGTCATTCAAAAAATAGCTGGAAATCTCCGTCTAAAACACAAAAAGAACGTATCTTGCAAACTGCTCTTCTGGGTGTTCGCTCAGCTAAGGGAGTTGAATCCGCCTTCAGAATCAGAGAGTGAGAAGCACGGTTCTTCCAGGAGCTAGGTTTCGTTATACACGGGTGAATTGGAACAAACGCGGTATTGAGAAATATCTGCTTCTAAAACCAAAACGGAGCTACCTAACAGAACGGTCTTCAATGTGTACATTCAACTTATGGAGTTAAACGGATGTGTGTTTGCAGGAGTTTCTAAACGCTTTCTGTGAAGAACTGGAAAACGCATTTTCGCAGCCAAATCCAGGCATTCAAGAAAAAGCTGGAAATCTCCGTCTAAAACACAAAAAGAACCTATCTTGCAAACTGCTCTCCTGGTTGTTCGCTCAGCTAAGGGAGTTGAATCCGCCTTCAGAATCAGAGAGTGAGAAACACGGTTCTTCCAGGAGCTGGGTTTCGTTATACCCGGGTGAATTGGAAAAAACGCGGTATTGAGAAATATCTGCTTCTGATACCAAAACAAAGCTACCTATCAAAACGGTCTTCAATGTGTGCATTCAACTTACGGAGATAAACTGATGTGTGTTTGCAGGAGTTTCTAAACCCTTTCTGTGAAGAAGTGGAAAACGCATTTTACCAGCCACATCAAGTCATTCAAGAAATAGCTGAAAATCTCCGTCTAAAACACAAAAAGAACGTATCTTGCAAACTGCTCTGCTGGGTGTTCGCTCAGCTAAGGGAGTTGAATCCGCCTTCAGAATCAGAGAGTGAGAAGCACGGTTCTTCCAGGAGCTGGGTTTCGTTATACCCGGGTGAATTGGAACAAACGCGGTATTGAGAAATATCTGCTTCTAAAACCAAAACGGAGCTACCTAACACAACGGTCTTCAACGTGTGCATTAAACTTGCAGAGTTAAACTGATGTGTGTTAGCAGGAGTTTCTAAACCCTTTCTGTGAAGAAGTGGAAAACGCATTTTCCCAGCCAAATCCAGGCATTCAAGAAATAGCTGGAAATCTCCGTTTAAACACAAAAAGGACGTACGGTTCAAACAGCTCTGCTGGGTGTTCGCTCAGCTAAGTGAGTTGAATCCGCCTTCAGAAAAACAGAGTGAGAAGCACGGTTCTTCCAGGAGCTGGGTTTCGTTATACCCGGGTTAATTGGAACAAACGCGTTATTGAGAAATATCTGCTTCTAAAACCAAAACGGAGCTACCTTACAGAACGGTCTTCAACGTGTGCATTAAACTTGCAGAGTTAAACTGATGTGTGTTTGCAGGAGTTTCTAAACCCTTTCTGTGAAGAAGTGGAAAACGCATTTTCCCAGCCAAATCTAGGCATTCAAGAAATAGCTGGAAATCTCCGTCTAAAACACAAAAAGAACGTATCTAGCAAACTGCTCTGCTGGGTGTTCGCTCAGCTAAGGAAGTTGAGTCCGCCTTCAGAATCAGAGAGTGATAAGCACGGTTCTTCCAGGAGCTGGGTTTCGTTATACACGGGTGAATTGGAACAAACGCGGTATTGAGAAATATCTGCTTCTAAAACCAAAACGGAGCTACCTAACAGAACAGTCTTCAACGTGTGCATTAAACTTGCGGAGTTAAACTGATGTGTGTTTGCAGGAGTTTCTAAACCCTTTCTGTGAAGAAGTGGAAAACGCATTTTCCCAGCCAAATCCAGGCATTCATGAAATAGCTGGAAATCTCCGTTTAAACACAAAAAGAACGTAGGTTTCAAACTGCTCTGCTGGGTGTTCGCTCAGCTAAGTGAGTTGAATCCGCCTTCAGAATCACAGAGTGAGAAGCACGGTTCTTCCAGGAGCTGGGTTTCGTTATACCCGGGTGAATTGGAACAAACGCGGTATTGAGAAATATCTTTTTCTAAAACCAAAACGGAGCTACCTAACAGAACGGTCTTCAATGTGTGCATTGAACTTATGGAGATAAACTGATGTGTGTTTGCAGGAGTTTCTAAACCCTTTCTGTGAAGAAGTGGAAAACGCATTTTCCCAGCCAAATCAAGTCATTCAAGAAATAGCTGGAAATCTCCGTCTAAAACACAAAAAGAACGTATCTTGCAAACTGCTCTGCTGGGTGTTCGCTCCGCTAAGGGAGTTGAATCCGCCTTCAGAATCAGAGAGTGAGAAGCACGGTTCTTCCAGAAGCTGGGTTTCGTTATACCCGGGTGAATTGAAACAAACCCGGTATTGAGAAATATCTGCTTCTAAAACCAAAACGGAGCTACCTAACAGATCGGTCCTCAATGTGTGCATTCCACTTACGGAGATAAAGTGATGTGTGTTTGCAGTAGTTTCTAAACCCTTTCTGTGAAGAAGTGGAAAACGCATTTTCCCAGCCAAATCAAGTCATTCAAGAAATAGCTGGAAATCTCCGTCTAAAACACAAAAAGAACGTATCTTGCAAACTGCTCTGCTGGGTGTTCGCTCAGCTAAGGGAGTTGAATCCGCCTTCAGAATCAGAGAGTGAGAAGCACGGTTCTTCCAGGAGCTGGGTTTCGTTATACCCGGGTGAATTGGAACAAACGCGATATTGAGAAATATCTGCTTCTAAAACCAAAACGGAGCTACCTAACAGAACGGTCTTCAACGTGTGCATTAAACTTGCAGAGTTAAACTGATGTGTGTTTGCAGGAGATTCTAAACGCTTTCTGTGAAAAGTGGAAAACGCATTTTCCAAGCCAAATCCAGGCATTCAAGAAATAGCTGGAAATCTCCGTTTAAACACAAAAAGAACGTACGTTTCAAACTCCTCTGCTGGGTGTTCGCTCAGCTAAGTGAGTTGAATCCGCCTTCAGAATCACAGAGTGAGAAGCACGGTTCTTCCTGAAGCTGGGTTTCGTTATACCCGGGTGAATTGGAACAAACGCGGTATTGCGAAATATCTGTTTCTAAAACCAAAACGGAGCTACCTAACAGAACGGTCTTCAACGTGTGCATTAAACTTGCGGAGTTAAACTGATGTGTGTTTGCAGGAGTTTCTAAACCCTTTCTGTGAAAAGTGGAAAACGCATTTTTTCAGCCAAATCCAGGCATTCAAGAAATAGCTGGAAATCTCCGTATAAACACAAAAAGAACGTACGTTTCAAACTGCTCTGCTGGGTGTTCGCTCAGCTAAGGGAGTTGAATCCGCCTTCAGAATCAGAGAGTGTGAAGCACGGTTCTTCCAGGAGCTGGGTTTCGTTATACCCGGGTGAATTGGAACAAACGCGGTATTGAGAAATATCTGCTTCTAAAACCAAAACGGAGCTACCTAACAGAACTGTCTTCAATGTGTGCATTCAACTTATGGAGTTTAACTGTTGTGTGTTTGCAGGAGTTTCTAAACCCTTTCTGTTAAGAAGTGACAAACGCATTTTCCCAGCCAAATCCAGGCATTCAAGAAATAGCTGGAAATCTCCGTCTTAAACACAAATAGAACGTATCTTGCGAACTGCTCTGCTGGGTGTTCGCTCAGCTAAGGGAGTTGAATCCGCCTTCAGGATCAGAGAGTGAGAAGCACGGTTCTTCCAGGAGCTGGGTTTCGTTATACCCGGGTGAATTGGAACAAACGCGGTATTGAGAAATATCTGCTTCTAAAACGAAAACGCAGCTACCTAACAGAACGGTCTTCAACGTGTGCATTCCATTTATGGAGTTAAACTGATGTGTGTTTGCAGGAGTTTCTAAACCCTTTCTGTGAAGAAGTGGAAAACGCATTTTCCCAGCCAAATCAAATCATTCAAAAATAGCTGGAAATCGTCGTCTAAAACACAAAAAGAACGTATCTTGCAAACTGCTCTGCTGGGGGTTCGCTCAGCTAAGGGAGTTGAATCCGCTTTATGAATCAGAGAGTGAGAAGCACGGTTCTTCCAGGAGCTGGGTTTCGTTATACCCGGGTGAATTGGAACAAACGCCGTATTGAGAAATATCTGCTTCTAAAACCAAAACGGAGCTACCTAACAGAACGGTCTTCAATGTGTGCATTCATCTTACGGAGTGAAACTGATGTGTGTTTTCAGGAGTTTCTAAGCCCTTTCTGTGAAGAAGTGGAGAACGCAGTTCCACAGCCAAATCCAGGCATTCAAGAAATAGCTGGATATCTCCGTCTAAAACACAAAAAGAACGTATCTTGCAAACTGCTCTGCTGGGTGTTCGCTCAGCTAAGGGAGTTGAATCCGCCTTCAGAATCAGAGAGTGAGAAGCACGGTTCTTCCAGGAGCTGGGTTTCGTTATACCCGGGTGAATTGGAACAAACGCGGTATTGAGAAATATCTGCTTCTAAAACCAAAACGGAGCTACCTAACAGAACGGTCTTCAATGAGTGCATTCATCTTACGGAGTTAAACTGATGTGTGTTTGCAGGAGTTTCTAAGCCCTTTCTGTGAAGAAGTGGGAAACGCATTTCCCCAGCAAAATCCAGGCGTTCAAGAAATAGCTGGAAATCTCCGTCTAAAACACAAAAAGAACGTATCTTGCAAACTGCTCTGCTGGGTGTTCGCTCAGCTAAGGGAGATGAATCCGCCTTCAGAATCAGAGAGTGAGAAGCACAATTCTTCCAGGAGCTGGGTTTCGTTATACCCGGGTGAATTGGAACAAACGCGGTATTGAGAAATATCTGCTTATAAAACCAAAACGGAGCTACCTAACAGAACGGTCTTCATCGTGTGCATTAAACTTGCAGAGTTAAACTGATGTGTGTTTGCAGGAGTTTCTAAACACTTTCTGTGAAGAAGTGGAAAACGCATTTTCCCAGCCACATCCAGGCGTTCAAGAAATAGTTGGAAATCTCCGTTTAAACACAAAAAGAACGTATCTTGCAAACTGCTCTGCTGGGTGTTCGCTCAGATAAGAAAGTTGAATCCGCCTTCAGCATCAGAGAGTGAGAAGCACGGTCCTTCCATGAGCTGTGTTTGGTTATACCCGGGTGCATGGGACAAACGCGATATTGGGAAATATCTTCTTATAAAACCAAAACGGAGCTACATAACAGAACGGTCTTCAACGTGTGCATTCAACGTGTGGAGTTAAACTGATGTGTGTTTGCAGGAATTTCTAAACTCTTTCTCTGAAGAAGTGTAAAACGCATTTTCCCAGCCAAATCCAGGCATTCAAGAAATAGCTGGAAATCTCCGTTTAAACACAAAAAGAACGTACGTTTCAAACTGCTCTGCTGGGTGTTCCCTCAGCTAAGGGAGTTGAATCCGCCTTCAGAATTACAGAGTGAGAAGCAGGGTTCTTCCAGGAGCTGGGTTTCGTTATACCCGGGTGAATGGGACAAACCCGGTATTGAGAAATATCTGCTTCTAAAACCAAAACGGAGCTACCTAACAGAACGGTCTTCAATGAGTGCATTCAACTTACGGAGTTAAACTGATGTGTGTTTGCAGGAGTTTCTAAACCCTTTCTGTGAAGAAGTGGAAAATGCATTTTCCCAGCCAAATCCAGGCATTCAAGAAATAGCTGGAAATCTCCGTCTAAAACACAAAAAGAACGTATCATGCAAACTGCTCTGCTGGGTGTTCGCTCAGCTAAGGGAGTTGAATCCGCCTTCAGAATCAAAGAGTGAGAAGCACGGTTCTTCCAGGAGCTGGGTTTCGTTATACCGGGTGAATTGGAACAAACGCGGTATTGAGAAATATCTGCTTCTAAAACCAAAACGGAGCTACCTAACAGAACGTACTTCAACGTGTGCATTTCATTTACGGAGTTAAACTGATGTGTGTTTGCAGGAGTTTCTAAACCCTTTCTGTGAAGAAGTGGAAAACGCATTTTCCCAGCCAAATCAAGTCATTCAAGAAATAGCTGGAAATCTCCGTCTAAAACACAAAAAGAACGTATCTTGCAAACTGCTCTGCTGGGTGTTCGCTCAGCTAAGGGAGTTGAATCCGCCTTAAGAATCAGAAAGTGAGAAGCACGGTTCTTCCAGGAGCTGGGTTGCGTTATACCCGGGTGAATTGGACCAAACCCGGTATTGAGAAATATCTGCTTCTAAAACCAAAACGGAGCTACCTAATAGATCGGTCCTCAATGTGTGCATTCCACTTACGGAGATAAAGTGATGTGTGTTTGCAGGAGTTTCTAAACCCTTTCTGTGAAGAAGTGGAAAACGCATTTTCCCAGCCAAATCAAGTCATTCAAGAAATAGCTGGAAATCTCCGTCTAAAACACAAAAAGAACGTATCTCGCAAACTGCTCTGCTGGGTGTTCGCTCAGCTAAGGGAGATGAATCCGCCTTCAGAATCAGAGAGTGAGAAGCACGGTTCTTCCAGGAGCTGGGTTTCGTTATACCCGGGTGAATTGGAACAAACGCGATATTGAGAGATATCTGCTTCTAAAACCAAAACGGAGCTACCTAACAGAACGGTCTTCAACGTGTGCATTAAACTTGCAGAGTTAAACGGATGTGTGTTTGCAGGAGTTTCTAAACGCTTTCTGTGAAGAAGTAGAAAACGCATTTTCCAAGCCAAATCCAGGCATTCAAGAAATAGCAGGAAATCTCCGTTTAAACACAAAAAGAACGTACGTTTCAAACTGCTCTTCTGGGTATTCGCTCAGCTAAGTGGGTTGAATCCGCCTTCAGAATCACAGAGTGAGAATCACGGTTCTTCCTGAAGCTGGGTTTCGTTATACCCGGGTGAATTGGAACAAACGCGGTATTGAGAAATATCTGCTTCTAAAACCACAACGGAGCTACCTAACAGAACGGTCTTCAACGTGTGCATTAAACTTGCGGAGTTAAACTGATGTGTGTTTGCAGGAGTTTCTAAACCCTTTCTGTGAAGAAGTGGAAAACGCATTTTTTCAGCCAAATACAGGCATTCAAGAAATACCTGGAAATCTCCGTATAGACACAAAAAGAACGTACGTTTCAAACTGCTCTGCTGGGTGTTCGCTCAGGTAAGTGAGTTGAATCCGCCTTCAGAATCACAGAGTGAGAAGCACGGTTCTTCCAGGAGCTGGGTTTCGTTATACCCGGGTGAATTGGAACAAACGCTGTATTGAGAAATATCTGTTTCTAAAACCAAAACGGAGCTACCTAACGAAACAGTCTTCAATGTGTGCATTCAACTTACGGAGTTAAACTGATGTGTGTTTGCAGGAGTTTCTAAACCCTTTCTGTGAAGAAGTGGAAAACGCATTTTCCCCGCCAAATCCAGGCATTCAAGAAATAGCTGGAAATCTCCGTCTTAAACACAAAAAGGAATTATCTTGCAAACTGCTCTGCTGGGTGTTCGCTCAGCTAAGGGAGTTGAATCCGCCGTAAGAATCAGAGAGTGAGAAGCACGGTTCTTCCAGGAACTGGGTTTCGTTATACACGGGTGAATTGGAACAAACGCAGTATTGAGAAATATCTGCTTCTAAAACCAAAACGAAGCTACCTAATAGAACGGTCTGCAACGTGTGCATTCAACTTATGGAGTTAAACTGATGTGTGTTTGCAGGAGTTTCTAAACCCTTTCTGTGAAGAAGTGGAAAACGCATAACCCCAGCCAAATAGAGTCATTCAAGAAATAGCTGGAAATCTCCGTCTTAAACACAAAACGAACGTATCTTGCAAACTGCTCTTCTGGCTGTTCTCTCAGCTAGGAAAGTTGAATCCGCCTTCAGAATCAGAGAGTGAGAAGCACGGTACCTCCAGGAGCTGGGTTTCGTTATACACGGGTGAATTGGAACAAACGCGGTATTGAGAAATATCTGCTTCTAAAACCAAAACGGAGCTACCTAACAGAACGGTCTTCAATGTGTGCATTCAACTTACGGAGTTAAACTGATGTGTGTTTGCAGGAGTTTCTAAACCCTTTCTGTGAAGAAGTGGAAAACGCATTTTCCCAGCCAAATCCAGGCATTCAAGAAAAAGCTGGAAATCTCCGTCTAAATCACAAAAAGAACCTATCTTGCAAACTGCTCTGCTGGGTGTTCGCTCAGCTACGGGAGTTGAATCCGCCTTCAGAATCAGAGAGTGAGACGCACGGTTCTTCCAGGAGCTGGGTTTCGTTATACCCGGGTGAATTGGAACAAACGCGGTATTGAGAAATATCTGCTTCTAAAACCAAAACGGAGCTACCTAACAGAACGGTCTTCAACGTGTGCATTAAACTTGCGGAGTTAAACTGATGTGTGTTTGCAGGAGTTTCTAAACCCTTCCTGTGAAGAAGTGGAAAACGCAATTTCCCAGCCAAATCCAGGCATTCAAGGAATAGATGGAAATCTCCGTTTAAACACAAAATGAACGTACGTTTCAAACTGCTCTGCTGGGTGTTCGTTCAGCTAAGTGAGTTGAATCCGCCTTCAGAATCACTGAGTGAGAAGCACGGTTCTTCCAGGAGCTGGGTTTCGTTATACCCGGGTGAATTGGAACCAACGCGGTATTGAGAAATATCTGCTTCTAAAACAAAAACGGAGCTACCTAACAGAACGGTCTTCAATGTGTGCATTCAACTTATGGAGTTAAACTGATGTGTGTTTGCAGGAGTTTCTAAACCCTTTCTGTGAAGAAGTGGAAAACGCATTTTCCCAGCCAAATCCAGGCATTCAAGAAATAGCTGGAAATCTCCGTCTAAAACACAAAAAGAACGTATCTTGCAAACTGCTCTGCTGGGTGTTCGCTCAGCTAAGGGAGTTGAATCCGCCTTCAGAATCAGAGAGTGAGAAGCACGGTTCTTCCAGGAGCTGGGTTTCGTTATACCCGGGTTAATTGGAACAAACGCTGTATTGAGAAATATCTGCTTCTATAACCAAAACGGAGCTACCTAACAGAACGGTCTTCAATGTGTGCATTCAACTTACGGAGTTAAACTGATGTGTGTTTGCAGGAGTTTCTAAACCCTTTCTGTGAAGAAGTGGAAAACGCATTTTCCCCGCCAAATCCAGGCATTCAAGAAATAGCTGGAAATCTCCGTCTTAAACACAAAAAGGAATTATCTTGCAAACTGCTCTGCTGGGTGTTCGCTCAGCTAAGGGAGTTGAATCCGCCGTAAGAATCAGAGAGTGAGAAGCACGGTTCTTCCAGGAACTGGGTTTCGTTATACACGGGTGAATTGGAACAAACGCGGTATTGAGAAATATCTGCTTCTAAAACCAAAACGGAGCTACTTAACAGAACGGTCTGCAACGTGTGCATTCAACTTATGGAGTTAAACTGATGTGTGTTTGCAGGAGTTTCTAAACCCTTTCTGTGAAGAAGTGGAAAACGCATAACCCCAGCCAAATAGAGTCATTCAAGAAATAGCTGGAAATCTCCGTCTTAAACACAAAACGAACGTATCTTGCAAACTGCTCTTCTGGCTGTTCTCTCAGCTAGGAAAGTTGAATCCGCCTTCAGAATCAGAGAGTGAGAAGCACGGTACCTCCAGGAGCTGGGTTTCGTTATACACGGGTGAATTGGAACAAACGCGGTATTGAGAAATATCTGCTTCTAAAACCAAAACGGAGCTACCTAACAGAACGGTCTTCAATGTGTGCATTCAACTTACGGAGTTAAACTGATGTGTGTTTGCAGGAGTTTCTAAACCCTTTCTGTGAAGAAGTGGAAAACGCATTTTCCCAGCCAAATCCAGGCATTCAAGAAAAAGCTGGAAATCTCCGTCTAAATCACAAAAAGAACCTATCTTGCAAACTGCTCTGCTGGGTGTTCGCTCAGCTACGGGAGTTGAATCCGCCTTCAGAATCAGAGAGTGAGACGCACGGTTCTTCCAGGAGCTGGGTTTCGTTATACCCGGGTGAATTGGAACAAACGCGGTATTGAGAAATATCTGCTTCTAAAACCAAAACGGAGCTACCTAACAGAACGGTCTTCAACGTGTGCATTAAACTTGCGGAGTTAAACTGATGTGTGTTTGCAGGAGTTTCTAAACCCTTCCTGTGAAGAAGTGGAAAACGCAATTTCCCAGCCAAATCCAGGCATTCAAGGAATAGATGGAAATCTCCGTTTAAACACAAAATGAACGTACGTTTCAAACTGCTCTGCTGGGTGTTCGTTCAGCTAAGTGAGTTGAATCCGCCTTCAGAATCACTGAGTGAGAAGCACGGTTCTTCCAGGAGCTGGGTTTCGTTATACCCGGGTGAATTGGAACCAACGCGGTATTGAGAAATATCTGCTTCTAAAACAAAAACGGAGCTACCTAACAGAACGGTCTTCAATGTGTGCATTCAACTTATGGAGTTAAACTGATGTGTGTTTGCAGGAGTTTCTAAACCCTTTCTGTGAAGAAGTGGAAAACGCATTTTCCCAGCCAAATCCAGGCATTCAAGAAATAGCTGGAAATCTCCGTCTAAAACACAAAAAGAACGTATCTTGCAAACTGCTCTGCTGGGTGTTCGCTCAGCTAAGGGAGTTGAATCCGCCTTCAGAATCAGAGAGTGAGAAGCACGGTTCTTCCAGGAGCTGGGTTTCGTTATACCCGGGTTAATTGGAACAAACGCTGTATTGAGAAATATCTGCTTCTATAACCAAAACGGAGCTACCTAACAGAACGGTCTTCAATGTGTGCATTCAACTTACGGAGTTAAACTGATGTGTGTTTGCAGGAGTTTCTAAACCCTTTCTGTGAAGAAGTGGAAAACGCATTTTCCCCGCCAAATCCAGGCATTCAAGAAATAGCTGGAAATCTCCGTCTTAAACACAAAAAGGAATTATCTTGCAAACTGCTCTGCTGGGTGTTCGCTCAGCTAAGGGAGTTGAATCCGCCGTAAGAATCAGAGAGTGAGAAGCACGGTTCTTCCAGGAACTGGGTTTCGTTATACACGGGTGAATTGGAACAAACGCGGTATTGAGAAATATCTGCTTCTAAAACCAAAACGGAGCTACTTAACAGAACGGTCTGCAACGTGTGCATTCAACTTATGGAGTTAAACTGATGTGTGTTTGCAGGAGTTTCTAAACCCTTTCTGTGAAGAAGTGGAAAACGCATAACCCCAGCCAAATAGAGTCATTCAAGAAATAGCTGGAAATCTCCGTCTTAAACACAAAACGAACGTATCTTGCAAACTGCTCTTCTGGCTGTTCTCTCAGCTAAGAAAGTTGAATCCGCCTTCAGAATCAGAGAGTGAGAAGCACGGTTCCTCCAGGAGCTGGGTTTCGTTATACACGGGTGAATTGCAACAAACGCGGTATTGAGAAATATCTGCTTCTAAAACCAAAACGGAGCTACCTAACAGAACGGTCTTCAATGTGTGCATTCAACTTACGGAGTTAAACTGATGTGTGTTTGCAGGAGTTTCTAAACCCTTTCTGTGAAGAAGTGGAAAACGCATTTTCCCAGCCAAATCCAGGCATTCAAGAAAAAGCTGGAAATCTCCGTCTAAAACACAAAAAGAACCTATCTTGCAAACTGCTCTGCTGGGTGTTCGCTCAGCTACGGGAGTTGAATCCGCCTTCAGAATCAGAGAGTGAGACGCACGGTTCTTCCAGGAGCTGGGTTTCGTTATACCCGGGTGAATTGGAACAAACGCAGTATTGAGAAATATCTGCTTCTAAAACCAAAACGGAGCTACCTAACAGAACGGTCTTCAACGTGTGCATTAAACTTGCGGAGTTAAACTGATGTGTGTTTGCAGGAGTTTCTAAACCCTTCCTGTGAAGAAGTGGAAAACGCAATTTCCCAGCCAAATCCAGGCATTCAAGAAATAGATGGAAATCTCCGCTTAAACACAAAATGAACGTACGTTTCAAACTGCTCTGCTGGGTGTTCGCTCAGCTAAGGGAGTTGAATCCGCCTTCAGAATCAGAGAGTGAGAAGCACGGTTCTTCCAGGAGCTGGGTTTTGTTATACCCGGGTGAATTGGAACAAACGCGGTATTGAGAAATATCTGCTTCTAAAACCAAAACGGAGCTACCTAACAGAACAGTCTTCCAAGTGTGCATTCCATTTACGGAGTTAAACTGATGTGTGTTTGCAGGAGTTTCTAAACCCTTTCTGTGAAGAAGTGGAAAACGCATTTTCCCAGCTAAATCCAGGCATTCAACAAATAGCTGGAAATCTCCGTTTAAACACAAAAAGAACGTACCTTTCAAACAGCTCTGCTTGGTGTTCGCTCAGCTAAGTGAGTTGAATCCGCCTTCAGGATCACAGAGTGAGAAGCACGGTTCTTCCAGGAGCTGGGTTTCGTTATACCCGGGTGAATTAGAACAAACGCTGTATTGAGAAATATCTGCTTCTAAAACCAAAACGGAGCTACCTAACATAACGGTCTTCAATGTGTGCCTTCAACTTATGGAGTTAAACTGATGTGTGTTTGCAGGAGTTTCTAAACACTTTCTGTGAAGAAGTCGAAAACGCATTTTCCCAGCCAAATCACGTCATTCAAGAAATAGCTGGAAATCTTTGTCTAAAACACAAAAAGAACGTATCTTGCAAACTGCTCTGCTGGGTATTCGCTCAGC
The DNA here is from genome assembly GCF_049354715.1 of Callithrix jacchus. Taxonomy (NCBI): domain Eukaryota; kingdom Metazoa; phylum Chordata; class Mammalia; order Primates; family Cebidae; genus Callithrix; species Callithrix jacchus. The sequence continues at coordinate 3,672,663 of NC_133518.1, forward strand.
TAAGGGAGTTGAATCCGCCTTCAGAATCAGAGAGTGAGAAGCACGGTTCTTCCAGGAGCTGGGTTTCGTTATACCCGGGTGAATTGGAACAAACGCGGTATTGAGAAATATCTGCTTCTAAAACCAAAACGGAGCTACCTAACACAACGGTCTTCAACGTGTGCATTAAACTTGCAGAGTTAAACTGATGTGTGTTTGCAGGAGTTTCTAAACCGTTTCTGTGAAGAAGTGGAAAACGCATTTGCCCAGCCAAATCCAGGCATTCAAGAAATAGCTGGAAATCTCCGTCTAAAACACAAAGAGAACGTATCTTGCAAACTGCTCTGCTGGGTGTTCGCTCAGCTAAGGGAGTTGAATCCGCATTCAGAATCAGAGAGTGAGAATCACGGTTCTTCCAGGAGCCGGGTTTCGTTATACCCGGGTGAATTAAAACAAACGCGGTATTGAGAAATATCTGCTTCTGAAACCAAAACGGAGCTACCTAACAGAACGGTCTTCAATGTGTGCATTAAACTTGAAGAGTTTAACTGATGTGTGCTTGCAGGAGTTTCTAAACCCTTTCTGTGAAGAAGTGGAAAACGCATTTTCCCAGCCAAATCCAGGCATTCAACAAATAGCTGGAAATCTCCGTTTAAACACAAAAAGAACGTACGTTTCAAACTGCTCTGCTGGGTGTTCGCTCAGCTAAATGAGTTGAATCCGCCTTCAGAATCACAGAGTGAGAAGCACGGTTCTTCCAGGAGCTGGGTTTCGTTATAGTCGGGTGAATTGGAACAAACGCGGTATTGAGAAATATCTGCTTCTAAAACCAAAACGGAGCTACCTAACAGAACGGTCTTCAATGTGTGCATTCAACTTACGGAGTTAAACTGATGTGTGTTTGCAGGAGTTTCTAAACCCTTTCTGTGAAGAAGTGGAAAACGCATTTTTCCAGCCAAATCCAGGCATGCAAGACATAGCTGGAAATCTCCGTCTAAAACACAAAAAGAACGTATCTTGCAAACTGCTCTGCTGGGTGTTCGCTCAGCTAAGGGAGTTGAATCCGCCTTCAGAATCAGAGAGTGAGAAGCACGGTTCTTCCAGGAGCTGGGTTTCGTTATACCCGGTTGAATTGGAACAAACGCGGTATTGAGAAATATCTGCTTCTAAAACCAAAACGGAGCTACCTAACATAACGGTCTTCAATGAGTGCATTCAACGTACGGAGTTAAACTGATGTGTGTTTGCAGGAGTTTCTAAACACTTTCTGTGAAGAAGTGGAAAACGCATTTTCCCAGCCAAATCCAGGCATGCAAGAAATAGCTGGAAATCTCCGTCTAAAACACAAGAAGAACGTATCTTGCAAACTGCTCTGCTGGGTGTTCGCTCAGCTAAGGGAGTTGAATCCTCCTTCTGAATCAGAGAGTGAGAAGCACGGTTCTTCCAGGAGCTGGGTTTCCTTATACCCTGGTGAATTGGAACAAACGCGGTATTGAGAAATATCTGCTTCTAAAACCAAAACGGAGCTACCTAACAGAACGGTCTTGAATGTGTGCATTCATCTTACGGAGTTTAACTGATGTGTGTTTGCAGGAGTTTCTTAGCCCTTTCTGTGAAGAAATGGAAAACGCATTTCCCCAGCCAAATCCAGGCATTCAAAAAATAGCTGGAAATCTTCGTATAAAACACAAAAAGAACGTATCTTGCAAACTGCTCTGCTGGGTGTTCGCTCAGCTAAGGGAGTTGAATCCGCCTTCAGAATCAGAGAGTGAGAAGCACGGTTCTTCCAGGAGCTGGGTTTCGTTATACCCGGGTGAATTGGAACAAACGCGGTATTGAGAAATATCTGCTTCTAAAACCAAAACGGAGCTACCTAACAGAACGGTCTTCCACGTGTGCATTCCATTTACGGAGTTAAACTGATGTGTGTTTGCAGGAGTTTCTAAACCCTTTCTGTGAAGAAGTGGAAAACGCATTTTCCCAGCCAAATCCAGGCATTCAAGAAATAGCTGGAAATCTCCGTTTAAACACAAAAAGAACGTACCTTTCAAACAGCTCTGCTGGGTGTTCGCTCAGCTAAGTGAGTTGAATCCGCCTTCAGAATCACAGAGTGAGAAGCACGGTTCTTCCAGGAGCTGGGTTTCGTTATACCCGGGTGAATTGGAACAAACACTGTATTGAGAAATATCTGCTTCTAAAACCAAAACGGAGCTACCTAACATAACGGTCTTCAATGTGTGCCTTCAACTTATGGAGTTAAACTGATGTGTGTTTGCAGGAGTTTCTAAACACTTTCTGTGAAGAAGTCGAAAACGCATTTTCCCAGCCAAATCCAGGCATTCAAGAAATAGCTGGAAATCTCAGTCTAAAACACAAAAAGAACGTATCTTGCAAACTGCTCTGCTGGGTATTCGCTAAGCTAAGGGAGTTGAATCCGCCTTCAGAATCAGAGAGTGAGAAGCACGGTTCCTCCAGGAGCTGGGTTTCGTTATACCCGGGTGAATTGGAACAAACGCGGTATTGAGAAATATCTGCTTCTAAAACCAAAACGGAGCTACCTAACACAACGGTCTTCAACGTGTGCATTAAACTTGCAGAGTTAAACTGATGTGTGTTTGCAGGAGTTTCTAAACCCTTTCTGTGAAGAAGTGGAAAACGCATTTGCCCAGCCAAATCCTGGCATTCAAGAAATAGCTGGAAATCTTTGTCTAAAACACAAAGAGAACGTATCTTGCAAACTGCTCTGCTGGGTGTTCGCTCAGCTGAGGGAGTTGAATCCGCATTCAGAATCAGAGAGTGAGAATCACGGTTTTTCCAGGAGCTGGGTTTCGTTATACCCGGGTGAATTAAAACAAACACGGTATTGAGAAATATCTGCTTCTGAAACCAAAACGGAGCTACCTAACAGAACGGTCTTCAATGTGTGCATTAAACTTGAAAAGTTTAACTGATGTGTGCTTGCAGGAGTTTCTAAACCCTTTCTGTGAAGAAGTGGAAAACGCATTTTCCCAGCCAAATCCAGGCATTCAACAAATAGCTGGAAATCTCCGTTTAAACACAAAAAGAACGTACGTTTCAAACTGCTCTGCTTGGTGTTCGCTCAGCTAAGTGAGTTGAATCCGCCTTCAGAATCACAGAGTGAGAAGCACGGTTCTTCCAGGAGCTGGGTTTCGTTATACCCGGGTGAATTGGAACAAACGCGGTATTGAGAAATATCTGCTTCTAAAACCAAAACGGAGCTACCTAACAGAACGGTCTTCAATGTGTGCATTCAACTTACGGAGTTAAACTGATGTGTGTTTGCAGGAGTTTCTAAACCCTTTCTGTGTAGAAGTGGAAAACGCCTTTTTCCAGCCAAATCCAGGCATTCAAGACATAGCTGGAAATCTCCGTCTAAAACACAAAAAGAACGTATCTTGCAAACTGCTCTGCTGGGTGTTCGCTCAGGTAAGGGAGTTGAATCCGCCTTCAGAATCAGAGAGTGAGAAGCACGGTTCTTCCAGGAGCTGGGTTTCGTTATACCCGGGTGAATTGGAACAAACGCGGTATTGAGAAATATCTGCTTCTAAAACAAAAACGGAGCTACCTAACAGAACGGTCTTCAATGTTTGTATTCAACTTATAAAGTTAAACTGATGTGTGTTTGCAGGAGTTTCTAAACCCTTTCTGTGAAGAAGTGGAAAACGCATAATCCCAGCCAAATCGAGTCATTCAAGAAATAGCTGGAAATCTCCGTCTAAAACACAAAAAGAACGTATCTTGCAAACTGCTCTTCTGGGTGTTCGCTCAGGTAAGGGAGTTGAATCCGCCTTCAAAATCAGAGAGTGAGAAGCACGGTTCTTCCAGGAGCTGGGTTTCGTTATACACGGGTGAATTGGAACAAACGCGGTATTGATAAATATCTGCTTCTAAAACCAAAACGGAGCTACCTAACAGAACGGTCTTCAATTTGTGCATACAACTTACGGTGTTAAACTGATGTGTGTTTGCAGGAGTTTCTAAACCCTTTCTGTGAAGAAGTGGAAAACGCATTTTCCTAGCCAAATCCAGGCATTCAAGAAATAGCTGGAAATCTCCGTATAAAACACAAAAAGAACGTATCTTGCAAACTGCTCTGCTGCGTGTTCGCTCAGCTAAGGGAGTTGAATCCGCCTTCTGAATCAGAGAGTGAGAAGCACGGTTCTTCCAGGAGCTGGGTTTCGTTATACACGGGTGAATTGGAACAAACGCGGTATTGAGAAATATCTGCTTCTAAAACCAAAACGGAGCTACCTAACAGAACGGACTTCAACGTGTGCATTCCATTTACGGAGTTAAACTGATGTGTGTTTGCAGGAGTTTCTAAACCCTTTCTGTGAAGAAGTGGAATACGCAGTTTCCCAGCCAAATCCAGGCATTCAAGAAATAGATGGAAATCTCCGTTTAAACACAAAAAGAACGTACGTTTCAAACAGCTCTGCTGGGTGTTCGCTCAGCTAAGTGAGTTGAATCCGCCTTCAGAATCACAGAGTGAGAAGCACGGTTCTTCCAGGAGCTGGGTTTCGTTATACCCGGGTGAATTGGAACAAACGCGGTATTGAGAAATATCTGCTTCTAAAACCAAAACGGAGCTCCTTATAGAACGGTCTTCAACGTGTGCATTCCACTTACGGAGTTAAACTGATGTGTGTTTGCAGGAGTTTCTAAACCCTTTCTGTGAAGAAGTGGAAAACGCATTTTCCCAGCCAAATCCAGGCGTTCAAGAAATAGCTGGAAATCTCCGTTTAAACACAAAAAGAACGTATCTTGCAAACTGCCCTGCTGGGTGTTCGCTCAGCTAAGGGAGTTGAATCCGCCTTCAGAATCAGAGAGTGAGAAGCACGGTTCTTCCAGGAGCTGGGTTTCGTTATACCCGGGTGAATTGGAAAAAACGCGGTATTGAGAAATATCTGCTTCTAAAACCAAAACGGAGCTACCTAACAGAACGGTCTTCAACGTGTGCATTAAACTTGCAGAGTTAAACTGATGTGTGTTTGCAGGAGTTTCTAAACTCTTTCTGTGAAGAAGTGGAAAACGCATTTTCCCAGCCAAATCCAGGCGTTCAAGAAATAGCTGGAAATCTTTGTTTAAACACAAAAAGAACGTACGTTTCAAACTTCTCTGCTGGGTGTTCCCTCAGCTAAGGGAGTTGAATCCGCTTTCAGAATCACAGAGTGAGAAGCACGGTTTTTCCAGGAGCTGGGTTTCGTTATACCCGGGTGAATTGTAACTAACCCTGTATTGAGAAATATCTGCTTCTAAAACCAAAACGGAGCTACCTAACAGAACGGTCTTCAATGAGTGCATTCAACTTACGGAGTTAAACTGATGTGTGTTTGCAGGAGTTTCTAAACCCTTTCTGTGAAGAAGTGGATAACGCATTTTCCCAGCCAAATCAAGTCATTCAAGAAATAGCTGGAAATCTTCGTCTAAAACACAAAAAGAACGTATCTTGCAAACTGCTCTGCTGGGTGTTCGCTGAGCTAAGGGAGTTGAATCCGCCTTCTGAATCAGAGAGTGAGAAGCACGGTTTTTCCAGGAGCTGGGTTTCGTTATACCCGGGTGTATTGGAACAAACGCGGTATTGAGAAATATCTGCTTCTAAAACCAAAACGGAGCTAAATAACAGAACGGTCTTCAATGTGTGCATTCATCTTACGGAGTTTAACTGATGTGTGTTTGCAGGAGTTTCTAAACCCTTTCTGTGAAGAAGTGGAAAACGCATTTCCCCAGCCAAATCCAGGCATTCAAGAAATAGCTGGAAATCTCCGTATAAAACACAAAAAGAACGTATCTTGCAAACTGCTCTGCTGGGTGTTCGCTCAGCTAAGGGAGTTGAATCCGCCTTCAGAATCAGAGAGTGAGAAGCACGGTTCTTCCAGGAGCTGGGTTTCGTTATACCGGGTGAATTGGAACAAACGCGGTATTGAGAAATATCTGCTTCTAAAACCAAAACGGAGCTACCTAACAGAACGGTCTTCAACGTGTGCATTAAACTTGCAGAGTTAAACTGATGTGTGTTTGCAGGAGTTTCTAAACCCTTTCTGTGAAGAAGTGGAAAACGCATTTTCCCAGCCAAATCCAGGCGTTAAAGAAATAGCTGGAAATCTCCGTTTAAAAACAAAAAGAACGTATCTTGCAAACTGCTCTGCTGGGTGTTCGCTCAGATAAGGGAGTTGAATCCGCCTTCAGAATCAGCGAGTGAGAAGCACGGTTCTTCCAGGAGCTGGGTTTCGTTATACCCGGGTGAATTGGAACAAACACGGTATTGAGAAATATCTGCTTCTATAACCAAAACGGAGCTACCTAACAGAACGGTCTTCGATGTGTGCATTCAACTTACGGAGTTAAACTGAGGTGTGTTTGCAGGAGTTTCTAAACTTTTTCTGTGAAGAAGTGGAAAACGCATAGTCCCAGCCAAATCAAGTCATTCAAGAAATAGCTGGAAATCTCGGTCTAAAACACAAAAAGAACGTACCTTTCAAACTGATCTGCTGGGTGTTCGCTCATGTAAGTGAGTTGAATCCACCTTCAGAATCAGAGAGTGAGAAGCACGGTTCTTCCAGGAGCTGGGTTTCGTTATACCCGGGTGAATTGGAACAAACGCGGTATTGAGAAATATCTGCTTCTAAAACCAAAACGGAGCTACCTAACAGAACGGTCTTCCACGTGTGCATTCCATTTACGGAGTTAAACTGATGTGTGTTTGCAGGAGTTTCTAAACACTTTCTGTGAAGAAGTGGAAAACACATTTTCGCAGCCAAATCAAGTCATTCAAGAAATAGCTGGAAATCTCCGTCTAAAACACAAAAAGAACGTATCTTGCAAACTGCTCTGCTGGGTGTTCGCTCAGCTAAGGGAGTTGAATCCGCCTTCAGAATCAGAGAGTGAGAAGCACGGTTCTTCCAGGAGCTGGGTTTGGTTATACCCGGGTGAATTGGAACAAACGCGGTATTGAGAAATATCTGCTTCTAAAACCAAAACGGAGCTACCTAACAGAACGGTCTTCAACGTGTGCATTAAACTTGCAGAGTTAAACTGATGTGTGTTTGCAGGAGTTTCTAAACCCTTTCTGTGAAGAAGTGGAAAACGCAGTTTCCCAGCCAAATCAAGTCATTCAAGAAATAGCTGGAAATCTTTGTCTAAAACACAAAAAGGACATACCTTTCAAACTGAGCTGCTGGGTGTTCGCTCAGCTAAGTGAGTTGAATCCACCTTAAGAATCAGAGAGTGAGAAGCACGGTTCTTCCAGCAGCTGGGTTTCGTTATACCCGGGTGAATTGGAACAAACCCGGTATTGAGAAATATTTGCTTCTAAAACCAAAACGGAGCTACCTAACAGCACGGTCTTTAATGTGTGCATTCATCTTACTTAGTTTAACTGATGTGTGTTTGCAGGAGTTTCTAAGCCCTTTCTGTGAAAAAGTGGAAAACGCATTTTCCCAGCCAAATCGAATCATTCAAGAAATAGCTGGAAATCTCCGTCTAAAGCACAAAAAGAACGTATCTTGCAAACTGCTCTGCTGGGTGTTCGCTCAGCTAAGGAAGTTGAATCCGCCTTCAGAATCAGAGAGTGAGAAGCACGGTTCTTCCAGGAGCTGGGTTTGGTTATACCCGGGTGAATTGGAACAAACGCGGTATTGAGAAATATCTGCTTCTAAAACCAAAACGGAGCTACCTAACAGAACGGTCTTCAACGTGTGCATTCAACGTGTGGAGTTAATCTGATGTGTGTTTGCAGGAGTTTCTAAACCCTTTCTGGAAAAAGTGGAAAACGCATTTTCCCAGCCAAATCCAGGCATTCAACAAATAGTTGGAAATCTCCGTTTAAACACAAAAAGGACGTATCTTGCAAACTGCTCTGCTGCGTGTTCGCTCGGATAAGGGAGTTGAATCCGCCTTCAAAATCAGAGAGTGAGAAGCCCGGTTCTTCCAGGAGCTGGGTTTCGTTATACCCGGGTGAATTGGAACAAACGCTGTATTGAGAAATATCTGCTTCTATAACCAAAACGGAGCTACCTAACAGAACGGTCGTCAACGTGTGCATTAAACTTGCAGAGTTAAACTGATGTGTGTTTGCAGGAGTTTCTAAACCCTTTCTGTGAAGAAGTGGAAAACGCAGTTTCCCAGCCAAATCCAGGCATTCAAGAAGTAGCTGGAAATCTCCGTTTAAACACAAAAAGAACGTATCTTGCAAACTGCTCTGCTGGGTGTTCGCTCAGCTAAGAAAGTTGAATCCGCCTTCAGAATCAGAGAGTGAGAAGAACGGTTCTTCCAGGAGCTGGGTTTCGTTATACCCGGTTGAATTGGAACAAACGCGGTATTGAGAAATATCTGCTTCTAAAACCAAAACGGAGCTACCTTACATAACGGTCTTCAATGTGTGCATTCAACTTATGGAGTTAAACTGATGTGTGTTTGCAGGAGTTTCTAAACACTTTCTGTGTAGAAGTGGAAAACGCATTTTCCCAGCCAAATTCAGGCATTCAAGAAATAGCTGGAAATCTCCGTCTAAAACAGAAAAAGAACGTATCTTGCAAACTGATCTGCTGGGTGTTCGCTCAGCTAAGGGAGTTGAATCCGCCCTCAGAGTCAGAGAGTGAGAAGCACGGTTCCTCCAGGAGCTGGGTTTCATTATACCCGGGTGAATTGGAACAAACGCGGTATTGAGAAATATCTGCTTCTAAAACCAAAACGGAGCTACCTAACAGAACGGTCTTCAATGTGTGCATTCAACTTATGGAGTTAAACTGATGTGTGTATGCAGGAGTTTCTAAACCCTTTCTGTGAAGAAATGGAAAACGCATTTTCCCAGCTAAATCGAGTCATTCAAGAAATAGCTGGAAATCTTTGTCTAAAACACAAAGAGAACGTATCATGCAAACTGCTCTGCTGGGTGTTCGCTCAGCCAGGAAAGTTGAATCCGCCTTCAGAATCAGAGAGTGAGAAGCACGGTTCTTCCAGGAGCTGGGTTTTGTTATACCCGGTGAATTGGAACAAACCCGGTATTGAGAAATATCTGCTTCTAAAACCAAAACGGAGCTACCTAACAGATCAGTCTTCAATGTGTGCATTCCACTTACGGAGTTAAAGTGTTGTGTGTTTGCAGGAGTTTCTAAACCCTTTCTGTGAAAAAGTGGAAAATGCAATTTCCCAGCCAAATCCAGGCATTCAAGAAAAAGCTGGAAATCTCCGTCTAAAACACAAAAAGAACGTATCTTGCAAACTGATCTGCTGGGTGTTCGCTCAGCTAAGGGAGTTGAATCCGCCCTCAGAATCAGAGAGTGAGACGCACGGTTCTTCCAGGAGCTGGGTTTCGTTATACCCGGGTGAATTGGAACAAACGCGGTATTGAGAAATATCTGCTTCTAAAACCAAAACGGAGCTACCTAACAGAACGGTCTTCAACGCGTGCATTAAACGTGCCGAGTTAAACTGATGTGTGTTTGCAGGAGTTTTTAAACCCTTTCTGTGAAGAAGTGGAAAACGCATTTTCCCAGCCAAATCCAGGCATTCAAGAAATAGCTGGAAATCTCCGTCTAAAACACAAAAAGAACGTATCTTGCAAACTGCTCTGCTGGGTTTTCGCTCAGGTAAGGGAGTTGAATCCGCCTTCAGAATCAGAGAGTGAGAAGCACGGTTCTTCCAGGAGCTGGGTTTCGTTATACCCGGGTGAATTGGAACAAACGCGGTATTGAGAAATATCTGCTTCTAAAACCAAAACGGAGCTACCTAACAGAACGGTCTTCAATGTGTGCATTCCACTTATAGAGTTAAACTGATGTGTGTTTGCAGGAGTTTCTAAACCCTTTCTGTGAAGAAGTCGAAAACGCATAATTTCAGTCAAATCGATTCATTCAAGAAATAGCTGGAAATATCCGTCTAAAACACAAAAAGAACGTATCTTGCAAACTGCTCTTCTGGGTGTTCGCTCAGCTAAGGGAGTTGAATCCGCCTTCAGAATCAGAGAGTGAGAAGCACGGTTTTTCCAGAAGCTGGGTTTCGTTATACCCGGGTTAATTGGAACAAACGCGGTATTGAGAAATATCTGCTTCTAAAACCAAAACGGAGCTACCTAACAGAACGGTCTAACGTGTGCATTAAACGTGCGGAGTTAAACTGATGTGTGTTTGCAGGAGTTTCTAAACCCTTTCTGTGAAGAAGTGGAAAACGCATTTTTCCAGCCAAATCCAGGCATTGAAGAAATAGCAGGAAATTTCCGTTTAAATACAAAAAGAACGTACGTTTCAAACTGCTCTGCTGGGTGTTCGCTCAGCTAAGTGAGTTGAATCCGCCTTCAGAATCACAGAGTGAGAAGCACAGTTCTTCCAGGAGCTGGGTTTCGTTATACCCGGGTGAATTCGAACAAACGCGGTATTGAGAAATATCTGTTTCTAAAACCAAAACGGAGCTACCTAACAGAACGGTCTTCAATGTGTGCATTCAACTTACGGAGTTAAACTGATGTGTGTTTGCAGGAGTTTCTAAACCCTTTCTGTGAAGAAGTGAAAAACGCATTTTCCCAGCCAAATCCAGGCATTCAAGAAATAGCTGGAAATCTCCGTCTAAAACACAAAAAGAAGGTATCTTGCAAACTGCTCTGCTGGGTGTTCGCTCAGCTAAGTGAGTTGAATCCGCCTTCAGAATCAGAGAGTGAGAAGCACGGTTCTTCCAGGAGCTGGGTTTCGTTATACCCGGGTGAATTGGAACAAATCCGGTATTGAGAAATATCTGCTTCTAAAACCAAAACGGAGCTACCTAACAGAACGGTCTTCAATGTGTGCATTTAACTTACTGAGTTAAACTGATGTGTGTTTGGAGGAGTTTCTAAACCCTTTCTGTGAAGAAGTGGAAAACGCATTTTCCCAGCCAAATCCAGGCATTCAAGAAATAGCTGGAAATCTCCGTCTAAAACATAAAAAGAACGTATCTTGCAAACTTCTCTGCTGGGTGTTCGCTCAGCTAAGGGAGTTGAATCCGCCTTCAGAATCAGAGAGTGAGAAGCACGGTTCTTCCAGGAGCTGGGTTTCGTTTTACCCCAGTGAATTGGAACAAACGCGGTATTGAGAAATATCTGCTTCTAAAACCAAAACGGAGCTACCTACCAGAACGGTCTTCAATGTGTGCATTAAACTTACGGAGTTAAACTGATGTGTGTTTGCAGGAGTTTCTAAACCCTTTCTGTGAAGAAGTGGAAAACGCATTTTCCCAGCCAAATCCAGGCATTCAAAAAATAGCTGGAAATCTCGGTCTTAAACACAAAAAAAACGTATCTTGCAAACTGCTCTGCTGGGTGTTCGCTCAGCTAAGACAGCTGATTCTGCCTTCAGAATCAGAGAGTCAGAAGCACGGTTCTTCCAGGATCTGGGTTTCGTTATACCCGGGTGAATTGGAACAAACGCGGTATTGAGAAATATCTGTTTCTATAACCAAAACGGAGCTACCTAACAGAACGGTCTTCAATGTGTGCATTCAACTTACGGAGTTAAACTGATGTGTGTTTGCAAGAGTTTCTAAACCCTTTCTGTGAAGAAGTGAAAAACGCAATTTCCCAGCCAAATCCAGGCATTCAAGAAATATCTGGAAATCTCCGTCTAAAACCCAAAAAGAACGTATCTTGCAAACTGCTCTGCTGGGTGTTCGCTCAGCTAAGGGAGTTGAATCCGCCTTCAGAATCAGAGAGTGAGAAGCACGGTTCTTCCAGGAGCTGTGTTTCTTTATACACCGGTGAATTGGAACAAACGCGGTATTGAGAAATATCTGCTTCTAAAACCAAGACGGAGCTACCTAACAGAACGGTCTTCAATGTGTGCATTAAACTTACGGAGTTAAACTGATGTGTGTTTGCAGGAGTTTCTAAACCCTTTCTGTGAAGAAGTGGAAAACGCATTTTCCCAGCCAAATCCAGGCATTCAAAAAATAGCTGGAAATCTCGGTCTTAAACACAAAAAGAACTTATCTTGCAAACTGCTCTGCTGGGTGTTCGCTCAGCTAAGACAGCTGATTCTGCCTTCAGAATCAGAGAGTGAGAAGCACGGTTCTTCCAGCATCTGGGTTTCGTTATACCCGGGTGAATTGGAACAAACGCGGTATTGAGAAATATCTGCTTCTAAAACCAAAACGGAGCTACCTAATAGAACGGTCTTCAATGTGTGCATTCCATTTACGGAGTTTAACTGATGTGTGTTTGCAGGAGATTCTAAGCACTTTCTGTGAAAAAGTGGAAAACGCATTACCCCAGCGAAATCCAGGCATTCAAGAAATAGCTGGAAATCTCCGTCGAAAACACAAAAAGAACGTATCTTGCAAACTGATCTGCTGGGTGTTCGCTCAGCTAAGGGAGTTGAATCCGCCTTCAGAATCAGACAGTGAGAAGCACGGTTCTTCCAGGAGCTTGGTTTCGTTATACCCGGGTGAATTGGAACAAACGCGGTATTGAGAAATATCTGCTTCTAAAACCAAAACGGAGCTACCTAACAGAACGGTCTTCAATGTGTGCATTCATCTTACGGAGTTTAACTGATGTGTGTTTGCAGGAGTTTCTAAGCCCTTTCTGTGAAGAAGTGGAAAACGCATTTCCCCAGCCAAATCCAGGCATTTAAGAAATAGCTGGAAATCTCCGTCTAAAACACAAAAAGAACGTATCTTGCAAACTGCTCTGCTGGGTGTTCGCTCAGCTAAGGGAGTTGAATCCGCCTTCAGAATCAGAGAGTGAGAAGCACGGTTCTTCCAGGAGCTGGGTTTCGTTATACATGGGTGAATTGGAACAAACGCGGTATTGAGAAATATCTGCTTCTAAAACCAAAACGGAGCTACCTAACAGAACGGTCTTCAATGTGTGCATTCAACTTACGGAGTTAACCTGATTTGTGTTTGCAGGAGTTTCTAAACCCTTTCTGTGAAGAAGTGGAAAACGCATTTTCCCAGCCAAATCAAGTCATTCAAGAAATAGCTGGAAATCTTCGTCTAAAACACAAAAAGAACGTATCTTGCAAACTGCTCTGCTGGGTGTTCGCTCAGCTAAGGGAGTTGAATCCGCCTTCTGAATCAGAGAGTGAGAAGCACGGTTCTTCCAGGAGCTGGGTTTCGTTATACCCGGGTGAATTGGAACAAACGCGGTATTGAGAAATATCTGCTTCTAAAACCAAAACGGAGCTACCTAACAGAACGGTCTTCAATGTGTGCATTCATCTTACGGAGTTTAACTGATGTGTGTTTGCAGGAGATTCTAAGCACTTTCTGTGAAAAAGTGGAAAACGCATTACCCCAGCGAAATCCAGGCATTCAAGAAATAGCTGGAAAGCTCCGTCTAAAACACAAAAAGAACGTATCTTGCAAACTGATCTGCTGGGTGTTCGCTCAGCTAAGGGAGTTGAATCCGCCTTCAGAATCAGACAGTGAGAAGCACGGTTCTTCCAGGAGCTGGGTTTCGTTATACCCGGGTGAATTGGAACAAACGCGGTATTGAGAAATACCTGCTTCTAAAACCAAAACGGAGCTACCTAACAGAACGGTCTTCAATGTGTGCATTCAACTTACGGAGTTAAACTGATGTGTGTTTGCAGGAGATTCTAAACCCTTTCTGTGAAGAAGTGGAAAATGCATTTCTCAGCCAAATCCAGTCATTCAAGAAAGAGCTGGAAATCTTTGTCTAAAACACAAAAAGAACGTATCTTGCAAACTGCTCTGCTGGGTGTTCGCTCAGCTAAGGGAGTTGAATCCGCCTTCAGAATCAGAGAGTGAGAAGCACGGTTCTTCCAGGAGCTGTGTTTCGTTATACCCGGGTGAATGGGTGCAAACGCGATATTGAGAAATATCTGCTTCTAAAACCAAAACGGAGCTACCTAACAGAACGGTCTTCAATGTGTGCATTCAACTTACGGAGTTAAACTTATGTGTGTTTGAAGGAGTTTCTAAACCCTTTCTGTGAAGAAGTGGAAAACGCATTCTCCCAGCCAAATCCAGGCATTCAAGAAATAGATGGAAATCTCCGTCTAAAACACAAAAAGAACGTATCTTGCAAACTGCTCTGCTGGGTGCTCGCTCAGCTAAGAAAGTTGAATCCGCCTTCAGAATCAGAGAGTGAGAAGCACGGTTCTTCCAGGAGCTGGGTTTCGTCATACCCGGGTGCATTGGAACAAACGCGGTATTGAGAAATATCTGCTTCTGAAACCAAAACGGAGCTACCTAACAGAACGGTCTTCAATGTGTGCATTCAACTCACGGAGTTAAACTGATGTGTGTTTGCAAGAGTTTCTAAACCCTTTCTGTGAAGAAGTGGAAAACGCATTTTCCCAGCCAAATTTAGGCATTCAAGAAATAGCTGGAAATCTCCGTCTAAAACACAAAAAGAACGTATCAAGCACACTGATCTGCTGGGTGTTCGCTCAGCTAAGGGAGTTGAATCCGCCTTCAGAATCAGACAGTGAGAAGCACGGTTCTTCCAGGAGCTTGGTTTCGTTATACCCGGGTGAATTGGAACAAACGCGGTATTGAGAAATATCTGCTTCTAAAACCAAAACGGAGCTACCTAACAGAACGGTCTTCAATGTGTGCATTCAACTTACGGAGTTAAACTGATGTGTATTTGCAGGAGTTTCTAAACCCTTTCTGTGAAGAAGTGGAAAACGCATTTTCCCAGCCAAATCCAGGCATTCAAGAAATAGCTGGAAATCTCCGTCTAAAACACAAAAAGAACGTATCTTGCAAACTGCTCTGCTGGGTGCTCGCAAAGCTAAGGGAGTTGAATCCGCCTTCAGAATCAGAGAGTGAGAAGCACGGTTCTTCCAGGATCTGGGTTTTGTTATACCCGGGTGCATTGGAACAAACGCGGTATTGAGAAATATCTGCTTCTAAAACCAAAACGGAGCTACCTAAAAGAACGGTCTTCAATGTGTGCATTCAACTTATGGAGTTAAACTGATGTGTGTTTGCAGGAGTTTCTAAACCCTTTCTGTGAAGAAGTGGAAAACGCATTTTCCCAGCCAAATCCAGGCATTCAAGAAATAGCTGGAAATCTCCATCTAAAACACAAAAAGAACGTATCTTGCAAACTGCTCTGCTGGGTTTTCTCTCAGCTAAGGGAGTTGAATCCGCCTTCAGAATCAGGGAGTGAGAAGCACGGTTCTTCCAGGAGCTGGGTTTCGTTATACCCGGGTGAATTGGAACAAACGCGGTATTGAGAAATATCTGCTTCTAAAACCAAAACGGAGCTACCTAACAGAACGGTCTTCAATGTGTGCATTCAACTTACGGAGTTAAACTGATGTGTGTTTGCAGGAGTTTCTAAACCCTTTCTGTGAAGAAGTGGAAGACGCATATTCCCAGCCAAATCCAGGCATTCAAGAAATAGCTGGAAATCTCCGTTTAAACACAAAAAGAACGTACGTTTCAATCTGCTCTGCTGAATGTTCGCTCAGCTAAGTGAGTTGAATCCGCCGTCAGAATCACAGAGTGAGAAGCACGGTTCGTCCAGGAGCTGGGTTACGTTATACCCGGGTGAATTGGAACAAACGCGGTATTGAGAAATATCTGTTTCTAAAACCAAAACGGAGCTACCTAACAGAACGGTCTTCAATGTGTGCATTCAACTTACGGAGTTAAACTGATGTGTGTTTGCAGGAGTTTCTAAACCCTTTCTGTGAAGAAGTGAAAAACGCAATTTCCCAGCCAAATTCAGGCATTCAAGAAATAGCTGGAAATCTCCGTCTAAAACCCAAAAATAACGTATCTTGCAAACTGCTCTGCTGGGTGTTCGCTCAGCTAAGGGAGTTGAATCCGCCTTCAGAATCAGAGAGTGAGAAGCACGGTTCTTCCAGGAGCTGTGTTTCGTTATACACCGGTGAATTGGAACAAACGCGGTATTGAGAAATATCTGCTTCTAAAACCAAAACGGAGCTACCTAACAGAACGGTCTTCAATGTGTGCATTAAACTTACGGAGTTAAACTGATGTGTGTTTGCAGGAGTTTCTAAACCCTTTCTGTGAAGAAGTGGAAAACGCATTTTCCCAGCCAAATCCAGGCATTCAAAAAATAGCTGGAAATCTCCGTCTTAAACACAAAAAGAACGTATCTTGCAAACTGCTCTGCTGGGTGTTCGCTCAGCTAAGACAGCTGATTCTGCCTTCAGAATCAGAGAGTGAGAAGCACGGTTCTTCCAGGAGCTGGGTTTCGTTATACCCGGGTGAATTGGAACAAACGCGGTATTGAGAAATATCTGCTTCTAAAACCAAAACGGAGCTACCTAACAGAACGGTCTTCAATGTGTGCATTCATCTTACGGAGTTTAACTGATGTGTGTTTGCAGGAGTTTCTAAGCCCTTTCTGTGAAGAAGTGGAAAACGCATTTCCCCAGCCAAATCCAGGCATTCAAGAAATAGCTGGAAATCTCCGTCTAAAACACAAAAAGAACGTATCTTGCAAACTGCTCTGCTGGGTGTTCGCTCAGCTAAGGGAGTTGAATTCGCCTTCAGAATCAGAGAGTGAGAAGCACGGTTCTTCCAGGAGCTGGGTTTCGTTATACCCGGGTGAATTGGAACAAACGCGGTATTGAGAAATATCTGCTTCTAAAACCAAAACGGAGCTACCTAACAGAACGGTCTTCAATGTGTGCATTAAACTTACGGAGTTAAACTGATGTGTGTTTGCAGGAGTTTCTAAACCCTTTCTGTGAAGAAGTGGAAAACGCATTTTCCCAGCCAAATCAAGTCATTCAAGAAATAGCTGGAAATCTTCGTCTAAAACACAAAAAGAACGTATCTTGCAAACTGCTCTGCTGGGTGTTCGCTCAGCTAAGGGAGTTGAATCCGCATTCTGAATCAGAGAGTGAGAAGCACGGTTCTTCCAGGAGCTGGGTTTCGTTATACCCGGGTGAATTGGAACAAACGCGGTATTGAGAAATATCTGCTTCTAAAACCAAAACGGAGCTACCTAACAGAACGGTCTTCAATGTGTGCATTCATCTTACGGAGTTTAACTGATGTGTGTTTGCAGGAGTTTCTAAGCACTTTCTGTGAAAAAGTGGAAAACGCATTACCCCAGCGAAATCCAGGCATTCAAGAAATAGCTGGAAATCTCCGTCTAAAACACAAAAAGAACGTATCTTTCAAACTGATGTGCTGGGTGTTCGCTCAGCTAAGGGAGTTGAATCCGCCTTCAGAATCAGACAGTGAGAAGCACGGTTCTTCCAGGAGCTTGGTTTCGTTATACAGGGTGAATTGGAACAAACGCGGTATTGAGAAATATCTGCTTCTAAAACCAAAACGGAGCTACCTAACAGAACGGTCTTCAATGTGTGCATTCAACTTACTGAGTTAAACTGATGTGTGTTTGCAGGAGTTTCTAAACCCTTTCTGTGAAGAAGTGGAAAACGCATTTTCCCAGCCAAATCCAGTCATTCAAGAAATAGCTGAAAATATCCGTCTAAAACACAAAAAGAACGTATCTTGCAAACTGCTCTGCTGAGTGTTCGCTCAGCTAAGGGAGTTGAATTTGCCTTCAGAATCAGAGAGTGAGAAGCACGGTTCTTCCAGGAGCTGGGTTTCGTTATACCCGGGTGAATTGGAACAAACGCAGTATTGAGAAATATCTGCTTCTAAAACCAAAACGGAGCTACCTAACAGAACGGTCTTCAAAGTGTGCATTCAACTTACGGAGTTAAACTGATGTGTGTTTGCAGGAGATTCTAAACCCTTTCTGTGAAGAAGTGGAAAATGCATTTCTCAGCCAAATCCAGTCATTCAAGAAAGAGCCTGAAATCTTTATCTACAACACAAAAAGAACGTATCTTGCAAACTGCTCTGCTGGGTGTTCGCTCAGCTAAGGGAGTTGAATCCGCCTTCAGAATCAGAGAGTGAGAAGCACGGTTCTTCCAGGAGCTGTGTTTCGTTATACCCGGGTGAATGGGTGCAAACGCGATATTGAGAAATATCTGCTTCTAAAACCAAAACGGAGCTACCTAACAGAACGGTCTTCAATGTGTGCATTCAACTTACGGAGTTAAACTTATGTGTGTTTGAAGGAGTTTCTAAACCCTTTCTGTGAAGAAGTGGAAAACGCATTCTCCCAGCCAAATCCAGGCATTCAAGAAATAGATGGAAATCTCCGTCTAAAACACAAAAAGAACGTATCTTGCAAACTGCTCTGCTGGGTGCTCGCTCAGCTAAGAAAGTTGAATCCGCCTTCAGAATCAGAGAGTGAGAAGCACGGTTCTTCCAGGAGCTGGGTTTCGTTATACCCGGGTGCATTGGAACAAACGCGGTATTGAGAAATATCTGCTTCTGAAACCAAAACGGAGCTACCTAACAGAACGGTCTTCAATGTGTGCATTCAACTCACGGAGTTAAACTGATGTGTGTTTGCAAGAGTTTCTAAACCCTTTCTGTGAAGAAGTGGAAAACGCATTTTCCCAGCCAAATTTAGGCATTCAAGAAATAGCTGGAAATCTCCGTCTAAAACACAAAAAGAACGTATCTTGCAAACTGTTCTGCTGGGTGTTCGCTCAGCTAAGGGAGTTGAATCCGCCTTCAGGATTAGAGAGTGAGAAGCACGGTTCTTCCAGGAGCTGGGTTTCCTTATACCCGGGTGAATTGGAACAAATGCGGTATTGAGAAATATCTGCTTCTAAAACCAAAACGGAGCTACCTAACAGAACGGTCTTCAATGTGTGCATTCAACTTACAAAGTTAAACTGATGTGTGTTTGCAGGAGTTTCTAAACCCTTTCTGTGAAGAAGTGGAAAACGCATTTTCCCAGCCAAATCCAGGCATTCAAGAAATAGCTGGAAATCTCCGTCTAAAACACAAAACGAACGTATCTTGCAAACTGCTCTGCTGGGTGTTCGCTCAGCTAAGGGAGTTGAATCCGCCTTCAGAATCAGAGAGTGAGAAGCACGGTTCTTCCAGGAGCTGGGTTTCGTTATACCCGGGTGAATTGGAACAAACGCGGTATTGAGAAATATCTGCTTCTAAAACCAAAACGGAGCTACCTAACAGAACGGTCTTCAATGTGTGCATTCAACTTACGGAGTTAAACTGATGTGTGTTTGCAGGAGTTTCTAAACCCTTTCTGTGAAGAACTGGAAAACGCATTTTCCCAGCCAAATCCAGGCATTCAAGAAATAGCTGGAAATCTCCGTCTAAAACAAAAAAAGAACGTATCTTGCAAACTGCTCTGCTGGGTGTTCGCTCAGCTAAGGGAGTTGAATCCGCCTTCAGAATCAGAGAGTGAGAAGCACGGTTCTTCCAGGAGCTGGGTTTCGTTATAACAGGGTGAATTGGAACAAACGCGGTATTGAGAAATATCTGCTTCTAAAACCAAAACGGAGCTACCTAACAGAACCGTCGTCAATGTGTGCATTCAACTTACGGGGTTAAACTGATGTGTGTTTGCAGGAGTTTCTAAACCCTTTCTGTGAAGAAGTGGAAGACGCATTTTCCCAGCCAAATCCAGGCATTCAAGAAATAGCTGGAAATCTCCGTCTAAAACACAAAAAGAACGTATCTTGCAAACTGTTCTGCTGGGTGTTCGCTCAGCTAAGGGAGTTGAATCCGCCTTCAGAATCAGAGAGTGAGAAGCACGGTTCTTCCAGGAGCTGGGTTTCGTTATACCCGGGTGCATTGGAACAAACGCGGTATTGAGAAATATCTGCTTCTAAAACCAAAACGGAGCTACCTAACAGAACGGTCTTCAATGTGTGCATTCAACTTACGAAGTTAAACTGATGTGTGTTTGCAGGAGTTTCTAAACCCTTTCTGTGAAGAAGTGGAAAACGCATTTTCCCAGCCAAATCCAGGCATTCAAGAAATAGCTGGAAATCTCCGTCTTAAACACAAAAAGAACGTATCTTGCAAACTGCTCTGCTGGGTGTTCGCTCAGCTAAGGGAGTTGAATCCTCCTTCAGAATCAGAGAGTGAGAAGCACGGTTCTTCCAGGAGCTGGGTTTCCTTATAGCCGGTTGAATTGGAACAAACGCGGTATTGAGAAATATCTGCTTCTAAAACCAAAACGGAGCTACCTAACAGAACGGTCTTCAATGTGTGAATTCAACTTACGGGGTTAAACTGATGTGTGTTTGCAGGAGTTTCTAAACCCTTTCTGTGAAGAAGTGGAAGACGCATTTTCCCAGCCAAATCCAGGCATTCAAGAAATAGCTGGAAATCTCCGTCTAAAACACAAAAAGAACGTATCTTGCAAACTGCTCTGCTGGGTGTTCGGTCAGCTAAGGGAGTTGAATCCGCCTTCAGAATCACAGAGTGAAAAGCACAGTTCTTCCAGGAGCTGGGTTTCTTTATACCCGGGTGCATTGGAACAAACGCGGTATTGAGAAATATCTTCTTCTAAAACCAAAACGGAGCTATTTAACAAAACAGTCTTCAATGTGTGCATTCAACTTACGGAGTTAAACTGATGTGTGTTTGCAGGAGTTTCTAAACCCTTTCTGTGAAGAAGTGGAAAACGCATTTTCCCAGCCAAATCCAGGCATTCAAGAAATAGCTGGAAATCTCCGTCTAAAACACAAAAAGAACGTATCTTGCAAACTGTTCTGCTGGGTGTTCGCTCAGCTAAGGGAGTTGAATCCGCCTTCAGAATCAGAGAGTGAGAAGCACGGTTCTTTTAGGAGCTGGGTTTCGTTATACCCGGGTGCATTGGAACAAACGCGGTATTGAGAAATATCTGCTTCTAAAACAAAAACGGAGCTACCTAACAGAACGGTCTTCAATGTGTGCATTCAACTTACAGAGTTAAACTGATGTGTGTTTGCAGGAGTTTCTAAACCCTTTCTGTGAAGAAGTGGAAAACGCATTTTCCCAGCCAAATCCAGGCATTCAAGAAATAGCTGGAAATCTCCGTCTAAAACACAAAAAGAACGTATCTTGCAAACTGCTCTGCTGGGTGTTCGCTCAGCTAAGGGAGTTGAATCCGCCTTCAGAATCAGAGAGTGAGAAGCACGGTTCCTCCAGGAGCTGGGTTTCGTTATACCCGGGTGCATTGGACAAACGCGGTATTGAGAAATATCTGCTTCTAAACTCAAAACGGAGCTACCTAACAGAACGGTCTTCAATGTGTGCATTCAACTTACGGAGTTAAACTGATGTGTGTTTGCAGGAGTTTCTAAACGCTTTCTGTGAAGAAGTGGAAAACGCATTTTCCCAGCCAAATCCAGGCATTCAAGAAATAGATGGAAATCTCCGTCTAAATCACAAAAAGAACGTATCATGCAAACTGTTCTGCTGGGTGTTCGCTCAGCTAAGGGAGTTGAATCCGCCTTCAGAATCAGAGAGTGAGAAGCACGGTTCTTCCAGGAGCTGGGTTACGTTATACCCGGGTGCATTGGAACAAACGCGGTATTGAGAAATATCTGCTTCTAAAACCAAAACGGAGCTACCTAAAAGAACGGTCTTCAATGTGTGCATTCAACTTACGGAGTGAAACTGATGTGCGTTTGCAGGAGTTTCTAAACCCTTTCTGTGAAGAAGTGGAAAACGCATTTTCCCAGCCAAATCCAGGCATTCAAGAAATAGCTGGAAATCTCCGTCTAAAACACAAAAAGAACGTATCTTGCAAACTGCTCTGCTGGGTGTTCGCTCAGCTAAGGGAGTTGAATCCGCCTTCAGAATCAGAGAGTGAGAAGCACGGTTCTTCCAGGAGCTGGGTTTCGTTATACCCGGGTGCATTGGAACAAACGCGGTATTGAGAAATATCTGCTTCTAAAACCAAAACGGAGCTACCTAACAGAACGGTCTTCAATGTGTGCATTCAACTTACGGAGTTAAACTGATGTGTGTTTGCAGGAGTTTCTAAACCCTTTCTGTGAAGAAGTGGAAAACGCATTTTCCCAGCCAAATCAAGTCATTCAAGAAATAGCTGGAAATCTCAGTATAAAACACAAAAAGAACGTATCTTGCAAACTGCTCTGCTGGGTGTTCGCTCAGCTAAAAGAGTTGAATCCGCCTTCAGAATCAGAGAGTGAGAAGCACGGTTCTTCCAGGAGCTGGGTTTCCT
Source organism: Callithrix jacchus (assembly GCF_049354715.1). NCBI lineage: Eukaryota > Metazoa > Chordata > Mammalia > Primates > Cebidae > Callithrix > Callithrix jacchus. The sequence continues at coordinate 3,694,663 of NC_133518.1, forward strand.
TATACCCGGGTGCGTTGGAACAAACGCGGTATTGAGAAATATCTGCTTCTAAAACCAAAACGGAGCTACCTAACAGAACGGTCTTCAATGTGTGCATTCAACTTACGGAGTTAAACTGATGTGTGTTTGCAGGAGTTTCTAAACCCTTTCTGTGAAAAAGTGGAAAACGCATTTTCCCAGCCAAATCCAGGCATTCAAGAAATAGCTGGAAATCTCCGTCTAAAACACAAAAAGAACATATCTTGCAAACTGCTCTGCTGAGTGTTCCGTCAGCTAAGGGAGTTGAATCCGCCTTCTGAATCAGAGAGTGAGAAGCACGGTTCTTCCAGGAGCTGGGTTTCGTTATACCCGGGTGAATTGGAACAAACGCGGTATTGAGAAATATCTGCTTCTAAAACCAAAACAGAGCTACCTAACAGAACGGTCTTCAATGTGTGCATTCAACTTACGGAGTTAAACTTATGTGTGTTTGCTGGAGTTTCTAAACCCTTTCGGTGAAGAAGTGGAAAACGCATTTTCCCAGCCAAATCCAGGCATTCAAGAAATAGCTGGAAATCTCCGTCTAAAACACAAAAAGAACGTATCTTGCAAACTGCTCTGCTGGGTGTTCGCTCAGCTAAGGGAGTTGAATCCGCCTTCAGAATCAGAGAGTGAGAAGCACGGTTCTTCCAGGACCTGGGTTTCCTCATAGCCGGGTGAATTGGAACAAACGCGGTATTGAGAAATATCTGCTTCTAAAACCAAAACGGAGCTACTTAACAGAACGGTCTTCAATGTGTGAATTCAACTTACGGGGTTAAACTGATGTGTGTTTGCAGGAGTTTCTAAACCCTTTCTGTGAAGAAGTGGAAGACGCATTTTCCCAGCCAAATCCAGGCATTCAAGAAATAGCTGGAAATCTCCGTCTAAAACACAAAAAGAACGTATCTTGCAAACTGTTCTGCTGGGTGTTCGCTCAGCTAAGGGAGTTGAATCTGCCTTCAGAATCAGAGAGTGAGAAGCACGGTTCTTCCAGGAGCTGGGTTTCCTTATACCCGGGTGAATTGGAACAAATGCGGTATTGAGAAATATCTGCTTCTAAAACCAAAACGGAGCTACCTAACAGAACGGTCGTCAATGTGTGCATTCAACTTACGGAGTTAAACTGATGTGTGTTTGCAGGAGTTTCTAAACCCTTTCTGTGAAGAAGTGGAAAACGCATTTTCCCAGCCAAATCCAGGCATTCAAGAAATAGATGGAAATCTCCGTCTAAAACACAAAAAGAACGTATCTTGCAAACTGCTCTGCTGGGTGTTCGGTCAGCTAAGGGTGTTGAATCCGCCTTCAGAATCACAGAGTGAAAAGCACGGTTCTTACAGGAGCTGGGTTTCTTTATACCCGGGTGCATTGGAACAAACGCGGTATTGAGAAATATCTGCTTCTAAAACCAAAACGGAGCTACCTAACTAAACGGTCTTCAATGTGTGCATTCAACTTACGGAGTTAAACTGATGTGTGTTTGCAGGAGTTTCTAAACCCTTTCTGTGAAGAAGTGGAAAACGCATTTTCCGAGCCAAATCCAGGCATTCAAGAAATAGCTGGAAATCTCCGTCTAAAACACAAAAAGAACGTATCTTGCAAACTGCTCTGCTGGGTGTTCGGTCAGCTAAGGGAGTTAAATTCGCCTTCAGAATCACAGAGTGAGAAGCACGGTTCTTCCAGGAGCTGGGTCTCTTTATACCCGGGTGCATTGGAACAAACGCGGTATTGAGAAATATCTGCTTCTAAAACCAAAACGGAGCTACCTAACAGAACGGTCTTCAATGTGTGCATTCAACTTACGGAGTTAAACTGATTTGTGTTTGCAGGAGTTTCTAAACCCTTTCTGTGAAGAAGTGGAAAACGCATTTTCCCAGCCAAATCCAGGCATTGAAGAAATAGCTGGAAATCTCCGTCTAAAACACAAAAAGAACGTATCTTGCAAACTGCTCTGCTGGGTGTTCGCTCAGCTAAGGGAGTTGAATCCGCCTTCAGAATCAGAGAGTGAGAAGCACGGTTCTTCCAGGAGCTGGGTTTCGTTATACCCGGGTGCATTGGAACAAACGCGGTATTGAGAAATATCTGCTTCTAAAACCAAAACGGAGCTACATAACAGAACGGTCTTCAATGTGTGCATTCAACTTACGGAGTTAAACTGATGTGCGTTTGCAGGAGTTTCTAAACCCTTTCTGTGAAGAAGTGGAAAACGCATTTTCCCAGCCAAATCCAGGCATTCAAGAAATAGCTGGAAATCTCCGTCTAAAACACAAAAAGAACGTATCTTGCAAACTGTTCTGCTGGGTGTTCGCTCAGCTAAGGGAGTTGAATCCGCCTTCAGAATCAGAGAGTGAGAAGCACGGTTCTTTTAGGAGCTGGGATTCGTTATACCCGGGTGCATTGGATCAAACGCGGTATTGAGAAATATCTGCTTCTAAAACCAAAACGGAGCTATCTGACAGAACGGTCTTCAATGTGTGCATTCAACTTACATAGTTAAACTGATGTGTGTTTGCAGGAGTTTCTAAACCCTTTCTGTGAAGAAGTGGAAAACGCATTTTCCCAGCCAAATCCAGGAATTCAAGAAATAGCTGGAAATCTCCGTCTAAAACACAAAAAGAACGTGTCTTGCAAACTGCTCTGCTGGGTGTTCGCTCAGCTAAGGGAGTTGAATCCGCCTTCAGAATCAGAGAGTGAGAAGCACGGTTCTTCCAGGAGCTGGGTTTCGTTATACCCGGGTGAATTGAAACAAACGCGGTATTGAGAATTATCTGCTTCTAAAACCAAAACGGAGCTACCTAACAGAACGGTCTTCAATGTGTGCATTCAACTTACGGGGTTAAACTGATGTGTGTTTGCAGGAGTTTCTAAATCCTTTCTGTGAAGAACTGGAAAACGCATTTTCCCAGCCAAATCCAGGCATTCAAGAAATAGCTGGAAATCTCCGTCTAAAACACGAAAAGAACGTATCTTGCAAACTGCTCTGCTGGGTGTTCGGTCAGCTAAGGGAGTTCAATCCGCCTTCAGAGTCACAGAGTGAGAAGCACGGTTCTTCCAGGAGCTGGGTTTCTTTATACCCGGGTGCATTGGAACAAACGCGGTATTGAGAAATACCTGCTTCTAAAACCAAAACGGAGCTACCTAACAGAACGGTCTTCAATGTGTGCGTTCAACTTACGGAGTTAAACTGATGTGTGTTTGCAGGAGTTTTTAAATTCTTTCTGTGAATAAGTGGAAAACGCATTTTCCCAGCCAAATCCAGGCATTCAAGAAATAGCTGTAAATCTCCGCCTAAAACACAAAAAGAACGTATCTTGCAAAATGCTCTGCTGGGTGTTCGCTCAGCTAAGGGAGTTGAATTCGCCTTCAGAATCAGAGAGTGAGAAACACGGTTCGTCCAGGAGCTGGGTTTCTTTATACCCAAGTGCATTGGAACAAACGCGGTATTGAGAAATATCTGCTTCTAAAACCAAAACGGAGCTACCTAACAGAACGGTCTTCAATGTGTGCATTCAACTTACGGAGTTAAACTGATGTGTGTTTGCAGGAGTGTCTAAACCCTTTCTGTGAAGAAGTGGAAAACGCATTTTCCCAGACGAATCCAGGCATTCAAGAAATAGCTGGAAATCTCCGTCTAAAACACAAAAAGAACGTATATTGCAAACTACTCTGCTGGGTTTTCGCTCAGCTAAGGGAGTTGAATCCGCCTTAAGAATCAGAGAGTGAGAAGCACGGTTCGTCCAGGAGCTGGGTTTCGTTATACCCGGGTGAATTCGAACAAACGCGGTATTGAGAAATATCTGCTTCTAAGATCAAAACGGAGCTACCTAACAGAACGGTCTTCAATGTGTGCATTCAACTTACGGAGTTAAACTGATGTGTGTTTGCAGGAGTTTCTAAACCCTTTCTGTGAAGAAGTGGAAAACGCATTTTCCCAGCCAAATCCAGGCATTCAAGAAATAGCTGGAGATCTCCGTCTAAAACACAAAAAGAACGTATCTTGCAAACTGTTCTGCTTGGCGTTCGCTCAGGTAAGGGAGTTGAATCCGCCTTCAGAATCAGAGAGTGAGAAGCACGGTCCTTCCAGGAGCTGGGTTTCGTTATACCCGGGTGAATTGGAACAAACGCGGTATTGAGAAATATCTGCTTCTAAAACCAAAACGGAGCTACCTAACAGAACGGTCTTCAATGTGTGCATTCAACGTACGGAGTTAAACTGATGTGCATTTGCAGGAGTTTCTAAATCCTTTCTGTGAAGAAGTGGAAAACGCATTTTCCCAGCCAAATCGAGGCATTAAAGAAATAGCGGGAAATCTCCGTCTAAAACACAAACAGAACGTATCCTGCAAACTGCTCTGCTGGGTGTTTGCTCAGCTAAGGTAGTTGAATCCGCCTTCAGAATCAGAGAGTTAGAAGCACGGTTCTTCCAGCAGCTGGGTTTCGTTATACCCGGGTGAATTGGAACAAACGCGGTATTGAGAAATATCTGCTTCTAAAACCAAAACGGAGCTACCTAACAGAACGGTCTTCAATGTGTGCATTCAGCTTACGGAGTTAAATTGATGTGTGTTTGCAGGAGTTTCTAAACCCTTTCTGTGAAGAAGTGGAAAACGCAATTCCCAGCAAAATCCAGGCATTCAAGAAATAGCTGGAAATCTCCGTCTAAAACACAAAAAGAACGTATCTTGCAAACTGCTCTGCTGGGTGTTCGCTCAGCTAAAGGAGTTGAATCCGCCTTCAGAATCAGAGAGTGAGAAGCACGGTTTTTCCAGGAGCTTGGTTTCGTTATACCCGGGTGAATTGGAACAAACGCGGTATTGAGAAATATCTGCTTCTAAAACCAAAACGGAGCTACCTAACAGAACGGTCTTCAATGTGTGCATTCAACTTACGGAGTTAAACTGATGTGTGTTTGCAGGAGTTTCTAAACCCTTTCTGTGAAGAAGTGGAAAACGCATTTTCCCAGCCAAATCCAGGCATTCAAGAAATAGCTAAAAATCTCCGTCTAAAACACAAAAAGAACGTATCCTGCAAACTGCTTTGCTGGGTGTTCGCTCAGCTAAGAAAGTTAAATCCGCCTTCAGAATCAGAGAGTGAGAAGCACGGTTCATCCAGGAGCTGGGTTTCGTTATACCCGGGAGCATTGGAACAAACGCGGTATTGAGAAATATCTTCTTCTTAAACAAAAACGGAGCTACCTATCAGAACGGACTTCAATGTGTGCATTCAACTTACGGAGTTAAACTGATGTGTGTTTGCAGGAGTTTCTAAACCCTTTCTGTGAAGAAGTGGAAAACGCATTTCCCCAGCCAAATCCACGCATTCAAGAAATAGCTGGAAATCTCCGTCTAAAACACAAAAAGAACGTATCTTGCAAACTGTTCTGCTGGGTGTTCGCTCAGCTGAGAAAGTTGAATCCGCCTTCAGAATCAGAGAGTGAGAAGCACGGTTCTTCCAGGAGCTGGGTTTCGTTATATCCGGGTGAATTGAAACAAACGCGGTATTGAGAAATATCTGCTTCTAAAACCAAAACGGAGCTACCTAACAGAACGGTCTTCAATGTGTGCATTCAACTTACGGAGTTAAACTGATGTGTGTTTGCAGGAGTTTCTAAACCCTTTCTGTGAAGAAGTGGAAGATGCATATTCCCAGCCAAATCCAGGCATTCAAGATATAGCTGGAAATCTCCGTCTAAAATACAAAAAGAACGTATCTTGGAAACTGCTCTGCTGGGTGTTCGCTCAGCTAAGGGAGTTGAATCCGCCTTCAGAATCAGAGAGTGAGAAGCACGGTTCTTCCAGGAGCTGGGTTTCGTTATACCCGGGTGCATTGGAACAAACGCGGTATTGAGAAATATCTGCTTCTAAAACCAAAACGGAGCTACCTAACAGAACGGTCTTCAATGTGTGCATTCAACTTACGGAGTTAAACTGATGTGTGTTTGCAGGAGTTTCTAAACCCTTTCTGTGAAGAAGTGGAAAACGCATTTTCTCAGCCAAATCCAGGCATTCAAGAAATAGCTGGAAATCTCCGTCTAAAACACAAAAAGAACGTATCTTGCAAACTGCTCTGCTGGGTGTTCGCTCAGCTAAGGGAGTTGAATCCGCCTTCAGAATCAGAGAGTGAGAAGCACGGTTCTTCCAGGAGCTGGGTTTCGTTATACCCGGGTGCATTGGAACAAACGCGGTATTGAGAAATATCTGCTTCTAAAACCAAAACGGAGCTACCTAACAGAACGGTCTTCAATGTGTGCATTCAACTTACGGAGTTAAACTGATGTGTGTTTGCAGGAGTTTCTAAACCCTTTCTGTGAACAAGTGGAAAACGCATTTTCCCAGACAAATCCAGGCATTCAAGAAATAGCTGGAAATCTCCGTCTAAAACACAAAAAGAACGTATCTTGCAAACTGCTCTGCTGGGTTTTCGCTCAGCTAAGGGAGTTGAATCCGCCTTCAGAATCAGAGAGTGAGAAGCACGGTTCGTCCAGGAGCTGGGTTTCGTTATACCCGGGTGCATTGGAACAAACGCGGTATTGAGAAATATCTGCTTCTAAGATCAAAACGGAGCTACCTAACAGAACGGTCTTCAATGTGTGCATTCAACTTACGGAGTTAAACTGATGTGTGTTTGCAGGAGTTTCTAAACCCTTTCTGTGACGAAGTGGAAAACGCATTTTCCCAGCCAAATCCAGGCATTCAAGAAATAGCTGGAGATCTCCGTATAAAACACAAAAAGAACGTATCTTGCAAACTGTTCTGCTTGGCGTTCGCTCAGGTAAGGGAGTTGAATCCGCCTTCAGAATCAGAGAGTGAGAAGCACGGTTCTTCCAGAAGCTGGGTTTCGTTATACCCGGGTGCATTGGAACAAACGCGGTATTGAGAAATATCTGCTTCTAAAACCAAAACGGAGCTACCTAACAGAACGGTCTTCAATGTGTGCATTCAACTTACGGAGTTAAACTGATGTACGTTTGCAGGAGTTTCTAAATTCTTTCTGTGAAGAAGTGGAAAACGCATTTTCCCAGCCAAATCGAGGCATTCAAGAAATAGCGGGAAATCTCCGTCTAAAACACAAAAAGAACGTATCGTGCAAACTGCTCTGCTGGGTGTTAGCTCAGCTAAGGTAGTTGAATCCGCCTTCAGAATCAGAGAGTGAGAAGCACGGTTCTTCCAGCAGCTGGGTTTCGTTATACCCGGGTGAATTGGAACAAACGCGGTATTGAGAAATATCTGCTTCTAAAACCAAAACGGAGCTACCTAACAGAACGGTCTTCAATGTGTGCATTCAACTTACGGAGTTAAACTGATGTGTGTTTGCAGGAGTTTCTAAACCCTTTCTGTGAAGAAGTGGAAAACGCATTTTCCCAGCAAAATCCAGGCATTCAAGAAATAGCTGGAAATCTCCGTCTAAAACACAAAAAGAACGTATCTTGTAAACTGCTCTGCTGGGTGTTCGCTCAGCTAAAGGAGTTGAATCCGCCTTCAGAATCAGAGAGTGAGAAGCACGGTTTTTCCAGGAGCTTGGTTATGTTATACCCGGGTGAATTGGAACAAACGCGGTATTGAGAAATATCTGCTTCTAAAACCAAAACGGAGCTACCTAACAGAACGGTCTTCAATGTGTGCATTCAACTTACGGAGTTAAACTGATGTGTGTTTGCAGGAGTTTCTAAACCCTTTCTGTGAAGAAGTGGAAAACGGATTTTCCCAGCCAAATCCAGGCATTCAAGAAATAGCTGGAAATCTCCGTCTAAAACACAAAAAGAACGTATCCTGCAAACTGCTCTGATGGGTGTTCGCTCAGCTAAGAAAGTTAAATCCGCCTTCAGAATCAGAGAGTGAGAAGCACGGTTCTTCCAGGAGCTGGGTTTCGTTATACCCGGGAGCATTGGAACAAACGCGGTATTGAGAAATATCTTCTTCTAAAACCAAAACGGAGCTACCTATCAGAACGGACTTCAATGTGTGCATTCAACTTACGGAGTTAAACTGATGTGTGTTTGCAGGAGTTTCTAAACCCTTTCTGTGAAGAAGTGGAAAACGCATTTCCCTAGCCAAATCCACGCATTCAAGAAATAGCTGGAAATCTCCGTATAAAACACAAAAAGAACGTATCTTGCAAACTGTTCTGCTCGGTGTTCGCTCAGCTAAGGGAGTTGAATCCGCCTTCAGGATCAGAGAGTGAGAAGCACAGTTCTTCCAGGAGCTGGGTTTCGTTATACCCGGGTGAATTGAAACAAACGCGGTATTGAGAAATATCTGCTTCTAAAACCAAAACGGAGCTACCTAACAGAACGGTCTTCAATGTGTGCATTCAACTTACGGGGTTAAACTGATGTGTGTTTGCAGGAGTTTCTAAACCCTTTCTGTGAAGAAGTGGAAAACGCATTTTCCCAGCCAAATCCAGGCATTCAAGAAATAGCTGGAAATCTCCGTCTAAAACACAAAAAGAACGTATCTTGCAAACTGCTCTGCTGGGTGTTCGCTCAGCTAAGGGAGTTGAATCCGCCTTCAGAATCAGAGAGTGAGAAGCACGGTTCTTCCAGGAGCTTGGTTTAGTTATACCCGGGTGCATTGGAACAAACGCGGTATTGAGAAATATCTGCTTCTAAAACCAAGACGGACCTACCTATCAGAACGGACTTCAATATGTGCATTCAACTTACGGAGTTAAACTGATGTGTGTTTGCAGGAGTTTCTAAACCCTTTCTGTGAAGAAGTGGAAAACGAATTTTCCCAGCCAAATCCACGCATTCAAGAAATAGCTGGAAATCTTTGTCTAAAACACAAAAAGAACGTATCTTGCAAACTGTTCTGCTGGGTGTTCGCTCAGCTAAGGGAGTTGAATCCGCCTTCAGAATCAGAGAGTGAGAAGCACGGTTCTTCCAGGAGCTGGGTTTCGTTATACCCGGGTGAATTGAAACAAACGCGGTATTGAGAAATATCCGCTTCTAAAACCAAAACGGAGCTACCTAACAGAACGGTCTTCAATGTGTGCATTCAACTTACGGAGTTAAACTGATGTGTGTTTGCAGGAGTTTCTAAACCCTTTCTGTGAAGAAGTGGAAAACGCATTTTCCCAGCCAAATCCAGGCATTCAAGAAATAGCTGGAAATCTCCGTTTAAAACACAAAAAGAACGTATCTTGCAAACTGCTCTGCTGGGTGTTCGGTCAGCTAAGGGATTTGAATCCGCCTTCAGAATCAGAGAGTGAGAAACACGGTTCTTCCAGGAGCTGGGATTCGTTATACCCGGGTGCATTGGAACAAACGCGATATTGAGAAATATCTGCTTCTAAAACCACAACGGAGCTACCTAACAGAACGGTCTTCAATGTGTGCATTCAACTTATGGAGTTAAACTGATGTGTGTTTGCAGGAGTTTCTAAACCCTTTCTGTGAAGAAGTGGAAAACGCATTTTCCCAGCCAAATCCAGGCATTCAAGAAATAGCTGGAAATCTCCGTCTAAAACACAAAAAGAACGTATCTTGCAAACTGCTCTGCTGGGTGTTCGCTCATCTAAGGGATTTTATCCGCCTTCAGAATCAGAGAGTGAGAAGCACGGTTCGTCCAGGAGCTGGGTTTCGTTATACCCGGGTGAATTGGAACAAACGCGGTATTGAGAAATATCTGCTTCTAAAACCAAAACGGAGCTACCTAACAGAACGGTCTTCAATGTGTGCATTCAACTTACGGAGTGAAACTGATGTGTGTTTGCAGGAGTTTCTAAACCCTTTCTGTGAAGAAGTGGAAAACGCATTTTCCCAGCCAAATCCAGGCATTCAAGAAATAGCTGGAAATCTCCGTCTAAAACACAAAAAGAACGTATCTTGCAAACTGCTCTGCTGGGTGTTCGCTCAGCTAAGGGAGTTGAATCCGCCTTCAGAATCAGAGAGTGAGAAGCACGGTTCTTCCAGGAGCTGGGTTTCGTTATACCCGGGTGCATTGGAACAAACGCGGTATTGAGAAATATCTTCTTCTAAAACCAAAACGGAGCTACCTATCAGAACGGACTTCAATGTGTGCATTCAACTTACGGAGTTAAACTGATGTGTGTTTGCAGGAGTTTCTAAACCCTTTCTGTGAAGAAGTGGAAAACGCATTTTCCCAGCCAAATCCAGGCATTCAAGTAATAGCTGGAAATCTTTGTTTAAACACAAAAAGAACGTATCTTGCAAACTGCTCTGCTGGTTGTTCGCTCAGCTAAGGGAGTTGGATCCGCCTTCAGAATCAGAGAGTGAGAAGCACGGTTCTTTTATGAACTGTGTTTGGTTATACCCGGGTGAATGTAACAAACGCGATATTGAGAAATATCTGCTTATAAAACCAAAACGGAGCTACATAACAGAACGGTCTTCAATGTGTCCATTCAACGTACGGAGTTAAAGTGCTGTGTGTTTGCAGGAGTTTCTAAACCCTTTCTGTGAAGAAGGGGAAAACGCATTTTCCCAGCCAAATCAAGTCATTTAAGGAATAGCTGGAAACCTCCGTCTAAAAAACAAAAAGAAAGTATCTTGCAAACTTCTCTGCTGGGTGTTCGCTCAGCTAAGGGAGTTGAATCCGCCTTCAGAATCAGAGAGTGAGAAGCACGGTTCTTCCAGGAGCTGGGTTTCGTTATACCCGGGTGAATTGGAACAAACGCGGTATTGAGAAATATCTGCTTCTAAAACCAAAACGGAGCTACCTAACAGAACGGTCTTCAATGTGTGCATTCAACTTACGGAGTTAAACTGATGTGTGTTTGCAGGAGTGTCTAAAGCCTTTCTGTGAAGAAGTGGTAAACGCATTTTCCCAGCCAAATCAAGTCATTCAAGAAATAGCTGAAAATCTCGTCTAAAACACAAAAAGAACGTATCTTGCAAACTGCTCTGCTGGGTGTTCAATAAGCTAAGGGAGTTGAATCCGCCTTCTGAATCGGAGAGTGAGAAGCACGGTTCTTCCAGGAGCTGGCTTTCGTTATACCCGGGTGAAAAAAAACAAACGCGGTATTGAGAAATATCTGCTTCACCAAAACGTAGCTACCTAACAGAACGGTCTTCAATGTGTTCCTTCAACTTAGGGAGTTAAACTGATGTGTGTTTGCAGGAGTTTCTAAACCCTTTCTGTGAAGAAGTGGAAAACGCATTTTTTCAGCGAAATCAAGTCATTCAAGAAATAGCTGGAAATCTCCGTCTAAAACACAAAAAGAACGTATCTTGCAAACTGCTCTGCTGGGTGTTCGCTCAGCTAAGGGAGTTGAATCCGCCTTCAGAATCAGAGAGTGAGAAGCACGGTTCTTCCATAAGCTGTGTTTGGTTATAACCGGGTGAATGGGACAAAGGCGATATTGAGAAATATCTGCTTCGAAAACCAAAACGGAGCTACCTAACAGAACGGTCTTCAAGGTGTGCATTCAACTTACCAAGTAAAACTGATGTGTGTCTGCAGGAGTTTCTAAACCCTTTCTGTGAAGAAGTGGAAAACGCATTTTCCCAGCCAAATACAGGCATTCAAGAAATAGCGAAAAATCTCCGTTTAAACACAAAAAGAACGTATCTTGCACACTCCTCTGCTGGGTGTTCGCTCAGCTAAGGGAGTTGAATCTGCCTTCAGAATCAGAGAGTGAGAAGCACGGTTCTTCCAGGAGCTGTGTTTGGTTATACCCGGGTGAATGGGACAAACGAGATATTAAGAAATATCTGCTTATAAAACCAAAACGGAGCTACATAACAGAACGGTCTTCAATGTGTGCATTCAACTTACGGAGTTAAACTGATGTGTGTTTGCAGGAGTTTCTAAACCCTTTCTGTGAAAAAGTCGAAAACGCATTTTCCCAGCGAAATAAAGTCATTCAAGAAATAGCTGGAAATCTCCGTCTAAAACACAAAAAGAACGTATCTTGCAAACTGCTCTGCTGGGTGTTCGCTCAGCTGAGGGAGTTGAATCCGCCTTCAGAATCAGAGAGTGAAAAGAATGGTTCTTCCAGGACCTGGGTTTCGTTATACCCGGGTGAATTGTAACAAACGCGGTATTGAAAAATATCTGCTTCACCAAAACCTAGCTACCTAACAAAACGGTCTTCAATGTGTGCCTTAAACGTAGGGAGTTAAACTGATGTGTGTTTGCAGGAGTTTCTAAACCCTTTCTGTGATGAAGTGGAAAACGCATTTTCCCAGCCAAATCCAGGCATTCAAGAAATAGCTGGAAATCTGCGTTTAAACACAAAGAGAACGTATCTTGCAAACTTCTGTGCTTGGTGTTCGCTCAGGTAAGGGAGTTGAATCCGCCTTCAGTATCAGAGAGTGAGAAGCACGGTTCTTCCATGAGCTGTGTTTCGTTATACCCGGGTGAAAGGGACAAACGCGATATTGAGAAATATCTGCTTATAAAACCAAAACGGAGCTACCTAACAGAACGGTCTTCAATGTGTGCATTCAACTTACGGAGTTAAACTGATGTGTGTTTGCAGGAGTTTCTAAACCGTTTCTGTGAAGAAGTGGAAAACGCATTTTCCCAGCCAAATCAAGTCATTTAAGAAATAGCTGGAAATCTCCGTCTAAAACACAAAAAGAACGTATCTTGCAAACTGCTCTGCTGGGTGTTCACTCAGCTAAGGGAGTTGAATCCGCCTTCAGAATCAGAGAGTGAGAAGCACGGTTCTTCCAGGAGCTGGGTTTCGTTATACCCGGGTGAATTGGAATAAACACGGTATTGAGAAATATCTGCTTCTAAAACCAAAATGGAGCTACCTAACAGAACGGTCTTCAATGTGTGCATTCAACTTACGGAGTTAAACTGATGTGTGTTTGCAGGAGTTTCTAAACCCTTTCTGTGAGAAAGTGGAAAACGCATTTTCCCAGCCAAATCAAGTCATTTAAGTAATAGCTGGCAATCTCCGTCTAAAACACAAAAAGAACGTATCTTGCAAACTGCTCTGCTGGGTGTTCGCTCAGCTAAGGGAGTTGAATCCGCTTTCAGAATCAGAGAGTGAGAAGCACGGTTCTTCCAGGAGCTGTTTGGTTATACCCGGGTGAATGGGACAAACGCGATATTGAGAAATATCTGCTTCTAAAACCAAAACGGAGCTACCTACCAGAACGGTCTACAATGTGTGCATTCAACGTACGGAGGTAAACTGATGTGTGTTTGCAGGAGTTTCTAAACATTTTCTGTGAAGAAGTGGAAAACGCATTTTCGCAACCAACTCAAGTCATTCAAGAAATAGCTGGAAATCTCCGTCTAAAACACAAAGAGAACGTATCTTGCAAACTACTCTGCTGGGTGTTCGCTCAGCTAAGGGAGTTGAATCCGCCTTCAGAATCAGAGTGTGAGAAGCACGGTTCTTACAGGTGCTGGGTTTCGTTATACCCGGGGGAATTGGAATAAACACGGTATTGAGAAATATCTGCTTCTAAAACTATAACGGAGCTACCTAACAGAACGGTCTTCAATGTGTGCATTCAACGTACGGAGGTAAACTGATGTGTGTTTGCAGGAGTTTCTAAACCCTTTCTGTGAAGAAGTGGAAAACGCATTTTCCCAGCCAAATCAACTCATTCAAGAAATAGCTGGAAATCTCCGTCTAAAACACAAAGAGAACGTATCTTGCAAACTGCTTTGCTGGGTGTTCGCTCAGCTAAGGGAGTTGAATCCGCCTTCAGAATCAGAGAGTGAGAAGCACGGTTCTTCCAGGTGCTGGGTTTCGTTATACCGGGTGAATTGGAACAAACGCGGTATTGAGAAATATCTGCTTCTAATAACAAAACGGAGCTACCTAACAGAACGCTCTTCAATGTTTGCATTCAACTTACGGAGTTAAACTGATGTGTATTTGCAGGAGTTTCTAAACCCTTTCTGTGAAGAAGTGGAAAACGCATTTTCCCAGACAAATCAAGTCATTCAAGAAATAGCTGGAAATCTCTGTCTAAAACACATAAAGAACGTATCTTGAAAACTTCTGTGCTGGGTGTTCGCTCAGCTAAGGGAGTTGAATCCACCTTCAGAATGAGAGAGTGAGAAGCACGGTTCTTCCAGGAGCTGGGTTTCTTTATACCCGGGTGAATTGGAACAAACGCGGAATTGAGAAATATCTGCTTCTAAAACCAAAACGGAGCTACCTAACTCAACAGTCTTCAATGTGTGCATTTAACTTACGGAGTTAAACTGATGTGTGTTTGCAGGAGTTTCTAAACGCTTTCTGTGAAGAAGTGGAAAACGCAATTTCCCAGCCAAATTCAGGCATTCAAGAAATAGCTGGAAATCTCCGTCTAAAACACAAAGAGAACGTATCTTGCAAACTGCGCTGCTGGGTGTTCGCTCAGCTAAGGGAGTTGAATCCACCTTCAGAATCAGAGAGTGAGAAGCACGGTTCTTCCAGAAGTTGGGTTTCGTTATACCCGGGTGAATAGGAACAAACGCGGTATTGAGAAATATCTGCTTCTAAAACCAAAACGGAGCTTCCTAATAGAACGGCCTTCAATGTGTGCATTCAACTTACGGAGGTAAACTTATGTGTGTTTGCAGGAGTTTCTAAACCCTTTCTGTGGAGAAGTGGAAAACGCATTTTCCCAGCCAAATCAACTCATTCAAGAAATAGCTGGAAATCTCCGTCTAAAACACAAAAAGAACGTATCTTGCAAACTGCTCTGCTGGGTGTTCGCTCAGCTAAGGGAGTTTAATCCGCCTTCAGAATCAGAGTGTGAGAAGCACGGTTCTTCCAGGAGCTGTTTGGTTATACCCGAATGAATGGGACAAACGCGATATTGAGAAATATCTGCTTCTAAAACCAAAACGGAGCTACCTAACAGAACGGTCTTCAATGTGTGCATTCAACTTACGGAGTTAAACTGATGTGAGTTTGCAGCAGTTTCTAAACCCTTACTGTGACGTAGTGGAAAACGCATATTCCCAGACAAATCAAGTCATTCAAGAAATAGCTGGAAATCGTCTAAAACACAAAAAGAACGTATCTTGCAAACTGCTATGCTGGGTGTCCGCTCAGCTAAGGGAGTTGAATCCGCCTTCAGAATCAGATAGTGAGAAGCACGGTTCTTCCAGGAACTGGGTTTCCTTATACCCGGGTGAATTGGAACAAACGCAATATTGAGAAATATCTGCTTCTGAAACCAAAACGGAGCTACCTAACAGAACGGTCTTCAATGTGTGCATTCAACTTACGGAGTTAAACTGATGTGTGTTTGCAGGAGTTTCTAAACCCTTTCTGTGAAGAAGTGGAAAACGCATTTTCCCAGCCAAATCCAGGAATTCAGGAAATAGCAGGAAATCTCCGTTTAAACACAAAAAGAACGTATCTTGCAAACTGCTCTGCTGGGTGTTCGCTGAGCTCAGGGAGTTGAATCCGCCTTCAGAATCAGAGAGTGAGATGAACGGTTCTTCCATGAGCTGTGTTTGGTTATACCCGGGTGAATGGGACAAACGCGATATTGAGAAATATCTGCTTATAAAACCGAAACGGAGCCACCTAACAGAACGGTCTTCAATGTGTGCATTCAACTTACGGAGTTAAACTGATGTGTGTTTGCAGGAGTTTCTAAACCCTTTCTGTGAAGAAGTGGAAAACGCATTTTTCCAGACAAATCAAGTCATTCAAAAAATAGCTGGAAATCTCTGTCTAAAACACAAAAAGAACTTATCTTGAAAACTGCTGTGCTGGGTGTTCGCTCAGCTAAGGGAGTTGAATCCGCCTTCAGAATGAGAGAGTGAGAAGCACGGTTCTTCCAGGAGCTGGGTTTCGTTATACCCGGGTGAATTGGAACAAACGCGGAATTGAGAAATATCTGCTTCTAAAACCGAAACGGAGCTACCTAACAGAACGGTCTTCAATGTGTACATTTAACTTACGGAGTTAAACTGATGTGTGTTTGCAGGAGTTTCTAAACGCTTTCTGTGAAGAAGTGGAAAACGCATTTTCCAAGCCGAATCCAGGCATTCAAGAAATAGCTGGAAATCTCCGTCTAAAACACAAAGAGAGCGTATCTTGCAAACTGCGCTGCTGGGTGTTCGCTCAGCTAAGGGAGTTGAATCCACCTTCAAAATCAGAGAGTGAGAAGCACGGTTCTTCCAGGAGCTGGGTTTCTTTATACCCGGGTGAATTGGAACAAACGCGGAATTGAGAAATATCTGCTTCTAAAACCAAAACGGAGCTATTTAACAGAACGGCCTTCAATGTGTGCATTCAACTTACGGAGGTAAACTGATGTGTTTTTGCAGGAGTTTCTAAACCCTTTCTGTGAAGAAGTGGAAAACGCATTTTCCCAGCCAAATCAAGTCATTCAAGAAATAGCTGGAAATCTCCGTCTAAAACACAAAAGGAACGTATCTTGCAAACTGCTCTGCTGGGTGTTCGCTCAGCTAAGGGAGTTGAATCCGCCTTCAGAATCAGAGAGTGAGAAGTACGGTTATTCCAGGAGCTGTTTGGTTATACCCGCGTGATTGGGACAAACGCGATATTGAGAAATATCTGCTTATAAAACCAAAACGGAGCTACCTATCAGAACGGTCTTCAATGTGTGCATTCAACGTACGGAGTTAAACTGATGTGTGTTTGCAGGAGTTTCTAAACCCTTTCTGTGAAGAAGTGAAAAACGCATTTTCCCAGCCAAATCTACTCATTCAAGAAATAGCTGGAAATCTCCGACTAAAACACAAAGAGAACGTATCTTGCAAACTGCTCTGCTGGGTGTTCGCTCAGCTAAGGGAGTTGAATCCGCCTTCAGAATCAGAGAGTGAGAAGCACGGTGCTTCCAGGTGCTGGGTTTCCTTATACCCGGGTGAATTGGAACAAACCCGGTATTGAGAAATATCTGCTTCTAAAACTAAAACGGAGCTACCTAACAGAACGGTCTTCAATGTGTGCATTCAACTTACCGAGTTAAACTGATGTGTGTTTGCAGCAGTTTCTAAACCCTTTCTGTGAAGAAGTGGAAAACGCATTTTCCCAGCGAAATCATGTCATTCAAGAAATAGCTGGAAATTTTCGTCTAAAACACATAAAGAACGTATCGTGCAAACTGCTCTGCTGGGTGTTCTCTCAGCTAAGGGAGTTGAATCCGCCTTCAGAATCAGAGAGTGACAAGCACGGTTCTTCCATGAGCAGTGTTTGGTTATACCCGGGTGAATGGGAAAAACGCGATATTGAGAAATATCTGCTTCTAAAACCCAAACGGAGGTACCTAACAGAACGGTCTTCAATGTGTGCATTCAACTTACGGAGTTAAACTGATGTGTGTTTGCAGGAGTTTCTAAACCCTTTCTGTGAATAAGTGGAAAACGCATTTTCCAAGCCAAATGAAGTCATTCAACAAATAGCTGGAAATCTCCGTCTAAAACACAAAAAGAACGTATCTTGCAAACTGCTCTGCTGGGTGTTCGCTCAGCTAAGGGAGTTGAATCCGCCTTCAGAATCAGAGAGTGAGAAGCACGGTTCTTCCAGGAGCTGGGTTTCGTTATACCCGGGTGAATGAAACAAACGCGATATTGAGAAATATCTGTTCATAAACCCAAACGGAGCTACCTAACAGAACGGTCTTCAATGTGTGCATTCAGCTTACGGAGATAAACTGATGTGTGTTTGCAGGAGTTTCTAAACCCTTTCTGTGAAGAAGTGGAAAACGCATTTTACCAGCCAAATCCAGGCATTCAAGAAATAGCTGGAAATCTCCGTTTCAACACAAATAGAACGTATTTTGCAAACTGCTCTGCTGGGCGTTCGCTCAGCTAAGGGAGTTGAATCCGCTTTCAGAATCAGAGAGTGAGAAGAACGGTTCTTCCATAAACTGTGTTTGGTTATACCCGGGTGAATGGGACAAACGCGATATTCAGAAATATCTGCTTATAAAACATAAACGGAGCTACCCAAGAGAACGATCTTCTCTGTGTGCATTCAACGTACAGATTTAAACTGATGTGTGTTTGCAGGAGTTTCTAAACCCTTTCTGTGAAGAAGTGGAAAACGCATTTTCCCAGCCAAATCAAGTCATTCGAGAAATAGCAGGAAATCTTTCTCTAAAACACAAAAAGAACGTATCCTGCGAACTGCTCTGCTGGGTGTTCGCTCAGCTAAGGGAGTTGAATCCGCCTTCAGAATCACAGACTGAGAAGCACGGTTCTTCCAGGCGCTGGGTTTCGTTATACCCGGGTGAAATGGAACAAATGCGGTATTGAGAAATATCTGCTTCTAAAACCAAAACGAAGCTACCTAACAGAACGGTCTTCAATGTGTGCATTCAACTTACGGAGTTAAAGAGATGTGTGTTTGCAGGAGTGTCTAAACCCTTTCTTTGAAGAAGTGGAAAACGCATTTTTCCTCCCAAATCAAGTCATTCAAGAATTAGCTGGCAATCTCCGTCTAAAACACAAAAAGAACGTATCTTTCAAACTGCTTTGCTGGGTGTTCGCTCAGCTAAGGGAATTGAATCCGCCTTCAGAATCAGAGAGTGAGAAGCACGGTTCTTCCAGGAGCTGGGTTTCGTTATACCCGGGTGAATTGGAACAAACGCGGTATTGAGAAATATCTGCTTCTAAAACAAAAACGGAGCTACCTAACAGAACGGTCTTCAATGTGTGCATTCAACTTACGGAGTTAAACTGATGTGTGTTTGCAGGAGTTATTAAACCCTTTCTGTGAAGAAGTGGAAATCGCATTTTCCCAGCCAAATCCAGGCATTCAAGTAATAGCTGGAAATCTCCGTCTAAAACACAAAAAGAACGGATCTTGCAAACTGCTCTGCTGGGTGTTCGCTCAGCTAAGGGAGTTGAATCCGCCATCAGAATCAGAGAGTGAGAAGCACGGTTGGTCCAGGAGCTGGGTTTCATTATACCCGGGTGAATTGGAACAAACTTGGTATTGAGAAATATCTGCTTCTAAAACTAAAACGGAGCTACCTAACAGAACGGTCTTCAATGTGTGCATTCTTCTTACGGAGTTAAACTGATGTGTGTTGGCAGGAGTTTCTAAACCCTTTCTGTGAAGAAGTGGAAAACGCATTTTCCCAGCCGAACCCAGGCATTCAAAAAATAGCTGGAAATCTCCGTTTCAACACAAAAAGAACGTATCTTGCAAACTGCTCTGCTGGGTGTTCGCTCAGCTAAGGGAGTTGAATCCGCCTTCAGAATCAGAGAGTGAGAAGCACGGTTCTTCCAGGAGCTGGGTTTCGTTATATTCGGGTGAATTGGATCAAACGTGGTATTGAGAAATATCTGCTTCTAAAACCAAAACGGAGCTACCTAATAGAACGGTCTTCAACGTGTGCATTCAACTTACGGAGATAAACTGATGTGTGTTTGCAGGAGTTTCTAAACCCTTTCTGTGAAGAAGTGGAGAACGCATTTTCCCAGCCAAATCAATTCATTCAAGAAATAGCAGGAAATCTCCGTCTAAAACACAAAAAGAACATAACGTGCAAACTGCTCTGCTGGGTGTTCGCTCAGCTAAGGGAGTTGAATCCGCCTTCAGGATCAGAGAGTGAGAAGAACGGTTCTTCCAGGAGCTGTGTTTGTTTATACCCGGGCGAATGGGACAAACGAGATATTGAGAAATATCTGCTTATAAAACCAAAACGGAGCTACCTAACAGAACGGTCTTAAATGTGTGCATTCATCTTACGGAGTTAAACTGACTTGTGTTTGCAGGAGTTTCTAAACCCTTTCTGTGGAGAAGTGGAGAACGCATTTTCCCAGCCAAACCCAGGCATTCAAGAAATAGCGGGAAATCTCCGTTTACACACAAAAAGAACGTATCTTGCAAACTGCTCTGCTGGGTTTTCGCTCAGCTAACGGAGTTCCATTTGCCTTCAGAATCAGAGAGTGAGAAGCACGGTTCTTCCAGAAGCTGGGTTTCGTTATACCCGGGTGAATTGAAACAAACGCGATATTGAGAAATATCTGCTTCTAAAACCAAAACAAAGCTACCTAACAGAACGGTCTTCAATGTGTGCATTCATCTTACGGAGTTAAAGTGACGTGTGTTTGCAGGAGTTTCTAAACCCTTTCTGTGAAGAAGTGGAAAACGCATTTTCCCAGCCAAACCCAGGCATTCAAGAATTAGCTGGAAATCTCCGTTTAAACACAAAAAGAACGCATCTTCCAAACTGCTCTGCTGGGTGTTCGCTCAGCTAAGGGAGTTGAATCCGCCTTCAGGATCAGAGAGTGAGAAGCACGGTTCTTCCAGGAGCTGTGTTTGTTTATACCCGGGTGAATGGGACAAACGAGATATTGAGAAATATCTGCTTATAAAACCAAAACGGAGCTACCTAACAGAACGGTCTTCAATGTGTGCATTCAACTTACGGAGTTAAACTGATGTGCGTTTGCAGGAGTTTCTAAACCCTTTCTGTGAAGAAGTGGAAAACGCATTTTCCCAGCCAAATCCAGGCATTAAAGAAATAGCTAAAAATCTCCGTCTAAAACACAAAAGGAACGTATCTTGCAAACTGCTCTGCTGGGTGTTCGCTCAGCTAAGGGAGTTGAATCCGCATTCAGAATCAGAGAGTGAGAAGCATGGTTCTTCCAGAAGCTGGGTTTCGTTATACCCGGGTGAATTGGAACAAACGCGGTATTAAGAAATATCTGCTTCTAAAACCAAAACGGAGCTACCTAACAGAACGGTCTTCAATGTGTGCATTCAACTTACGGAGTTAAACTGATGTGTGTTTGCAGGAGTTTCTAAACCCTTTCTGTGAAGAAGTGGAAAACGCATTTTCCCAGCCAAATCCAGGCATTCAAGAAATAGCTGGAAATCTCCGTCTAAAACACGAAGAGAACGTATCTTGCAAACTGCTCTGCTGGGTGTTCGCTCAGCTAATGGAGTTAAATCCGCCTTCAGAATCAGAGAGTGAGAAGCACGGTTCTTCCATGAGCTGTGTTTGTTTATACCCGGGAGAATGGGACAAACGCGATATTAAGAAATATCTGCTTCTAAAACCAAAACGGAGCTACCTAACAGAACGGTCTTCAATGTGTGCATTCAACTTACGGAGTTAAACTGATGTGTGTTTGCAGGAGTTTCTAAACCCTTTCTGTGAAGAAGTGTAAAACGCATTTTCCATGCCAAATCAAGTCATTCAAGAAATAGCTGGAAAACTCCATCTATAACACAAAAAGAACGTATATTGCAAACTGCTTTGCTGGGGGTTCGCTCAGCTATGGGAGTTGAATCCGCCTTCAGAATCAGAGAGTGAGAAGCACGTTTCTTCCAGGAGCTGGGTTTCGTTATACCCGGGTGAATTGGAACAAACGCGGTATTGAGAAATATCTGCTTCTAAAACCAAAACGTAGCCACCTAACATAACGGTCTTCAATGTGTGCCTTCATCTTAGGGAGTTAAACTGATGTGTGTTTGCAGGAGTTTCTAAACCCTTTCTGTGAAGAAGTGGTAAACGCATTTTCCCAGCCAAATCCAGGCATTCAAGAAATAGCAGTAAATCTCCGTTTCAACACTAAAAGAACGTATCTTGCAAGCTGCTCTGCTGGGTGTTCGCTCAGCTAAGGGAGTTGAATCCGCTTTCAGAATCAGAGAGTGAAAAGAACGGTTCTTCCATGAACTGTGTTTGGTTATACCCGGGTGAATGGGACAAACGCGATATTGAGAAATATCTGCTTATAAAACCAAAACGGAGCTACCTAACAGAACGGTCTTTAATGTGTGCATTACATGTACGAAGTTAAACTGATGTGTGTTTGCAGGAGTTTCTAAACGTTTTCTGTGAAGAAGTGGAAAACGCAATTTCCCAGCCAAATCAAGTCATTCAAGAAATAGCAGGAAATCTCCGTCTAAAACACAAAAAGCACGTGTCCTGCAAACTGCTCTGCTGGGTGTTCGCTCAACTAAGGGAGTTGAATCTGCCTTCAGAATCAGAGAGTGAGAAGCACGTTACTTCCATGAGCTGTTTGGTTATACCCGGGTGAATGAAACAAACGCGATATTGAGAAATATCTGCTTCTAAAACCAAAACGGAGCTGCCTAACTGAACGGCCTTCAATGTGTGCATTCAACGTACGGAGCTAAACTGATGTGTGTTTGCAGGAGTTTCTAAACCCTTTCTGTGAAGAAGTGGAAAACGCATTTCCCCAGCCAAATCCAGGCATTCAAGAAATAGCTGGAAATCTCCCTCTATAACACAAATAGAACGTATCTTTCAAACTGCTCTGCTGGCTGTTCGCTCAGCTAAGGGAGTTGAATCCGCCTTCAGAATCAGAGAGTGAGAAGCACGGTTCTTCCAGGAGCTGGGTTTTGTTATACCTGGGTTAATTGGAACAAACGCGGTTTTGAGAAATATCTGCTTCTAAAACCAAAACGGAGCTACCTAACAGAACGGTCTTCAATGTGTGCATTCAACTTACGGAGTTAAACTGATGTGTGTTTGCAGGAGTTTCTAAACCCTTTCTGTGACGAAGTGGAAAACGCATTTTCCCAGCCAAATCAAGTCATTCAAGAAATAGCTGTAGATCTTCGTCTAAAACACAAAAAGAACGTATCTAGCAAACTGCTCTGCTGGGTCTTCGCTAAGCTAAGGAAGTAGAATCCGCCTTCAGAATCAGAGAGTGAGAAGCACGGTTCTCCCAGGAGCTGGGTATCGTTATACCCGGGTGAAATGGAACAAATGCCGTATTGAGAAATATCTGCTTCTCCAAAAAGTAGCTACCTAACAGAACGGTATTCAATGTGTGCCTTTAACGTAGGGAGTTAAAGTGATGTGTGTTTGCAGGAGTTTCTAAACCCTTTCTGTGGAGAAGTGGAAAACGCATTTTTTCAGCCAAATCCAGGCATTCAAGAAATAGCTGTAAATCTCCGTTTAAACACAAAAAGAACGTATCTTGCAAACTGCTTTGCAGGGTTTTCGCTCAGCTAAGGGAGTTGGATCCGCCTTCAGAATCAGAGAGTGAGAAGAACGGTTCTTCCATGAACTGTGTTTGGTTATACCCGGCTGAATGGAACAAACGCGATATTCAGAAATATCTGCTTATGAAATTAAAACGGAGCAACCTAAGAGAACGGTCTTCCATGTGTGCATTCAACTTACGGAGTTAAAGTGATGTGTGTTTGCAGGAGTTTCTAAACCCTTTCTGTGAAGAAGTGGAAAACGCATTTTCCCAGCCAAATCAAGTCATTCAAGAAATAGCTGGACATCTCCGTCTAAAACACAGAAAGAACGTATCTTGCAAACTGCTCTGCTGGGTGTTCGCTCAGCTAAGGGAGTTGAATCCGCCTTCAGAATCAGAGAGTGAGAAGCACGGTTCTTCCAGGAAATGGGTTTCGTTATACCCGGGTGAATTGGAACAAACGCGGTATTGAGAAATATCTGCTTCTAAAACCAAAACGGAGCTACCTAACAGAACGGTCTTCAATGTGTGCATTCAACTTACGGAGTTAAACTGATGTGTGTTTGCAGGAGTTTCTAAACCCTTTCTGTGAAGAAGTGGAAAACGCATTTTCCCAGCCAAATCAAGTCATTCAAGAAATAGCTGGAAATCTCCGTCTAAAACACAAAAAGAACGTATCTTGCAAACTGCTCTGCTGGGTGTTCGCTCAGCTAAGGGAGTTGAATCCGCCTTCAGAATCAGAGAGTGAGGAGCACGGTTCTTCCAAAAGCTGTTTGGTTATACCCGGGTGAATGGGACAAACGCGATATTGAGAAATATCTGCTTATAAAACCAAAACGGAGCTACCTAACAGAACGGTCTTCAATTTGTCCGTTCAACGTACGGAGATAAACTGATATGTGTTTGCAGGAGTTTCTAAACCCTTTCTGTAAAGAAGTGGAAAACGCATTTTCCCAGCAAATCAAGTCATTCAAGAAATAGCTGGAAATCTCCGTCTAAAACACAAAGAGAACGTATCTTGCAAACTACTCTGCAGGGTGTTCGCTCAGCTAAGAAAGTTGAATTCGCCTTCAGAATCAGAGAGTGAGAAGCACGGTTCTTCCAGGTGCTGGGTTTTGTTATACCCGGGTGAATTGGAACAATCGCGGTATTGAGAAATATCTGCTTCTAAAACTAAAACGGAGCTACCTAATAGAACGGTCTTCAATGGGTGCATTCAACTTATGGAGATAAACTGACGTGTGTTTGCAGGAGTTTCTAAACCCTTTCTGTGAAGAAGTGGAAAACGCATTTTCCCAGCCAAATCATGTCATTCAAGAAATAGCTGGAAATTTCCGTCTAAAACACAAAAAGAACGTATCTTGCAAACTGCTCTGCTGGGAGTTCGCTCAGCTAAGGGAGTTGAGTCCGCCTTCAGAATCAGAGAGTGAGAAGCACGGTTCTTCCAGGAACTGGGTTTCGTTATACCCGGGTGAATTGGAACAAACGCGGTATTGAGAAATATCTGCTTCTAAAACCAAAATGGAGCTACCTAACAGTACGGTTTTCCATGTGTGCATTCAAGTTACGGAGTTAAACCGATGTGTGTTTGCAGGAGTTTCTAAACCCTTTCTGTGACGCAGTGGAAAACGCAGTTTCCCAGACAAACCAAGTCATACAAGCAATAGCTGGAAATCGTCTAAAACACAAAAACAACGTATCTTGCAAACTGCTCCGCTGGGTGTTCGCTCAGCTAAGAGAGTTGAATCCGCCTTCAGAAGCAGAGAGTGAGAAGCACGGTTCTTCCAGGAACTGGGTTTGGTTATACCCGGGTGAATTGGAACAAACGCGGTATTGAGAAATATCTGCTTCTAAAACCAAAACGGAGCTACCTAATAGAACGGTCTTCAATGTGTGCATTCAACTTACGGAGTTAAACTGATGTGTGTTTGCAAAAGTTTCTAAACGCTTACTGTGAAGAAGTGGAAAACGCATTTTCCCAGCAAAATCCAGGCATTCAAGAAATAACTGGAAATCTCCATTTAAACACAAAGAGAACGTATATTGCAAACTGCTCTGCAGCGTGTTCGCTCAGCTAAGGGAGTTGATTCCGCCTTCAGAATCAGAGAGTGAGAAGCACGGTTCTTCCAGGAGCTGTGTTTTGTTATACCCGGGTGAATGGAACAAACGCGATATTGAGAAATATCTGCTTCTAAAACCAAAACGGAGCTACCTAACAGAACGGTATTTAATGTGTACATTCAACTTACGGAGTTACACTGATGTGTGTTTGCAGGAGTTTCTAAACCCTTTCTGTGAAGAAGTGGAAAACGCATTTTCCCAGCCAAATCAAGTCATTCAAGAAATAGCTGGACATCTCCGTCTAAAACACAGAAAGAACGTATCTTGCAAACTGCTCTGCTGGGTGTTCGCTCAGCTAAGGGAGTTGAATCCGCCTTCAGAATCAGAGAGTGAGAAGCACGGTTCTTCCAGAAGCTGGGTTTCGTTATACCCGGGTGAATTGGAACAAACGCGGTATTGAGAAATATCTGCTTCTAAAACCAAAACGGAGCTACCTAACAGAACGGTCTTCAATGTGTGCATTTAACTTACGGAGTTAAACTGATGTGTGTTTGCAGGAGTTTCTAAACCCTTTCTGTGAAGAAGTGGGAAACGCAATTTCCCAGCCAAATCAATCATTCAAGAAATAGCTGGAAATCTTGGTCTAAAACACAAAAACAACATATGTTGCAAACTGATCTGCTGGGTGTTCGCTCAGCTAAGAGAGTTGAATCCGCCTTCAGAATCAGAGTGAGAACTACGGTTCTTCCAGGAGCTGGGTTTCCTTATACCCGGGTGCAATGGAACAAACGCGGTATTGAGAAATATCTGCTTCTAAAACCAAAACGGAGCTACCTAACAGAACGGTCTTCAATGTGTGCATTCAACTTACGGAGTTAAACTGATGTGTGTTTGCAGGAGTTTCTAAACCCTTTCTGTGAAGAAGTGGAAAACGCATTTTCCCAGCCAAATCAAGTCATTCAAGAAATAGCTGTAGATCTTCGTCTAAAACACAAAAAGAAGGTATCTTGCGAACTGCTCTGCTGGGTGTTCGCTCAGCTAAGGGAGTTGAATCCGCCTTCAGAATCAGAGAGTGAGAAGCACGGTTCTTCCATGAGCTGTGTTTGGTTATAACCGGGTGAATTGGACAAACGCGATATTGAGAAATATCTGCTTATAAACCAAAACGGAGCGACCTAAGAGAACGGAATTCATGTGTGCATTCAACTTACGGAGTTAAACTGATGTGTGTTTGCAGGAGTTTCTAAACCCTTTCTGTGAAGAAGTGGAAAACGCATTTTCCCCGCCAAATCAAGTCATTCAAGAAATAGCTGGAAATTTCCGTCTAAAACACAAAAAGAACGTATCTTGCAAACTGCTCTGCTGGGAGTTCGCTCAGCTAAGGGAGTTGAGTCCGCCTTCGGAATCAGAGAGTGAGAAGCACGGTTCTTCCAGAAACTGGGTTTCGTTATACCCGGGTGAATTGGAACAAACGCGGTATTGAGAAATATCTGCTTCTAAAACAAAAACGGAGCTACCTAACAGAACGGTCTTCAATGTGTACATTCAACTTACGGAGTTAAACTGATGTGTGTTTGCAGGAGTTTCTAAACCCTTTCTGTGACGCAGTGGAAAACGCATTTTCCCAGACAAACCAAGTCATACAAGAAATAGCTGGAAATCGTCTAAAACACAAAAAGAATGTATCTTGCAAACTGCTCTGCTGGGTGTTCGCTCAGCTAAGGGAGTTGAATCCGCCTTCAGGAGCAGAGAGTGAGAAGCACGGTTCTTCCAGGAACTGGGTTTCGTTATACCCGGGTGAATTGGAACAAACGCGGTATTGAGAAATATCTGCTTCTAAAACCTAAACGGAGCTACCTAACAGAACGGTCTTCAATGTGTGCATTCAACTTACGGAGTTAAACTGATGTGTGTTTGCAGGAATTACTAAACACTTTCTGTGAAGAAGTGGAAAACGCATTTTCCGAGCCAAATCCAGGAATTCAGGAAATAGCAGGAAATCTCCGTTTAAACAGAAAAAGAACGTATCTTGCAAACTTCTCTGCTGGGTGTTCTCTCAGCTAAGGGAGTTGAATCCGCCTTCAGAATCAGAGAGTGAGAAGCACGGTTCTTCCATGAGCTGTGTTTAGTTATACCCGGGTGAATTGGAACAAACGCGGTATTGAGAAATATCTGCTTCTAAAACCAAAACGGAGATACCTAACAGAACGGTCTTCAATGTGTGCGTTCACCTTACGGAGTTAAACTGATGAGTGTTTGCAGGAGTTTCTAAACCCTTTCTGTGAAGAAGTGGAAAACGCATTTTCCCAGCCAAATCAAGTCATTCAAGAAATAGCTGGAAATCCCCGTCTAAACACAAAAATAACGTATCTTGCAAACTGCTCTTCTTGGTGTTCGCTCAGCTAAGGGAGTTGAATCCGCCTTCAGAATCAGAGTGAGAAGCACGGTTCTTCCAGGAGCTGGGTTTCGTTTTACCCTGGTGAATTGGAACAAACGCGGTATTGAGAAATATGTGCTTCTAAAACCAAAACGGAGCTTCCTAACAGAACGGTCTTCAATGTGTCCATTCAACTTACGGAGTTAAACTGATGTGTGTTTGCAGGAGTTTCTAAACCCTATCTGTGAAGAAGTGGAAACCCATATTCCCAGCCAAATCCAGGCATTCAAGAAATAGCTGGAAATCTCCGTCTAAAACACAAAAAGAACGTATCTTGCAAACTGTTCTTCTGGGTGTTCGTTGGGCAAAGGGAGTTGAATCCGCCTTCAGAATCAGACTGAGAAGCACGGTTCTTCCAGGAGCTTGGTTTCGTCATACCCGGGTGAATTGGAACAAACGCGGTATTGAGAAATATCTGCTTCTAAAACCAAAACGGAGCTACCTAACAGAACGGTCTTCAATGTGTGCATTCAACTTACGGAGTTAAACTGATGTGTGTTTGCAGGAGTTTCTAAAACCTTTCTGTGAAGAAGTGGGAAACGCAATTTCCCAGCCAAATCAATCATTCAAGAAATAGCTGGAAATCTTGGTCTAAAACACAAAAACAACATATGTTGCAAACTGATCTGCTGGGTGTTCGCTCAGCTAAGAGAGTTGAATCCGCCTTCAGAATCAGAGTGAGAACTACGGTTCTTCCAGGAGCTGGGTTTCCTTATACCCGGGTGCAATGGAACAAACGCGGTATTGAGAAATATCTGCTTCTAAAACCAAAACGGAGCTACCTAACAGAACGGTCTTCAATGTGTGCATTCAACTTACGGAGTTAAACTGATGTGTGTTTGCAGGAGTTTCTAAACCCTTTCTGTGAAGAAGTGGAAAACGCATTTTCCCAGCCAAATCAAGTCATTCAAGAAATAGCTGTAGATCTTCGTCTAAAACACAAAAAGAAGGTATCTTGCGAACTGCTCTGCTGGGTGTTCGCTCAGCTAAGGGAGTTGAATCCGCCTTCAGAATCAGAGAGTGAGAAGCACGGTTCTTCCATGAGCTGTGTTTGGTTATAACCGGGTGAATTGGACAAACGCGATATTGAGAAATATCTGCTTATAAACCAAAACGGAGCGACCTAAGAGAACGGAATTCATGTGTGCATTCAACTTACGGAGTTAAACTGATGTGTGTTTGCAGGAGTTTCTAAACCCTTTCTGTGAAGAAGTGGAAAACGCATTTTCCCCGCCAAATCAAGTCATTCAAGAAATAGCTGGAAATTTCCGTCTAAAACACAAAAAGAACGTATCTTGCAAACTGCTCTGCTGGGAGTTCGCTCAGCTAAGGGAGTTGAGTCCGCCTTCGGAATCAGAGAGTGAGAAGCACGGTTCTTCCAGAAACTGGGTTTCGTTATACCCGGGTGAATTGGAACAAACGCGGTATTGAGAAATATCTGCTTCTAAAACAAAAACGGAGCTACCTAACAGAACGGTCTTCAATGTGTACATTCAACTTACGGAGTTAAACTGATGTGTGTTTGCAGGAGTTTCTAAACCCTTTCTGTGACGCAGTGGAAAACGCATTTTCCCAGACAAACCAAGTCATACAAGAAATAGCTGGAAATCGTCTAAAACACAAAAAGAATGTATCTTGCAAACTGCTCTGCTGGGTGTTCGCTCAGCTAAGGGAGTTGAATCCGCCTTCAGGAGCAGAGAGTGAGAAGCACGGTTCTTCCAGGAACTGGGTTTCGTTATACCCGGGTGAATTGGAACAAACGCGGTATTGAGAAATATCTGCTTCTAAAACCTAAACGGAGCTACCTAACAGAACGGTCTTCAATGTGTGCATTCAACTTACGGAGTTAAACTGATGTGTGTTTGCAGGAATTACTAAACACTTTCTGTGAAGAAGTGGAAAACGCATTTTCCGAGCCAAATCCAGGAATTCAGGAAATAGCAGGAAATCTCCGTTTAAACAGAAAAAGAACGTATCTTGCAATCTTCTCTGCTGGGTGTTCTCTCAGCTAAGGGAGTTGAATCCGCCTTCAGAATCAGAGAGTGAGAAGCACGGTTCTTCCATGAGCTGTGTTTAGTTATACCCGGGTGAATTGGAACAAACGCGGTATTGAGAAATATCTGCTTCTAAAACCAAAACGGAGATACCTAACAGAACGGTCTTCAATGTGTGCGTTCACCTTACGGAGTTAAACTGATGAGTGTTTGCAGGAGTTTCTAAACCCTTTCTGTGAAGAAGTGGAAAACGCATTTTCCCAGCCAAATCAAGTCATTCAAGAAATAGCTGGAAATCCCCGTCTAAACACAAAAATAACGTATCTTGCAAACTGCTCTTCTTGGTGTTCGCTCAGCTAAGGGAGTTGAATCCGCCTTCAGAATCAGAGTGAGAAGCACGGTTCTTCCAGGAGCTGGGTTTCGTTTTACCCTGGTGAATTGGAACAAACGCGGTATTGAGAAATATGTGCTTCTAAAACCAAAACGGAGCTTCCTAACAGAACGGTCTTCAATGTGTCCATTCAACTTACGGAGTTAAACTGATGTGTGTTTGCAGGAGTTTCTAAACCCTATCTGTGAAGAAGTGGAAACCCATATTCCCAGCCAAATCCAGGCATTCAAGAAATAGCTGGAAATCTCCGTCTAAAACACAAAAAGAACGTATCTTGCAAACTGTTCTTCTGGGTGTTCGTTGGGCAAAGGGAGTTGAATCCGCCTTCAGAATCAGACTGAGAAGCACGGTTCTTCCAGGAGCTTGGTTTCGTCATACCCGGGTGAATTAGAACAAACGCGGTATTGAGAAATATCTGCTTCTAAAACCAAAACGGGGCTACGTAACAGAACCGTCTTCAATGTGTGCATTCAACTTACGGAGTTAAACTGATGTGTGTTTACAGGAGTTTCTAAACCCTTTCTGTGAAGAAGTTGAAAACGCATTTTCCCAGCCAAATCAAGTCATTCAAGAAATAGCTGGAAATCTCCGTCTAAAACACAAAAAGAACGTATCTTGCAAACAGCTCTGCTGGGTGTTCGCTCAGCTAAGGGAGTTGAATCCGCCTTAAGAATCAGAGAGTGAGAAGCACGGTTCTTCCAGGAGCTGGGTTTCGTTACACCCGGGTGAATTTTAACAAACGCGGTATTGAGAAATATCTGCTTCTAAAACCAAAACGGAGCTACCTAACAGAACGGTCTTCAATGTATCCATTGAACGTACAGAGTTAAACTGATGTGTGTTTGCACGAGTTTCTAATCCCTTTCTGTAAAAAAGTGGAAAACGCATTTTCCCAGCCAAATCAAGTCATTCAAGAAATAGCTGGAAATCTCCGTCTAAAACACAAAAAGAACGTATCTTGCAAACTGCTCTGCTGGGTGTTCGCTCAGCTAAGGGAGTTGAATCCACCTTCAGAATCAGAGAGTGAAAAGCACAATTCTTCCAGGAGCTGGGTTTATTCATACCCGGGTAAATTGGAACAAACGCTGTATTGAGAAATATCTGCTTCTAAAACCAAAACGGAGCTACCTAACAGAACGGTCTTCAATGTGTGCATTCATCTTACGGAGTTAAACTGATGTGTGTTTGCAGGAGTTTCTAAACCCTTTCTGTGAAGAAGTGGAAAACGCATTTTCCCAGCCAAATCAAGTTATTCAATAAATAGCTTGAAATCTCCGTCTAAAACACAAAAAGAACGAATCTTGAAAACTGCTCTGCTGGGGATTCGCTCAACTAAGGGAGTTGAATCCGCCTTCAGAATCAGAGAGTGAGCAGCACGGTTCTTCCAGGAGCTGGGTTCCTTTATACCCGGGTGAATTGCAACAAAGGCGGTATTGAGAAATATCTGCTTCACCAAAACGGAGCTACCTAACAGAACGGTCTTCAATGTGTGCATTCAACTTACGGAGTTAAACTGATGTGTGTTTGCAGGAGTTTCTAAACCCTTTCTGTGAAGAAGTGGAAAACGCATTTTCACAGGGAAATCATGTCATTCAAGAAATAGCTGGAAATTTCCGTCTAAAACACAAAAGAACCTATCTTGCAAACTGCTCTGCTGGGTGTTCGCTCAGCTAAGGGAGTTGAATTCGCCTTCACAATCTGAGAGTGAGAAGCACGGTTCTTCCAGGAGCTGGGTTTCGTTATACCCGGGTGAATTGGAACAAACGCGGTATTGAGTAATATCTGCTTCTAAAACCAAAACGGAGCTACCTTACAGAACGGTCTTCAATGTGTGCATTCAACTTACGGAGTTAAACTGATGTGTGTTTGCAGGAGTTTCTAAACCCTGTCTGTGAAGAAGTGGAAAACACAATTTTTCAGCCAAATCAAGTCATTTAGGAAATAGCTGGAAATCTCCGTCTAAAACACAAAAAGAACGTATCTTGCAAACTGCTCTGCTGGGTGTTCTCTCAGCTAAGGGAGTTGAATCCGCCTTCAGAATCAGAGAATGAGAAGCACGGTTCTTCCAGGAGCTGGGTTTCTTTATACCCGGGTGAATTGGAACAAACGCGGTATTGAGAAATATCTGCTTCTAAAACCAAATCGGAGCTACCTAACAGAACGGTCTTCAATGTGTGCATTCAACTTACGGAGTTAAACTGATGTGTGTTTGCAGGAGTTTCTAAACCCTTTCTGTGAAGAAGTGGAAAACGCATTTTCCCAGCCAAATCAAGTCATTCAAGAAATAGCTGGAAATCTCCGTCTAAAACACAAATAGAACGTATCTTGCAAACTGCTCTGCTGGGTGTTCGCTCAGCTAAGGGAGTTGAATACGCCTGCAGAATCAGAGAGTGAGAAGCACGGCTCTTCCAGGAGCTGGGTTTTGTTATACCTGGGTTTATTGGAACAAACGCGGTTTTTTAGATATATCTGCTTCTAAAACCAAAACGGAGCTACCTAACAGAACGGTCTTCAATGTGTGCATTCAACTTACGGAGTTAAACTGATGTGTGTTTGCAGGAGTTTCTAAACCCTTTCTGTGACGAAGTGGAAAACGCATTTTCCCAGCCAAATCAAGTCATTCAAGAAATTGCTGTAGATCTTCGTCTAAAACAGAAAAAGAACGTATCTTGCAAACTGCTCTGCTGGGTGTTCGCTCAGCTAAGGGAGTTGAATCCGCCTTCAGAATCAGAGAGTGAGAAGCACGGTTCTTCCATGAGCTGTGTTTTGTTATACCCGGGTGAAAGGGACAAACGCGATATTGAGAAATATCTGCTTATAAACCAAAACGGAGCTACCTAACAGAACGGTCTTCAATGTGTGCATTCAACGTACGGAGTTAAACTGATGTGTGTTTGCAGGAGTTTCTATACACTTTCTGTGAAGAAGTGAAAAACGCATTTCCCCAGCCAAATCAAGTCATTCAAGAAATAGCTGGAAATCTCCGTCTAAAACACAAATAGAACGTATCTTGCAAACTGCTCTGCTGGGTGTTCGCTCAGCTAAGGGAGTTGAATCCGCCTTCAGAATCAGAGAGTGAGAAGCACGGTTCTTCCAGGAGCTGGGTTTCGTTATACCTGGGTGAATTGGAACAAACGCGGTATTGAGAAATATCTGCTTCTAAAACCAAAACGGAGCTACCTAACAGAACGGTCTTCAATGTGTGCCTTCAACTTGTGGAGTTAAACTGATGTGTGTTTGCAGGAGTTTCTAAACGCTTTCTGTGAACAAGTGGAAAAAGCATTTTCTCAGCCAAATCCAGGATTCAAAAATAGCTGTAAATATCCGTTTAAACACAAAGAGAACGTATCTTGCAAACTGCTCTGCTGGGTGTTCGCTCAGCTACGAAAGTTGAATCCGCCTACAGAATCAGAGAGTGAGAAGCACGGTTCTTCCATGAGCTGTTTGGTTATACCCGGGTGAATGGGACAAAGGCGATATTGAGAAATATCTGCTTATAAAACCAAAACGGAGCTACCTAATAGAACAGTCTTCAATGTGTTCATTCAACGTACGGAGTTAAAGTGATGTTTGTTTCCAGGAGTTTCTAAACTTTTTCTGTGAAGAAGTGGAAAACGCATTTTCCCAGCCAAATTAAGTCATTCAAGAAATAGCTGGAAATCTTTGTCTAAAACACAAAAAGAACGTATCTCGCAAACTGCTCTGCTGGGTTTTCGCTCAGCTAAAGGAGTTGAATCCGCCTTCAGAATCAGAGAGTGAGAAGCACGGTTCTTCCAGGAGCTGGTTTTCGTTATACCCGGGTGAAATGGAACAAACGCGGTATTGAGAAATATCTGCTTCACCAAAACGGAGCTACCTAACAGAACGGTCTTCAATGTGTCCCTTAAACTTAGGCAGTTAAACTGATGTGTGTTTGCAGGAGTTTCTAAATTCTTACTGTGAAGAAGTGGAAAACGCATTTTCCCAGCCAAATCCAGGCATTCAAGAAATATCTGGAAATCTCCGTCTAAAACACAAAAAGAACGTATCTTGCAAACTGCTCTGCTGGGTGTTCGTTCAGCTAAGGGAGTTGAATCCGCCTTCAGAGTCAGAGAGGAAGAAGCACGGTTCTTCCAGGAGCTGGGTTTCGTTATACCCGGGTGAATTGTAACAATCGCCGTATTGAGAAATATCTGCTTCTAAAACCAAAACGGAGCTACCTAACAGAACGGTCTTCAATGTGTGCATTCAACTTACGGAGTTAAACTGATGTGTGTTTGCCGGAGTTTCTAAACCCTTTCTGTGAGGAAGTGGAAATCGCATTTTCCCAGCCAAATGAAGTCATTCAAGAAATAGCTGGAATTCTCCGTCTAAAACACAAAAAGAACGTATCTTGCAAACTGCTCTGCTGGCTGTTCGCTCAGCTAAGGGAGTTAAATCTGCCTTCAGAATCAGAGAGTGAAAAGCACGGTTCTCCCATAAGCTGTGTTTGGTTATACCCGGGTTAATTGGAACAAACGCGGTATTGAGAAATATCTGCTTTTAAAACCAAAACGGAGATACCTAACAGAACGGTCTTCAATGTGTGCATTCAACTTACGGAGTTAAACTGATGTGTGTCTGCAGGAGTTTCTAAACCCTTTCTTTGAAGAAGTGGAAAACGCATTTCCCAGCCAAATCAAGTCATTCAAGAAATAGCTGGAAATCTCCGTCTCAAACACAAAAAGAACGTATCTTGCAAACTGCTCTGCTGGGTGTTCGCTCAGCTAAGGGAGTTGAATCCGCCTTCAGAATCAGAGAGTGAGAAGCACGGTTCTTCCAGGAGCTGGGTTTCGTTATACCCGGGTGAATAGAAACAAACGCGGTAATAAGAAATATCTGCTTCTAAAACCAAAACGGAGCTACCTAACAGAACGGTCTTCAATGTGTTCATTCAACTTACAAAGTTAAACAGATGTGTGTTTGCAGGAGTTTCTAAACCCTTTCTGTGAAGAAGTGGAAAACGCATTTCCCAGCCAAATCAAGTCATTCAAGAAATAGCTGGAAATCTCCGTCTA
Source organism: Callithrix jacchus (assembly GCF_049354715.1). NCBI lineage: Eukaryota > Metazoa > Chordata > Mammalia > Primates > Cebidae > Callithrix > Callithrix jacchus. The sequence goes on from NC_133518.1 coordinate 3,729,414, forward strand.
AAACACAAAAAGAACGTATCTTGCAAACTGCTCTGCTGGGTGTTCGCTCAGCTAAGGGAGTTGAATCCGCCTTAATAATCAGACAGTGAGAAGCACGGTTCTTCCAGGCGCTGGGTTTCGTTATACCCGGGTGAATTGGAACAGACGCGGTATTGAGAAATATGTGCTTCTAAAACCAAAACGGAGCTACCTAACAGAACGGTCTTCAATGTGTGCATTCAACTTACAGAGGTAAACTGATGTGTGTTCGCAGGAGTTTTTAAACCCTTTCTGTGAAGAAGTGGAAAACGCATTTTCCCAGCCAAATCAAGTCATTCAAGAAATAGCTGGTAATCTCCGTCTAAAACACAAAAAGAACGTATCTTGCAAACTGCCCTTCTGGGTGTTCGTTCAGCTAAGGGAGTTGAATCCGCCTTCAGAATCAGTGTGAGAAGAACGGTTCTTCCAGGAACTGGGTTTCGTCATACCGGGTTGAATTGGAACAAATGCGGTATTGAGAAATATCTGCTTCTAAAACCAAAACGGGGCTACCTAACAGAACGGTCTTCAATGTGTCCATTCAACTTACGGAGTTGAACTAATGTGTGTTTGCAGGAGTTTCTAAACCCTTTCCGTGAAGAACTGGAAAACGCATTTCCCAGCCAAATCAAGTCATTCAAGAAATAGCTGGAAATCTCCGTCTAAAACACAATAAGAACGTATCTTGCAAACTGCTCTGCTGGGTGTTCGCTCAGGTTAGGGAGTTGAATCCGCCTTCAGAATCAGAGAGTGAGAAGCACGGTTCTTCCAGGAGCTGGGTTTCTTTATACCCGGGTGAATTGGAACAAACGCGGTATTGAGAAATATCTGCTTCTAAAACCAAAACGGAGCTACCTGACAGAACGGTCTTCAATGTGTCCATTCAACTTACGGAGGTAAACTGATGTGTGTTTGCAGGAGTTTCTAAACCCTTTCTGTGAAGAAGTGGAAATCGCATTTTCCCAGCCAAATCAAGTCATTCAAGAAATAGCTGGAAATCTCCGTCTAAAACACAATAAGAACGTATCTTGCAAACTGCTCTGCTGGGTGTTCGCTCAGGTTAGGGAGTTGAATCCGCCTTCAGAATCAGAGAGTGAGAAGCACGGTTCTTCCAGGAGCTGGGTTTCTTTATACCCGGGTGAATTGGAACAAACGCGGTATTGAGAAATATCTGCTTCTAAAACCAAAACGGAGCTACCTAACAGAACGGTCTTCAATGTGTGCATTCAACTTACGGAGTTAAACTGATGTGTTTGCAGCAGTTTTTAACCCTTTCTTTGAAGATGTGGAAAACGCATTTTTCCAGCCAAAACCAGGCATTCAAGAAATAGCAGGAAATCTCCGTTTAAACACAAAAAGAACGTATCTTGCAAACTGCTCTGCAGGGTGTTCCCTCAGCTAAGGGAGTTGAATCCGCCTTCATAATCAGAGAGTGAGAAGCACGGTTCTTCCAGGAGCTGGGTTTCGTTATACCCGGGTGAATTGAAACAAACGCGGTATTGAGAAATATCTGCTTCTAAAACCAAAACGGAGATACCTAACAGAACGGTCTTCAATGTGTGCATTCAACTTACGGAGTTAAACTGATGTGTGTTTGCAGGAGTTTCTAAACCCTTTCTGTGAAGAAGTGGAAAATGCATTTTCCCAGCCAAATCAAGTCATTCAAGAAATAGCTGGAAATCTCCGTCTCAAACACAATAAGAAAGTATCTTGCAAACTGCTCTTCTGGGTGTTCGTTCAGCTAAGGGAGTTGAATCCGCCTTCAGCATCAGAGTGAGAAGCACGGTTCTTTCAGGTACTGGGTTTCGTCATACCGGGGTGAATTGGAAAAAACGCGGTATTGAGAAATATCTGCTTCTAAGACCAAAACGGGGCTACCTAACAGAACGGTCTTCAATGTGTCCATTAAACTTACGGAGTTAAACTAATGTGTGTTTGCAGGAGTTTCTAAACCCTTTCTGTGAAAAAGTGGAAAACGCATTTCCCAGCCAAATCAAGTCATTCAAGAAATAGCTGGAAATCTCCGTCTAAAACACAAAAAAACGTATCTTGCAAACTGCTCTTCTGGGTGTTCGCTCAGCTAAGGGAGTTGAATCCGCCTTCAGAATCAGAGTGAGAAGCACGGTTCTTCCAGGAGCTTGGTTTCGTTATACCCGGGTGAATTGGAACAAACGCAGTATTGAGAAATATCTGCTTCTAAAACCAAAACGGAGCTACCGGACAGAACGGTCTTCAATGTGTGCATTCAACTTACGGAGTTAAACTGATGTGTGTTTGCAGGAGTTTCTAAACCCTTTCTGTGAAGAAGTGGAAATCGCATTTTGCCAGCCAAATCAAGTCATTAAAGAAATAGCTGGAAATCTCCGTCTCAAACACAAAAAGAACGTATCTTGCAAACTGCTCTGCTGGGTGTTCGCTCAGCTTAGGGAGTTGAATCCGCCTTCAGAATCAGAGAGTGAGAAGCACGGTTCTTCCAGGAGCTAAGTTTCTTTATACCCGGGTGAATTGGAACAAACGCGGTATTGAGAAATATCTGCTTCTAAAACCAAAACGGAGCTACCTAACAGAACGGTCTTCAATGTGTGCATTCAACTTACGGATTTAAACTGATGTGTTTGCGGCAGTTTCTAAACCCTTTCTGTGAAGAAGTGGAAAACGCATTTTCCCAGCCAAATCCAGGCATTCAAGAAATAGCAGGAAATCTCCGTTTAAATACAAAAAGAACGTATCTTGCATACTGCTCTGCAGGGTGTTCCCTCAGCTAAGGGAGTTGAATCCGCCTTCAGAATCAGAGAGTGAGAAGCACGGTTCTTCCAGGAGCTGTGTTTGGTTATACCCGGGTGAATTGGAACAAACGCGGTATTGAGAAATATATGCTTCTAGAACCAAAACGGAGCTACCTAACAGAACGATCTTCCATGTGTGCATTCAACTTACGGAGTTAAACTGATGTGTGTTGGCAGGAGTTTCTAAACCCTTTCTGTGAAGAAGTGGAAATCGCATTTTCCCAGACAAATCAAGTCATTCAAGAAATAGCTGGAAATCTCCGTCTCAAACACAAAAAGAACGTATCTTGCAAACTGCTCTTCTGGGTGTTCGCTCAGCTAAGAAAGTTGAATCTGCCTTCAGAATCAGAGAGTGAGAAGCACGGTTCTTCCATGAGCTGTGTTTGGTTATACACGGGTGAATTGGAACAAACGCGGTATTGAGAAATATCTGCTTCAAAAACCAAAACGGAGATACCTAGCAGAACGGTCTTCAATGTGTGCATTCAACTTACAAAGGTAAACTGATATGTGTTTGCAGGAGTTTCTAAACCCTTTCTGTGAAGAAGTGGAAAACGCATTTCCCAGCCAAATCAAGTCATTCAAGAAATAGCTGGAAATCTCCGTCTAAAACACGAAAAGAACGTATCTTGCAAACTGCTCTGCTGGGTGTTCGCTAAGCTAAGGGAGTTGAATTCGCCTTCAGAATCAGAGACTGAGAAGCACGGTTCTTCCAGGAGCTGGGTTTCGTTATACCCGGGTGAATTGGAACAAACGCGGTATTGAGAAATATCTGCTTCTAAAACCAAAACGGAGCTACCTAACAGAACGGTCTTAAATGTGTGCATTCAACTTATGGAGTTAAACTGATTTGTGTTTGCAAGAGTTTCTAAACCCTTTCTGTGAAGATGTGGAAATCGCATTTTTCCAGACAAATCAAGTCATTCAAGAAATAGATGGAAATCTCCGTCTCAAACACAAAAAGAACGTATCTTGCAAACTGCTCTGCTGGGTGTTCGCTCAGCTAAGGGAGTTGAATCTGCCTTCAGAATCAGAGAGTGAGAAGCACGGTTCTTACAGGAGCTCGGTTTCGTTATACCCGGGTGGATTGGAACAAACGCGGTATTGAGAAATATCTGCTTCTAAAACCGAAACGGAGATACCTAACAGAACGGTCTTCAATGTGTGCATTCAACTTACGGAGTTAAACTGATGTGTGTTTGCAGGAGTTTCTAAACCCTTCCTGTGAAGAAGTGGAAAACGCATTTTCCCAGCGAAATCAAGTCATTCAGGAAATAGCTGAAAATCTCCGTCTAAAACACAAAAGGAACGTATCTTGCCAACTGCTCTGCTGGGTGTTCGCTCAGCAAAGAGAGTTGAATCCGTCTTCAGAATCAGAGAGTGAGAAGCACGGTTCTTCCAGGAGCTGGGTTTCGTTACACCCGGGTGAATAAGAACAAGCACGGTATTGAGAAATATCTGCTTCTAAAACCAAAACGGAGCTACCTAACAGAACGGTCTTCAATGCGTTCATTCACCTCACGGAGTTAAACTGATGTGTGTTTGCAGGAGTTTCTAAACCCTTTCTGTGAAGAAGTGGAAAACGCATTTTCCCAACCAAATCAAGTCATTCAAGAAATAGCTGGAAATCTCCGTCTAAAACACAATAAGAACGTATCTTGCAAACTGCTCTGCTGGGTGTTCCCTCAGCTAAGGGAGTTGAATCCGCCTTCAGAATCAGAGAGTGAGAAGCACGGTTCTTCCAGGAGCTGGGTCTCGTTATACCCGGGTGAATTGGAACAAAAGCGGTATTGAGAAATATCTGCTTCTAAAACCAAAACGGAGCTACCTAACAGAACGGTCTTCAATGTGTGCATTCAACTTACGGAGTTAAACTGATGTGTGTTTGCAGCAGTTTCTAAACCCTTTCTGTGAAGAAGTGGAAAACGCATTTTTCCAGCCAAATCCTGGCATTCAAGAAATAGCTGGAAATCTCCGTCTAAAACACAAAAAGAACGTATCTTGCAAACTGCTTTGCTGGGTGTTCGCTCAGCTAAGGGAGTTGAATCCGCCTTCAGAATCAGAGGGTGAGAAGCACGGTTCTTCCAGGAGCTGGGTTTCGTTATACCCGGGTGAATTGGAACAATCACGGTATTGAGAAATATCTGCTTCTAAAACCAAAACGGAGCTACCTAACAGAATGGTCTTCAATGTGTGCATTCAACTTACGGAGTTAAACTGATGTGTGTTTGCAGGAGTTTCTAAACCCTTTCTGTGAAGAAGTGGAAAACGCATTTTCCCAGCCAAATCAAGTCATTCAGGAAATAGCTGAAAATCTCCGTCTAAAACACAAAAAGAACGTATCTTGCAAACTGCTCTGCTGGGTCTTCTCTCAGCAAAGAGAGTTGAATCCGTCTTCAGAATCAGAGAGTGAGAAGCACGGTTCTTCCAGGAGCTGGGTTTCGTTACACCCGGGTGAATAGGAACAAACACGGTATTGAGAAATATCTGCTTCTAAAACCAAAACGGAGCTACCTAACAGAACGGTCTTCAATGTGTTCATTCACCTCACGGAGTTAAACTGATGTGTGTTTGCAGGAGTTTCTAAACCCTTTCTGTGAAGAACTGGAAAACGCATTTTCCCAACCAAATCAAGTCATTCAAGAAATAGCTGGAAATCTCCGTCTAAAACACAAAAAGAACGTATCTTGCAAACTGCTCTGCTGGGTGTTCGCTCAGCTAAGGGAGTTGAATCCGCCTTCAGAATCAGAGAGTGAGAAGCACGGTTCTTCCAGGAGCTGGGTTTCGTTATACCCGGGTGAATTGGAACAAACGCGGTATTGAGAAATATCTGCTTCTAAAACCAAAACGGAGCTACATAACAGAACGGTCTTCAATGGGTGCATTCAACTTACGGAGTTAAACTGATGTGTGTTTGCAGGAGTTTCTAAACCATTTCTGTGAAGAAGTGGAAAACGCATTTTCGCAGCCAAATCAAGTCATTCAAGAAATAGCTGGAAATCTCCGTCTAAAACACAAAAAGAACGTATCTTGCAAACTGCTCTTCTGGGTGTTCGCTCAGCTAAGAGAGTTGAATCCGCCTTCAGAATCAGAGTGAGAAGCACGGTTCTTCCAGGAGCTGGGTTTCGTCATACCCGGGTGAATTGGAACAAACGCGGTATTGAGAAATATCTGCTTCTAAAACCAAAACGGAGCTACCTAACAGAACGGTCTTCAATGTGTGCATTCAACTTACGGAGTTAAACTGATGTGTGTTTGCAGGAGTTTCTAAACCCTTTCTGTGAAGAAGTGGAAAACGCATTTTCCCAGCCAAATCAAGTCATTCAAGAAATAGCTGGAAATCTCCGCCTAAAACACAAAAAGAACGTATCTTGCAAACTGCTCTGCTGGGTGTTCGCTCAGCTAAGGAAGTTGAATCCGCCTTCAGAATCAGAGAGTGAGAAGCACGGTTCTTCCAGGAGCTGGGTTTCGTTATACCCGGGTTAATTGGAACAAATGCGGTATTGAGAAATATCTGCTTCTAAAACCAAAACGGAGCTACCTAACAGAAAGGTCTTCAATGTGTGCATTCAATTTACGGAGTTAAACTGATGTGTGTTTGCAGGAGTTTCTAAACCCTTTCTGTGAAGAAGTGGAAATCGCATTTTCCCAGCCAAATCAAGTCATTCAAGAAATAGCTGGAAATCTCCGTCTCAAACACAAAAAGAACGTATATTGCAAACTGCTCTGCTGGGTGTTCGCTCAGCTAAGGGAGTTGAATCTTCCTTCAGAATCAGAGAGTTAGAAGCACGGTTCTTCCATGAGCTGTGTTTGGTTATACCCGGGTGAATTGGAACAAATGCGGTATTGAGAAATATCTGCTTCAAAAACCAAAACGGAGATACCTAGCAGAACGGTCTTCAATGTGTGCATTCAACTTACGGAGTTAAACTGATGTGTGTTTGCAGGAGTTTCTAAACCCTTTCTGTGAAGAAGTGGAAAACCCATTTACCGAGCCAAATCAAGTTATTCAAGAAATAGCTGGAAATCTCCGTCTAAAACACAAAAAGAACGTATCTTGCAAACTGCTCTGCTGGGTGTTCGCTCAGCTAAGGGAGTTGAATCCGCCTTCAGAATCAGAGAGTGAGAAGCACGGTTCTTCCAGGAGCTGGGTTTCGTTATACCCGTTTGAATTGGAACAAACGAGGTATTGAGAAATATCTTCTTCTAAAACCAAAACGGAGGTACCTAACAGAACGGTCTTCAATGTGTGCATTCACCTTACGGAGTTGAACTGATGTGTGTTTGCAGGAGTTTCTAAACCCTTTCTGTGAAGATGTGGAAAACGCATTTTCCCTGCCAAATCAAGTCATTCAAGAAATAGCGGGAAATCTCTGGCTAAAACACAAAAAAACCGTATCTTGCAAACTGCTCTGCTGGGTGTTCGCTCAGCTAAGGGAGTTGAATCCGCCTTCAGAATCAGAGAGTGAGAAGCACGGTTCTTCCAGGAGCTGGGTTTCGTTATACCCGGGTGAATTGGAACAAAGGCGGTATTGAGATATATCTGCTTCTAAAACCAAAACGGAGCGACCTAACAGAACGGTCTTCAATGTGTGCCTTCAACTTACGGAGTTAAACTGATGTGTGTTTGCAGGAGTTTCTAAACCCTTTCTGTGAAGAAGAGGAAAACGCATTTTCCCAGCCAAATCCAGGCATTCAATAAATAGCTGGAAATCTCCGTCTAAAATACGAAAAGAACGTATCTTGCAAACTGCTCTGCTGGGTGTTCGCTCAGCTAAGGGAGTTGAATCCGCCTTCAGAATCAGAGAGTGAGAAGCACGATTCTTCCATGAGCTGTGTTTGGTTGTACCCGGGTGAATTGGAACAAACGCGGTATTGAGAAATATCTGCTACTACAACCAAAACGGAGATACTTAACAGAACGGTCTTCAATGGGTGCATTCAACTTACGGAGTTAAACTGATGTGTGTTTGCAGGAGTTTCTAAACCCTTTCTGTGAAGAAGTGGAAAACGCATTTCCCAGCCGAATCAAGTCATTCTAGTAATACCTGGAAATCTCCGTCTAAAACACAAAAAGAACGTATCTTGCAAACTGTTCTGCTGGGCGTTCGCACAGCTAAGGGAGTTGAATCCGCCTTCAGAATCAGAGAGTGAGAAGCACGGTTCTTCCAGGAGCTCGGTTTCGTTATACCCGGGTGAATTGGAACAAACGCGGTATTGAGAAATATCTGCTTCTAAAACCAAAACCGAGCTACCTAACAGAACGGTCTGAAATGTGTGCATTCACCTTACGGAGTTAAACTGATGTATGTTTTCAGGAGTTTCTATACCCTTTCTGTGAAGAAGTGGAAAACGCATTTTCCCAACCAAATCAAGTCATTCAAGAAATAGCTGGAAGTCTCTGTCTAAAACACAAAAAGAACGTATCTTGCAAACTGCTCTGCTGGGTGTTCGCTCAGCTAAGAAAGTTGAATCCGCCTTCAGAATCAGAGGGTGAGAAGCACGGTTCTTCCAGGAGTTGGGTTTCGTTATACCCGGGAGAATTGGAACGAACGCGGTATTGAGAAATATCTGCTTCTAAAACCAAAACGGAGCTACCTAACAGAACGGTCTTAAATGTGTGCATTCACCTTACGGAGTTAAACTGATGTGTGTTTGCAGGAGTTTCTAAACCCTTTTTGTGAAGAAGTGGAAAACGCATTTTCCCAACCAAATCAAGTCATTCAAAAAATAGCTGGAAATCTCCGTCTAAAACACAAAAAGAACGTATCTTGAAAACTGCTCTGCTGGGTGTTCGCTCAGCTTAGGGAGTTGAATCCGCCTTCAGAATCAGAGAGTGAGAAGCACGGTTCTTCTAGGAGCTGGGTTTCGTTATACCCGGGTGAATTGGAACAAATGCGGTATTGAGAAATATCTGCTTCTAATACCAAAACGGAGCTACCTAACAGAACGGTCTTCAATGTGTGCATTCAACTTACGAAGTTAAACTGATGTGTGTTTGCAGCAGTTTCTAAACCCTTTCTGTGAATAAGTGGAAAACGCATTTTTCCAGCCAAATCCAGGCATTCAAGAAATAGCTGGAAATCTCCGTCTAAAACACAAAAAGAACGTATCTTGCAAACTGCTTTGCTGGATGTTCGCTCAGCTAAGGACGTTTAATCCGCCTTCAGAATCAGAGAGTGAGAAGCACGGTTCTCCCAGGAGCTGGGTTTCGTTATACCCGGGTGAATTTGGGACAAACGCGGTATTGAGAAATATCTACTTCTAAAACCAAATCGGAGCTACCTAACAGAACGGTCTTCAATGTGTGCATTTAACTTACCGAGTTAAACTGATGTGTGTTTGCAGGAGTTTCTAAACCCTTTCTGTGAAGAAGTGGAAAACGCATTTTCCCAGCCAAATCCAGGCATTCAAGAAATAGCTGGAAATCTCCATTTAAACACAAAAAGAACGTATCTTGCAAACTGCTCTGCTGGGTGTTCCCTCAGCTAAGGGAGTTGAATCCGCCTTCAGAATCAGAGAGTGAGAAGCACGGTTCTTCCAAGAGCTTTGTTTAGTTATACCCGGGTGAATTGGAACAAACGCGGTATTGAGAAATATCTGCTTCTAAAACCAAAACGGAGATACCTAACAGAACGGTCTTCAATGTGTGCATTCAACTTACGGAGTCAAACTGATGTGTGTTTGCAGGAGTTTCTAAACCCTTTCTGTGAAGAAGTGGAAAACGCATTTTCCCAGCCAAATCAAGTCATTCAAGAAATAGCTGGAAATCTCCGTCTAAAACACAAGAAGAACGTATCATGCAAACTGCTCTTCTGGGTGTTCGTTCAGCTAAGGGAGTTGAATCCGCCTTCAGAATCAGAGTGAGAAGCACGGTTCTTCCAGGAGCTGGGTTTCGTCATACCCGGGTGAATTGGAACAAACGCGGTATTGAGAAATATCTGCTTCTAAAACCAAAACGGGGCTACCTAACAGAATGGTCTTCAATGTGTCCTTTCAACTTACAAAGTTAAAGTGATGTGTGTTTGCAGAAGTTTCTAAACCCTTTCTGTGAAGAAGTGGAAAACGCATTTTCCCAGCCAAATCCAGGCATTCAAGAAATAGCAGGAAATCTTTGTTTAAAAACAAAAAGAACGTATCTTGCCAACTGCTCTGCAGGGTGTTCCCTCAGCTAAGGGAGTTGAATCCGCCTTCAGAATCAGAGAGTGAGAAGCACGGTTCTTACAGGAGCTGGGTTTCGTTATACCCGGGTGAATTGGAACAAACGCAGTATTGAGAAATATCTGCTTCTAAAACCAAAACGGAGATACCTAACAGAACGGTCTTCAAAGTGTGCATTCAACTTACGGAGTTAAACTGATGTGTGTTTGCAGGAGTTTCTAAACCCTTTCTGTGAAGAAGTGGAAAACGCATTTTCCCAGCCAAATCAAGTCATTCAAGAAATAGCTGGAAATCTCCGTCTCAAACACAAAAAGAACGTATCTTGCAAACTGCTCTTCTGGGTGTTCGTTGAGCTAAGGGAGTTGAATCCGCCTTCAGAATCAGAGTGAGAAGCACGGTTCTTCCAGGAGCTTGGTTTCGTTATACCCGGGTGAATTGGAACAAACGCAGTATTGAGAAATATCTGCTTATAAAACCAAAACGGAGCTACCTGACAGAACGGTCTTCAATGTGTCCATTCAACTTACGGAGGTAAACTGATGTGTGTTTGCAGGAGTTTCTAAACCCTTTCTGTGAAGAAGTGGAAATCGCATTTTCCCAGCCAAATCAAGTCATTCAAGAAATAGCTGGAAATCTCCGTCTAAAACACAATAAGAACGTATCTTGCAAACTGCTCTGCTGGGTGTTCGCTCAGGTTAGGGAGTTGAATCCGCCTTCAGAATCAGAGAGTGAGAAGCACGGTTCTTCCAGGAGCTGGGTTTCTTTATACCCGGGTTAATTGGAACAAACGCGGTATTGAGAAATATCTGCTTCTAAAACCAAAACGGAGCTACCTAACAGAACGGTCTTCAATGTGTGCATTCAACTTACGGAGTTAAACTGATGTGTTTGCAGCAGTTTCTAAACCCTTTCTTTGAAGATGTGGAAAACGCATTTTCCCAGCCAAAACCAGGCATTCAAGAAATAGCTGGAAATCTCCGTCTAAAACACAAAAAGAACGTATCTTGCAAACTGCTCTGCTGGGTGTTCGCTCAGCTAAGGGAGTTGAATCCGCCTTCAGAATCAGAGAGTGAGGAGCACGGTTCTTCCAAAAGCTGTTTGGTTATACCCGGGTGAATGGGACAAACGCGATATTGAGAAATATCTGCTTATAAAACCAAAACGGAGCTACCTAACAGAACGGTCTTCAATTTGTCCGTTCAACGTACGGAGATAAACTGATATGTGTTTGCAGGAGTTTCTAAACCCTTTCTGTAAAGAAGTGGAAAACGCATTTTCCCAGCAAATCAAGTCATTCAAGAAATAGCTGGAAATCTCCGTCTAAAACACAAAGAGAACGTATCTTGCAAACTACTCTGCAGGGTGTTCGCTCAGCTAAGAAAGTTGAATTCGCATTCAGAATCAGAGAGTGAGAAGCACGGTTCTTCCAGGTGCTGGGTTTTGTTATACCCGGGTGAATTGGAACAATCGCGGTATTGAGAAATATCTGCTTCTAAAACTAAAACGGAGCTACCTAATAGAACGGTCTTCAATGGGTGCATTCAACTTATGGAGATAAACTGACGTGTGTTTGCAGGAGTTTCTAAACCCTTTCTGTGAAGAAGTGGAAAACGCATTTTCCCAGCCAAATCATGTCATTCAAGAAATAGCTGGAAATCTCCGTCTAAAACACAAAAAGAACGTATCTTGCAAACTGCTCTGCTGGGAGTTCGCTCAGCTAAGGGAGTTGAGTCCGCCTTCAGAATCAGAGAGTGAGAAGCACGGTTCTTCCAGGAACTGGGTTTCGTTATACCCGGGTGAATTGGAACAAACGCGGTATTGAGAAATATCTGCTTCTAAAACCAAAATGGAGCTACCTAACAGTACGGTTTTCCATGTGTGCATTCAAGTTACGGAGTTAAACCGATGTGTGTTTGCAGGAGTTTCTAAACCCTTTCTGTGACGCAGTGGAAAACGCAGTTTCCCAGACAAACCAAGTCATACAAGCAATAGCTGGAAATCGTCTAAAACACAAAAACAACGTATCTTGCAAACTGCTCCGCTGGGTGTTCGCTCAGCTAAGAGAGTTGAATCCGCCTTCAGAAGCAGAGAGTGAGAAGCACGGTTCTTCCAGGAACTGGGTTTGGTTATACCCGGGTGAATTGGAACAAACGCGGTATTGAGAAATATCTGCTTCTAAAACCAAAACGGAGCTACCTAACAGAACGGTCTTCAATGTGTGCATTCAACTTACGGAGTTAAACTGATGTGTGTTTGCAAAAGTTTCTAAACGCTTACTGTGAAGAAGTGGAAAACGCATTTTCCCAGCAAAATCCAGGCATTCAAGAAATAACTGGAAATCTCCATTTAAACACAAAGAGAACGTATATTGCAAACTGCTCTGCAGCGTGTTCGCTCAGTTAAGGGAGTTGAATCCGCCTTCAGAATCAGAGAGTGAGAAGCACGGTTCTTCCAGGAGCTGTGTTTTGTTATACCCGGGTGAATGGAACAAACGCGATATTGAGAAATATCTGCTTCTAAAACCAAAACGGAGCTACCTAACAGAACGGTATTTAATGTGTACATTCAACTTACGGAGTTACACTGATGTGTGTTTGCAGGAGTTTCTAAACCCTTTCTGTGAAGAAGTGGAAAACGCATTTTCCCAGCCAAATCAAGTCATTCAAGAAATAGCTGGACATCTCCGTCTAAAACACAGAAAGAACATATCTTGCAAACTGCTCTGCTGGGTGTTCGCTCAGCTAAGGGAGTTGAATCCGCCTTCAGAATCAGAGAGTGAGAAGCACGGTTCTTCCAGGAGCTGGGTTTCGTTATACCCGGGTGAATTGGAACAAACGCGGTATTGAGAAATATCTGCTTCTAAAACCAAAACGGAGCTACCTAACAGAACGGTCTTCAATGTGTGCATTCAACTTACGGAGTTAAACTGATGTGTGTTTGCAGGAGTTTCTAAACCCTTTCTGTGAAGAAGTGGGAAACGCAATTTCCCAGCCAAATCAATCATTCAAGAAATAGCTGGAAATCTTGGTCTAAAACACAAAAACAACATATGTTGCAAACTGATCTGCTGGGTGTTCGCTCAGCTAAGAGAGTTGAATCCGCCTTCAGAATCAGAGTGAGAACTACGGTTCTTCCAGGAGCTGGGTTTCCTTATACCCGGGTGCAATGGAACAAACGCGGTATTGAGAAATATCTGCTTCTAAAACCAAAACGGAGCTACCTAACAGAACGGTCTTCAATGTGTGCATTCAACTTACGGAGTTAAACTGATGTGTGTTTGCAGGAGTTTCTAAACCCTTTCTGTGAAGAAGTGGAAAATGCATTTTCCCAGCCAAATCAAGTCATTCAAGAAATAGCTGTAGATCTTCGTCTAAAACACAAAAAGAAGGTATCTTGCGAACTGCTCTGCTGGGTGTTCGCTCAGCTAAGGGAGTTGAATCCGCCTTCAGAATCAGAGAGTGAGAAGCACGGTTCTTCCATGAGCTGTGTTTGGTTATAACCGGGTGAATTGGACAAACGCGATATTGAGAAATATCTGCTTATAAACCAAAACGGAGCGACCTAAGAGAACGGAATTCATGTGTGCATTCAACTTACGGAGTTAAACTGATGTGTGTTTGCAGGAGTTTCTAAACCCTTTCTGTGAAGAAGTGGAAAACGCATTTTCCCCGCCAAATCAAGTCATTCAAGAAATAGCTGGAAATTTCCGTCTAAAACACAAAAAGAACGTATCTTGCAAACTGCTCTGCTGGGAGTTCGCTCAGCTAAGGGAGTTGAGTCCGCCTTCGGAATCAGAGAGTGAGAAGCACGGTTCTTCCAGAAACTGGGTTTCGTTATACCCGGGTGAATTGGAACAAACGCGGTATTGAGAAATATCTGCTTCTAAAACAAAAACGGAGCTACCTAACAGAACGGTCTTCAATGTGTACATTCAACTTACGGAGTTAAACTGATGTGTGTTTGCAGGAGTTTCTAAACCCTTTCTGTGACGCAGTGGAAAACGCATTTTCCCAGACAAACCAAGTCATACAAGAAATAGCTGGAAATCGTCTAAAACACAAAAAGAATGTATCTTGCAAACTGCTCTGCTGGGTGTTCGCTCAGCTAAGGGAGTTGAATCCGCCTTCAGGAGCAGAGAGTGAGAAGCACGGTTCTTCCAGGAACTGGGTTTCGTTATACCCGGGTGAATTGGAACAAACGCGGTATTGAGAAATATCTGCTTCTAAAACCTAAACGGAGCTACCTAACAGAACGGTCTTCAATGTGTGCATTCAACTTACGGAGTTAAACTGATGTGTGTTTGCAGGAATTACTAAACACTTTCTGTGAAGAAGTGGAAAACGCATTTTCCGAGCCAAATCCAGGAATTCAGGAAATAGCAGGAAATCTCCGTTTAAACAGAAAAAGAACGTATCTTGCAAACTTCTCTGCTGGGTGTTCTCTCAGCTAAGGGAGTTGAATCCGCCTTCAGAATCAGAGAGTGAGAAGCACGGTTCTTCCATGAGCTGTGTTTAGTTATACCCGGGTGAATTGGAACAAACGCGGTATTGAGAAATATCTGCTTCTAAAACCAAAACGGAGATACCTAACAGAACGGTCTTCAATGTGTGCGTTCACCTTACGGAGTCAAACTGATGTGTGTTTGCAGGAGTTTCTAAACCCTTTCTGTGAAGAAGTGGAAAACGCATTTTCCCAGCCAAATCAAGTCATTCAAGAAATAGCTGGAAATCTCCGTCTAAAACACAAGAAGAACGTATCATGCAAACTGCTCTTCTGGGTGTTCGTTCAGCTAAGGGAGTTGAATCCGCCTTCAGAATCAGAGTGAGAAGCACGGTTCTTCCAGGAGCTGGGTTTCGTCATACCCGGGTGAATTGGAACAAACGCGGTATTGAGAAATATCTGCTTCTAAAACCAAAACGGGGCTACCTAACAGAATGGTCTTCAATGTGTCCTTTCAACTTACAAAGTTAAAGTGATGTGTGTTTGCAGAAGTTTCTAAACCCTTTCTGTGAAGAAGTGGAAAACGCATTTTCCCAGCCAAATCCAGGCATTCAAGAAATAGCAGGAAATCTTTGTTTAAAAACAAAAAGAACGTATCTTGCCAACTGCTCTGCAGGGTGTTCCCTCAGCTAAGGGAGTTGAATCCGCCTTCAGAATCAGAGAGTGAGAAGCACGGTTCTTACAGGAGCTGGGTTTCGTTATACCCGGGTGAATTGGAACAAACGCAGTATTGAGAAATATCTGCTTCTAAAACCAAAACGGAGATACCTAACAGAACGGTCTTCAAAGTGTGCATTCAACTTACGGAGTTAAACTGATGTGTGTTTGCAGGAGTTTCTAAACCCTTTCTGTGAAGAAGTGGAAAACGCATTTTCCCAGCCAAATCAAGTCATTCAAGAAATAGCTGGAAATCTCCGTCTCAAACACAAAAAGAACGTATCTTGCAAACTGCTCTTCTGGGTGTTCGTTGAGCTAAGGGAGTTGAATCCGCCTTCAGAATCAGAGTGAGAAGCACGGTTCTTCCAGGAGCTTGGTTTCGTTATACCCGGGTGAATTGGAACAAACGCAGTATTGAGAAATATCTGCTTATAAAACCAAAACGGAGCTACCTGACAGAACGGTCTTCAATGTGTCCATTCAACTTACGGAGGTAAACTGATGTGTGTTTGCAGGAGTTTCTAAACCCTTTCTGTGAAGAAGTGGAAATCGCATTTTCCCAGCCAAATCAAGTCATTCAAGAAATAGCTGGAAATCTCCGTCTAAAACACAATAAGAACGTATCTTGCAAACTGCTCTGCTGGGTGTTCGCTCAGGTTAGGGAGTTGAATCCGCCTTCAGAATCAGAGAGTGAGAAGCACGGTTCTTCCAGGAGCTGGGTTTCTTTATACCCGGGTTAATTGGAACAAACGCGGTATTGAGAAATATCTGCTTCTAAAACCAAAACGGAGCTACCTAACAGAACGGTCTTCAATGTGTGCATTCAACTTACGGAGTTAAACTGATGTGTTTGCAGCAGTTTCTAAACCCTTTCTTTGAAGATGTGGAAAACGCATTTTCCCAGCCAAAACCAGGCATTCAAGAAATAGCTGGAAATCTCCGTCTAAAACACAAAAAGAACGTATCTTGCAAACTGCTCTGCTGGGTGTTCGCTCAGCTAAGGGAGTTGAATCCGCCTTCAGAATCAGAGAGTGAGGAGCACGGTTCTTCCAAAAGCTGTTTGGTTATACCCGGGTGAATGGGACAAACGCGATATTGAGAAATATCTGCTTATAAAACCAAAACGGAGCTACCTAACAGAACGGTCTTCAATTTGTCCGTTCAACGTACGGAGATAAACTGATATGTGTTTGCAGGAGTTTCTAAACCCTTTCTGTAAAGAAGTGGAAAACGCATTTTCCCAGCAAATCAAGTCATTCAAGAAATAGCTGGAAATCTCCGTCTAAAACACAAAGAGAACGTATCTTGCAAACTACTCTGCAGGGTGTTCGCTCAGCTAAGAAAGTTGAATTCGCATTCAGAATCAGAGAGTGAGAAGCACGGTTCTTCCAGGTGCTGGGTTTTGTTATACCCGGGTGAATTGGAACAATCGCGGTATTGAGAAATATCTGCTTCTAAAACTAAAACGGAGCTACCTAATAGAACGGTCTTCAATGGGTGCATTCAACTTATGGAGATAAACTGACGTGTGTTTGCAGGAGTTTCTAAACCCTTTCTGTGAAGAAGTGGAAAACGCATTTTCCCAGCCAAATCATGTCATTCAAGAAATAGCTGGAAATTTCCGTCTAAAACACAAAAAGAACGTATCTTGCAAACTGCTCTGCTGGGAGTTCGCTCAGCTAAGGGAGTTGAGTCCGCCTTCAGAATCAGAGAGTGAGAAGCACGGTTCTTCCAGGAACTGGGTTTCGTTATACCCGGGTGAATTGGAACAAACGCGGTATTGAGAAATATCTGCTTCTAAAACCAAAATGGAGCTACCTAACAGTACGGTTTTCCATGTGTGCATTCAAGTTACGGAGTTAAACCGATGTGTGTTTGCAGGAGTTTCTAAACCCTTTCTGTGACGCAGTGGAAAACGCAGTTTCCCAGACAAACCAAGTCATACAAGCAATAGCTGGAAATCGTCTAAAACACAAAAACAACGTATCTTGCAAACTGCTCCGCTGGGTGTTCGCTCAGCTAAGAGAGTTGAATCCGCCTTCAGAAGCAGAGAGTGAGAAGCACGGTTCTTCCAGGAACTGGGTTTGGTTATACCCGGGTGAATTGGAACAAACGCGGTATTGAGAAATATCTGCTTCTAAAACCAAAACGGAGCTACCTAACAGAACGGTCTTCAATGTGTGCATTCAACTTACGGAGTTAAACTGATGTGTGTTTGCAAAAGTTTCTAAACGCTTACTGTGAAGAAGTGGAAAACGCATTTTCCCAGCAAAATCCAGGCATTCAAGAAATAACTGGAAATCTCCATTTAAACACAAAGAGAACGTATATTGCAAACTGCTCTGCAGCGTGTTCGCTCAGTTAAGGGAGTTGAATCCGCCTTCAGAATCAGAGAGTGAGAAGCACGGTTCTTCCAGGAGCTGTGTTTTGTTATACCCGGGTGAATGGAACAAACGCGATATTGAGAAATATCTGCTTCTAAAACCAAAACGGAGCTACCTAACAGAACGGTATTTAATGTGTACATTCAACTTACGGAGTTACACTGATGTGTGTTTGCAGGAGTTTCTAAACCCTTTCTGTGAAGAAGTGGAAAACGCATTTTCCCAGCCAAATCAAGTCATTCAAGAAATAGCTGGACATCTCCGTCTAAAACACAGAAAGAACATATCTTGCAAACTGCTCTGCTGGGTGTTCGCTCAGCTAAGGGAGTTGAATCCGCCTTCAGAATCAGAGAGTGAGAAGCACGGTTCTTCCAGGAGCTGGGTTTCGTTATACCCGGGTGAATTGGAACAAACGCGGTATTGAGAAATATCTGCTTCTAAAACCAAAACGGAGCTACCTAACAGAACGGTCTTCAATGTGTGCATTCAACTTACGGAGTTAAACTGATGTGTGTTTGCAGGAGTTTCTAAACCCTTTCTGTGAAGAAGTGGGAAACGCAATTTCCCAGCCAAATCAATCATTCAAGAAATAGCTGGAAATCTTGGTCTAAAACACAAAAACAACATATGTTGCAAACTGATCTGCTGGGTGTTCGCTCAGCTAAGAGAGTTGAATCCGCCTTCAGAATCAGAGTGAGAACTACGGTTCTTCCAGGAGCTGGGTTTCCTTATACCCGGGTGCAATGGAACAAACGCGGTATTGAGAAATATCTGCTTCTAAAACCAAAACGGAGCTACCTAACAGAACGGTCTTCAATGTGTGCATTCAACTTACAAAGTTAAACTGATGTGTGTTTGCAGGAGTTTCTAAACCCTTTCTGTGAAGAAGTGGAAAATGCATTTTCCCAGCCAAATCAAGTCATTCAAGAAATAGCTGTAGATCTTCGTCTAAAACACAAAAAGAAGGTATCTTGCGAACTGCTCTGCTGGGTGTTCGCTCAGCTAAGGGAGTTGAATCCGCCTTCAGAATCAGAGAGTGAGAAGCACGGTTCTTCCATGAGCTGTGTTTGGTTATAACCGGGTGAATTGGACAAACGCGATATTGAGAAATATCTGCTTATAAACCAAAACGGAGCGACCTAAGAGAACGGAATTCATGTGTGCATTCAACTTACGGAGTTAAACTGATGTGTGTTTGCAGGAGTTTCTAAACCCTTTCTGTGAAGAAGTGGAAAACGCATTTTCCCCGCCAAATCAAGTCATTCAAGAAATAGCTGGAAATTTCCGTCTAAAACACAAAAAGAACGTATCTTGCAAACTGCTCTGCTGGGAGTTCGCTCAGCTAAGGGAGTTGAGTCCGCCTTCGGAATCAGAGAGTGAGAAGCACGGTTCTTCCAGAAACTGGGTTTCGTTATACCCGGGTGAATTGGAACAAACGCGGTATTGAGAAATATCTGCTTCTAAAACAAAAACGGAGCTACCTAACAGAACGGTCTTCAATGTGTACATTCAACTTACGGAGTTAAACTGATGTGTGTTTGCAGGAGTTTCTAAACCCTTTCTGTGACGCAGTGGAAAACGCATTTTCCCAGACAAACCAAGTCATACAAGAAATAGCTGGAAATCGTCTAAAACACAAAAAGAATGTATCTTGCAAACTGCTCTGCTGGGTGTTCGCTCAGCTAAGGGAGTTGAATCCGCCTTCAGGAGCAGAGAGTGAGAAGCACGGTTCTTCCAGGAACTGGGTTTCGTTATACCCGGGTGAATTGGAACAAACGCGGTATTGAGAAATATCTGCTTCTAAAACCTAAACGGAGCTACCTAACAGAACGGTCTTCAATGTGTGCATTCAACTTACGGAGTTAAACTGATGTGTGTTTGCAGGAATTACTAAACACTTTCTGTGAAGAAGTGGAAAACGCATTTTCCGAGCCAAATCCAGGAATTCAGGAAATAGCAGGAAATCTCCGTTTAAACAGAAAAAGAACGTATCTTGCAAACTTCTCTGCTGGGTGTTCTCTCAGCTAAGGGAGTTGAATCCGCCTTCAGAATCAGAGAGTGAGAAGCACGGTTCTTCCATGAGCTGTGTTTAGTTATACCCGGGTGAATTGGAACAAACGCGGTATTGAGAAATATCTGCTTCTAAAACCAAAACGGAGATACCTAACAGAACGGTCTTCAATGTGTGCGTTCACCTTACGGAGTTAAACTGATGAGTGTTTGCAGGAGTTTCTAAACCCTTTCTGTGAAGAAGTGGAAAACGCATTTTCCCAGCCAAATCAAGTCATTCAAGAAATAGCTGGAAATCCCCGTCTAAACACAAAAATAACGTATCTTGCAAACTGCTCTTCTTGGTGTTCGCTCAGCTAAGGGAGTTGAATCCGCCTTCAGAATCAGAGTGAGAAGCACGGTTCTTCCAGGAGCTGGGTTTCGTTTTACCCTGGTGAATTGGAACAAACGCGGTATTGAGAAATATGTGCTTCTAAAACCAAAACGGAGCTTCCTAACAGAACGGTCTTCAATGTGTCCATTCAACTTACGGAGTTAAACTGATGTGTGTTTGCAGGAGTTTCTAAACCCTATCTGTGAAGAAGTGGAAACCCATATTCCCAGCCAAATCCAGGCATTCAAGAAATAGCTGGAAATCTCCGTCTAAAACACAAAAAGAACGTATCGTACAAACTGTTCTTCTGGGTGTTCGTTGGGCAAAGGGAGTTGAATCCGCCTTCAGAATCAGACTGAGAAGCACGGTTCTTCCAGGAGCTTGGTTTCGTCATACCCGGGTGAATTAGAACAAACGCGGTATTGAGAAATATCTGCTTCTAAAACCAAAACGGGGCTACGTAACAGAACGGTCTTCAATGTGTGCATTCAACTTACGGAGTTAAACTGATGTGTGTTTACAGGAGTTTCTAAACCCTTTCTGTGAAGAAGTTGAAAACGCATTTTCCCAGCCAAATCAAGTCATTCAAGAAATAGCTGGAAATCTCCGTCTAAAACACAAAAAGAACGTATCTTGCAAACTGCTCTGCTGGGTGTTCGCTCAGCTAAAAGAGTTGAATCCGCCTTCAGAATCAGAGTGAGAAGCACGTTTCTTCCAGAAGCTGGGTTTCGTTATACCCGGGTAAATTGGAACAAACGCAGTATTGAGAAATATCTGCTTCTAAAACCAAAACGGAGCTACCTATCAGAACGGTCTTCAATGTGTCCATTCAACTTACGGAGTTAAACTGATGTGTGTTTGCAGGAGTTTCTAAACCCTTTCTGTGAAGAAGTGGAAAACGCATTTTCCCAGCCAAATCAAGTCATTCAAGAAATAGCTGGAAATCTCCGTCTAAAACACAAAAAGAACGTATCTTGCAAACAGCTCTGCTGGGTGTTCGCTCAGCTAAGGGAGTTGAATCCGCCTTAAGAATCAGAGAGTGAGAAGCACGGTTCTTCCAGGAGCTGGGTTTCGTTACACCCGGGTGAATTGGAACAAACGCGGTATTGAGAAATATCTGCTTCTAAAACCAAAACGGAGCTACCTAACAGAACGGTCTTCAATGTATCCATTGAACGTACAGAGTTAAACTGATGTGTGTTTGCACGAGTTTCTAATCGCTTTCTGTAAAAAAGTGGAAAACGCATTTTCCCAGCCAAATCAAGTCATTCAAGAAATAGCTGGAAATCTCCGTCTAAAACACAAAAAGAACGTATCTTGCAAACTGCTCTGCTGGGTGTTCGCTCAGCTAAGGGAGTTGAATCCACCTTCAGAATCAGAGAGTGAAAAGCACAATTCTTCCAGGAGCTGGGTTTATTCATACCCGGGTAAATTGGAACAAACGCTGTATTGAGAAATATCTGCTTCTAAAACCAAAACGGAGCTACCTAACAGAACGGTCTTCAATGTGTGCATTCATCTTACGGAGTTAAACTGATGTGTGTTTGCAGGAGTTTCTAAACCCTTTCTGTGAAGAAGTGGAAAACGCATTTTCCCAGCCAAATCAAGTTATTCAATAAATAGCTTGAAATCTTTGTCTAAAACACAAAAAGAACGAATCTTGAAAACTGCTCTGCTGGGGATTCGCTCAACTAAGGGAGGTGAATCCGCCTTCAGAATCAGAGAGTGAGCAGCACGGTTCTTCCAGGAGCTGGGTTCCTTTATACCCGGGTGAATTGGAACAAAAAGCGGTATTGAGAAATATCTGCTTCACCAAAACGGAGCTACCTAACAGAACGGTCTTCAATGTGTGCATTCAACTTACGGAGTTAAACTGATGTGTGTTTGCAGGAGTTTCTAAACCCTTTCTGTGAAGAAGTGGAAAACGCATTTTCACAGGGAAATCATGTCATTCAAGAAATAGCTGGAAATTTCCGTCTAAAACACAAAAGAACCTATCTTGCAAACTGCTCTGCTGGGTGTTCGCTCAGCTAAGGGAGTTGAATTCGCCTTCACAATCTGAGAGTGAGAAGCACGGTTCTTCCAGGAGCTGGGTTTCGTTATACCCGGGTGAATTGGAACAAACGCGGTATTGAGTAATATCTGCTTCTAAAACCAAAACGGAGCTACCTTACAGAACGGTCTTCAATGTGTGCATTCAACTTACGGAGTTAAACTGATGTGTGTTTGCAGGAGTTTCTAAACCCTGTCTGTGAAGAAGTGGAAAACACAATTTTTCAGCCAAATCAAGTCATTTAGGAAATAGCTGGAAATCTCCGTCTAAAACACAAAAAGAACGTATCTTGCAAACTGCTCTGCTGGGTGTTCTCTCAGCTAAGGGAGTTGAATCCGCCTTCAGAATCAGAGAATGAGAAGCACGGTTCTTCCAGGAGCTGGGTTTCTTTATACCCGGGTGAATTGGAACAAACGCGGTATTGAGAAATATCTGCTTCTAAAACCAAATCGGAGGTACCTAACAGAACGGTCTTCAATGTGTGCATTCAACTTACGGAGTTAAACTGATGTGTGTTTGCAGGAGTTTCTAAACCCTTTCTGTGAAGAAGTGGAAAACGCATTTTCCCAGCCAAATCAAGTCATTCAAGAAATAGCTGGAAATCTCCGTCTAAAACACAAATAGAACGTATCTTGCAAACTGCTCTGCTGGGTGTTCGCTCAGCTAAGGGAGTTGAATCCGCCTGCAGAATCAGAGAGTGAGAAGCACGGCTCTTCCAGGAGCTGGGTTTTGTTATACCTGGGTTTATTGGAACAAACGCGGTTTTTTAGATATATCTGCTTCTAAAACCAAAACGGAGCTACCTAACAGAACGGTCTTCAATATGTGCATTCAACTTACGGAGTTAAACTGATGTGTGTTTGCAGGAGTTTCTAAACCCTTTCTGTGACTAAGTGGAAAACGCATTTTCCCAGCCAAATCAAGTCATTCAAGAAATTGCTGTAGATCTTCGTCTAAAACAGAAAAAGAACGTATCTTGCAAACTGCTCTGCTGGGTGTTCGCTCAGCTAAGGGAGTTGAATCCGCCTTCAGAATCAGAGAGTGAGAAGCACGGTTCTTCCATGAGCTGTGTTTTGTTATACCCGGGTGAAAGGGACAAACGCGATATTGAGAAATATCTGCTTATAAACCAAAACGGAGCTACCTAACAGAACGGTCTTCAATGTGTGCATTCAACGTACGGAGTTAAACTGATGTGTGTTTGCAGGAGTTTCTATACACTTTCTGTGAAGAAGTGAAAAACGCATTTCCCCAGCCAAATCAAGTCATTCAAGAAATAGCTGGAAATCTCCGTCTAAAACACAAATAGAACGTATCTTGCAAACTGCTCTGCTGGGTGTTCGCTCAGCTAAGGGAGTTGAATCCGCCTTCAGAATCAGAGAGTGAGAAGCACGGTTCTTCCAGGAGCTGGGTTTCGTTATACCTGGGTGAATTGGAACAAACGCGGTATTGAGAAATATCTGCTTCTAAAACCAAAACGGAGCTACCTAACAGAACGGTCTTCAATGTGTGCCTTCAACTTGTGGAGTTAAACTGATGTGTGTTTGCAGGAGTTTCTAAACGCTTTCTGTGAACAAGTGGAAAAAGCATTTTCTCAGCCAAATCCAGGATTCAAAAATAGCTGTAAATATCCGTTTAAACACAAAGAGAACGTATCTTGCAAACTGCTCTGCTGGGTGTTCGCTCAGCTACGAAAGTTGAATCCGCCTACAGAATCAGAGAGTGAGAAGCACGGTTCTTCCATGAGCTGTTTGGTTATACCCGGGTGAATCAGACAAAGGCGATATTGAGAAATATCTGCTTATAAAACCAAAACGGAGCTACCTAATAGAACAGTCTTCAATGTGTTCATTCAACGTACGGAGTTAAAGTGATGTTTGTTTCCAGGAGTTTCTAAACTTTTTCTGTGAAGAAGTGGAAAACGCATTTTCCCAGCCAAATTAAGTCATTCAAGAAATAGCTGGAAATCTTTGTCTAAAACACAAAAAGAACGTATCTCGCAAACTGCTCTGCTGTGTTTTCGCTCAGCTAAAGGAGTTGAATCCGCCTTCAGAATCAGAGAGTGAGAAGCACGGTTCTTCCAGGAGCTGGTTTTCGTTATACCCGGGTGAAATGGAACAAACGCGGTATTGAGAAATATCTGCTTCACCAAAACGGAGCTACCTAACAGAACGGTCTTCAATGTGTCCCTTAAACTTAGGGAGTTAAACTGATGTGTGTTTGCAGGAGTTTCTAAATTCTTTCTGTGAAGAAGTGGAAAACGCATTTTCCCAGCCAAATCAAGTCATTCAAGAAATAGCTGGAAATCTCCGTCTAAAACACAAAAAGAACGTATCTTGCAAACTGCTCTGCTGGGTGTTCGCTCAGCTAAAAGAGTTGAATCCGCCTTCAGAATCAGAGTGAGAAGCACGTTTCTTCCAGAAGCTGGGTTTCGTTATACCCGGGTAAATTGGAACAAACGCAGTATTGAGAAATATCTGCTTCTAAAACCAAAACGGAGCTACCTATCAGAACGGTCTTCAATGTGTCCATTCAACTTACGGAGTTAAACTGATGTGTGTTTGCAGGAGTTTCTAAACCCTTTCTGTGAAGAAGTGGAAAACGCATTTTCCCAGCCAAATCAAGTCATTCAAGAAATAGCTGGAAATCTCCGTCTAAAACACAAAAAGAACGTATCTTGCAAACAGCTCTGCTGGGTGTTCGCTCAGCTAAGGGAGTTGAATCCGCCTTAAGAATCAGAGAGTGAGAAGCACGGTTCTTCCAGGAGCTGGGTTTCGTTACACCCGGGTGAATTGGAACAAACGCGGTATTGAGAAATATCTGCTTCTAAAACCAAAACGGAGCTACCTAACAGAACGGTCTTCAATGTATCCATTGAACGTACAGAGTTAAACTGATGTGTGTTTGCACGAGTTTCTAATCGCTTTCTGTAAAAAAGTGGAAAACGCATTTTCCCAGCCAAATCAAGTCATTCAATAAATAGCTGGAAATCTCCGTCTAAAACACAAAAAGAACGTATCTTGCAAACTGCTCTGCTGGGTGTTCGCTCAGCTAAGGGAGTTGAATCCACCTTCAGAATCAGAGAGTGAAAAGCACAATTCTTCCAGGAGCTGGGTTTATTCATACCCGGGTAAATTGGAACAAACGCTGTATTGAGAAATATCTGCTTCTAAAACCAAAACGGAGCTACCTAACAGAACGGTCTTCAATGTGTGCATTCATCTTACGGAGTTAAACTGATGTGTGTTTGCAGGAGTTTCTAAACCCTTTCTGTGAAGAAGTGGAAAACGCATTTTCCCAGCCAAATCAAGTTATTCAATAAATAGCTTGAAATCTCCGTCTAAAACACAAAAAGAACGAATCTTGAAAACTGCTCTGCTGGGGATTCGCTCAACTAAGGGAGTTGAATCCGCCTTCAGAATCAGAGAGTGAGCAGCACGGTTCTTCCAGGAGCTGGGTTCCTTTATACCCGGGTGAATTGGAACAAAGGCGGTATTGAGAAATATCTGCTTCACCAAAACGGAGCTACCTAACAGAACGGTCTTCAATGTGTGCATTCAACTTACGGAGTTAAACTGATGTGTGTTTGCAGGAGTTTCTAAACCCTTTCTGTGAAGAAGTGGAAAACGCATTTTCACAGGGAAATCATGTCATTCAAGAAATAGCTGGAAATTTCCGTCTAAAACACAAAAGAACCTATCTTGCAAACTGCTCTGCTGGGTGTTCGCTCAGCTAAGGGAGTTGAATTCGCCTTCACAATCTGAGAGTGAGAAGCACGGTTCTTCCAGGAGCTGGGTTTCGTTATACCCGGGTGAATTGGAACAAACGCGGTATTGAGTAATATCTGCTTCTAAAACCAAAACGGAGCTACCTTACAGAACGGTCTTCAATGTGTGCATTCAACTTACGGAGTTATACTGATGTGTGTTTGCAGGAGTTTCTAAACCCTGTCTGTGAAGAAGTGGAAAACACAATTTTTCAGCCAAATCAAGTCATTTAGGAAATAGCTGGAAATCTCCGTCTAAAACACAAAAAGAACGTATCTTGCAAACTGCTCTGCTGGGTGTTCTCTCAGCTAAGGGAGTTGAATCCGCCTTCAGAATCAGAGAATGAGAAGCACGGTTCTTCCAGGAGCTGGGTTTCTTTATACCCGGGTGAATTGGAACAAACGCGGTATTGAGAAATATCTGCTTCTAAAACCAAATCGGAGCTACCTAACAGAACGGTCTTCAATGTGTGCATTCAACTTACGGAGTTAAACTGATGTGTGTTTGCAGGAGTTTCTAAACGCTTTCTGTGAAGAAGTGGAAATCGCATTTTCCCAGACAAATCAAGTCATTCAAGAAATAGCTGGAAATCTCCGTCTCAAACACAAAAAGAACGTATCTTGCAAACTGCTCTTCTGGGTGTTCGCTCAGCTAAGAAAGTTGAATCTGCCTTCAGAATCAGAGAGTGAGAAGCACGGTTCTTCCATGAGCTGTGTTTGGTTATACACGGGTGAATTGGAACAAACGCGGTATTGAGAAATATCTGCTTCAAAAACCAAAACGGAGATACCTAGCAGAACGGTCTTCAATGTGTGCATTCAACTTACAAAGGTAAACTGATATGTGTTTGCAGGAGTTTCTAAACCCTTTCTGTGAAGAAGTGGAAAACGCATTTCCCAGCCAAATCAAGTCATTCAAGAAATAGCTGGAAATCTCCGTCTAAAACACGAAAAGAACGTATCTTGCAAACTGCTCTGCTGGGTGTTCGCTAAGCTAAGGGAGTTGAATTCGCCTTCAGAATCAGAGAGTGAGAAGCACGGTTCTTCCAGGAGCTGGGTTTCGTTATACCCGGGTGAATTGGAACAAACGCGGTATTGAGAAATATCTGCTTCTAAAACCAAAACGGAGCTACCTAACAGAACGGTCTTAAATGTGTGCATTCAACTTATGGAGTTAAACTGATTTGTGTTTGCAAGAGTTTCTAAACCCTTTCTGTGAAGATGTGGAAATCGCATTTTTCCAGACAAATCAAGTCATTCAAGAAATAGATGGAAATCTCCGTCTCAAACACAAAAAGAACGTATCTTGCAAACTGCTCTGCTGGGTGTTCTCTCAGCAAAGAGAGTTGAATCCGTCTTCAGAATCAGAGAGTGAGAAGCACGGTTCTTCCAGGAGCTGGGTTTTGTTACACCCGGGTGAATAGGAACAAACACGGTATTGAGAAATATCTGCTTCTAAAACCAAAACGGAGCTACCTAACAGAACGGTCTTCAATGTGTTCATTCACCTCACGGAGTTAAACTGATGTGTGTTTGCAGGAGTTTCTAAACCCTTTCTGTGAAGAACTGGAAAACGCATTTTCCCAACCAAATCAAGTCATTCAAGAAATAGCTGGAAATCTCCGTCTAAAACACAAAAAGAACGTATCTTGCAAACTGCTCTGCTGGGTGTTCGCTCAGCTAAGGGAGTTGAATCCGCCTTCAGAATCAGAGAGTGAGAAGCACGGTTCTTCCAGGAGCTGGGTTTCGTTATACCCGGGTGAATTGGAACAAACGCGGTATTGAGAAATATCTGCTTCTAAAACCAAAACGGAGCTACATAACAGAACGGTCTTCAATGGGTGCATTCAACTTACGGAGTTAAACTGATGTGTGTTTGCAGGAGTTTCTAAACCATTTCTGTGAAGAAGTGGAAAACGCATTTTGCCAGCCAAATCAAGTCATTCAAGAAATAGCTGGAAATCTCCGTCTAAAACACAAAAAGAACGTATCTTGCAAACTGCTCTTCTGGGTGTTCGCTCAGCTAAGAGAGTTGAATCCGCCTTCAGAATCAGAGTGAGAAGCACGGTTCTTCCAGGAGCTGGGTTTCGTCATACCCGGGTGAATTGGAACAAACGCGGTATTGAGAAATATCTGCTTCTAAAACCAAAACGGAGCTACCTAACAGAACGGTCTTCAATGTGTGCATTCAACTTACGGAGTTAAACTGATGTGTGTTTGCAGGAGTTTCTAAATTCTTTCTGTGAAGAAGTGGAAAACGCATTTTCCCAGCCAAATCAAGTCATTCAAGAAATAGCTGGAAATCTCCGCCTAAAACACAAAAAGAACGTATCTTGCAAACTGCTCTGCTGGGTGTTCGCTCAGCTAAGGAAGTTGAATCCGCCTTCAGAATCAGAGAGTGAGAAGCACGGTTCTTCCAGGAGCTGGGTTTCGTTATACCCGGGTTAATTGGAACAAATGCGGTATTGAGAAATATCTGCTTCTAAAACCAAAACGGAGCTACCTAACAGAAAGGTCTTCAATGTGTGCATTCAATTTACGGAGTTAAACTGATGTGTGTTTGCAGGAGTTTCTAAACCCTTTCTGTGAAGAAGTGGAAATCGCATTTTCCCAGCCAAATCAAGTCATTCAAGAAATAGCTGGAAATCTCCGTCTCAAACACAAAAAGAACGTATATTGCAAACTGCTCTGCTGGGTGTTCGCTCAGCTAAGGGAGTTGAATCTTCCTTCAGAATCAGAGAGTTAGAAGCACGGTTCTTCCATGAGCTGTGTTTGGTTATACCCGGGTGAATTGGAACAAATGCGGTATTGAGAAATATCTGCTTCAAAAACCAAAACGGAGATACCTAGCAGAACGGTCTTCAATGTGTGCATTCAAATTACGGAGTTAAACTGATGTGTGTTTGCAGGAGTTTCTAAACCCTTTCTGTGAAGAAGTGGAAAACCCATTTACCGAGCCAAATCAAGTTATTCAAGAAATAGCTGGAAATCTCCGTCTAAAACACAAAAAGAACGTATCTTGCAAACTGCTCTGCTGGGTGTTCGCTCAGCTAAGGGAGTTGAATCCGCCTTCAGAATCAGAGAGTGAGAAGCACGGTTCTTCCAGGAGCTGGGTTTCTTTATACCCGTTTGAATTGGAACAAACGAGGTATTGAGAAATATCTTCTTCTAAAACCAAAACGGAGGTACCTAACAGAACGGTCTTCAATGTGTGCATTCACCTTACGGAGTTGAACTGATGTGTGTTTGCAGGAGTTTCTAAACCCTTTCTGTGAAGATGTGGAAAACGCATTTTCCCTGCCAAATCAAGTCATTCAAGAAATAGCGGGAAATCTCCGGCTAAAACACAAAAAAACCGTATCTTGCAAACTGCTCTGCTGGGTGTTCGCTCAGCTAAGGGAGTTGAATCCGCCTTCAGAATCAGAGAGTGAGAAGCACGGTTCTTCCAGGAGCTGGGTTTCGTTATACCCGGGTGAATTGGAACAAACGCGGTATTGAGATATATCTGCTTCTAAAACCAAAACGGAGCGACCTAACAGAACGGTCTTCAATGTGTGTCTTCAACTTACGGAGTTAAACTGATGTGTGTTTGCAGGAGTTTCTAAACCCTTTCTGTGAAGAAGAGGAAAACGCATTTTCCCAGCCAAATCCAGGCATTCAATAAATAGCTGGAAATCTCCGTCTAAAATACGAAAAGAACGTATCTTGCAAACTGCTCTGCTGGGTGTTCGCTCAGCTAAGGGAGTTGAATCCGCCTTCAGAATCAGAGAGTGAGAAGCACGATTCTTCCATGAGCTGTGTTTGGTTGTACCCGGGTGAATTGGAACAAACGCGGTATTGAGAAATATCTGCTACTACAACCAAAACGGAGATACTTAACAGAACGGTCTTCAATGGGTGCATTCAACTTACGGAGTTAAACTGATGTGTGTTTGCAGGAGTTTCTAAACCCTTTCTGTGAAGAAGTGGAAAACGCATTTCCCAGCCGAATCAAGTCATTCTAGTAATACCTGGAAATCTCCGTCTAAAACACAAAAAGAACGTATCTTGCAAACTGTTCTGCTGGGCGTTCGCACAGCTAAGGGAGTTGAATCCGCCTTCAGAATCAGAGAGTGAGAAGCACGGTTCTTCCAGGAGCTCGGTTTCGTTATACCCGGGTGAATTGGAACAAACGCGGTATTGAGAAATATCTGCTTCTAAAACCAAAACCGAGCTACCTAACAGAACGGTCTTAAATGTGTGCATTCACCTTACGGAGTTAAACTGATGTGTGTTTTCAGGAGTTTCTATACCCTTTCTGTGAAGAAGTGGAAAACGCATTTTCCCAACCAAATCAAGTCATTCAAGAAATAGCTGGAAGTCTCTGTCTAAAACACAAAAAGAACGTATCTTGCAAACTGCTCTGCTGGGTGTTCGCTCAGCTAAGAAAGTTGAATCCGCCTTCAGAATCAGAGGGTGAGAAGCACGGTTCTTCCAGGAGTTGGGTTTCGTTATACCCGGGTGAATTGGAACGAACGCGGTATTGAGAAATATCTGCTTCTAAAACCAAAACGGAGCTACCTAACAGAACGGTCTTAAATGTGTGCATTCACCTTACGGAGTTAAACTGATGTGTGTTTGCAGGAGTTTCTAAACCCTTTCTGTGAAGAAGTGGAAAACGCATTTTCCCAACCAAATCAAGTCATTCAAAAAATAGCTGGAAATCTCCGTCTAAAACACAAAAAGAACGTATCTTGAAAACTGCTCTGCTGGGTGTTCGCTCAGCTTAGGGAGTTGAATCCGCCTTCAGAATCAGAGAGTGAGAAGCACGGTTCTTCTAGGAGCTGGGTTTCGTTATACCCGGGTGAATTGGAACAAATGCGGTATTGAGAAATATCTGCTTCTAATACCAAAACGGAGCTACCTAACAGAACGGTCTTCAATGTGTGCATTCAACTTACGAAGTTAAATTGATGTGTGTTTGCAGCAGTTTCTAAACCCTTTCTGTGAAGAAGTGGAAAACGCATTTTTCCAGCCAAATCCAGGCATTCAAGAAATAGCTGGAAATCTCCGTCTAAAACACAAAAAGAACGTATCTTGCAAACTGCTTTGCTGGATGTTCGCTCAGCTAAGGACGTTTAATCCGCCTTCAGAATCAGAGAGTGAGAAGCACGGTTCTTCCAGGAGCTGGGTTTCGTTATACCCGGGTGAATTTGGGACAAACGCGGTATTGAGAAATATCTACTTCTAAAACCAAATCGGAGCTACCTAACAGAACGGTCTTCAATGTGTGCATTCAACTTACCGAGTTAAACTGATGTGTGTTTGCAGGAGTTTCTAAACCCTTTCTGTGAAGAAGTGGAAAACGCATTTTCCCAGCCAAATCCAGGCATTCAAGAAATAGCTGGAAATCTCCATTTAAACACAAAAAGAACGTATCTTGCAAACTGCTCTGCTGGGTGTTCCCTCAGCTAAGGGAGTTGAATCCGCCTTCAGAATCAGAGAGTGAGAAGCACGGTTCTTCCAAGAGCTTTGTTTAGTTATACCCGGGTGAATTGGAACAAACGCGGTATTGAGAAATATCTGCTTCTAAAACCAAAACGGAGATACCTAACAGAACGGTCTTCAATGTGTGCATTCAACTTCCGGAGTCAAACTGATGTGTGTTTGCAGGAGTTTCTAAACCCTTTCTGTGAAGAAGTGGAAAACGCATTTTCCCAGCCAAATCAAGTCATTCAAGAAATAGCTGGAAATCTCCGTCTAAAACACAAGAAGAACGTATCATGCAAACTGCTCTTCTGGGTGTTCGTTCAGCTAAGGGAGTTGAATCCGCCTTCAGAATCAGAGTGAGAAGCACGGTTCTTCCAGGAGCTGGGTTTCGTCATACCCGGGTGAATTGGAACAAACGCGGTATTGAGAAATATCTGCTTCTAAAACCAAAACGGGGCTACCTAACAGAATGGTCTTCAATGTGTCCTTTCAACTTACAAAGTTAAAGTGATGTGTGTTTGCAGAAGTTTCTAAACCCTTTCTGTGAAGAAGTGGAAAACGCATTTTCCCAGCCAAATCCAGGCATTCAAGAAATAGCAGGAAATCTTTGTTTAAACACAAAAAGAACGTATCTTGCCAACTGCTCTGCAGGGTGTTCCCTCAGCTAAGGGAGTTGAATCCGCCTTCAGAATCAGAGAGTGAGAAGCACGGTTCTTCCAGGAGCTGGGTTTCGTTATACCCGGGTGAATTGGAACAAACGCGGTATTGAGAAATATCTGCTTCTAAAACCAAAACGGAGATACCTAACAGAACGGTCTTCAAAGTGTGCATTCAACTTACGGAGTTAAACTGATGTGTGTTTGCAGGAGTTTCTAAACCCTTTCTGTGAAGAAGTGGAAAACGCATTTTCCCAGCCAAATCAAGTCATTCAAGAAATAGCTGGAAATCTCCGTCTCAAACTCAAAAAGAACGTATCTTGCAAACTGCTCTACTGGGTGTTCGTTGAGCTAAGGGAGTTGAATCCGCCGTCAGAATCAGAGTGAGAAGCACGGTTCTTCCAGGAGCTTGGTTTCGTTATACCCGGGTGAATTGGAACAAACGCAGTATTGAGAAATATCTGCTTATAAAACCAAAACGGAGCTACCTGACAGAACGGTCTTCAATGTGTCCATTCAACTTACGGAGGTAAACTGATGTGTGTTTGCAGGAGTTTCTAAACCCTTTCTGTGAAGAAGTGGAAATCGCATTTTCCCAGCCAAATCAAGTCATTCAAGAAATAGCTGGAAATCTCCGTCTAAAACACAATAAGAACGTATCTTGCAAACTGCTCTGCTGGGTGTTCGCTCAGGTTAGGGAGTTGAATCCGCCTTCAGAATCAGAGAGTGAGAAGCACGGTTCTTCCAGGAGCTGGGTTTCTTTATACCCGGGTTAATTGGAACAAACGCGGTATTGAGAAATATCTGCTTCTAAAACCACAAAGGAGCTACCTAACAGAACGGTCTTCAATGTGTGCATTCAACTTACGGAGTTAAACTGATGTGTTTGCAGCAGTTTCTAAACCCTTTCTTTGAAGATGTGGAAAACGCATTTTCCCAGCCAAAACCAGGCATTCAAGAAATAGCAGGAAATCTCCGTTTAAACACAAAAAGAACGTATCTTGCAAACTGCTCTGCAGGGTGTTCCCTCAGCTAAGGGAGTTGAATCCGCCTTCAGAATCAGAGAGTGAGAAGCACGGTTCTTCCAGGAGCTGGGTTTCGTTATACCCGGGTGAATTGGAACAAACGCGGTATTGAGAAATATCTGCTTCTAAAACCAAAACGGAGATACCTAACAGAACGGTCTTCAATGTGTGCATTCAACTTACGGAGTTAAACTGATGTGTGTTTGCAGGAGTTTCTAAACCCTTTCTGTGAAGAAGTGGAAAACGCATTTCCCAGCCGAATCAAGTCATTCTAGTAATACCTGGAAATCTCCGTCTAAAACACAAAAAGAACGTATCTTGCAAACTGTTCTGCTGGGCGTTCGCACAGCTAAGGGAGTTGAATCCGCCTTCAGAATCAGAGAGTGAGAAGCACGGTTCTTCCAGGAGCTCGGTTTCGTTATACCCGGGTGAATTGGAACAAACGCGGTATTGAGAAATATCTGCTTCTAAAACCAAAACCGAGCTACCTAACAGAACGGTCTTAAATGTGTGCATTCACCTTACGGAGTTAAACTGATGTGTGTTTTCAGGAGTTTCTATACCCTTTCTGTGAAGAAGTGGAAAACGCATTTTCCCAACCAAATCAAGTCATTCAAGAAATAGCTGGAAGTCTCTGTCTAAAACACAAAAAGAACGTATCTTGCAAACTGCTCTGCTGGGTGTTCGCTCAGCTAAGAAAGTTGAATCCGCCTTCAGAATCAGAGGGTGAGAAGCACGGTTCTTCCAGGAGTTGGGTTTCGTTATACCCGGGTGAATTGGAACGAACGCGGTATTGAGAAATATCTGCTTCTAAAACCAAAACGGAGCTACCTAACAGAACGGTCTTAAATGTGTGCATTCACCTTACGGAGTTAAACTGATGTGTGTTTGCAGGAGTTTCTAAACCCTTTCTGTGAAGAAGTGGAAAACGCATTTTCCCAACCAAATCAAGTCATTCAAAAAATAGCTGGAAATCTCCGTCTAAAACACAAAAAGAACGTATCTTGAAAACTGCTCTGCTGGGTGTTCGCTCAGCTTAGGGAGTTGAATCCGCCTTCAGAATCAGAGAGTGAGAAGCACGGTTCTTCTAGGAGCTGGGTTTCGTTATACCCGGGTGAATTGGAACAAATGCGGTATTGAGAAATATCTGCTTCTAATACCAAAACGGAGCTACCTAACAGAACGGTCTTCAATGTGTGCATTCAACTTACGAAGTTAAATTGATGTGTGTTTGCAGCAGTTTCTAAACCCTTTCTGTGAAGAAGTGGAAAACGCATTTTTCCAGCCAAATCCAGGCATTCAAGAAATAGCTGGAAATCTCCGTCTAAAACACAAAAAGAACGTATCTTGCAAACTGCTTTGCTGGATGTTCGCTCAGCTAAGGACGTTTAATCCGCCTTCAGAATCAGAGAGTGAGAAGCACGGTTCTTCCAGGAGCTGGGTTTCGTTATACCCGGGTGAATTTGGGACAAACGCGGTATTGAGAAATATCTACTTCTAAAACCAAATCGGAGCTACCTAACAGAACGGTCTTCAATGTGTGCATTCAACTTACCGAGTTAAACTGATGTGTGTTTGCAGGAGTTTCTAAACCCTTTCTGTGAAGAAGTGGAAAACGCATTTTCCCAGCCAAATCCAGGCATTCAAGAAATAGCTGGAAATCTCCATTTAAACACAAAAAGAACGTATCTTGCAAACTGCTCTGCTGGGTGTTCCCTCAGCTAAGGGAGTTGAATCCGCCTTCAGAATCAGAGAGTGAGAAGCACGGTTCTTCCAAGAGCTTTGTTTAGTTATACCCGGGTGAATTGGAACAAACGCGGTATTGAGAAATATCTGCTTCTAAAACCAAAACGGAGATACCTAACAGAACGGTCTTCAATGTGTGCATTCAACTTCCGGAGTCAAACTGATGTGTGTTTGCAGGAGTTTCTAAACCCTTTCTGTGAAGAAGTGGAAAACGCATTTTCCCAGCCAAATCAAGTCATTCAAGAAATAGCTGGAAATCTCCGTCTAAAACACAAGAAGAACGTATCATGCAAACTGCTCTTCTGGGTGTTCGTTCAGCTAAGGGAGTTGAATCCGCCTTCAGAATCAGAGTGAGAAGCACGGTTCTTCCAGGAGCTGGGTTTCGTCATACCCGGGTGAATTGGAACAAACGCGGTATTGAGAAATATCTGCTTCTAAAACCAAAACGGGGCTACCTAACAGAATGGTCTTCAATGTGTCCTTTCAACTTACAAAGTTAAAGTGATGTGTGTTTGCAGAAGTTTCTAAACCCTTTCTGTGAAGAAGTGGAAAACGCATTTTCCCAGCCAAATCCAGGCATTCAAGAAATAGCAGGAAATCTTTGTTTAAACACAAAAAGAACGTATCTTGCCAACTGCTCTGCAGGGTGTTCCCTCAGCTAAGGGAGTTGAATCCGCCTTCAGAATCAGAGAGTGAGAAGCACGGTTCTTCCAGGAGCTGGGTTTCGTTATACCCGGGTGAATTGGAACAAACGCGGTATTGAGAAATATCTGCTTCTAAAACCAAAACGGAGATACCTAACAGAACGGTCTTCAAAGTGTGCATTCAACTTACGGAGTTAAACTGATGTGTGTTTGCAGGAGTTTCTAAACCCTTTCTGTGAAGAAGTGGAAAACGCATTTTCCCAGCCAAATCAAGTCATTCAAGAAATAGCTGGAAATCTCCGTCTCAAACTCAAAAAGAACGTATCTTGCAAACTGCTCTACTGGGTGTTCGTTGAGCTAAGGGAGTTGAATCCGCCGTCAGAATCAGAGTGAGAAGCACGGTTCTTCCAGGAGCTTGGTTTCGTTATACCCGGGTGAATTGGAACAAACGCAGTATTGAGAAATATCTGCTTATAAAACCAAAACGGAGCTACCTGACAGAACGGTCTTCAATGTGTCCATTCAACTTACGGAGGTAAACTGATGTGTGTTTGCAGGAGTTTCTAAACCCTTTCTGTGAAGAAGTGGAAATCGCATTTTCCCAGCCAAATCAAGTCATTCAAGAAATAGCTGGAAATCTCCGTCTAAAACACAATAAGAACGTATCTTGCAAACTGCTCTGCTGGGTGTTCGCTCAGGTTAGGGAGTTGAATCCGCCTTCAGAATCAGAGAGTGAGAAGCACGGTTCTTCCAGGAGCTGGGTTTCTTTATACCCGGGTTAATTGGAACAAACGCGGTATTGAGAAATATCTGCTTCTAAAACCACAAAGGAGCTACCTAACAGAACGGTCTTCAATGTGTGCATTAAACTTACGGAGTTAAACTGATGTGTTTGCAGCAGTTTCTAAACCCTTTCTTTGAAGATGTGGAAAACGCATTTTCCCAGCCAAAACCAGGCATTCAAGAAATAGCAGGAAATCTCCGTTTAAACACAAAAAGAACGTATCTTGCAAACTGCTCTGCAGGGTGTTCCCTCAGCTAAGGGAGTTGAATCCGCCTTCAGAATCAGAGAGTGAGAAGCACGGTTCTTCCAGGAGCTGGGTTTCGTTATACCCGGGTGAATTGGAACAAACGCGGTATTGAGAAATATCTGCTTCTAAAACCAAAACGGAGATACCTAACAGAACGGTCTTCAATGTGTGCATTCAACTTACGGAGTTAAACTGATGTGTGTTTGCAGGAGTTTCTAAACCCTTTCTGTGAAGAAGTGGAAAATGCATTTTCCCAGGCAAATCAAGTCATTCAAGAAATAGCTGGAAATCTCCGTCTCAAACACAATAAGAAAGTATCTTGCAAACTGCTCTTCTGGGTGTTCGTTCAGCTAAGGGAGTTGAATCCGCCTTCAGCATCAGAGTGAGAAGCACGGTTCTTTCAGGAACTGGGTTTCGTCATACCGGGGTGAATTGGAACAAATGCGGTATTGAGAAATATCTGCTTCTAAAACCAAAACGGGGCTACCTAACAGAACGGTCTTCAATGTGTCCATTAAACTTACGGAGTTAAACTAATGTGTGTTTGCAGGAGTTTCTAAACCCTTTCTGTGAAAAAGTGGAAAACGCATTTCCCAGCCAAATCAAGTCATTCAAGAAATAGCTGGAAATCTCCGTCTAAAACACAAAAAAACGTGTCTTGCAAACTGCTCTGCTGGGTGTTCGCTCAGCTAAGGGAGTTGAATCCGCCTTCAGAATCAGAGAGTGAGAAGCACGGTTCTTCCAGGAGCTGGGTTTCGTTATACCCGGGTGAATTGGAAAAAACGCGGTATTGAGAAATATCTGCTTCTAAAACCAAAACGGAGCTACATAACAGAACGGTCTTCAATGGGTGCATTCAACTTACGGAGTTAAACTGATGTGTGTTTGCAGGAGTTTCTAAACCATTTCTGTGAAGAAGTGGAAAACGCATTTTCGCAGCCAAATCAAGTCATTCAAGAAATAGCTGGAAATCTCCGTCTAAAACACAAAAAGAACGTATCTTGCAAACTGCTCTTCTGGGTGATCGCTCAGCTAAGAGAGTTGAATCCGCCTTCAGAATCAGAGTGAGAAGCACGGTTCTTCCAGGAGCTGGGTTTCGTCATACCCAGGTGAATTGGAACAAACGCGGTATTGAGAAATATCTGCTTCTAAAACCAAAACGGAGCTACCTAACAGAACGGTCTTCAATGTGTGCATTCAACTTACGGAGTTAAACTGATGTGTGTTTGCAGGAGTTTCTAAATTCTTTCTGTGAAGAAGTGGAAAACGCATTTTCCCAGCCAAATGAAGTCATTCAAGAAATACCTGGAAATCTCCGCCTAAAACACAAAAAGAACGTATCTTGCAAACTGCTCTGCTGGGTGTTCGCTCAGCTAAGGAAGTTGAATCCGCCTTCAGAATCAGAGAGTGAGAAGCACGGTTCTTCCAGGAGCTGGGTTTCGTTATACCCGGGTTAATTGGAACAAATGCGGTATTGAGAAATATCTGCTTCTAAAACCAAAACGGAGCTACCTAACAGAACGGTCTTCAATGTGTGCATTCAATTTACGGAGTTAAACTGATGTGTGTTTGCAGGAGTTTCTAAACCCTTTCTGTGAAGAAGTGGAAATCGCATTTTCCCAGCCAAATCAAGTCATTCAAGAAATAGCTGGAAATCTCCGTCTCAAACACAAAAAGAACGTATATTGCAAACTGCTCTGCTGGGTGTTCGCTCAGCTAAGGGAGTTGAATCTTCCTTCAGAATCAGAGAGTTATAAGCACGGTTCTTCCATGAGCTGTGTTTGGTTATACCCGGGTGAATTGGAACAAATGCGGTATTGAGAAATATCTGCTTCAAAAACCAAAACGGAGATACCTAGCAGAACGGTCTTCAATGTTTGCATTCAACTTACGGAGTTAAACTGATGTGTGTTTGCAGGAGTTTCTAAACCCTTTCTGTGAAGAAGTGGAAAACCCATTTTCCGGGCCAAATCAAGTTATTCAAGAAATAGCTGGAAATCTCCGTCTAAAACACAAAAAGAACGTATCTTGCAAACTGCTCTGCTGGGTGTTCGCTCAGCTAAGGGAGTTGAATCCGCCTTCAGAATCAGAGAGTGAGAAGCACGGTTCTTCCAGGAGCTGGGTTTCGTTATACCCGTTTGAATTGGAACAAACGATGTATTGAGAAATATCTTCTTCTAAAACCAAAACGGAGGTACCTAACAGAACGGTCTTCAATGTGTGCATTCACCTTACGGAGTTGAACTGATGTGTGTTTGCAGGAGTTTCTAAACCCTTTCTGTGAAGATGTGGAAAACGCATTTTCCCTGCCAAATCAAGTCATTCAAGAAATAGCGGGAAATCTCCGGCTAAAACACAAAAAAACCGTATCTTGCAAACTGCTCTGCTGGGTGTTCGCTCAGCTAAGGGAGTTGAATCCGCCTTCAGAATCAGAGAGTGAGAAGCACGGTTCTTCCAGGAGCTGGGTTTCGTTATACCCGGGTGAATTGGAACAAACGCGGTATTGAGATATATCTGCTTCTAAAACCAAAACGGAGCGACCTAACAGAACGGTCTTCAATGTGTGCCTTCAACTTACGGAGTTAAACTGATGTGTGTTTGCAGGAGTTTCTAAACCCTTTCTGTGAAGAAGAGGAAAACGCATTTTCCCAGCCAAATCCAGGCATTCAATAAATAGCTGGAAATCTCCGTCTAAAATACGAAAAGAACGTATCTTGCAAACTGCTCTGCTGGGTGTTCGCTCAGCTAAGGGAGTTGAATCCGCCTTCAGAATCAGAGAGTGAGAAGCACGATTCTTCCATGAGCTGTGTTTGGTTGTACCCGGGTGAATTGGAACAAACGCGGTATTGAGAAATATCTGCTACTACAACCAAAACGGAGATACTTAACAGAACGGTCTTCAATGGGTGCATTCAACTTACGGAGTTAAACTGATGTGTGTTTGCAGGAGTTTCTAAACCCTTTCTGTGAAGAAGTGGAAAACGCATTTCCCAGCCGAATCAAGTCATTCTAGTAATACCTGGAAATCTCCGTCTAAAACACAAAAAGAACGTATCTTGCAAACTGTTCTGCTGGGCGTTCGCACAGCTAAGGGAGTTGAATCCGCCTTCAGAATCAGAGAGTGAGAAGCACGGTTCTTCCAGGAGCTCGGTTTCGTTATACCCGGGTGAATTGGAACAAACGCGGTATTGAGAAATATCTGCTTCTAAAACCAAAACCGAGCTACCTAACAGAACGGTCTTCAATGTGTCCATTCAACTTACGGAGTTAAACTGATGAGTGTTTGCAGGAGTTTCTAAACCCTTTCTGTGAAGAAGTGGAAAACCCATTTTCCCAGCCAAATCAAGTTATTCAAGAAATAGCTGGAAAT
This sequence comes from Callithrix jacchus, assembly GCF_049354715.1. Classification (NCBI taxonomy): domain Eukaryota; kingdom Metazoa; phylum Chordata; class Mammalia; order Primates; family Cebidae; genus Callithrix; species Callithrix jacchus. Next base: position 3,769,063 of record NC_133518.1, read on the forward strand.
CTCCGTCAAAAACACAAAAAGAACGTATCTTGCAAACTGCTCTGCTGGGTGTTTGCTCAGCTAAGGGAGTTGAATCCGCCTTCAGAATCAGAGAGTGAGAAGCACGGTTCTTCCAGGAGCTGGGTTTCGTTATACCCAGGTGAATTGGAACAAACGCGGTATTGAGAAATATCTGCTTCTAAAATCAAAACGGAGCTACCTAACAGAACGGTCTTCAATGTGTGCATTCAACTTACGGAGTTAAACTGATGTGTGTTTGCAGGAATTTCTAAACCCTTTCTTTGAAGAAGTGGAAAACGCATTTTCCCAGCCAAATCAAGTCATTCAAGAAATAGCTGGAAATCTCTGTCTAAAACACAAAAAGAACGTATCTTGCAAACTGCTCTGCTGGGTGTTCGCTCAGCTAAGGGAGCTGAATCCGCCTTCAGAATCAGAGAGTGAGAAGCACGGTTCTTCCAGGAGCTGTGTTTGGTTATACCCGGGTGAATGGGACAAACGCGATATTAAGATATATATGCTTATAAACCAAAACGGAGCTACCTAACAGAATGGTCTTCAATGTGTGCATTCAACGTACAAAGTTAAACTGATGTGTGTTTGCAGGAGTTTGTAAACCCTTTCTGTGAAGAAGTGGAAAACGCATTTTCCCAGCCAAACACAGGCATTCAAGAAATAGCTGGAAATCTCCGTCTAAAACACAAAAAGAACGTATCTTCCAAACTGCTCACTGGGTATTCGCTCAGCTAAGGGAGTTGAATCTGCCTTTAGAATCAGAGAGTGAGAAGCACGTTTCTTCCTGGAGGTGCGTTTCTTTATACCTGGGTGAATGGGAGCAAAAGCGGTATTGAGAAATATCTGCTTCTAAAACCACAAAGGAGCTACCTAACAGAACGGTCTTCAATGTGTGCATTCAACTTACGGAGTTAAACTGATATGTGTTTGCAGGAGTTTGTAAAACCTTTCTGTGAAGAAGTGGAAAACGCTTTTTCCCAGCCAAATCCAGGCATTCAAGAACTAGCTGGAAATCTCTGTCAAAACCACGAAGAAAACGAATCTTGCAAACTGCTCTGCTGGGTGTTCGCTCAACTAAGGGAGTTGAATCCGCCATCAGAATCAGAGAATGAGAAGCACGTTTCATCCAGAAGCTGCGTTCCGTTATAGCAGGGTGAATGGGAGCAGACGCAGTATTGAGAAGTATCTGCTTCTAAAACGAAAACGGAGCTAACTAACAGAACAGTCTTCAATGTGTGCATTCAACTTACAGAGTTAAACTGATGTGTGTTTGTAGGAGTTTGTAAAACCTTTCTGTGAAGAAGTGGAAAACGCATTTTTCCAGCCAAATCCAGCTCTTCAAAAAATAGCTGCAAATCTCCGTCTGAAACACAAAAAGAACGTATCTTGCAAACCACTCTGCTGGGTGTTCGCTCACCTAAGGGAGTTGAATCCGCCTTCAGAATCAGAGAGTGAGAAGCACGTTTCTTTTAGGAGCTGCGTTCCTTTTTACCCGGGTGAATGAAAGCAAACGTGGTATTGAGAAATATCTGCTTCTAAAACCAAAACGGAGCTAACTAACAGAACGGTCTTCAATGTGTGCATTCAACTTACAACGGTAAACGTATGTGTGTTTGCAGGAGTTTTTAAACCCTTTCTGTGAAGAAGTGGAAAACGCATTTTCCCAGCCAAATCCGGGTATTCAAGAAATAGCTGTAAATCTCCGTCTGAATCTCAAAACGAACGTATCCTTCAGACTGCTCTGCTGTGTGATTGCTTACCTAAGGGAGTTGAATCTGCCTTGAGATTCAGAGAGTGAGAAGCGCGTTTCTTCTAGGAGCTGCGTTTCGGTATTCCAGAGTGAATGGGATTAAACGCTGTATTGAGAAATATCTGCTACTAAAACCAAAATGGAGCAACCTCAAAGAACGGCCTTCAATGTGTGCGTTCAACTTATAGAGATAAACTGATGTGTGTTGGAAGGAATTTGTAAACCCTTTCTGTGAATAAGCGTAAAACACATTTTTCCAGCCAAATTCAAGCATTTCAGAAATAGTGGTAAATCTTTGTCTAATACTCAAAACGATCGTATCATTCAGACTGCTCTGCTGTGTCCTCGCTTTCCGAAGGGAGTTGAATCTGCCTTGAGATTCAGAGAGTGAGGAGCGCGTTTTTTCTAGGAGCTGCGCTTGGAGATTCCAGAGTTAATCGGAATAAAAGCTGTATTGAGAAATATCTGCTTCTAAAACCAAAACGGAGAAACCTAACAGAACGGCCTTCAATGTGTGCGTTCAACTTACAGAGTTAAACTGATGTGTGTTTGCAGGAGTGTGTAAACCCTTTCTGTGAAGAAGCGGAAAATGCATTTTTCAAGCAAAATCCCAGCATTTCCGAAATAGCGGTAAATCTCCGTCTATAACTCAAAACCAACGTGTCTTTCAGTCTTCTCTGGTGTGTGTTCGCTTCCCTAAGGGAGTTGAATCTGTCTTGGGATTCAGAGAGTGAGAAGCGCCTTTCTGCCAGGAGCTGCGTTTGGATATTCCAGAGTTAATGGGAGTAAACGCTGTATTGAGAAATATCTGCTTCTAAAACCAAAACGGAGCAACCTAACAGAACGGTCTTCAATTTGTGCGTTTAACTTACAGAGGTAAACTGATGTGTGTTTGCAGTAGTTTGTAAACCCTTTTTGTGAAGAAGCGGTAACCGCATATTTCCAGCCAAATCCAAGCATTTCAGAAAGAGCTGTAAATCTCCGTCTAAAACTCAAAACGAACGTATCCTTCAGACTGCTCTGCTCTGTGTTCTCTTACCTAAGGGAGGTGAATCTGCCTTGAGATTCAGAAAGTGAGAAGCGCGTTTATTCTAGGAGCTGCGTTTGGATATTCCAGAGTGAATGGGATTAAACGCTGTATTGAAAAATATCTGCTTCTAAAACCAAAACGGAGAAACCTAACAGAACGGCCTTCAATGTGTGCGTTTAACGTACAGAGTTAAACTGATGTGTGTTTGCAGGAGTTTGTAAACACTTTCTGTGAAAAAGCGGAAAACGCATTTTTCCAGCCAAATCCAAGCATTTCAGAAATAGCGGTAAATCTTCGTCTAAAACTCAAAACGAACGTATCCTTCAGACTGCTCTGCTGTGTGTTCGCTTACCTAAGGGAGTTGAATCTGCCTTGAGATTCAGAGAGTGACAAGCCCGTTTCTTCTAGGAGCTGCGTATGCATATTCCAGAGTGAATGGGAGTAAACGCTGTATTGAGAAATATCTGCTTCTAAAACCAAAACGGAGCAACATAACAGAACGGCCTTCAATGTGTGCATTCAACTTACAGAGTTAAACTGCTGTGTGTTTGCAGGAGTTTGTAAACCCTTTTTGTGAAGAAGCGGAAAACGCATTTTTTCAGCCAAATCCAAGCATTTCAGAAATAGCTGTAAATCTCCGTCTAAAACTCAAAACGAACGTATCCTTCAGACTGCTCTGCTGTGTGTTGTCTTACCTAAGGGAGTTGAATCTGCCTTGAGATTCAGAGAGTGCGAAGCGCGTTTGTTGTAGGAGCTGCGATTGGATATTCCAGAGTGAATGGGAATAAACGCTGTGTTGAGAAATATCTGCTTCTAAAACCAAAACGGAGCAACCTAACAGAACGGCCTTCAATGTGTCCGTTCAACTTACAGAGTTAAACTGATGTGAGTTTGCAGGAGTTTGTAAACCCTTTCTGTGAAGAAGGGAAAAACGTATTTTTCCAGCCAAATCCAAGCATTTCAGAAATAGCGGAAAATCTCCGTCTAAAACTCAAAACGAACGTATCCTTCAGACTGCTCTGCTGTGTGTTGGCTTACCTAAGGGAGTTGAATCTGCCTTGAGATTCAGAGAGTGAGTAGCGCGTTTCTTCTAGGAGCTGCGTTTGGATATTCCAGAGTGAATGGGAGTAAACCATGTATTGAGAAATATCTGCTTCTAAAACCAAAACGGAGCTACCTAACAGAACGGTCTTCAATGTGTACGTTCAACTTACAGAGTTAAACTGATTTGTGTTTGCAGGAGTTTTTTAACCCTTTCTGTGAAGAAGCGGAAAATGCATTTTTCCAGCCAAATCCCAGCATTTCAGAAATAGTTGTAAATCTCCGTCTAAAACTCAAAACGAACGTATCCTACAGCCTGCTCTGCTGTATGTTCGTTGAATCTGCCCTGAGATTCAGAGAGTGAGAAGCACGTTTCTTCCAGGAGCTTCGTTTGGATATCACAGAGTGAATGGGATTAAACGCTGTATTGAGAAATATCTGGTTCTAAAACCAAAACGGAGCAGCCTAACAGAACGGCCTTCAATGTGTGTGTTCAACTTACAAAGTTAAACTGACGTGTGTTTGCAGGAGTTTGTAAAACCTTTCTGTAAAGAAGTGGAAAACGCATTTTTCCAGCGAAATCCAAGCATTTTCAAAATAGCTATAAATCTCCGTCTAAAACTTAAAACGAACGTATCCCTCAGACTGCTCTGCTGTGTCGTCGCTTCCCTTAGTGGAATCTGCCTTGAGAGTTAGAGAGTGAGAAGCGCGTTTCCTCCAGGAGCTGCGTTTGGATATTCCAGAGTGAATGGGATTAAACGCTGTATTGAGAAATATCTGCTTCTAAAACCAAAACGGAGCAACCTAACAGAACGGCTTTCAATGTTTGCGTTCAACTTACAGAGTTAAACTGATGTGTGTTTGCAGAAGTTTGTAAACCCTTTCTGTGAAGAAGCGGAAAACGCATTTTTCCAGCAAAATCCAAGCATTTCAGAAATAGCTGTAAATCTCCGTCTAAAACTCAAAATGAACGTATCCTTCAGACTGCTCTGCTGTGTGTTCGCTTCCCTAAGGGACTTGAATATGTTTGAGATTCAGAGAGTGAGAAGCGCGTTTCTTCCAGGAGCTGCGTTAGGTTATTCCAGAGTGAATGGGAGTAAACGCTGTATTGAGAAATATCTGCTTCTAAAACCAAAACGGAGCAACCTAACAGAACGGCGTTCAATGTGTGCTTTCAACTTACAGAGGTAAAGTGATGTGTGTTTGCAGGAGTTTGTAAACAATTTCTGTTGAGAAGCGGGAAACCCGTTTTTTCAGCCAAATCCAAGCATTTCAGAAATAGCTGTAAATCTCCGTGTAAAACTGAAAAGAAACGTATCCTTCAGTCTGCTCTGCTGTGGGTTCGCTTCCCTAAGGGAGTTGAATCTGTCTTGAGATTCAGAGAGTGAGAAGCGCGTTCCTTCCAGGAGCTGCGTTTGGGTATTCCAGAGTGGGATTAACCGCTGTATTGAGAACTATCTGCTTCTAAAACCAAAACGGAGCAACCTCAGACAATGGCTTTCAATGTGTGATTTCCACTTATACAGTTAAACTGATGTTTGTTTGCAGGAATTTGTAAACCCTTTTTGTGAAGAAGCGGAAAACGCTTTTTTCCTGCCAAATCCAAGCATTTCAGAAATAGCGGTAAATCTCTGTCTAAAACTCAAAAGGAACGTATTCTTCAGACTTCTGTGCTGTGTGTGCGCTTTTCTAAGGGAGTTGAATCTGCCTTGAGATTCAGAGAGTGAGAAGGGCGTTTCTACCAGGAGCTGCTTTTGGATATTCCAGAGTGAATGGTAGTAAACGCTGTATTGAGACATATCTGCTTCTAAAACAAAAACCGAGCAACTTAACAGAACGGCCTTCAATGTGTGCGTTCAACTTATAGAGTTAAACTGATATGTGTTTGCAGGAGTTTGTAAATCCTTTCTGTGAAGAAGGGGAAGAGGCATTTTTCAAGCCAAATCCCAGCATTTCATAAATTGGTGTAAATCTCCGTCTAGAACTCAAAACGAACGTATCATTCAGACTTCTCTGCTGTGTGTTCGCTTCCCTAAAGGAGTTGAATCTGCCTTGAGATTCAGAGAGTGAGCAGCCCCTTTCTTCCAGGAGCTGCGTTTGGATATGCCAGAGTGAATGGGAGTAAACACTGTATTGAGAAATATCTGCTTCTAAAACCAAAACGGAGCAACCTAACAGAACGGCCTTCAATGTGTGCGTTCAACCTACAGAGTTAAACTGATGTGTGTTTGCAGGAGGTTGTAAACCCTTTCTGTGAAGAAGCGGAAAACGAATTTCTCCAGCCAAATCCCAGCATTTCATAAATTGGTGTAAATCTCCGTCTAAAACTCAAAACGAACGTATCCTTCAGACTGCTCTGCTGTGTGTTCGCTTCCATAAGGGAGTTGAATCTGCCTTGAGATTAAGAGACTGAGAAGCGCATTTCTTCCAGGAGCTGCGTTTGGATATTCCAGAGTGAATGGGAGTAAACGCTGTATTGAGAAATATCTGCTTCTAAAACCAAAACGGAGCAACCTAACAGAACGGCCTAAAATGGGTGCGTTCAACATACAGAGTTAAACTTATGTGTGTTTGCAGGAGTTTGTAAACCCTTTCGGTGAAGAAGCGGAAAACGCATTTTTCCAGCAAAATCCAAGCATTTCAGAAATAGCTGTAAATCTCCGTCTAAAACTCAAAACGAACGTATCCTTCAAACTGCTCTGCTGTGTGTTCGCTACCCTGAGTTGAATCTGCTTTTAGAGTCAGAGAGTGAGAAGCACGTTTCCTCTAGGAGCTGCGTTTGGATATTCCAGAGTGAATGGGAGTAAACGCTGTATTGAGAAATATCTGCTTTGAAAACCAAAACGGAGCAACCTAACCGAACGGCTTTCAATGTGTGTGTTCAACTTACAAAGTTAAACTGACGTGTGCTTGCATACGTTTGTAAATTCTTTCTGTGAAGAAGCAGAAAACGCATTTTTCAAGCCAAATCCAAGCATTTCAGAAATAGCTGTAAATCTCCGTCTAAAACTCAAAACGAACGCATCCTTCAGACTGCTCTGCTGTATGTTCGCTTCCCTGATGGAGTTGAATCTGCCCTGAGATTCAGAGAGTGAGAAGCACGTTTCTTCCAGGAGCTTCGTTTGGATATCCCAGAGTGAATGGGATTAAACGCTGTATTGAGAAATATCTGCTTCTGAAACCAAAACGGAGCAGCCTAACCGAACGGCCTTCAATGTGTGTGTTCAACTTACAAAGTTAAACAGACGTGTGTTTGCAGGAGTTTGTAAACCCTTTCTGTAAAGTAGCGGAAAACGCATTTTTCCAGCGAAATCCAAGCATTTCAAAAATAGCTATAAATCTCCGTCTAAAACATAAAACGAACGTATCCTTCAGACTGCTCTGCTGTGTCTTCGCTTCCCTTAGTTGAATCTGCCTTGAGAGTTAGAGAGTGAGAAGCGTGTTTTTTTCAGGATCTGCGTTTGGATAGTCCAGAGTGAATGGGAGTAAACGCTGTATTGAGAAATATCTACTTCTAAAACCAAAAGAAAGCAACCAAACAGAACGGCCTTCAATGAGATCGTTCAACTTACAGAGTTTAACTGATGTGTGTTGGCAGGAGTTTGTAAACCTTTCTGTGAAGAAGAGGAAAATGCATTTTTCCAGCCAAATCCCAGCATTTCAGAAATAGCTGTAAATCTCCGTCTAAAACTCAAAACGAACGTATCCTACAGACTGCTCTGCTGTATGTTCGCTTCCCTGAGTAAGTTCAATCTGCCCTGAGATTCAGAGAGTGAGAAGCGCGTTTCTTCCAGGAGCTTCGTTTAAATATCCCAGAGGGAATGGGAGTAAACCTTGTATTGAGAAATATCTGCTTCTATAACCGAAACGGAGCAACCTAACAGAACGGCCTTCAATGTGTGCGTTCAACATACAGAGTTAAACTGATGTGTGTCTGCAGGAGTTTGTAAACCCTTTCTGTGAAGAAGCGGAAAACGCATTTTTCCAGCCAAATCCCAGCATTTCCTAAATAGCTGTAAATCTCCGTCTATAACTCAAAACGAACGTAGATTTCAGTCTGCTCTGCTGTGTGTTCGCTTCCCTAAGGGAGTTGAATCTGTCTTGGGATTCAGAGAGTGAGAAGCGCATTTCTTCCGGGAGCTGCGTTTGGATATTCCAGAGTGAATGGGAGTAAACGCTCTATTGAGAAATATCTGCTTCTAAAACCAAAACGGAGCAACCTAACAGAACGGCCTTCAATTTGTGCGTTCAACTTACAGAAGTAAACTGATGTGTGTTTGAAGGAGTTTGTAAATCCTTTCTGTGAAGAAGCGGAAAACGCATTTTTCCAGCCAAATCCAAGCATTTCAGAAATAGCTGTAAATTTCCGTCTAAAACTCAAAACGAACGAATGATTCAGACTGCTCTGTTGTGTGTTCACTTCCCTAAGAGACATGAATATGCCTTGAGATTCAGAGAGTGAGACGTGCGTTACTTCCAGGAGCTGCGTTTGGATATTCCAGAGTGAATGGGAGTAAACGCTCTATTGAGAAATATCTGCTTCTAAAACCAAAACGGAGCAGCCTAACAGAACGGCCTTCAATGTGTGCGTTCCACTTACAAAGTTAAACTGACGTGTGTTTGCAGGAGTCTGTAAACTCTTTCTGTGAAGAAGCGGAAAACGCATTTTTCCAGCGAAATCCAAGCATTTCCAAAATAGCTATAAATCTCCGCCTAAAACTCAAAACGAACGTATCCTTCAGACTGCTCTGCTGTGTGTTCGCTTCCCTGAGTTGAATCTGCCTTGAGAGTCAGAGAGTGAGAAGCGCGTTTTCTCCAGGAGCTGCGTTTGGATATTCCAGAGTGAATGGGAGTAAACGCTGTATTGAGAACTATCTGCTTCTAAAACCAAAACGGAGCAACCTAACAGAACGGCTTTCAATGTGTGCGTTCAACTTACAGAGTTAAACTGATGTGTGTTTGCAGGAGTTTGTAAACCCTTTCTGTGAAGAAGCGGAAAAGGCATTTTTCCAGCCAAATTTCAGCATTTCCGAAATAGCTGTAAATCTTTGTCTATAACTCAAAACGAACGTATCTTTCAGTCTGCTCTGCTGTGTGTTCGCTTCCCTAAGGGAGTTGAATATGTCTTGAGATTCAGAGAGTGAGAAGCGCGTATCTTCCAGGAGCTGCGTTTGGATATTCCAGAGTGAATTGTAGTAAACGCTGTATTGAGACATATCTGCTTCTAAAACAGAAACGGAGCAACCTAACAGAACGGCCTTCAATGTTTCCGTTCAGCTTACAGAGTTAAACTGATGGGTATTTGAAGGAGTTTGTAAATCCTTTCTGTGAAGAAGGGGAAAAGGCATTTTTCCAGCCAAATCCCAGCATTTCATAAATTTTTGTAAATCTCCGTCTAAAACTCAAAACGAACGTATCATTCAGACTTCTCTGCTGTGTGTTCACTTCCCTAAGGGAGTTGAATCTGCCTTGAGATTCAGAGAGTGAGAAGCGCGTTTATTCCAGGAGCTGCGTTTGGATATTCCAGAGTGAATGGGAGCAAACGCTGTATTGAGAAATATCTGCTTCTAAAAAAAAAAACGGAGCAACCTAACATAACGGCCTTCAATGTGTGCGTTCAACTTACAGAGTAAAACAAATGTGAGTTTGCAGGAGTTTGTAAACACTTTCGGTGACGAAGCGGAAAAAGCATTTTTCCAGCCAAATCCCAGTATTTCATAAATAGCTGTAAATCTCAGTCTAAAAATCAAAACGAACGTATCCTTCAGACTTCTCTGCTGTGTATTCGCTTCCCTAAGGGAGTTGAATCTGCCTTGAGATTCAGAGAGTGAGAAGCGCATTTCTTTCAGGAGCTGCGTTTGGATATTCCAGAGTGAATGGGAGTAAACTCTGTATTGAGAAATATCTGCTTCTAAAGCCAATGCGGAGCAACCTTTCAGAACGGCCTTCAATGTGTGCGTTCAACATACAGAGTTGAACTGATGTGTGTTTTCAGGAGTTTCTAAACCCTATCTGTGAAGAAGCGGAACACGCATTTTTCCAGCTAAATCCCACCATTTCAGCCATAGTTGTAAATCTACGTCTAAATCTCAAAACGAACGTATCTTTCAGTCTGCTCTGCTGTGTGTTCGCTTTCCTAAGAAAGTTGAATCTGTCTTGAGATTCAGAGAGTGAGAAGGGCGTTTCTTCCAGGAGCTGCGTTTGGATATTACAGAGTGAATGGTAGTAAACGCTGTATTGCGACATATGTGCTACTAAAACCAAAACGGAGCTACCTAACAGAACGGCCTTCAATGTGTTCAATGTGTGCGTTCCACTTACAGAGTTAAACTGATGTGTGTTTGCAGGAGTTTGTAAACCCGTTCGGTGAAGAAGCGGAAAATGCATTTTTCCAGCCAAATCCCAGCATTTCAGAAATAGCTGTAAATCTCCGTCTAAAACTCAAAATGAACGTATCCTTCAGACTGCTCTGCTGTGTTTTCGCTTCCGTAAGGGAGTTGAATCTGCCTTGAGATTCAGAGAGTGAGAAGCGCATTTCTTCCAGGAGCTGCGTTTGGATATTCCAGAGTGAATGGGAGTAAACGCTGTATTGAGAAATATCTGCTTCTAAAAGAAAAACAGAGTAATATAACAGAACGGCCTTCAATGTGTCCGTTCAACTTACAGAGTTAAACTGATGTGTGTTCGCAGGAGTTCATAAACTCTTTCTGTGAAGAAGGGGAATACGCATTTTTCAAGCCAAATCCCAGCATTTCAGAAATAGCTTTAAATTTTTGTATAAAACACAAAACGAACGTATCCTTCAGACTTCTCTGCTGTGTGTTCGCTTCCCTAAGAAAGTTGAATGTGCCTTGAGATTCAGAGAGTGAGAAGCGCGTTTCCCCAGGAGCTGCCTTTAGACATTCCAGAGTGAATGGGAGTGAACGCTGTATTGAGAAATATCTGCTTCTAAAACCAAAACGGAGCAACCTAACAGAACGGCCTTCAATGGGTGCGTTCAACTTACAGAGTTAAACTGATGTGTGTTTGCAGGAGTTTGTAAACCCTTTTTCTGAAGAAGCGGAAAAGGCATTTTTTCAGCCAAATCCCAGCATTTCAGAAATAGTTGTAAATCTCCGTCTAAAACTCAAAACGAACGTATCCTTCAGACTGCTCTGCGGTGCGTTCGCTTCCCTAAGGGAGTTCAATCTCCCTTGAGATTCAGAGAGTGAGAAGCGCGTTTCTTCCAGGAGCTCCGTTTGGAATTCCAGAGTGAATGCGAGTAAACGATGTATTGAGAAATACCTGCTTCTAAAACCAAAACGGAGCAACCTAACAGAACGGCCTTCATTGTGTGAGTTCAATTTACAGAGTTAAACTGATGTGTTTTTGCAGGAGTTTGTAAACCCTTTCTGTGAAGAAGCGGAAAACGCATTTTTCCAGCCAAATCCAAGCATTTCAGAAATAGCTGTAAATCTCCATCTAAAACTCAAAACGAACGTATCCTTCAGACTGCTCTGCTGTGTGTTGGCTTCTCTAAGGGAGTTGAATCTGCCTTGAGATTCAGAGTCTGAGAAGCGCGTTTCTTCCAGGAGCTGCGTTTGGATATTCCAGAGTGAATGGGAGTAAACGCTGTATTGAGAAATATCTGCTTCTAAAACCAAAATGGAGCAAACTATCAAAACGGCCTTCAATGTGTGCGTTCAGCTTACAGAGTTAAACTGATGTGTGTTTGCAGGAGTTTGTAAACCCTCTCTGTGAAGAAGCAGAAAACGGAATTTTCATGCCAAATCCAAGCAATTCTGAAATAGCTGTAAATCTCCGTCTAAAACTCAAAACGAACGTATCCTTCAGTCTGCACTGCAGTGTGTTCGATTACCTAAGGAAGTTGAATCTGCCTTGAGATTCATAGAGTGAGAAGCGCGTTTCTTCTAGGAGCTGCCTTTGGATATTCCAGAGTGAATGGGAGTAAACGCTGTATTGAGAAACATCTGCTTCTTAAACCAAAACGGAACAACCTAACAGAACGACCTTCAATGTGTGCGTTCCACTTACAGAGTTAAACTGCTGTGTGTTTGCAGGTGTTTGTAAACCCTTTCTGTGAAGAAGCGGAAAACGCATTTTTCCAGCCAAATCTCAGCATTTCAGAAATAGCTGTAAATCTCCGTCTGAAACTAAAAACGAACGTATCCTTCAGACTGCTCTTCTTTGTGTTCGCTTCCCTAAGGGAGTTGAAACTGCCTTGAGATTCAGAGAGTGAGAAGCGCGTTTCTTCCAGGAGCTGCCTTTGGATATTCCAGAGTGAATGGGAGCAAATGCAGTATTGAGAAATATCTGCTTCTAAAACCAAAACGGAGCTACCTACCAGAACGGACTTCAATGAGTTTATTCAACGTGCAGAGTTAAACAGATGTGTCTTTGCAGTAGTTTATAAACAATTTCTGTGAAGAAGCAGAAAACGGATTTTCCACCAAAATCCAAGCATTTAAACAATAGCAGTAAATCTTCTTCTAGAACACAAAGACAACGTATCTTTCAAACATCTTCGCTGTGTGGTTTGTTAAACTTAAAGAGTTGAATCTGTGTTTAGATTCAGAGAGCTTGAAGCACGTTTCCTGTAGGAGCTGCGTTTTGGTATTCCAGAGTGAATGGGAGTAAATGCGAAATTGAGAAATATCTGCTTCTGAAACCAACACGGAGCTACCTAATAGAATAGGATTCAATGAGTCCATTCAACTTACAGAGTTAAACTGATTTGTCTTTGCAGTAGTGTGTAGAAGCAGAAAACGGATTTTTCCAGCCAAATCCATGTTTTTAAGCAGTAGTGGTAAATCTCCGTCTAGAAAGCTAAGTGAACGTATTTTTTAAACTGCTCTGCTGTGGGTTCGTTCAACTTAAGGAGTTGAATCTGTGTTTAGATTCAGAGAGTTCGAACCACGTTTCTTCTAGAAGCTGCGTTTTGATATTCCAGAGTAAATGGAAATAAACGCAGTATTGAGAAATATCTGCTTCTAAAACCAAAACGGAGCTGCCTATCAGAACAGGCTTTAATGTTTGCATTCAACGTACAGAGACAAACTGATGTGTGTTTGCAGTAGTTTGTAAATTTTTTTTGTGAAGAAGCAGAGAACGGATATTTCCAGCCAAATCCAAGCATTTAATCAATAGCGGTAAATCTCCGTCTAAATATAAAACAAACGTATCCTTCAAACTAGTCTGCTGTAGGTTCCTTCAGCTAAGAGAGTTGAAGCGGTGTTTAAATTCAGCGAATTAGAAACGCATTTGTTCTGGGGGCTGCGTTTGGATTTTTTCGGAGTGAATGGGAGTACATGGTGTATGGAGAAATATCTGGTTCTAAAAGGAAAACGGAGCTACCTAGAAGTACGGTCTTCAATGTGTGCATTCAACTTATAAAGTTAAGCTCATGTGTGTTTGCAGTAGTTTGTAAACCCTTTTTGTGAAGAAGCAGAAAACAGATTTTTCAGGCAAATCCAAGCATTTAAGAAAAAGCGGTAAATCTTCCATCTAAAACACAAAACAAACGTATCTTTCAAATTACTCTGCTGTGGGATTATTCAGCTAAATGGGTTGAAGCACTGTTTAGATTCAGCGAGTTAGAGACGTGTTTGTTCTGGGAGCTGCGTTTGGATATTCTTGAGTGAATGGAAGCAAACGCAGTATTGAGAAATATCTGCTTCTAAAACGAAAACGGAGCTACCTATCAGAACGGGCTTCAATGTGTGCATTCAACTTACAGAGGTAAACTGATGTGTGTTTGCAGTAGTTTGTAAACGCTTTCTGAGAAGAAGGAGAAAACGAAATTTTCCAGCGAAATCCAAGCGTTTAAGAAATAGCAGTAAATCTTTGTCTAAAACACAAAACAAACGGATCTTTAAAACTGCTCTGCCGTATGTTCCTTCAACTAAAAGAGTTGAATCTGTGTTTAGATTCAGAGTGTTTGAAGCACTTTTCTTCTAGGAGCTGCGTTATGATGTTCCAGATTAAATGGCAGGAAATGCTGTATTGAGAAATATCTGCTTCTAAAATTACAATGAAACTACCTAATAGAATGGTCTACAATGTGTGCATTCAACTTACAGAGTTAAACTGATGTGTGTTTGCAGGAGTTAGTAAACTCTTTCTGTGAAGAAGCAGAAAACGGATTTTTCCAGCCAAATCCAAGCATTTAAGAAATAGCGGTGAATCTCCATCTAAAACACAAAGCAAATGTATCCTCCAAACTACTCTGCTTTGGGTTTGTTCACCTAAGAGAGTTAAAGCAGTGTTTAGATTCAGTGAGTTACAAACGCGTTTGTTCTAGGAGTTGCGTTTGGGTATTCCGGAGTGAATTGTAGTACATGCTGTATTGAGAAATATCTGCCACTAAAAGTAAAACGAAGCTACCTACCAGAACGGTCTTCAACGTGTGAATTTAACTAGCAGAGTTAAACCGATGTGTGTTTGCAGTAGTTTGCAAAGCCTTTCTGTGAATAAGCAGAAAACGGATTTTTCCAGTCAAATCCAATCATTTAAGAAATAGCGGTAAATCTTTGTCTAAAAGACAAAGCAAACGTATCTTTCAAACTGCTCTGCTCTGTGTTTGTTCAAATAAAAGAGTTGAATCTGTGTTTAGATTCAGAGAGTTTGAAGCACGTTATTCTAGGAGCTGCGTTTTGATATTCCAGAGTGAAGGGCAGTAAACGCTGTATTGAGAAATACCTGCTTCTAAAACCAAAACGGAGCTACCTAATAGAATGGTCTACAATGTATGCATTCAACTAACGGAGTTAAACTGGTTTGTGTTGTTTTAAGTTTGTAATCCCTTTCTGTGAAACAGAAGAAAAGGATTTTTTCTAGCCAAATCCAAGCATTTAAGAAAAGTGGTAAATCTCCATCTAAAACACAAACCAAACGTATTTTTCAAACTGCTCTGCTGTATGTTCTTTCAACTGATATCGTTAAATCTTTGTTTAGCTTTAGAGTTTGAAGCACTCTTCTTCTATAAGCTTTGTTTTTACATTCCAGAGTGAATGGCAGTAAACACTGTATTGGGAAATATCTGCTTCTAAATCCAAAACGGAGCTACCTAATAGAATGGTCTTCAATGTATTCATTCAACTTACAGAGTTAAACTGACGTGTGTTTGTAGTAGTTTGTAAACTTTTTCTGTAAAGAAGCAGAAAACAGATGTTTCCAGCCGATTCCAAGCATTTAAGAAATAGCGGTAAATTTCCGTTTAAAACACAAAACAAACGTATACTTCAAACTACTTTGTTGTGATTTCATTCACCAAAGAGAGTTGAACCGGTGCTTAGACTCAGCGAGTTAAAAATGCGTTTGTTTTGGGAGCTTCGTTTGGATATTCCCGAGTGAATGAACATACATGCTGTATTGAGAAATATCTAGTTCTAAAAGGAAAACAAAGTTTCCTAACAGAATGGTCTTCAATGTGTGCATTCAACTTACAGAGTTAAACTGATGTGTGTTTTCAGTAGTTTGTAAACCCTATCTGTGAAGAAGCCGAAAATGGATTTTTTTCAGCGAAATCCAAGCATTTAAGAAATAGCTGTAAATCTCCGTCTAAAACACTAAACAAACGTATTGTTCAAACTGCTCTGCGGTGTGTTCGTTCAACTAAGGAAGTTCAATCTGTGTTTAGATTCAGAGAGTTTGAAGCACGTTTCTTCTAGTAGCTGTGTTTTGATATTCTGGAGTGAATGGCAGTAAACGCTGTATTTATAAATATCTGCTTCTAGAACAAAATCGGAGCTACCTAACAGAATGGTCTTCAGTGTGTGCATTCAACTTACAGTGTTAAACTGTCACGTGTTTGCAGCAGTTTGTAAACCCTTTCTGTGAAGAAGCAGAAAACGGATTTTGCAGCCAAATTTAAGCATTTAATAAATAGTGGTAAATCTCCGTGTAAAACACAAAACAAACATATCCTTCAAACTACTCTGCTGTGAGTTCGTTCACCTAAGAGAGTTTAAGCGGTGCTTACATTCAGCGAGTTTGCAACGCGTTTGATCTGAGAGCTGCGTTTGAATATTCCCGAATGCATGGTAGTACATGCTGTATGGAGGAGTATCTGGTTCTAAAGGCAAAACAAAGCTACCTAACCAAACGGTCTACAATGTGTGCATTCAACTTATAGAGTTAAAGTGATGTGTGTTTTCAGTAATTTGTAAACCCTTTTGGGGAAGAAGCAGAAAACGGATGTTTCCACCCAATTCCAAGCATTTTAGATTAGCGGTAAATCTCCGTCTAAAACACAAAACAAACGTATCCTCCAAACTACTCTGCTGTGGGTTCGTTCAGCTAAGAGTTGAAGCGGTGTTTAGATTCAGGGAGTTAGAAATGCGCTAACAGAGCGGTCTTCAATGTGTGCATTCAACTTACAGAGGTAAACTGATGTGTGTTTGCAGTAGTTTGTGAACCCTTTCTGTGAAGAAACAGAAAACGGATTTTTCCAGCCAAATCCAAGCATTTAAGTAATAGCGGTAAATCTCCATCTAAAACACAAAACAATCATATCCTCCAAACTACTCTGCTGTGAGTTCGTTCACCTAAGAGAGTTGAAGTGGTGCTTAGATTCAGCGAGTTAGAAACGTGTTCATTCTGGGAGCTGCGTTTGGATATTCCCGAGTGAATGAACGTACATGCTGTATTAAGAAATATCTGGTTCTAAAAGGGAAACGAAGCTACCTAACAGAACTGTCTTCATTGTGTGCATTCAACTTACAGAGCTATTCTATACAGAAAGGGTTTCCAAACAGCTGCAAACACACATCAGTTTCACTCTGTAAGTTGAATGAACACGTTGAAGACCATTCTGTTAGGGAGCTCCGTTTGCATTTTAGAACCAGATATTTCTCAATGCAGGGTGTACTCACATTCACTCTGAAATATCAAAACGCAGCTCCTAGATGAAACGTGTTTCTCACTCTTTGAATCTAAACATAGATTCAACTCTCCTAGTTGAAAGAACCTACAGCAGAGCAGTTTGAAAGATACGTTTGTTTTGTGTTTTAGACGCAGTTTCACAGCTATTTCTTAAATACTTGGATTTGGCTGCAAATATTTGGTTCCTGATTATTTAGAGAAAGGGTTCACGAACTGCTGTAAACACTCCTGAGGTTAACTTTGTAAGCTGAATACACACATTGAAGACGATTCTGTTAGGTAGCTCCGTTTTTGTTCTAGAACCATATATTTCTCAATACATCCTGTACTCCTATTAACTCTGGAATATCAAAACGCAGCTTCTAGACGAAACGTGTTTCTATCTCTCTGAATCTCAACATAGATTCAACTCTCTTAGTTGAATGAACATCCAGCAGAGCAGTTTGAAAGATAGGTTTATTTTCTTTTTTAGACACAGTCTCACAGCTATTTCTTAAATGCTTGGATTTGCCTGGAAATATCCGTTTTCTGATTCTTTAGAAAGGGTTTACAAACTGCTGCAAGCACACAGCCCTTTAACTGTGTAAGTTGAATGCACACATTAAAGACCATTCTATTAGGTAGCTCCATTTACGTTTTATAATCAGATTTTTCTCCATACAGCGTGTACTCCCATTCACTTTGGAATATCAAAACGCAGGTCCTAGACGAAACGTGCTTTTTCCTCTGTGAATCTAAACATAGATTTAACTCTTTTAGTTGAACGAAAATACAGTAGAGCAGTTTGAAAGATTCGTTTGTTTTGTGTTTTAGACGCAGTTTCACAGCAATTTCTTTTTTTTTTTTAATTTTTTATTGGATTATAGGTTTTGGGGTACATGAGCAGAGCATGCAAGACAGTTGCGTAGGTACACACATGGCAGTGTGCTTTGCTTTTCTTCTCCCCTTCACCCACATTTGGCATTTCTCCCCAGGCTATCCCTCCCCACCTCCCCCTCCCACTGGCCCTCCCCTTTTTCCCCCAATAGACCCCAGTGTTTAGTACTCCCCTTTCTGTGTCCATGTGTTCTCATTTTTCATCACCCACCTATGAGTGAGAATATGCGGTGTTTCATTTTCTGTTCTTGTGTCAGTTTGCTGAGGATGATGTTTTCCAGATTCATCCATGTCCCTACAAACGACACGAACTCATCATTTCTGATTGCTGCATAATATTCCATGGTGTATATGTGCCACATTTTTCCAATCCAGTCTATTATCAATGGGCATTTGGGTTGATTCCAGGTCTTTGCTATTGTAAACAGTGCTGCAATGAACATTCGTGTACGTGTGTCCTTATAGTAGAACGATTTATAGTCTTTTGGATATATACCCAGTAATGGGATTGCTGGGTCAAATGGAATTTCTATTTCTAAGGCCTTGAGGAATCGCCACACTGTCTTCCACAATGGTTGAACTAATTTACACTCCCACCAACAGTGTAAAAGTGTTCCTTTTTCTCCACATCCTCTCCAGCATCTGTTGTCTCCAGATTTTTTAATGATCGCCATTCTAACTGGCGTGAGATGGTATCTCAATGTGGTTTTGATTTGCATCTCTCTGATGACCAGTGACGATGATCATTTTTTCATATGATTGTTGGCCTCATATATGTCTTCTTTCATAAAGTATCTGTTCATATCCTTTGCCCACTTTTGAATGGGCTTGTTTGTTTTTTTCCTGTACATCTGCTTGAGTTGTTTGTAAATTCTGGATATCAGCCCTTTGTCAGATGGGTAGACTGCGAAAATTTTTTCCCATTCTGTTGGTTGCCGATCCACTCTAGTGACTGTTTCTTTTGCCGTGCAGAAGCTGTGGAGTTTCATTAGGTCCCATTTGTCTATTTTGGCTTTTGTTGCCAATGCTTTTGGTGTTTTGTTCATGAAGTCCTTGCCTACTCCTATGTCCTGGATAGTTTTGCTTAGATTTCCTTCTAGGGTTTTTATGGTGCCAGGTCTTATGTTTAAGTCTTTAATCCATCTGGAGTTAATTTTAGTGTAAGGTGTCAGGAAGGGGTCCAGTTTCTGCTTTCTGCACATGGCTAGCCAGTTTTCCCAACACCATTTGTTAAACATGGAATCCTTGCCCCATTCCTTGTTTTTTTCAGGTTTATCAAAGATTGTAGAGTTGTATGTATGTTGTGTTGCCTCCGGTGCCTCTGTTTTGTTCCATTGGTCTATATCTCTGTTTTGGTACCAGTACCATGTTGTTTTGATTACTGTAGCCTTGTAGTATAGTTTGAAATCCGGTAGTGTGATGCCCCCCGCTGTGTTCTTTTTGCTTAGAATTGACTTGGCTATGCGGGCTCTCTTTTGGTTCCATATGAAGTTCATGGTGGTTTTTTCCAGTTCTGTGAAGAAAGTCAATGGTAGCTTGATGGGGATAGCGTTGATTCTGTAAATTACTTTGGGCAGTATAGCCATTTTCACGATATTAATTCTTCCTAACCATGAACATGGAATGTTTCTCCATCTGTTTGTGTCCTCTCTGATTTCGTTGAGCAGTGGTTTGTAGTTCTCCTTGAAGAGGTCCCTTACGTTCCTTGTGAGTTGTATTCCAAGGTATTTATTCTTTTTGTAGCAATTGCGAATGGCAGTTCGCTCTTGATTTGGCTTTCTTTAAGTCTGTTATTGGTGTAGACGAATGCTTGTGATTTTTGCACATTGATTTTATATCCTGAGACTTTGCTGAAGTTGTTTATCAGTTTCAGGAGTTTTTGGGCTGAGGCGATGGGGTCTTCTAGGTATACTATCATGTCGTCTGCAAATAGAGACAATTTGGCTTCCACCTTTCCTATTTGAATACCCTTTATTTCTTTTTCTTGCCTGATTGCTGTGGCTAGAACTTCCAGTACTATATTGAATAGGAGTGGTGAGAGAGGGCATCCTTGTCTAGTACCAGATTTCAAAGGGAATGCTTCCAGTTTTTGCCCATTCAGTATGATAGTGGCTGTTGGTTTGTCATAAATAGCTTTTATTACTTTGAGATACGTTCCATCGATACCGAGTTTATTGAGGGTTTTTAGCATAAAGGGCTGTTGAATTTTGTCAAATGCCTTCTCTGCGTCAATTGAGATAATCATGTGGTTTTTGTTTTTGGTTCTGTTTATGTGTTGAATTACGTTGATAGACTTGCGTATGTTGAACCAGCCTTGCATCCCCGGGATGAATCCTACTTGATCATGATGAATAAGTTTTTTGATTTGCTGTTGCAATCGGCTTGCCAATATTTTATTGAAGATTTTTGCATCTATGTTCATCATGGATATTGGCCTGAAGTTTTCTTTTCTCGTTGGGTCTCTGCCGGGTTTTGGTATCAGGATGATGTTGGTCTCATAAAATGATTTGGGAAGGATTCCCTCTTTTTGGATTGTTTGAAATAGTTTTAGAAGGAATGGTACCAGCTCCTCCTTGTGTGTCTGGTAGAATTCGGCTGTGAACCCATCTGGACCTGGGCTTTTTTTGTGAGGTAGGCTCTTAATTGCTGCCTCAACTTCAGACCTTGTTATTGGTCTATTCATAGTTTCAGCTTCCTCCTGGTTTAGGCTTGGGAGGACACAGGAGTCCAGGAATTTATCCATTTCTTCCAGGTTTACTAGTTTATGTGCATAGAGTTTTTTGTAATATTCTCTGATGATGGTTTGAATTTCTGTGGAATCTGTGGTGATTTCCCCTTTATCATTTTTTATTGCATCTATTTGGTTGTTCTCTCTTTTCTTTTTAATCAATCTGGCTAGTGGTCTGTCTATTTTGTTGATCTTTTCAAAAAACCAGCTCTTGGATTTATTGATTTTTTGAAGGGTTTTTCGTGTCTCAATCTCCTTCAGCTCAGCTCTGATCTTAGTAATTTCTTGTCTTCTGCTGGGTTTTGAGTTTTTTTGATCTTGCTCCTCTAGCTCTTTCAATTTTGACGATAGGGTGTCAATTTTGGATCTCTCCATTCTCCTCATATGGGCACTTATTGCTATATACTTTCCTCTAGAGACTGCTTTAAATGTGTCCCAGAGGTTCTGGCACGTTGTGTCTTCGTTCTCATTGGTTTCGAAGAACTTCTTTATTTCTGCCTTCATTTCGTTGTTTACCCAGTCAACATTCAAGAGCCAGTTGTTCAGTTTCCATGAAGCTGTGCGGTTCTGGGTCGGTTTCTGAATTCTGAGTTCTAACTTGATTGCACTATGGTCTGAGAGGCTGTTTGTTATGATTTCAGTTGTTTTGCATTTGTTGAGCAGTGCTTTACTTCCAATTATGTGGTCAATTTTAGAGTAGGTGTGATGTGGTGCTGAGAAGAATGTGTATTCTGTGGATTTGGGGTGGAGAGTTCTGTAAATGTCCACCAGGTTTGCTTGCTCCAGGTCTGAGTTCAAGCCCTGGGTATCCTTGTTGATTTTCTGTCTGGTTGATCTGTCTAGTATTGACAGTGGAGTGTTAAAGTCTCCCACTATTAGTGTGTGGGAGTCTAAGTCCTTCTGTAAGTCATTAAGAACTTGCCTTATGTATCTGGGTGCTCTTGTGTTGGGTCCATATATGTTTAGGATCGTTAGCTCTTCTTGTTGTATCGATCCTTTTACCATTATGTAATGGCCTTCTTTGTCTCTTTTGACCTTTGTTGCTTTAAAGTCTATTTTATCAGAGATGAGAATTGCAAATCCTGCTTTTTTTTGCTTTCCATTAGCTTGGTAAATCTTCCTCCATCCCTTTATTTTGAGCCTTTGTGTATCCTTGCATGTGAGATGGGTTTCCTGGATACAGCACACTGATGGGTTTTGGATTTTTATCCAATTTGCCAGTCTGTGTCTTTTGATTGGTGCATTTAGTCCATTTACATTTAGGGTTAATATTGTTATGTGTGAATTTGATACTGCCATTTTGATTCTAAGTGGCTGTTTTGCCTGTTAGTTGTTGTAGATTCTTCATTATGTTGAAGCTCTTTAGCATTCAGTGTGATTTTGGAATGGCTGGTACTGATTGATCCTTTCTATGTTTAGTGCCTCTTTTAGGAGCTCTTGTAAAGCAGGCCTGGTGGTGACAAAATCTCTGAGTACTTGCTTGTTCGCAAAGGATTTTATTCTTCCTTCACTTCTGAAGCTCAGTTTGGCTGGATATGAAATTCTGGGTTGAAAGTTCTTTTCTTTAAGAATGTTGAATATTGGCCCCCACTCTCTTCTGGCTTGTAGTGTTTCTGCCGAGAGATCTGCTGTGAGTCTGATGGGCTTCCCTTTGTGGGTGACCCGACCTTTCTCTCTGGCTGCCCTTAGTATTCTCTCCTTTATTTCAACCCTGTTGAATCTGACGATTATGTGCCTTGGGGTTGCTCTTCTTGCGGAATATCTTTGTGGTGTTCTCTGTATTTCCTGCAATTGAGTGTTGGCTTGTCTTGCTAGGTGGGGGAAATTTTCCTGGATGATGTCCTGAAGAGTATTTTCCAGCTTGGATTCATTCTCTTCGTCCCCTTCTGGTACACCTATCAAACGTAGGTTAGGTCTTTTCACATAGTCCCACATTTCTTGGAGACTTTGTTCATTCCTTTTTGCGCTTTTTTCTCTGATCTTGGTTTCTCGTTTTATTTCATTGAGTTGGTCTTTGACTTCAGATATTCTTTCTTCTGCTTGGTCAATTCGGCTATTGAAACTTGCGTTTGCTTCACGAAGTTCTCGTATTGTGTTTTTCAGCTCCTTTAATTCATTCATATTCCTCTCTAAGGTATCCATTCTTGTTATCATTTCCTCGAATCTTTTTTCAAATCTTTTTTCAAGGTTCTTAGTTTCTTTGCATTGATTTAATACATGATCTTTTAGCTCACAAAAGTTTCTCATTATCCATCTTCTGAAGTCTAATTCTGTCATTTCGTCACAGTCATTCTCCGTCCAGCTTTGTTCCCTTGCTGGTGAGGAGTTTTGGTCCTTTCTAGGAGGCGATGTGTTCTGGTTTCGGGTGTTTTCCTCCTTTTTGCGCTGGTTTCTTCCCATCTTTGTGGATTTGTCTGCTGGTCGTCTGCGTAGTTGCTGACTTTTCGTTTGGGTCTCTGAGTGGACACCCAGAATGTCTATGATGAAGTATTTCTGTTGCTTGGTTTTCCTTCTACCAGTCTAGCCCCTTCGCTGTACGACTGTTGAGGTCCGCTCCAGACCCTGCTTGTCTGGGGTGCACCTCTAGTAGCCGTGGCACAGCGAGGGATGCTACCAGTTTCTTTTTCTGCTCTCTTTGTCCCGGGATGATGCCTGCCTAATGACAGTCTTTTGGATATAGAGGGGTCAGGGAGCTGCTTGAGGAGACAGTTTGTACTTTATAGGGGTTTAATTGCTGAGCTGTGCACTCTGTTGTTCATTCAGGGCTGTTAGGCTGCTATGTTTGATTCTGCTGCAACACAGCTCATTAAACAACCCTTTTTTTTCTCAAATGCTCTTTGTTGAGGGGTTTGGGCTTTATTTTTGGATGTCCAATCAGGTGTCCTGCCCAGCTCAAAGGCAGACTAGCCACTTTTTGACTGCCGAGGCTCCGCCCTGCTGTTGTGTGATTCGCGCTGTTCCTGCCGGCTCTGCTGTGGTCTCCGCCACGCCCTGCGGCGGAGTCTCTTCGTTGTAGCGTGTTGCCTCAGCAACGGCAGGCTGCGTCAGCAGTGGGCGTGTATCTCAGTAGGGACGGGTTGCCTCGGTAACGGCTGGCTGCGTCAGCAGTGGGCGTGTATCTCAGTTGGGGCGGGTTGCCTCGGCAACGGCTGGCTGCCTCAGCAGTGGGCGTGTATATCAGTTGGGGCAGGTTGCCTCCATAGTGGTGGACGCCCCTCCCCCACAGAGCGTCTCGGACCGTCTGCCCGGGATAGTTTGAAATCGTGGTTTTGTTCGTCCCACTGGGTATCCCAAACGATCTGTCCCTGCAATCCCCTGGGCTGGGCTACTGTGCAAGTCTCATTCAGTCTCAAGTCCAGCCCTCTCAAGTCTCAGGTTGCCGGTTCAACAAGGCACCCGGACAAGCGCGCCCTGTGGGGATTGCCGAGTAAGGCCGGCCGCCGCCGCCCCGGCTGCCGGCTTCGCCAGGCAGACCTACTGCCTGGCGTCCCGTGTCTTTTTATACTTGGGAGTTTCCCCATTCTGTGGGCAACAAAGATCAGTCTGGAAATGCAGCACTGACTCACTGTTTGCGAATTCAACACGGGCTCCAATCCTGGGTTGTTCTCACAGCGCCATCTTGAGTCCCCTCCCCTCAAAGCAATTTTTTAAATGCTTAGATTTGGCTGGAAATATCCGATTTCTGATTTTTCACATAAAGGGTTTACAAACTGCTGCAAAGACACAGCAGTTTAACTTTGTAAGTTGAATGCAGACATTGAAGGCCGTTCTTTTAGGTAGCTCATTTTTTTTTTTGAACTAGATATTTCTCAATACAGCATGAACTCCGATTCACTCTGGAATATCAAAAAGCTGCTTCTTGATGAAACGTGTTTCTAACGTGTTTTCATAATGCCACATAAACACAATAGTTTAACTCTGTAAGTTGAATGCACACATTGACCACCATTATGTTAGATAGCTCCGTTTTGGTTTCACAACCAGATATTTCTCAGTACAGCATATACTCCCATTCTCTTAGGAATGTTCAAATGCAGCTTTTAGTATAAACGTGTTCCTAACTCCTGAATCTAAAGATAGATTGAGGTCACTTAGTTGAACAAATGCACAGCAGAGCAGAATGAAGGATACGTTTCTTCTGCGTTTTAAAGGCAGTCTTACTGCTATTCGTTATATGCTGGTGTTTTGTTGGAAATGTCTGTTTGTAGATTCTCCACAGAAAACGTTTCCAAACTGCTGCATAAACACATCAGTTAACCTCTGAAAGTTGAATGCACACATTGACAACATTCGGTTACATAGCTCCGTTTTAGTTTTAGAACCAGATAGTACTCAGTACAGCATATACTCCCATTCACTCAGGAATATATAAATGCAGCTTTTACTAGAGACGTGTTTCTAACTCCTGAATCTGAAGATGAACTCAGCTCACTTAGTTGAACGAACGCACAGCAGAGCAGATTGTAGGATGCTTTTCTTTGTGTTCTACAGGCAGTCTTTCTGCTCTTTGTTATATGCGGGTATTTTGCTGGAAATGTTTGTTTTGATTCTCCACAGAAACTTTTTTCAAATTTCTGCATAAACATATCCGTTTTACTCTATAAATTGAATGCACACATTGACAATCATTCTGTTAGATAGCTCCGTTTTGGTTTTAGAATCAGAATCAGATATTTCTCAATACACCATATACTCCCATTCACTCAGGAATATCCAAATGCAGCTTTTACTAGACACGTGTTTCTAACTCCTGAATCTAAAGATAGATAAGGGCACTTTGTTGAATGAAAGTCCAGCAAAGCGGATTGTAGTATACGTTTCGTCTGCCTTAGAGGCAGTCTTACCGCTATTTGGTATATGAGAGTATATTGCTGGAAATGTTTGATTTTAAATTCTTCACAGAAAGCGATTCCAAGCTGCTGCATAAATACATCAGTTTAACTCCGTAAGTTGAATGCACACATTGACCACCATTCTGTTAGATAGCTCCGTTTTAGTTTTAGAACCGTATATTTCTCAGTACAGAATATACTCCCATTCACTCAGGAATATCCAAATGCAGCTTTTACTAGAAACGTGTTTCTACCTCCTGAATCCAAAGATAGATTAAGGTCACTTTGTCAAACAAACGCACAGCAGAGCAGATTGTAGGATACGTTTCTTTTCTGTTTTAGAGGCAGCCTTAATGCTCTTCCTTATGTGCAGGTATTTTGCAGGAAATGTCCGTTTTTAGATTCTCCAATGAAAGCGTTACCAAACTGCTGCATAAACACATCAGTTTAACTCTGTAAGTTGAATGCACACATTGACAACCATTCTGTCAGATAGCTCTGTTTTGGTTTCAGAACCAGATATTCCTCAGTACAGCATATACTCCCATTAATTCAGGAATATATAATTGCAGCTTTTACTGGAAATGTGTTTCTAACTCCTGAATCTGAAGATAGATTCAGCTCACTTATTTAAATGAACGCACAGCAAAGCAGATTGTAGGATACGTTTCTTCTGTGTTTTAGAGGAAGTCTTACTGCTATTCGCTATGTGCGGGTATTTTTCAGGAAATGTCTGTTTTTAGATTCTCCACAGAAAGCGTTTCCAAACTGCTGCATAAACACATCAGTTTAACTCTGTAAGTTGAATGCACACATTGACAACCATTCTGTTAGACAGCTCCGTTTTGGTTTCAGAAGCAGATATTTCTCAATACAGCATATAATCCCATTCACTCAGGAATAAATACATGCAGCTTATACTAGAAACGTGTTTCTAACTCCTGACTGTGAAGATAGATTCAGCTCACTTAGTTGAATGAACGCACAGCAGAGCAGATTGTAGAATAAGTTTCTTATGTGTTTTAGTGGCAGTCTTATTCGTTATATGTGGTATTTTGCTGGAAATGTCCGTTTTTAGATTCTCCACAGAAAGTGTTTCCAAACTGCTTCATAAACACGTCAGTTTAACTCTGTATGTTGAGTGCAAACATTGACCACCATTCAGTTTGATAGCTCCGTTTTGGTTTTAGAACCAGATATTTCTCAGTACAGCATATACCCCAATTCAGTCAGGAATATATAAACGCAGCTTTTACTAGAAAAGTGTTTCTAACTCCTGTGTCTAAAGATAGATTCAGCTCACTTAGTTTAATGTATGCAGTGCTGAATAGATTGTAGGATATGTTTCTTCTGTTTTTTAGTTCCAGTCTTACTGCTATTTGTTATATGTGGTGCATTGCTGGAAATGACCGTCTTTAGATTCTCCACAGATACCGTTTCCAAACTGCTGCATAAACACATTACTTTAACTCCATAACTTCAATGAACGCATTGAAAACCATTTTGTTATATAGCTCCATTTTGATTTTAGAACGAGATATTTCTCAGTACAGCATAGACTCCCATTCTCTCAGGTATATCCAAATGCACCTTTTGCTAAAAACGTGTTTCTAACTCGTGAATCTAAAGATAGATTCAGCTCACTTTGTTGAATGAACGCACAGCAGAGGAGTTTGTAGGTTACGTTTCTTCTGTGTTTTAGAAGTAGTCTTACTGCTATTTCTTATATGTGGGTAGTTTGCTGGAAGTGTCCATTTCTAGATTCTCCTAAGAAAGCGTTTCCAAACTGCTGCATAAACACATCGCGTTAACTCTGTAAGGTGAGTGTACACATTGGCAACCATTCTGTTAGATAGCTGCGTTTTGGTTTTACAACCAGGTATTTCTAAGTACAGCATATACTCCCATTTACTCAGAAATATCTAAATGCAGCCTGTACTGGAAACGTGTTTCTAACTCCTGAATCTAAAGATAGATTCAGTTCACATAGTTGAACAAACACGCAGCAGAGCAGATTGTAGGATATGTTTCATCTGTTTTTTAGAGGCAGTCTAACTGCTATTTGTTGTATGCGGGTATTTTGCTGGAAATATCAGTTTTTAGATTCTCCACGAAAAGCATTTCCAAACTACTGCATAAACACATAAGTTTAACTCTGTTAGTTGAATGCATCTATTGACAAGCATTCTGTTAGATAGCAACGTTTTGGTTGTAGAACCAGATATTTCTCAGTACAGCATATACTCCTATTCACTCAGGAATAGCCAAATGCAGCTTTTACTAGAAACGTGTTTCTAATGCCTGAATCTACATATAGACTCAGCTCACTTAGTTGAACGAATGCACAGCAGAGAAGAATGTAGGACACGTTTCTTCTGTGTTTTAGAGTCAGGCTTAGTGCTATTCGTTGTATGCGGGTATATTGCTGGAAAT
Organism: Callithrix jacchus; assembly: GCF_049354715.1. NCBI lineage: Eukaryota > Metazoa > Chordata > Mammalia > Primates > Cebidae > Callithrix > Callithrix jacchus. Next base: position 3,796,647 of record NC_133518.1, read on the forward strand.
GGCCGTTCTTACATTCTCCACCTAAAGCGTATTTAAACTGCTGCATAAACACATCAGTTAAACTTTGAAAGTTGAATGCACACATTGACAGTCATTCTCTTAGATAGCTTCGTTTTGGTTTTACAATCAGATATTTCTCAGTACAGCATATACTCCCATTCACTCAGGAATATCCAAACACAGCTTATACTAGAAACGTGTTTCTAAATATTGAACTTAAAGATAGATTCAGCTCACTTAGTTGAACGAAAGCAAAGCAGAACAGATTGTAGGATATGTTTCTTCTTTTTCAAAGAGCCTGTCTTACTGCTATTTGTTATATGTGGGTATTTTGCTGAAAATGTCCGTTTTTAGATTCTCCACAGAAAGCATTTTCAAACTGCTGCATAAACACATCAGTTTAACTCTGTTAGTTGAATTCACACATTGACAATTATTCTGTAAGATAGCTCCGTTTTGGCTTTAGAACCAGATATTTCTCAGTACAGCATATACTCCAATTAACTCAGGAATATCCAAATGCAGCTTTTACAAGAAACGTGTTTCTAACTCCTGAATCTAAAGATAGACTAAGCTCACTTAGTTGAATGAACGCACAGCAGAGCACATTGTATGGTATATTTCTTTTTTGTTTTAGAGGTAGTCTTACTGCGATTTGTTATATGTGGGTATTTTGCTGGAAATGTCCGTTTTTAGATTCTCCACAGAAAGCGTTTCCAAAGTGCTGCATTAACACATTTATTTAAGTCTGTAAGTTGAATGCACACACTGACAACCATTCTGGTAGAAAGCGCCATTTGGGTTTTAGAACCAGATATTTCTCAGAACAGCATATAATCCCATTCACTCGGGAATATTCAAAAACAGGTTTTACTAGAAACATGTTTCTGACATCTGAATCTAAAAATAGGTTCAGCTCACTTATTTGAATGACCCCACAGCAGAGCAGATTGTAGAATATGTTTCCAACCTTCTGCATAAACACATCAGTTTTACTGTGTAAGTTGAATGCACACATTGAAAACCATTCTGTGAAATAGCTTCGTTTTAATTTTAGAACCAGATATTTCTCGGTACAGCATACACTCCCATTGACTCAGGAATATTTACACGCAGCTTTTACTTCAAACGTGTTTCTAAGGATTGAATCTAAAGATAGATTCAGCTCACTTTGTTGAACAAACGCACAGCAGAGCAGATTGTAGGATACGTTTTTTCTTTGTTTTAGAGGCAGTCTTACTGCTATTCGTTTTACACGGGTATTTTGCTGGAAATATCCGTTTTTAGATTTTCCACAAAAGATTTTTAAAAACGCAGCATAAGCACATCAGTTTACCTCTGAACATTGAATGCACATATTGACAACCATTCTCATAGATAGCTCACTTTTGGTTTTAGAAGAAGATATTTTTCAGTACAGCATATACTCCTATTCACTCAGGAATTTCCAAAAGCAGCTTTTACTAGAAACCTGTTTCTAAGTCCTGAATCTGAAGATAGTTTAAGCTCACTTAGTTGAATGAACGCACAGCCGGGCAGATTGAAGGATACGTTTCTTCTGTGTTTTAGAGTCCGTCTTACTGCTATTTATTATATGCGGGAATTTTGCTGGAAATGTCCGTTTTTAGATTCTCCACAGAAAGCGCTTCCAAACTGCTGCATAACCACATCAGTTTTACTCTGTAAGTTGAATGCACACATTGATAACGATTCTGTAAAATAGCTCCGTTTTGGTTTTAGAGCCAGATATTTCTCAGTACAGCATATAATCCCATTCACTCAGGTATATCCAAATGCAGCTTTTAGAGAAATCTGTTTCTAACACCTGAATCTAAAGATAGATTCAGCTCATGTCTTTGAATGAACGCATAGCAGAGCAGATTGAAGGATACGTTTCTTCTGTGTTTTAGACGCAGTCTGACTGCTATTTCTTATATGCGGGTACTTTGCTGGAAATGTCCGTTTTTAGATTCTCCACAGAAAGCGATTCCAAACTGCTGCATAAACACATCAGTTTACCTCTATAAGTTGAATGCACACACATCGACGACCATTCTGTTAGAAAGCTCCGTTTTGGTTTTAGAACCAGTTATTTCTTAGTACAGCATATACTCCCATTCACTCAGGAATACCCAAATGCAATTTTTAGTAGAAACGTGTTTCCAACTCCTGAATCTAAAGATAGGTTCAGCTCAGTTACTTGAAGGAACGCACAGCAGAGCAGATTGAAAGATAGGTTTCTTCTGTGTTGTAGAGGCAGTCTTACTGCTATTTGTTATATGTGGGTGTTTTGCTGGAAATATTTGTTTTTAGCTTCTCCACAGAAACTGTTTCCAAACTGATGCATAAACACGTCAGTTTTACTTGTAAGTTGAATGCACACATTTATAACCATTCTGTTAGATAGCTTCCTTTTGGTTGTAGAACCAAATATTCTTTATTACAGCATATACTTCTATTCACTCTGGAATGTCAAACGCAGCTTTTACAAGAAACGTGTTTCTAAGTCCTTATTGTGAAGATAGATTCAACTCACTTAGTTGAATGAGCATAGCAGAGCATTTTGAAGGCTAAGATTCTACTGTGGTTCATAGGGAGTCTTTCTGCTATTTGTTATATGTGGGTCTTTTGCTGGAAATATTTCTTTTTATCTTCTCCACAGAAAGGGTTTCAAAACTGCTACATAAACCCTTAATTTGAACTCTGTAAGTTGAATGCACACATTGATAACCATTCCGTTAGATAGCTCCGTTTTGGTTTTAGAAACAGATATTTCTCGTTAGAGCATATACTCCCATTCACTCTAGAATATCCAAACGCAGCTTTTCCTAAAAAGGTAAGAAAAGACAAAAGAATTCCAGGCAAGGAAATTCTAGGAAAGGCTAGGAAAAAACACTCAATTCAATTCCAGGCAAGAAAATTCCAGGCAACACAATTTCATGCAGGGAAAGGCAAGGCAATGCAAAGCAGTTCCATGAAAGTTAGTTCCAGGCAAGACAACGCAGGGCAATTCCAGGCAAGCCAAGGCCAGGCAGTGCAACTCCAGACAGGGCAATTTCATAATAGGCGAAACAAGGCAGGGCAAATCCAGGCATTGTAATTCCAGGAAAGGCAAGACAATGCCATTTCAGGCAGGACAATTCTAGCTTGGCAATGCAAGGCAATGCAAGAAAGTTCTAGGCAAGGCAAGGAAAGGAAATTAAACACAAGGCAAGGCTAAACAAGGCAAACACAGGAAAGGTAATTCCAGGCAAGGCAATCCCAGGCAAGACATGGTAAATCAAGGCAATTCGAGAAAAGGAAAGGCAAGAAAAAGCAAGGCATGACAAGGCAATGCCAGCCAAGGAAATTCCAGGCCAGGATATTACAGACAAGTCAAAGAAAAGCAACTCTAGGTAATTCCAGGCAAGCCATTACCAGGCAAGGTATTCCCATGCAAGGAGAGGCAAGGCAATCCAAGGCAATTTTGAGATAGTCAATTCCAGGCAAGGCAATGCAAGGCAAGGCTATTTGAGGCATGGCAAAGCAAGACCATGCAATTCCAGCAGGGCAATTTCAGGTAAGGCAAAACAAGGCAGGGCAAATCCAGGAATAAAAAATCTGGTTAAGGAAAGGCAAGGCAATTCTAGGCAAGACAAATCCAATCAAGGCAAGGCAAGCCAAGACAAGGCCATTCCAGGCAGGATAATTCCAGGCTAGGCAATGCCAGGCTATGCAAGGAAATTCCAGGCAGGGCGAGGCAATTCCAGTCAAGGCAAAAAAAGGCATGTCAATGAAAGGCAAGGCAATTCCAGGCAATGCAATTCCAGGCAAGGCAAATACGGGCAACACAAGGTAACAGAAGACAAGACAAGGCAATTCCAGGAAAGACAAATCCAGGCAAGGCAATTCCATGCAAGGAAAGGTAAGGCAATGCAAAGTAGTTCTAGGAAAGTCAATTCCAGGCAAGACAATTCCAGGCAAGTGAAGGCAAAGCAGTGCTATTCCAGGCTGGGCAATTATAGGCAAGGCAAAACATGGCGGGGCAAATCCAGGCAGGGAAATTCCGGGGAAGCCAAGGCAAGGCCATTTGAGGAAGGGCAATTCCGGGAAAGGTAACACAAGGCAAAGCAAGAACATTTCAGGCAGGGCAGTAAAAAAAAGGCAAAGCAAAAAGGCAAGGCAAGGAAAGGTGAGGCAATGCAATTTCAGGAGAGGCAATTTTAGGCAAGGCAAGGCAAGTCATGGAAAGGCAAGGCAAGGCAAGGCCAAACAGGGGAAATCCAGAAAAGTTAATTCCAGGCAAGGCAAGGCAAGGCAAGGCAAGGCAATTCCAGGATAAGCAATTGCAGGAATGGCAAATCCAGGCAAGGCAAGGCAAGCCAAGACAAGGCAATTCCAGGTAAGGCAAATTTAGCCAAGGTTATTCTAGGCAAGGCAAGGAAATGAAAGGAAAGGAAAGCGAGAAAAATTCAAGGGAAGGAAAGGGAAGGCAATTCCAAGCAAGACAATTCTATGTAAGGCAGGGCAAAGAAAGTAAAGGCAAGGCAAGGCAAAACTAGGCAAATTCAGGTAAGGGAATTACAGGCAAAGCAAGGCAAAATAACTCCAGGCAAGGCAAGGCAAAACAAGGCAATTCCAGATAAGGTAAGGCAAGGCAATTCCCAGTAAGGCAAATCCAGGCAAGGCAATTCTAGGCAAGGCAAGGCAAGGCATGGCAACGCAAGACAAGTCAAAACAAGGCAAATCCAGGCAAGGCAATTCCAGGCAAAACAAGGCAGGGCAAGGCAAGGCAAGAAAATTCTAGACTAGGCAATTGCAGTAAAGTCAATTCCAGGTAAGGTAAGACAACAGAAGACCACTCCAGGTAGGGCAAGGCAAGGCAATTACAAGGAAGGAAAATTCAGGCAAGGGAAGGAAAGACAACTCAAAACAATTGCAGGCAAGGAAATTTAAGACAAGGCAATTCTGGGAAAGGCAACTCAAGGTAATTTCAGGCTAGGCAAGGGAAGGCAAGGCAATTTTAGGCAAGGCAATTTCAGGTAAAATGAGGCAAGACAATTCCAGGCAAGGGAATTCCAGGCAAGGCAATTCTAGTAAAGGCAAGGCAAGGCAAGGCAGGGCCAGGCAAGACAAGGTAATGCCAAACAAAGCAATTCCAGGCAAGGCAAGGCAAGGACAGGCAAAACCAGACAAGGCAATTCCAAGCAAGGTAAGGGAAGGCAGGGCAATTCCATGCAGGGCAAATTTAGGCAGGGCAACAAAAGGCAGGGCAATTCCAGACAAGGCAAGGCAATGCAATGCTATGCTGGGCAGTTTTAGGCAAGGGAAGACAATGCAAGGCAAGGGAATTTCAGGCAACGCAAAACAAGGCAAGGCAAGCCAAGGCAAGGCAAGGCAAGGCAACTCAAGAAAAGGCAATTTCAGGAAACGCAATTCCAGGTAAAGCAAGGAAACGCAAGGCAAGGCAAGACAAAAGAACTCCAGGCAAGGCAATCCCAGGCAAGGCATGTTAAGGCAAAGAAATTCGAGGCAAGGCAATTCCAGGGAAGGCAAGGCAAGGCAATTCCAGTCAAAGCAATTCCAAGCATGGCAGTGAAGTCAAGGCATGGCCAGGCAATTCCAGGAAAGGCAATTGCAAGCAAGACTGGTCAAGGGAAGGAAAGACAATTACATGCAAGGCAAAGAATAACAACTCAAGGCAATTCCAGGAAAGACAATTGAAGGCAAGGCAAATCTATGCAATGAAAGGCAACGCAATGCAAGGCAATTTTGGGAAAGTCAATTCCAGGAATCACAACGCAAGGAAATTCCAGGCAAGGCAAGGCAGTGCAATTCCTGGCAGGGCAATTTCAGGCAAGACAAAACAAGGCAGGGGAAATTCAGGAAGGGAAATTCTGGGCAAGGAAAGGCAAGGCAATTATAGTCAAGGCAATACCTATCAAGGCAAGGCAAGCCAAGACAAGGACGTTCCAAACAGGGCTATTCCAGGCTAGGCAATGCCAGGCTATGCAAAAAAATTCTAGGCAAGGCAAGGCTATTCCAGGCAAGGCAAAAAAGACAAGGTAAGGAAAGAAAAGGCAAATCCAGGCAATGCAATTCCCGCAAGGCAAATCCAGGTAAGGCAATCTCATGCAAGGAAAGGTAAAACAGTACAAAGCAGTTCCAGGAAAGTCAAGGCAAGGCAATTCCAAGGAAGGTAAGGGAGGGCAATTCCAGGGAAGGCAATTCCAGGGAAGGCAAGGCAAGGCAAGACAAAAAATTCTAGGCATGGCAATCCCAAGCAAGGCATGGTAAGGCAAGGCAATTAGAGGCAAGGCAATTCCAGGGAAGGCAAGGCAAGGCAATTCCAGGCTAGGCAATTCCAAGCACAGCAGTGGAAGTCAAGGCATGGCCAGGCAATTCCAGGCAATGCAATGGCAGGAAAGGCAGAGCAAGGCACGGCAAAGCATGGCAATTTCAGACAAGGCAATTGCAGAAAAGGCAAATATAAGAAAAGCAAGGGCAGAAAGGAAAGTCAATTCAAGGTAGGGCAGGGCAAGGCAATTCCAGGGAAGGCAAATCCTGTCAAGGCAGGGAAAGGCAATGCAAGGCAATTTCAGGCAAGGCAAGTTAAGGCAAGGCAATTCCAAAGAAAAAAAACAACTTAAGGCAATTTTATGCTAGGCAAGGCAAGGCCAGGCGAGGCACTTTCATTCAAGGCAATTTCAGGTAAAGTGAAGCAAGACAATTCCATGCAATGCAAGGCAATTCTAGGCAAAGCAAGGCAAGGCAGGGCAAGGCAAGACAAGGCAATGACAAGCAAGGCAATTCCAGTCAAGGCAAGGCAAGGCAAAGAGAGGCAAAGCAATTCCAGTCAAGGTAAGGCAAGGCAGGGCAATTCCAGGCAGGGCAATTATAAACAAGGCTAGGCAATGCAATTCTGGGCAGGGCAGTTTTAGTCAAGGGAAGGCAATGCAAGGCAAGGCAAATAGAGGCAAGGCAAGGCAAGGGAAAGGAAGGCAAAGGAAGGCAAGACAAAGAAAGGCAACTCAGCAAAAGGCAACTCAAGGAAAGGCAATTCCAGCTAAGGCAAGATAAGGCAAGACAAAACAATTCGAGGCAAAACAAGGCAAGTAAATCCCAGGCAAGACATGGTAAGGTGAGGCAATTTTAGGGAAAGCAACTCCAGGGAAAGCAAGGCAAGGCAATTCAAGGCAAGGCAATTCCAGGCAAGGCAATTCCAAGCATGGCAGGGGAAGTCAAGGCATTTCCAGGCAAGGCAATTGCATGCAAGGCAGGGCAAAGGAAGTCAAGGCAATTCCAGGCAAGGCAGTCCGATGCAAGGAAAGGCAAGACAATGCAAGGCAATTTTGGGAAAGTGAATTTGAGGCAAGGCGTGAAAAGGCAATTCCAGGCAAGGTAAGGCAAGGCAGTGCGATTTCCAGCAGGGCAATTTCAGGGAAGGCAAAAAAAGGCAGGGAAAATCCAGGCAGGGAAATTCTGAGCAAGGCAAGGCAAGACAATTCTAGGCAAGGCAATTCCAGTCAAGGCAAGGCAAGCCATGGAAATTCTGTTCTGGACAGGGCAATACCAGGCTAGACAATGCCAGGATTTGCAAGAAAATTCCAGGCAAGGCAAGGCAATTCCAAGCAAGCCAAAAAAAGGCAAGGCAAGGCAAGACAAGGAAATTCCAGGCAATGCAATTCCAGGCAAGACAAATCCAGACAACTCAAGGCAATGCAAGGCAAGGCAAGGCAATTCTAGGCAAGACATTTTCAGGCAAGGCAATCCCATGCAAGGAAAGGTAAGGCAATGCAAAGCAGTTGCAGGAAAGTCGATTCCAGGCAATTCAAGGCAAGGCAGTGCAATTCCAGGCAGGGCAATTTCAGGCAAGGTAAAAAAAGGCAGGGGAAATCCAGGCAGGAACATTCTGGGCAAGTCAGCAAGGCCATTCCAGTTTGGGAAGTTTCATTCTAGGCAACGGAAGGCAACGCAAGAAAATTCCAGGCAAGGCAAGGAAAGAAAGGCAAGGCAAAAAAAGGCAAGGCAAGAAAAGGCAAGGCAATTTCAGGCAATGCAATATTAGGCAAGACAATTTTAGGCAAGGCAACGCAAGGAAAGGCCAAACAAGGCAAGTCCAGGAAAGGCAATTCTAGGCAAGGTAAGTCAAGGCAAGGCAATTAGAAAATAGGCAATTGCAGAAAATGCAATTCCAGGCAAGACAAGACAAGGCCAGGCAATTCCAGGTAAGGCAATTCCAGATAAGGCAAGGCAAGACAATTATAGGGAAGACAAATCCAGGCAAGGCAAGGAAAGTCAGCTCAAGGCAATTCCAGGCAAGGCAAGGCAAGGCAAGGCAAGGCAAAGTAATGTCAGTCAAGGCAACCCAGGCAAAACAAGGCAAAGCAATTCAAGGCTAGGCAATTCAGGAGAGGCAAGGTAAGGCAATTCCAGGCAAGAAAATTCCAGGCAAGGCAATCCCATGCAAGGAAAACAAGGCAATGTAAGGCAATTCCAAGAAAGTCAATTTCACGCAAGGTAAGGCAAGGCAATTTCAGGCAAGGCAAGGCGAGGCAGGGCAATTTCAGGCAAGAGAAAACAAGGAAGGAAAATCCAGGCTGCACAATTCCGGGCAAGGCAAGTCAAGACAATTCTAGGCAAGTCAATTCCAGACCAGGAAAAACAAGCCAAGGCAAGGACATTACAGACAGGGTAATTACAGGCGAGGCAAACAAGGTAGCACAAGAAAATTTCAGGCAAGGCAAGGCAATTCCACGCAATGGAATCCCAGGCAAGGGAAGGCAAAGAAAGGCAAGGCAAGACCAAATAAGGCAAATCCAGGAAAGGTAATTTCAGGCAAGGCAAGGCAAGGCAAGGCAAGGCAATTTCAGGCTAGGAAATTGCAGGAAAGACAATTCCAGGCAAGGCAAGGCCAAACAAATAAACCCCAGGTAAGGCAATTCCAGATAAGGCAAGGCAAGGCAATTCCAGGGAAGACAAATCCAGGAGGGGCAAGAAAAGGCAACACAATGCAATTCAAGGCAAGTAAAGGCAAGGAAAGGCAAGACTATTCCAGGAAAGGCAAGGAAAGGCAACTCAAAACAATTCCAGGCAAGGCAAATCCAGGTAAGGCGAGACAACGCAATTCCAGGCAAGGCAATTCTAATCAAGGCAAGGAAAGCAAGACAGGGCAAGGAAAGTCAAGACAATGCCAGGCAAGAAAATTCCAGGCAAGGCAAGGCAAGGCAAGGCAATCCCATTCAAGGCAATTCCATGCAAGGCAAGGCAAAGCAATTCAAGGCTAGGCAATTCCAGGAAATGCAAGGCAAGGCCAAACAAGGCAAATCCGGAAAAGGCAATTTTTAGGCAAGGCAAGCCATGGCAAGGCAATTTCACGCTAGACAATTGCACGAAAGGCAATTCCAGTCAAGGCAAGTCAATACAAGGCAACTCCAGGTAAGGCAATTTCAGATTAGGCAAGGCAAGGCAATTCCAGAGAAGAAAAATCCAGACAAGGCAAGGAAAGGTAACTCAAGAGAATTCCAGGCCAGGCCAGACCAGGCAAGGCAAGGCAAATCCAGGCAAGGCAAAAAAAGGCAACTCAAAACAATTCCAGACAAAGCAATTCCAGGTAAGGCGAGGCAAGGCAATTCCACGCAAGGAAATTCCAGGCAAGGCAATTCTAATCAAAGGCAAGGCAGGACAAGGCAAGGCAAGACAATGCCAGGCAAGGATATTACAGGCAAGGCAAGGCAAGGGAAGGCAATGCCAGGCAAGGCAATTAGAGGCAAGATAAGACAAGTCAGGGCAATTTCAGGCAGGGCAATTTTAGGCAAGGAAATAAAGGCAGGGCAATTTCAGACAAGGCAAGGCAATGCAATTCTATGCAGGGCAGTTTTAGGCAAGGGAAGGCAATTTAAGGCCAGGCAATTCCAGGCAAGGCAAGGCAAGTCAAGGGAAGGCAAAGCAAGGCAAGACAAGGAAAGGCAATTCAAAAAAAGGCAATTTCAGGAAAGCAATTCCAGGCAATGCAAGGCAAGACAAGGAAGGGAAATGAAATTCCCAGCAAGACAATTTCAGGTAAGGCAAGGCAGGGCAATTCCAGCCAAGGCAATTCCAGGCAAGGCAAGGCAAGGCAAGGCAGGACAAAGCAAGGCAAGACAATTGCAGGAAGGGAAAATCCAAGCAAGGCAATTACAAGGTAAGGCAAGTAAAGGCAATTCCAGCCATCACAGTTCCAGACAAGGCAAGGCAAGGAAATTCCAGCAAGGCAAGTCCACCTAAGCAAGGCAAGACAAGGCAACTCCAGGAAAGGCAATTCCAGAAAGTGAAAGGCAGGGCAATTGAAGTCAAGGCCATTCCACGCAAGACAATTCTAGGTAAGGGAAAACAAGGCAAAGAAAGGAAATGCAATGCAATGCAAAACAAGGCAAATACAGGCAAGGTATTTCCAGGCAAGGCAAGGGAAGGCCATTCCGGGCAAGGCAAGGCAAGACAAGGCAATTTCAGGTAAGGCAATTCCATGTAAGGCAAGCCAAGACAATTCCAGGTAAGGCAAATCCAGGCAAGGCAATTCTTGGCAAGGAATGGCAAGGCAAGGCAAAACAAGGCAAATCCAGGCAAGGCAAGGCAATTCCAGGCAAGTCAAGGCAAGTCAGTGCAACTCCAGGCAGTGCAATATCAGGCAAGGTGAAGCAGTCAGGGCAAATCCAGGCAGGGAAATTACAGGCAAGGCAAGGCAAGGCAAGGCAAGGCAAGGCCATTCCAGGCAGGGCAATCCAAGGCTAGGCAATGCAAGGCAAAGCAAGAAAATTCCAGGCAAAACAAGGAAAAAAGACAAGGCAAAAAAATGCAAGGCAAGGAAATGCAAGGCAATTTCAGGCAAGAAAATTTTAGGCAAGGCAAGGCAAAACAAAGCAAGGCAAGGTACAGCAAGACAAGGAAAGGAAAGGAAAGGCCAAACAACGCAATTTCAGGGAAGGCAAGAAAAGGCAATTCCAGGCAAGGCAATTCCAAGCACAGCAGGGGAAGTCACGGCATAGCCAGGCAATTCCAGGCAAGGCAATTTCAGGCAAGGCAGGGCAAGTTAAGACAGGGCAAGGCAATTGCAGACAAGGCAATTCCAGGCAAGGTAAAGAAAGGCAACTTAAGGCAATTTCAGGCAAGGCAATTCCAGGCAAGGCAATCTGATGCAAGGAAAGGCAAGGCAATGCAAGGCAATTTTGGGAAAATCAATTCCAGGTAGGCAAGGCAATTCCGGGCAAGGCAAGGCAAGGCAAGGCAAGGCAAGGCAAGGCAAGGCAAGGCAAGGCAAGGCAAGGCAAGGCAGTGCAATTCCCAGCAGGGAAATTTCAGGCCAGGAAAAACAAGGCAGGATAAATCCAGGAAAAGAAATTCTGGGCAAGGAAATTCCAGTCAAGGCAAGGCAAACCAAGGCAAGGCAGTTCCAGGTAGGGCAATTATAGGCTAGGCAATGCCAGGCTATGCAAGAAAATACAAGGTATCGCAAGGCAATTCCAGGCAAGGCAAAAAAAGGCAATGGAAAAAAAGGCAAGGCAATTACAGGCAAAGTAATTCCAGACAAGGCAAATACAGGCAACGCAAGGCAAAGCAAGGCAAGGGAAGGCAATTCCAGGCAAGGCAATCCCATACGAGGAAAGGTAAGGCAATTCAAAGCCGTTCCAGGAAACTCAATTACAGGCAAGGCAAGGCAAGGCAATTCCAGGCAAGTGAAGGCAAGGCAGTGCAATGCCAGGCAGGGCAATTTCAGGCAAGGGAAAACAAGGCGATGCAAATCCAGGCAGGGAAATTCCAGGCAAGGGATGGCAAGGCCATTTTAGACAGGGCAATTCCAGGCTAGGCAACGCAAGGCAAAGCAAGAAAAATCCAGGCAAAACAAGATAAGAAAGGCAGGGCAAAAAAATGCAAGGAAAGGAAAGGCGAGGCAATTTCAGGCAATGGAATTTCAGGTAAGGCAATTTTAGGCAAGGCAAGACAAGGCAAAGAAAGGAAAGGAAAGGAAAGTCCAAACAAGGCAAATTGAGGAAAGGCAATTCCAGGCAAGGCAAGGCAAGTCAAGGCAATTCCAAAATAGGCAATTGTAGGAAAGGCAATTTCCGGCAAGGGAAGGCAAGACAAGGCAATTGCAGGTAAGGCAGTTCCAAATGCGGCAAGGCAAGGCAATTCCAGGTAACACAAATCCAGCCAAGACAATTCTAGGCAAGGCAAGGAAAAAAAAGGAAAGGCAAAAATTTCAAGGTATGAAAAGGAAAGGCAATTCGAGGCAATGCAATTTCAGGCAATACAATTCTAGGTAAGGCAAGGCAAGGCAAGAAAAGGCAAGGCAAGGCAAGGCAAGGCAAGGCAAGGCAAAACAAGGCAAATCCAGGCAAGGCAAGGCAATTCCAGGTAAGGCAAATCGAGGCAAGGCAAGGCAAGGCAAGGCAATACAAGGCAAATTCAGGTAAGGCAATTCCAGGCTGGGAAATTGCAGGAAAGTCAATTCCAGGTAAGGCAAGACAAGACAAGGCAATTCCAGGTAGAGAAAGGCAAGGCAATTATAGGGAAGGCAAATTCAGGCAAGGCAAGGAAAGGAAACTCAAGGCAATTCCAGGCAAGGAAAGGTAAAACAATGCAATTCCAAAAAAAGCAAGGAAAGGCAACTAAGGGCAAATCCAGGGTAGGCAAGGCAAGGCAGGGCAAGGCAATTCCAGGTAATTTGAGGCAAGGCAATTCCAGGCAAGGCAATTCAAGACAAGGCAATTATAGGCAAGGAAAGGCAAGACAGGGCAAGGCAAGACAAGGCAATGCCAGGAAAGGCAAAGCAAGGCAAGGCAAAGCCAGGCAAAGTAAGGAAAGGCAGGGCAATTCCAGGCAGGACAATTTTAGGCAAGGCAACAAAAGACAGGGCAATTCCAGGCAAGGCAAGGCAAGGCAATGCAATTAGAGGCAGGGCAGTTTTAGGCAAAGAAAGGCAATGCAAGGCAAGGCAATTCCAGGCAAGGCAAGGGAAGGCAAAGTAAAGCAAGGATAGGAAAGGCAACTCAGGGAAAGGCAATTGCAGGAATGGCAATTCCATGCAAGGCAAAGAAAAGCAACACAAAACAATTCCAGGCAAAGCAATCCCTGGCAAGACATGGTAAGGCAAGGCAATTTGAAAAAAGGGAATTCTAGGGAAGGCAATGCAAGGCAATTCCAGACAAGGCAATTCAAAGCATGGCAGAAGAAGAAAAGGCATGGCCCGACAACTCCAGGCAAGGCAATGGCAGGCAAGTCAGGGCAAGGCAAGGCACGGCAATTCCAGGCAAGGCACGGCAATTCCTGACAAGGCAATTGCAGGAAAGGCAAATCCAAGCAAGGCAATTTCAGGTAAGGCAAGGCAGTTCCAGCCAACACAGTTCCAGACAAAGCAAGGCAAGGCAATTTCAGGCAAGGCAATTCCATTCAAGGCAAGGCAAAACAAGGGAATTCGAGGCAAGGCAATTTCAGGCAAGGCCAATCAACTCAAGGAAGGCAATACAAGGGAACTCCAGGCAAGGCAATTTCAGAAAATTAAAGGCAGGGCCATTCCAGGCAAGGACATTCCAGGCAAGACAATTCTAGGTAAGGCAAGGCAAGGAAAAAAATATAAAGAAAGGAAAGGCAAAACACAGCAAATCCAGGCAAGGCTGTTACAGACAAGGCAAGCCAAGCCCATTCCAGGCAAGGCCAGGCAAGACAAGGCAATTCCAGGTAAGGCATTTCCAGATAATGCAGGGCAATAAAATTCCAGGTAAGGCAAATTCAGGCAAGGCAATTCTAAGCAAGGCACGACAAGGAAAGGCAAGGCCAAAAAGCCAAGGCAAGAAAATGCAAGATAATTCCAGGCAATTCAATTCCAGGCAAGGCAAATCCAGGCAACACAAGGCAAGACAAAGCAATTCCAGGCAAGACCATTAAAGGCAAAGTAATCCCATGCAAGAAAGATAAAACAATGCAAAGCAGTCCAGGAAACTCAATTACGGGCAAGGCAAGGCAAGGCAAGGCAATTCCAGGCAAGTAAAGGCAAGGCAGTGCAATGCCAGGCAGGGCAATTTCAGGCAAATCTAAACAAGGCAGGTCAAATACAGGCAAGAAAACTCTGTGCAAGGCAAGGCAAGGCCATTCCAAGCAGGGCAATTCCAGTCAAGGCAAAGCAAGAAAATTCCAAACAAAACAAAGAAAGAAGGGCAAGACAGAAAAAGACAATGCAAGGGAAGGAAAGGCGAGGCAATTTCAGGCAATGCAATTACAGGCAATTCAATTTTAGGCAAGGCAAGGCAAGGCAAAGAAAGGAAATGTGGCTGGGCACGGTGGTTCAAGCCTGTAATCCCAGCACTTTGGGAGGCCGAGTTGGGTGCACCACGAGGTCAACAGATAGAGACCATCCTGGTAAACATGGTGAAACCCCGTCTCTACTAAAAACACAAAAAATTAGCTGGGCATGGTGGCGTGTACCTGTAATCCCAGCTACTCAGAAGGCTGAGGCAGGAGAATTGCCGGAACCCAGGAGGCGGAGGTTGCAGTGAGCCGAGATTGCGCCATTGCACTCCAGCCTGGGTAACAAGAGCGAAACTCCATCTCAAAAAAAAAGAAAGAAAGGCAAGGCAATGTAAGGCCAAGCAAGGCAATCCAAAAAGGAAATTCCAGGCAAGGCAAAGCAAGGCAAGTCAAGGCAAGGCAAGGCAATTCCAGGATAGGCAATTGTAAAAAGGTAATTCCAGGCAAGGCAAGGCAAGACAGGACAATTCCAGGTGAGCCAATTCCAGATAAGGCAAGGCAAGGCAATTCCAGGGAAGGCAAATCCAGGCAAGGCAAGGAAAGGCCACTCAAGGCAATTCCAGGAAAGACAAGGAAAGGAAAGGCAATTCCAGGCAAGGCAATCCCATGAAAGGAAAAGTAAGGCAATGCAAAGCAATTCCAGGAAAGTCAATTACAGGAAAGGCAAGGCAAGGCAATTCCTGGCAAGGCAAACAAGGCAGGGAAAATCCAGGCAGGAAAATTCCCGGCAAGGCAAGGCAAGGTCATTCCAGGCAGGGCAATTACAGGCTAGGCAATGCAAGGCAAAGCAAGAAAATTCCAAACAAAACAAAAAAAGTAAGGCAAGGTAGAAAAAGGCAAGGCAAGGAATGGTGAGGAAATTTCAGGCAATGCAATTAATGGCAATTCAATTTTAGGCAAGGCAAGGCAAAGAAAGGAAAGGCAAGGCAAGGCAAAACAAGGAAAATCCAATAAAGGAAATTCCAGGCCAGGCCAGGCCAGGCCAGGCCAGGCCAGGCCAGGCCAGGCCAGGCCAGGCCAGGCCAGGCCAGGCCAGGCCAGGCCAGGCCAGGCAAGGCAAGGCAAGGCAAGGCAAGGCAAGGCAAGGCAAGGCAAGGCAAGGCAAGGCAAGGCAAGGCAAGGCAAGGCAAGGCAAGGCAATTCCAGGATAGGCAATTGCAGGAAAGAAAATTCCAGGCAAGGCAAGGCAAGAAAAGGCAATTCCAGGTAAGGCAAATCCAGGCAAGGTAATTCGAGGCAAGGCAAGGCAAGCCAAAAAAAGACAAGGCAAAAAAATTCAAGGCAAGGCAAGGCAAAAAAATTCAAGGCAAGGCAAGGCAAAAAAAATTCAAGGCAAGGCAAGGAAAGACAATTCCAAGCAATGCAATTCCAGGCAAAACAATTCTAGGCAAGGCAAGGCAAGGCAAGGCAAGGCAAGGCAAGGCAAGGCAAGGCAAGGCAAGGCAAGGCAAGGCAAGGCAAGGCAAGGCAAGGCAAAGCAAGGCAAGGCAAGGCAGGACAAGGCAGGGCAGGGCAGGGAAGGGAAGGGAAGGAAAGGGCAAGGTAAGGCAAGGCAAGGCAAGGCAATTCCAGGTAATGCAAGGCAATTACATGTAAGGCAATTCCAGATAAGGCAAGGCAATTTTAGGTAAGGCAAATCCATGCAAGGCAATTCTAGGAATAGCAAGGCAAGGCAACACAACGCAAGGCAAAACAAGACAAATCCAGGCAAAACAATTCCAGGCAAGGCAAGCAAATTCTAGGCTAGGCAATTGCAGGAAAGACAATTCCAGGTAAGGCACGGCAAGACAAGACAATTTGACAGAAGACAAATTCAGTCAATGCAAGGAAACAAAACTCAAGGCAATGCCAGGCAAGACAAGGTAAGGCAAGGGAATCCCGGGAAAGGTAAGGACCAGCATCTAAAGGCAATTCCAGGCTAGGCAATGCAAGGCAAGGCAGGGCAAGGCAATTCCACGTAAGGTGAGGTAAGGCAAGGCAATGCAAAGCCAGGCAAGGTAATTCAAGGCAGGGACATTTTTGGCAAGGCAACAAAAGGCAGGGCAATTCCAAACAAGGCCAGGCAATGCAATTCAAGGCAGGGAAGTTTTGGCAAGGGAAGGGAATGCAAGCCAAGGCAATTCCAGGCAAGGCAAGGCAAGGGAAGGCAAAGCAAGGCAAGGCAAGGAAAGGCAACTCAAGAAAAGGCAATTTCAGGAAAGGCAATACCAGGCAAGGCAAGGTAAGACAAGACAAAACAATTCCAGTCAAGGCATTCCGAGGCAAAACATGGTAAGCCAAGGCAACATGAGGCAAGGCAATTCCAGGGAAGGCAAGGCAAGGCAAGGAAATTCCAGGCAAGGCAAATCCAAGCATGGCAGGGGAAGTCTAGGCATGGCCAGGCAATTCCAGGCAAGGCAATTGCAGGCAAGGCAGGGGAAGGCAAGGCATGGCAATTTCTGGCAAGGCAAAAAAGGCAACTTAAGGCAATTTCAGGAAAGGCAATTCGATGCAAGAAAAGGCAAAGCAATGCAAGAGAATTTTGGAAAAGTTAAATACAGGCAAGGCAAGACAAGACAAGAAAATGCCAGGCAAGGTATTCATAGGCAAAATATGGCAAGGTAATGCAAAGCCATGGAGGTAATTCAAGGCAGGGCAATTCCAGGCAGGGCAATTTTAGGCAAGGCAACAAATGGCAGGGCAATTCCAGACAAGGTAAGGCAATGCAATTCTAGGCAGTGCAATTCTAGGCAAGGGAAGACAATGCAAGGCAAGGCAATTCCAGACAAGGCAGGGCAAGGCAAGGGAAGGCCAAACCAGGCAAGCCAAGGCAGGGTAAAACAAGGCAGGACAAATCCAGGAAGGGAAATTCTGGGCAAGGCAAGGCAATTCTAGGCAAGCGGATTGCAGTCTAGGCAAGCGGATTCCAGTCAAGGCAAGGAAAACAAAGGCAAGGCAGTTCCAGGTAAGGCAAAAAATGCAAGGCATGGAAAGGCAAGGCAATTCCAGGCAAGGCAAATCCAGGCAATGCAAGGCAATGCAAGGCAAGACAAGGCAATTCCAGGCAAGACAATTCCAGGCAAGGCAATCCCATGCAAGGAAAGGTAAGGCAATGGAAAGCAGTTACAGGAAAGTCAATTCCAGGAATGGCAAGTCAAGGCAATTACAGGCAAGTGAAGGCAAAGCAGTGCAATTACAGGCAGGGCAATTTCAGGCAAGGCAAAACAAGGCAGGGCAAATCCAGGCAGAAAAATTCTGGGCAAGGCAAGGCAAGACCATTCCAGGCAGGGCAATTCCAGGCTTGGCAAAGTAAAGCAAAGCAAGAAAATTTCAGGCAAGGCAATAAAAGAAAGGCAAGGCAAAAAAAAAGGCAAGGCACGGAAAGGCAAGGCAATTTCAGGCAATGCAATTTCAGTCAGTTACGACAATTCTAGGCAAGGCAAGGCAAGGAAAGTCAAGGCAAGGAAAAGAAATGCAAGGCAAGGCCAAACAAGACAAATTTTAAAAAAGGCAACTCCGGGCAAGGCAATCCGATGTAAGAAAACGCAAGGCGATGTAAGAAAACGCAAGACAATGCAAGGGAATTTTGGGAAAGTCAATTCCAGGCAAGGCCAAGCAAGATGATTCCAGGCAAAACAAGGCAAGGCAAGACAAGGCAATTTTAAGTAAGGCAATACCATATAAGGGAAGGCACGGCAAGGCAATTCCAGGTGAGGCAAATCCAGGGAAGGCAATTCTAGGCAAGGCAAGGCAAAAAAGGCAAATCAAGGAAAGGCAAGGAAATTCTAGGCAATGCAGTTCCAGGCATTCTAGGTAAGGAAAGGAAAAGAAAGGCAAGGAAAGATAAAAAAAGGCAAATCCAAATGAGGGAATTCCAGGCAAGGCAAGGAAAGACAAGGCAATTCCAGGTAATGCGATTCCATATAAGGCAAGGCAAGGCAATTCTAGGTAAAGCAAATCTAGGCAAGGCAATTCTAGGCAAGACAAGGCAAGGCAAAACAATGCAATTCCAGCCAAGGCAATTCCAGGCAGAGCAAGGCAAGGCAAGGCAAGGCAAGGCAAGGCAAGGCAAGGCAAGGCAAGGCAAGGCAAGGCAAGGCAAGGCAAGGCAAGGCAAGGCAAGGCAAGGCAAGGCAAGGCAAGGCAAGGCAAGGCAAGGCAAGGCAAGGCAAGGCAAGGCAAGGCAAGGCAAGGCAAGGCAAGGCAAGGCAAGGCAAGGCAAGGCAAGGCAGGGCAAGTCAGGGCAAGGCAGGGCAAGGCAGGGCAAGGCAGGGCAGGGCAGGGCAGGGCAGGGCAGGGCAGGGAAGGGCAGGGTAGGGCAGGGCAGGGCAGGGCAGGGCAAGGCAATTACAGGCTAGGCGATTGCAGGAAAGCTAATCCATGGTAAGGCATGCCAAGACAAGGCAATTCCAGGCAAGGCAATTTCAGGTAAGAAAAGGCAAGGCAATTCCAGAGGAGGCAAATCCAGACAAGGCAGGGAATGGCAACTCAATGCAATTCCACGAAGGCACGGGAAGGCAAGACAATTTCAGGAAAGGGAACTCAAGGCAATCCCAGGCTAGGAAAAGCAATGCAAGGCAATTCCAGGAAAGGTAATTCCAGGTAAGGTGAGGCAAGGCAATTTCACGCAAGGAAATTTCAGGCAAGACAATTCTAGGCAAGGCAAGGAAAAGCAGAGCAAGGCTAGACAAGGTAATGCCAGCGAGGCTATTCCAGGCAAGGCAAGGCAAGGAAAAGCAGAGCAAGGCTAGACAAGGTAATGCCAACAAGGCTACTCCAGGAAAGGCAACGCAAGGCAAGGCAAAGCCAGGCAAGGCAATTCCAGGTAAGGTAAGGCAAGGCAGGGCAATTCCAAGAAGGGCAATTTTAGGCAAGGCAACAAAGGGCAGGGCAATTCCAGAGAAGGCAGGGCAATGCAATTCTAAACATGGCAGTTTTAGGCAAGAAAAAGTAATACAAGGCAAAGTAATTCCAGGCAACGCAAGGCAAGGCAAGGCAAGGCAATTCCAGGTAAGGCAATTCCAGATAAGGAACGGCAAGGCAATTCCATTTAAGGCAAATCCAGGCAAGGCAATTCTAGGCAAGACAAGGCAAAGAAAGAAAAGGCAAGGCAGAAAAGGCAAGGCAACGCAAGGCAATTCCAGGGAATGCAATTCCGGGAAAGACAATTCTAGGTAAGGCAAGGCAAGGCAAGGAAAGGAAGGGCAACGCAACACAAAACAAGGCAAATTCAGGAAAGGCAATACCAGGCAAGGCAAGGCAAGGCAAAGCAAGGCAATTCCAGGCAAGACAATCACAGGCAAGGCAAGTCAAGGCAAGCCAAGTCAAAACAATTTCATGCTAGGCAATTGGAGGAAAGGCAATTCCGGGTAAGGCAAGGCAGTACAAGCCAATACCAGGCAAGGCAGTTCCAGGTAGAACAAGGCAAGGCAGTTCCAGGCAAGGCAATTCTACGAAAGGCAACTCAAGGCACGGCAAGTTCAGGCAAGGCAATTTCAGGCAAGGCAATTCTAGGAAAGGCAACTCAAGGCAAGGTAATTACAGATAAGGCAATTACAGGCAGTTCCAGGCAATTCCAGGCAAGGCAATTCGAGGCAAAACAATTCCAGGCTATTCCAGACAACGCAATTTTGGCCAAAGCAAGGCAAGGCAAGGCAAGGCTAGGCAATTCCAAGCCAGGCAATTCCAGGCAATGCAATTTCAGGAAAGGCAAGGCTAGGCAAGGATATTCCAGTCAAGGCAATTCCAGGCAAGGGAATTCCAGTCAAGGCAATTACAGGATAGGCAATTCCAGGCAAATCCAGACAAAGCAATTCCAAAAAATTTCAGCAGAGGCTACTCCAGGCAAGGAAGTTTGAGGCACCCAGGCAAGGCAATTCAAGGCAATTCCAGGCAAGGCAATTCCAGGCAACGCAATTTCTGGAAAGGCAATTCCAGCAAAGGCAATACCATGCAATTCCAGGCAAAATAATTCCAGGCAAGGCAATTCCAGGCAATTCCAGGCAAAGCAACTCCAGGTAAAACAATTCCAGTCAATTCCAGGCAAAAAATTTCAGGCAAGGCAATTTTAGGCAATTCTTGGCAAGGCAATTCCAGGCAAGGAAATTCCAGGCAATTTCGGGCAAGGCAATTCCAGGCAAGGCAAATCCAGGCAATGAAATTCCCGGCAAGGCAATTCCAGGCAATTCCAGTCAAGGCAAATTTAGGCAAGGCAATTTAAGGCAAAAGAATTCCAGGCAAGGCAGTTCCAGGCAAGGCAATTTTAGGCAATTCCAGGCAAGGCAATTCCAGGCAAGGCAATTCCAGGCAAGGCAATTTCAAGGAAATCCAGGCAAGACAACTCCAGACAAATCCAGGAAAGGTAATTCCAAGCAAATCCAGGACAGGCATTTCTAGGCAATTTCAGGCAAGGCAAATACAGGCGAGGCAATTGCAGGCAATTCTGAGCAGGGCAATACCAGGCAAGGCAACATCAGGCAAGGAAATTCAATGCAAGGCATTCTCATGCAATTCCAGGCAAGAAAAATCCAAGTTAAACAATTCTAGGTAATTCGAGGCAGGGAAATTCCAGCCAGGGGAATTCCAGAAAATTCCAGGAAAGGTAATTCCAGGCAATTCCAGGAAAGCGAATTCCAGGCAAGGAAATTCCATGCAAGGCAATTCTACACTAGGCAAGGTAAGGAAAGCAATTCCAGAAAAGGCAATTTTATGCCAGGTAATTCCAGGCAAGGCAAGGCAAGGCCATTCCAGGTAAGGCAATTTCAGGCAATGCAATTCCAGGAAAAACAAGCCTAGGCAAGGCATTTCCAGGCAAGGCGATTTTAAGCAATGCAATTCCCCGCAAGACAATTTCAGGCAAGGCAATTCCAGGCAAGGCAATTACAATCAAGGCAATTAGAGGTAATTCCAGGCAAATCCAGGCAAAACAATTTCAGGGTAGGCAATTCCAGGCAAGGCAAGGAAAGGTAAAAGCATTCCAGGCAAGGCAATTCCAGAAAAGGCAAGGCAAGGCAATTATAGGCAATGCAATTCCAAGCAAGGCAATTCCAGTCAAGGCAAAAAAAGGCAAGGCAATTCCAAGCCACGCAATTCCAGGCAATGCAATTTTAGGATAGGCAAGGCAATTCCAGTCAAGGCAAATCCAGGCAAGGGAATTCAAGGCAAGGCAATTCCAGGCAATCCCAGGCAAGGCAATTCCAAGCATGGGAATTCAATGCAATTCCAGGCAAGGCAATTCCAGACAATTAAAATCATGACAATTCCAGGCAATTCCAGGCAAGGCAATTTTCCAGGCAAGGCAAGGCAAGACAAGGCAAGGCAATACCAGGCGAAGCAAGGCAAGGCAAAACAATTCCAGGCAAGGCAATTTCAGGCAATTCAAGGCAAGGCAATACCAGACAATTTCAGGCAAGTCAATTTTACCTAAGGCAATTCCAGCAATGATATTCCAGGCAAGGCAACTCAAGGCAAGGCAATTACAGGCAAGGCAATTACAGGCAATTCCAGGCAATTCCGAGCAAGGCAATTCGAGGCAAAACAATTCCAGGCTAATCCAGACAAGGCAATTCCAGGCAAGGCAATTCCAGGCAAAACAAGGCAAGGCAAGGCAAGGCAAGGCAAGGCAAGGCATAACAAGACAATTTTAGGCAATGCAATTCCAGAAAAGGCAAGGCTAGGCAAGGTAATTTCAGTCAAGGCAATTCCAGGCAAGGCAATTCCAGCAAGGCAATTCCAGGCAATTCCAGAGAAGGAAATTATAGGAAATGTCAGCAGAGGCAATTCCAACCAAGGCAGATCCAGGGACCCAGGCAAGGCAATTCAAGGCAATTCCAGGCAATGCAAACACAAACAATTCCAGGAAAGGCAAGTCCAGGCATGAAAATCCCAGGCAATTCCAGCAAAGGCAATTTTGGGCAATTACAGGCAAGGCGACTCCAGGCAAGGCAATACCAGGCAAGGCAATTTCAGGCAATTGCAGGCAAGACAATTCCAGGCAAGGCAATACCAGGCAAGGCAATTCCAAGCATGGCAATTTCAGGCAAGGCTACTGCAGGCAAGGCAATTCAAGTCAATTCCAGGCAAAGCAATTCCATGCAAGGCAATTCCAGGCAAGGAAATTCCAGGCAAGAAAATTCCTCGCTACGCAATTTCAGGGGATCCCAGAAAAACAATACCAGGCAAGGCAATTCTAGACAATTCCTGGTAGGAAAATTCCAGGCAAGGGAATTTCAAGCAATTCCAGGCAAGGCAATTCCAGGCAAGGCATTTCTAGGCAATTCTATACAAGGCAATTCTGGATAAGGCAACTGCAGGCAATTCCAGGCAAGGCATTTACAGGCAATTCCAGGAAACGCAATTCCAGGAAAGGCAATGCCAAGCCATTCCAGGCAAGGAAATTCCAGGCAAGGCAATTCAAGACAAGGAAATTACAGTCATGGCAATTCCAGTTAATTCCAGGCAAGGCAATTCCAGGCAATTTAAGGCAAGCCATTTCCAGGAAATTTCATGCAAGACAATTCCAGGCAAGGCAAGTCCATGCTAGGCAAGGCAAGGAAAGCAATTCCAGGAAAGGTAATTTCATGCCAGGAAATTCCAGGCAAGCCAAGGCAAGGCAAGGCAAGGCAACTTTAGGCCAGGCAATTCCAGGCAATGCAATT
Source organism: Callithrix jacchus (assembly GCF_049354715.1). Taxonomy (NCBI): domain Eukaryota; kingdom Metazoa; phylum Chordata; class Mammalia; order Primates; family Cebidae; genus Callithrix; species Callithrix jacchus. The sequence goes on from NC_133518.1 coordinate 3,819,542, forward strand.
TTAGCCATGGCAATTATAGGCAAGGCAACTTCAGGCAAGGCAATTACAGGCAATGCAATTTCATGCAAAGCAATTCCAGGCAAGGCACTTAGAGGCAAGGCAATTTTAGCCAAGGCAATTACAGTCAAAACAATTACAGGCAATTACAGGCAACTTCAGGCAAGGCAATTACAGGCAAGGCAATTACAGACAAGGAAAGGCAATACTAGGCAAAACAATTCCAGACCGGGAAGGAAAGGAAAGGCAATTTTAGGCAACGCAATTCCAGGCAAGGCAAGTTGAGTCAAAACAAGGCAAAGCAAGGCAATTCCAGGCAATGCAATTCCAGGCAAGGCAAGGCTAGGCAAGGCAATTCCAGTAAAGGCAAATCGAGCCAAGGCAATTCCAGTCAAGGCAATTTCAGGCAAGGCAATACCAGGCAATTTCAAACAAGGCAATTTTAGGCAAGGCAACTTTAGGCAACTCCAGGCAAGGCAATACCAGGTAATTCCAGGAAAGCCAATTATTCCAGACAAGGCAAGGTAAGGCAATTTTTCCAGATAGGTCAATGCAAGTCAAGACAAGAGAATTTCAGTCAAAGCAAGAAAAGGCAAAACAATTCAGGGCGAGGCAATTCAAGGCAATTCAAGGCAAGGCAATACCAGGCAATTCCAGGAAAGTCAATTCCACTTAAGGCAATTCAAGGCAAGGAAATTTTAGGCAAGAAAATTCCAGCCAAGGAAATTCCAGTTAAGGCAACTCAAGGAAAAGCAATTACACTCAAGGCAATTCCAGGCAATTCCAAAAGAGACAATTAGAGTCAAGGCAATTCCAGGCAAGGCAAATTAAGTCAAGGCAATTCCAGGAAAAGCAAGGCAAGGAAAGGCAATTCCACATAAGGAAATTTCAGGCCAGGCAATTTCAGATATGGCAAGGCAAGGCATGGCAATTCCAGGCCAAGTTATTCCAGGCAAGGCAAGGCTAGGCAAGGAAACTCCAGTCAAGGCAATTCCAGAAAAGGGAATTACAGGCAAGGCAATTCCAGGAAAGGCAACTCCAAGCAAGGCAATTACAGAAAATTCCAGGGAAGGCAATTCCAGGCAAGGCAACTCGAGGAAATTCCAGCCAAGGCAATTCCAGGCAGGGCAATTCTAGGCATTCAGGAAAGGCATTTCAAAGCAATTCCAGGAAAGGCAATTCCAAACAATTCCACGCAAGGAAATTACAGGAAGAAAAATTCCAAAAAATTCGGGGCAAGGCAATTCCAGACAAGGCAATTTGAAAAACTCCAGCCAAGGCAATTCCAGGAAAGGCAATTCCAGGCAAGGGAATTCCAGGCAAGGCAGTTCCAGGCAAGGCAATTCCAAGAAATTCCAGGAAGGCAATTCCATGCATTGCAATTCCCTGCAATTCCAGGCAAGGCGATGCCAGGCACTTTCAGACAAGGAAATTTCACTCAAGGCAATTTCAGAAAAAAAAAATTCCTTGCAATGCAGTTCCAGGCGATTCCAGACATGTCAATACCAGGCAATGCAATTCTAAAAAATTCCAGGCAGAAAAATTCCAGGCAAGTAAATTCCAGGCAATTCCAGCAAAGGCAATTCCATGCAAGGCAATTTCAGGCAATTACAGGCAAGGCAATACCAGGCAAGGCAATTATCAGCAAGGCAATACAAGGCAAGGCAATGCAAGGCAAGGCAATTCCAGGCAATTCCAGACAAAAACATTTCCATGCAGGCAATTCCAGGAAATTCCAGGCAAGGCAATTCCAGGAAATTTCAGGCAAGGCAATGTCAAGCAAGGAAATTTCTCGCAATGCAATTCCATGCAATTCCAGACAAGGCAATACCAGGCAATGCAATTCTAGAAAATTCCAGGCAGGGAAATTCCAGTCAAGGCAATTCTAGGCAACTAAAGGCAAGGCAATTCCAGACAAGGCAATTTCAGACAATTCCAGGCAAGGCATTTAAAGGCAATTCCAGACACGGCAACTCTAGGCAATTCCAGGCAAGGCAATTTCAGGCAATTTTATTCAAGGCAGTTCCAGGTAAGGTAATTCCAAGAAATTCCAGGCCAGGTAATTTTTGGCAAGGCAATTCCAGGCAACTACAGAGAAGGAAATTCCAGTCAAGGCAATTTTAGAAAATCCCAGGCAATGGAATTCCAGGCAAAGCAATTCCAGGCAATTCCAAGCAAGGCAAATTTAGGCAAGGCCATTCCAGTAATTTCTACACAAGGCAATTCCAGGGAAGGCAATTCCACGCAATTCCAGGCAAGGCAATTCCAGGCATTTCCATGAAAGGCAATTTTAAGCGAAACAATTCCAGGCAATTTTATGCTAGGCAATTCCAATCAAAGTCACTCCAGGTGATTTCAGGGAAGATAATTTCAGGCCAGGCAATTCCAGGTAATTCCTGTCAAGTCAATTTTTGGCAACGGAATTACAAGAAATTGCAGGCAAGGCAACTCCAGGCAAGGCAATTCTACGCAAAAGAATTCCAGGCAATTTTAGCTTAAGGAATTCCAGGCTTATGAATGCCAGGAAATTCCTTGGAATTTAATTCCAAGTATAGCAATTTCAGGCAATTTCAGAAAAGGCAATTCCTGGAAAGGGAATTCCAGGCAAGTACATTCCAGGAATTCCAGGAAAGGAAATTTTGGCAAGGCAATTCCAGGCAATTTCGGTCAAGACAATTCAAAGCAAGGCAATTTCATGCAAAAATATTCCAGGCCAGGCAATTACAGGCCTTTCCAGGCAAGGCAATTATAGGCAAGGTAATTTCAAACAGTTCCAATCAAAACAATTTCAGTCAATTCGAGGCAGGACAATTATTCCAGGCAAGGCAAGGCAAGGCATTTTTTCCAGGCAAGGAAATGTAAGGCAAGGCAGAACAATTCCAGGCAAAGCATGGCAAGGGAAGGCAAGGCAATTCCCGGAAAGGGAAGGCAAAGCAAAGCAAGACAATTCCGAGCATGACAATTTCAAGCAATTCTATGCAAGGCAATACCAATCAATTCCAGGCAAGTTAATTCCATGCCAGGCAATGACAGTCAAGGCAATTTCAGGCAAGAAAATTCCAGAAAGGCAATTGCAGGCAAGGCAATTACAGTTAAGGCAACTACAGGCAATTTCAGGAAATTCTAGGCAAGGCAATTCCAGGCAAGGCAATTTTATGCAAGACAAAGCAAGGCACGGAAATACCAGGCAAGGCATTCTAGGCATGGTAAGGCAAGAAGAAGCAATTCCAGGAAAAACAATTCCAGGCAAGTTAAGCCAATTCCAGGCCAGGCAATCCCAGGCATTGCAATTCCAGGCTAGGAAAGGCTCAGCAAGGCAATTCCACTCAAGGCAAATTTAGGCAAAACAAATCCAGACAAAAAAATTTCAGGCAAGTTAATTTCAGAAAAGGCAATTCCAGGCTATTCCAGTGAAGGGAATTCCAGGCAATGCAATTTCAGGTAATTTCAGGCAAGGATATTTTAGGCAAGGCAATTCCAGGCAGTTCCAGGGAAGGCAATTTCCAGCAACTCCAGGAGAAATAATTTCAGGCAAGACAATTATACGCAATTCCAGGCAAGGCAAATCCAGGCAATGAAATTACAGGCAAGGCAATTTTAGGCAACTCCAGTCAAGGGAAATCCAGGTAAGCCAATTTAAGGCAAGGCAATTTCAGGCAAGGCAATTCCAGGCAAGACGATTCCAGGGAAGGCAATTCCAGGGAAGGTTATTCTAGGCAATTTCATGCAAGGCAATTCCAAGCAAATCCAGGCATGGCAATTTCAGCCAAGGTAATTCCAAGCAAATCTATGCAAGGCAATTATAGGCAATTCCAGGCCAGGCAATTCCAGGCAAGGAAATACCAGGCAAGGCAATTCCAGGCAAGGAAATTCGAGGCAAGGCATTTCTAGGCAAGGTAATTCCAGGTAAGGCAATTCTAGGTAATTCGAGGCAAGGCAATTTTAGCTAGAAATATTCCAGGCAATTCATTGAAGGCAATTTAAGGCAATTTCAGGCAGAGAAATTCCAGAGAAGGCATTTCCAGGCAATTCCAGGAAAAGCAACTGAAGTCAATTTCACGTATGCAATTCCAGGCAAGACAATTCCACTCAATTGCAGGCAAGGCAATTCCTGGCATCGTGATTCCAGGCAATTCCAGAAAAAACAATTCCAGGCATCGTGATTCCAGGCAATTCCAGAAAAAACAATTCCAGGAAAGGAAATTCCAGGCAATGCAATTCCAAGCAATTCTAGGCAAGGCAATATCAGCAAAGCAATTCCAAGCAATTCCTGGCAAGGCAATTATTACATGTAAGGCATGGTAAGGCAATTATTTCAGGAAAGGCATGGCAAGGACAGGCAATGCAATTCCAGACAAAGCAAGGCAAGTCAACTCAAGGCAAGTCAACTCAAGGAAAGGAAATTCCAGGCAAGGCAATTCCAGGCAAGGCAATTCCAGGCAAGGCAATTCCAGGCAATTCCAGGCAAGGCAAGGCAAGGCAAGGCAAGGCAAGGCAAGGCAAGGCAAGGCAAGGCAAGGCAAGGCAAGGCAAGGCAAGGCAAGGCAAGGCAAGGCAAGGCAAGGCAAGGCAAGGCAAGAAGGCAAGCCAAGGGAAGGGAAGGGAAGGGAAGGGAAGGGAACGCAAGGCAAGGCAAGGCAAGGCAAGGCAAGGCAAGGCAATTGCCGGAAAAGCAATTCCAGCCAAGGCAATTCCAGGCAGAGCAAGGCAAGGCAAGACAATTGCCAGAAAAGCAATTCCAGCCAAGGCAATTCCAGGCAGAGCAAGGTAAGGCAAGGCAAGGCAAGGCAAGGCAAGGCAAGGCAAGGCAAGGCAAGGCAAGGCAATAACAGGCAAGGCAATTCCAGGCAAGATAATCCCAGTCAAGGCAGCTCCAGGCAAATCAATTTCAGGAAAGGCAATACAAGATAAGGTAAATACAGTCATGGCAATTCCAGGCAATTCCATGCAAGGCAATTCCAGGCAAGCCAACTTCAGGCAAGGCAATTCCAGTCAATTCCAGGCAAGGCAATTCTCGGCAAAACAATTCCAAGCTAGGGAAAGCAAGGAAAGCAATTCCAGGAGGCAATTTCATGTCAGGCAATTCCATGCCAGGCAAGGCAAAGCAAGGCTATTCCAGGTCAGGAAATTCCAGGCAATACGATTCCAGGCAAAGCAAGCCTAGGCAAGGCATTTCCAGTCAAGGCGATGCCAAGCAATGCAATTCCAGACAAGGCAAATCCATGCAAGGCAATTACAGGTAATTCCATGCAGCTCCAGGCAAAACAATTCCAGGGAAGGCAATTCCAGGCGAAGCAAGACAAGGCAGGAAAATACCAGGCAAGGCAATTCCAGACAAGACAAGGCAAGGCAAAAGAATTTTAGGCAACGCAATTCCAGGCAAGGCAATTACAGTCCAGGCAAGGCAAGGCCATTTTAAGCCAGGCAGTTTCAGGCAGTGCAATTCCAGGCAAGGCAAGGCTAGGCAAGGCAATCTAAGTCAAGGAAAATCCAGGCAAGGCAATTCCAGGCAATTCTAGATAAGGTAATTCCAGGCAAGGCAATTCCAGGCAAGGCAATTTCAGGTAAGGCAACTCCAGGCGATTCCAGTGAAAGCAATTCCAGGCAATTAATATCATGACAATTCCAGGCAAGGCAATTATTAAAGGCAATGCAAGGCAACACAATTTTTCTAGGCAAGGCAATTCAACACAAGGCAATACCAGGCAAAGCAAGGCAAGGCAAAACAATTCCAGGCAAGAAAATTTTAAGCAATTTAAAGCAAGTATATACCAGGCAATTTAATGCAAGTCAATCCCACCTAAGGCAATTCAAGACAAGGCAATTCCACCTAAGGATATTCCAGGCAAGGAAATTCTGGGTAAGGCAATTCCAGGCATGGCAATTCCATGCAAGGCCACTCAAGGCAAGGCAGTTACAGACAAGGCAATTACAGGCAATTCCAGGCTATTCCAGAAAAGGCAATCCGAGGCAAAACAATTCCAGACTATACCAGACAAGGCAATTCCAGGCAAGGAAATTCCAGGGAAGACAATTTCAGGCAATTCCAAGCAAAGAAATTCCAAACAAAAAAACATGCAAGGCAATTTGAAGCAATTCCAGGCAAGGCAATACAAGGCAAGGCAATTCCAGGATATTCCACTGAAAGCAATTCCAGGCAAGACAGTTCCATGCTATTCCAGGCAAAACAATTCCAGGCAAGGAAATTCCAGGCAAAACAATTTTAGGAGGGGAAATTCTAGGTAATTTCAGGCAAGGCAATTCCAGGCAATTCCAAGCAAGGCACTTCAAGCCAAGGCAATTGTAGGCAATTCCAGGCTAGGCAATTCCCAGCAATACAGGGTCAAGCAATTCCAGGCAAAGCAATTCTAGTCAAGGCAATTCCAGCCAATTCCAGGCAAGGAAATTTTAGGCAAGGCAATTTCAGACATTTGCAGCCAAGTCAATTTTAGGCAAGGCATTTCCAGGCAATTCCAAGCAAGGCAATTCCAGGCAAGGCAATTTTCGGCCAGGCAATTCCAGGCAATTCCAGGCAAGGGAATTACATGCAATTCCATGAAAGGCTACTCGTGAAAACAAAATTCCAGAAAATTCCTGGAAAGGCAATTTCAGGCAAGGCAATTCCATGCAAGAAAATGCCACGCAAGGAAATTTTAGGTAATTCCATGCAATGCAATACGAGGGAAGGCAATTATAGGAAATTCCACATAAAGCAATTTCAGGTAGGGGAATTACAGGCAATTACAAAAAAGGCAATTCCATGCAAGGCAATTTCAGTCAAAACTATTTTAGCCGGGGCAATTCCAGGTAATTCCAGGCAAGGCAATTCCAGGCATGGCAATTCCAGGCAATTCCATGCACGGAAACTTTATGCAAAGCAATTCCATATAATTCCAGGCAAGGCAATTCTCACAAGGCAATTGAGGCAAGGCAAATTTTTGCAAGTCCAGGTAAGGTAATTCTGGCAAGGCAATTCCAGGCAATTCCAAGCGTGGCAATTCTAGGCAGTGCAATTCAAGGCAATTAAAGGCAAAAAAATTCCAAGGAAGGAAATTCCAGGCAATTTAAGGCAATTGAATTTATCGCAAGGCAAATCCAGGAAAGGGAATTCCAGGCAATTCCTGACTAGGCAATTCTAGGGGAGGAAAAACGAGGCAATTCCAAGAAAGGCAGTTCCAAGTAAGGCAATTCCAGGGAAGTCAATTCCAGGAAATTTCAGGAAAGGCAATTTCTGCCAATTCAATTTTAGGCAAGGCAATTCCAGGAAATTAAAGTCAAGAAAATTTTAAGAAAGGTAATTTCAAGAAATTCCAGGCAAGGCACTTTCAGGCAAGGCAATTTCAAACAATTCCAGACAAGGGAATTTTTGGCACAATTCCAGGCAATTACAGGAGAGGAAAATCTAGGCAAGGCAATTCCAGGAAATTCCAAGCAAGGCAATACGAGGCAAGGCAATTCCAGGATATGCCAGGCATGGAAATTCCAGGAGAGGCAATTCCAGGTAAGGTAATTTTAGGAAAGGCAATTCCAGACAACTCCAGGCAAGGCAATTCCAGGCAACTCCAGGCAAGGCAATTCAAGGCAAGGAAACTTTAGGTGATTCCAGGCAAGGCAATTGTAGGCAAGACAATTCCAGGCAAATTCAGGCCAGATAATTTTTGGAAACGCAATTTTAAGCAATTCCAGGCAAAAAAATTCTAGGAAAGAAAATTTCAGGCAATTTTAGGTAAGGGAATTCCAGGCAAGGCAATTCAAGGCAATTCCAGTCAAGGCAAATCGAGGCGAGGCAATTCCAGGTATTACAAGCAAGGCAATATGAGGCAAGGCAATTCCAGACAATTACAAGCAAGGAAATTCCAGGCAAGGCAATTTCAGGTTATTCCAGGCCAGGCAATTTCATGAAAGGCTATTCCATTCAACTCCAGGAAAGGCAATTTTAGACGAGGCAATCACAGGCAATTCCAGGCAAGATAATTCTGGGCAAGCCAACTCCATGAAATTCCAGGGAAGGCAATTTTATGCATGGTAATTTCAAACAAATCCAAAAAGGCAATTTTTGGCAAGCCAATTCCAAACAATTCCAGACAAGGCAATTTTAGGCAATTCCAGGCAAGAAAATTTCAGGCAAAAAAATTTTAGGCAATTCAAGGCATTGCAATTCCAGGCAAGGAAATTCCAGGCAATTCCAAGCTAGGCAATTTCAGACAAGGCAACTCCAGAAAATTTCAGAGATGGCAATTCAAGGAAAGGCAATTGCTGGCAATTCAATTTTAGGTAAGGCAATTCTAGGCAATTAAAGGCAAGGGAATTGCAGGCAAGGCAATTTCAAAAAATTCCAGACTGGGCAACTCTTGTCAAGGCCATTCCAGGCAATGTTAGGCAACGAAAATCCAGGCAAGGTAATTCCAAACAATTTCAGGCAAGGGAATTCCCGGCAAGGCAATTCCAGGCAATTCCAACTAAGGAAAATTTAGGCAAGGCAATTCCAGGCAATTCCACGGAAGGCAATACGAGGCAAGGAAATTCCAGGATATGCCAGGCATGGAAATTCCAGGAGAGGCAATTCCAGGTAAGGTAATTTTAGGAAAGGCAATTCCAGACAACTCCAGGCAAGGCAATTCCAGGCAACTCCAGGCAAGGCAATTCAAGGCAAGGAAACTTTAGGTGATTCCAGGCAAGGCAATTGTAGGCAAGACAATTCCAGGCAAATTCAGGCCAGATAATTTTTGGAAACGCAATTTTAAGCAATTCCAGGCAAAAAAATTCTAGGAAAGAAAATTTCAGGCAATTTTAGGTAAGGGAATTCCAGGCAAGGCAATTCAAGGCAATTCCAGTCAAGGCAAATCGAGGCGAGGCAATTCCAGGTATTACAAGCAAGGCAATATGAGGCAAGGCAATTCCAGACAATTACAAGCAAGGAAATTCCAGGCAAGGCAATTTCAGGTTATTCCAGGCCAGGCAATTTCATGAAAGGCTATTCCATTCAACTCCAGGAAAGGCAATTTTAGACGAGGCAATCACAGGCAATTCCAGGCAAGATAATTCCGGGCAAGCCAACTCCATGAAATTCCAGGGAAGGCAATTTTATGCATGGTAATTTCAAACAAATCCAAAAAGGCAATTTTTGGCAAGCCAATTCCAAACAATTCCAGACAAGGCAATTTTAGGCAATTCCAGGCAAGAAAATTTCAGGCAAAAAAATTTTAGGCAATTCAAGGCATTGCAATTCCAGGCAAGGAAATTCCAGGCAATTCCAAGCTAGGCAATTTCAGACAAGGCAACTCCAGAAAATTTCAGAGATGGCAATTCAAGGAAAGGCAATTGCTGGCAATTCAATTTTAGGTAAGGCAATTCTAGGCAATTAAAGGCAAGGGAATTGCAGGCAAGGCAATTTCAAGAAATTCCAGACTGGGCAACTCTTGTCAAGGCCATTCCAGGCAATGTTAGGCAACGCAAATCCAGGCAAGGTAATTCCAAACAATTTCAGGCAAGGGAATTCCCGGCAAGGCAATTCCAGGCAATTCCAACTAAGGAAAATTTAGGCAAGGCAATTCCAGGCAATTCCACGGAAGGCAATACGAGGCAAGGAAATTCCAGGCTATTCCAGGAAAGAAAATTCCAGCAAGACAATTCCAGGCAACTCCAGGCAATATAATTACAGGAAAGGCAATTCCAGGCAACTCCAGGAAGGGCAATTTTAGGTAAGGCAATTCCAGGCAAGGCAAGAAAATTCAAGGCAAGGCAACTTCAGGTGATTCCAGGCAAGGAAATACCAAGCAAGGCAATTCCAGGCAATTTCAGGCAAACCAATACCAGGCAAAGCAATGAGAGGCAAGGCAAGGCAATTCCATGCAATTCTAGTCAAGGCAATACCAGGCAATTCCAGGCAAGGCAATTCCAGGCAAGGCAATTCGAGGCAATTCCAGACTAGGAAATTTCAGGCAAGGCAGTTTAAAGCAATTCCATGCAAGACAATTCCAGGCAAGGCAATTTCATGCAATTCCAAGCAAGAGAATTCAAGGCAAGGTAAGGCAAGAAAAGGCAATTCCAGGCAAGGCAACTTCATGCCAGGCAATCCCAAGCCAGGCAAGTTTAGGTGAGGCCATTTCAGGACAGGCAATTCCAGGCAAGGCAGTTTAAAGGAATTCCAGGCAAGGCAATTCCAGGAAAGGCAATTCCAGACAAGGCAATTTTATGCAATTTCAGGCAAGGCAATTCCAGGCAAGACAATTCAAGGCAAGGTAAGGCAAGAAAAGGCAATTCCAGGTAAGGCAATTTTATGCCAGGCAATTTCAGGCAGAGTAAGTTTAGGCAAGGCAGTTTCAGGACAGGCAATTCCAGACAAGGAAATTCCAGGCAACTGTAGGCAAGGCAATACCAGGCATTTACAGGCAAGTCGATCCAGGAAGGCAATTTAAGAGAATCCAATTTCAGGCAAGGCAATTCAAGGCAATGCATTTACAGTCATGGCAGTTCTAGACAATTCCAGGAAAAGAAATTCCAGGCACGACAATTTCAGGCAATTTTAGGCAAGGCGATTCCAGGCAAAGCACTTCCAAATAATTCCAGGCAAGACAATTCCAGGCAAGGCAGTTTCAGGCAATTCCATGCCAGCCTATTATAGGCAATTTCACACAAGTTAATTCCAGGCAAGGCAATTTCAGGCTATTCCAGGCAGGGCAATTTTAGGCAAGGAAATTCCAGGCAATTGAAAGCAAGGCAATTCCCAGCAATTCTAGGCAAGGCAATTTTAGGCAAGGCATTTCCAGGCAATTTCAGGAAAGGCAATTCCAGGCAATTCCACACAAGGCAATACCAGGGAATTTCAGGCAAGGTAATTCCAGGCAAGGCAATTCCAGGCTAGTCCAGGCATGGTAATTTCAGGCAAGGCAATTTCAGAAAAGGCAATTCCAGGCAATTCTCAGCAAGGTAATTTCAGGCAAGGCATTTCCCGGCAATTTCAAGTGAAACAATTCCAGGCAACTCCACGAAAGGCAATACCAGGCAATTCCAAGCATGGCAATTCCAGGCAAGGTTATTCCAGGCAATTTCAGTCAAGGTAACTTTAGCCAAGTTAATTCCAGGCAATTCCAGGCAAGGCAATTTCTGTCATAGCTATTTTAAGCAATTCCAGGCAAGTCCAGGCAAGGCAATTAAAATTAAAAGCAAGGCAAATCCAGGCAATACCAGGCAAAAAATTTCAGGCAGTTTTAATGAAGGCAATTCTAGGCAAGGCAATCATTCCAGGCCAGGCAACGTAACACAATTATTCCAGGCAAGGCAAGGGAAGACAAGGCAAAACAATTCAAGGCAAAGGAAAATAAGCAAGGCAATTCCAGACATGACAATTCCAGGCAAATCAATTTAAGGCAAGGCAATAACAGTCAAGGGAATTACAGCCAATTCCAGGCAAGGCAATTTTAGGCAATTCCAGGCAAGGCAAATTCAGGTGATTCCAGGCAAGGCAATTTCAGTAAAGTCATTTCCTGCAAAGGCAATTCCAAGAAACTCAAGGCAAGGCAATTCCAGGCAAGGCAATTATTCCAGGCAAGGGAAGGTAAGGCAATTATTCCAGGCACGGCAAAGCAAAGCAATTCCAGGCAAACCAAGGCAAGGCAAGGCAAGGCAAAGAAACCCCAGGTAAGGGAAGACCAGAGAAAGAAATTACAGGCATTTCTAAACAAGAAAATATCAGGAAATTTTAGGCAAGTCAATTCCAGGTACAGCAATTCCAGGCAATGCATTTTCAGGCAATGCAATTCCAGGTAAGGCAATACCAAAAAAGGCAATTCAAGGCAAGACAATTACAGTCAAGGCAATATAGGCAGTTTCAGGCAAGGCAACTTCAGGCAATGCGATTGCAGGCAATTCCAGGCAGGGCAATTCTAGGCAATGCAATCCCAGGCAAGGGAATTCTAGGCAATTCCTGACAAGGCATTTCCAGGCAAAGCAGCTCCAGGCAATTGCAAGCAAGGCAATTCCAGACAAGACAATTTCAGGCATTTCCAGGCAAGGCAATTCCAAAAAAGAAAATTCCTCGTATGGCAATACTAGGTGACTCCAGGCAAGGCAATACCAGGAAAGGCAATTCTGGGCAATTCCAGGCAAGGAAATACCAGGAAAGGCAATAGCACGCAAAACAATTCGAGGCAATTTCAGGCAAAGCAATTCCATCAAGGCAATTCTAGACAAGGCAATTCCAACCAAGGCAACTCCAGGCAATTCCAGACAAGGCAATGTTAGCCTAGGCCATTCCAGTCAACTCCAGGCAAGGCAATTCCAGACAAAAGAACTCCAGGTTATTCCAGGAAAGGGATTTCCAGGCAAGGCAATTCCAGACAATACCAGGGAAGGCATTTTCTGTCAAGGCAATTTTAAGCAATTCAAAACAAGGCAATTCCAGGCAAGGCAATTATTCCAGGAAAGGCATGGTAATGCAATTATTCCAGGCAAGCAAGGCATGGCAATTCCAGGCAAAGCAAGGCAAGTCAAGGCAAGGCAAGGAAAGGCAATTCAAGGCAAGGCCAGGCAAAAATATTCAAGGCAATTGTAAACAAAACTATATCGGGCAATTACAGGTAAGTCAATTCCAGATAAGGCAATTCCAGGCAAGGCAATCCCAGGCAAGACAATTCTAGTCAAGGTAAGGCAATTAAAGGCAATTCCAGTCAAGGCAATTTCAAACCAGGCAATTAAAGACAATTCCAGGAAAGGAATTTCCTGGCAAAGCAATTTTAGGCAAGCAAATTTCAGGCAAAAAAAAAAACTCCAGACAATTCCAGAAAAGGCAATTCCAGTCAAGGCAATACCTGCCTATGCAATTTGACCCAATTCCAGGCAAGGTAATACCAAGCAAGGAAATTGCAGGCAATTCTAGACATGGCAATTGCAGGCAAGGCAATTTCAGGCTATTCCAGGAAAGGCAATTCCAAACAAGGGAATTCCAGGCAATTTCAGGAAAGGCAACTCCATGAGAATCCAGGCAAGGCAATTTCAGACAAGGCAATTTTAGGCAATTCCAGGCAAGGCAATTCCAGACAAGGCATTTTCAGGCAATTCCAGGCAATGCAATACCAGGCAAGGGAATTCAAGGCAATTCCAGGCTAGGCAATACCTTGCAATGCAATTCCAGGCAATTCCAGGCAAGGCAATTTCAGGGAAGGCAATTCCAAGCAATTCCAGGTTAGGCAATTTCAGCCAAAGCAATTCCATTCAATTCCAGGCAAGGCAATTCGAGGCAAGACTATTCCAGGAAAGGCCATTCCAGGCAATTTCAATTAAGGCAATAGAAGGCAAACCAATTCCAGGCAAGGCAACTTCAGGCAATTCCAGGAAAGACAACTCCAGGCAATTCCAATCAAGGCAATTCCAGGCAATTCCAGGCAAGCCAATTATTCCAGGTAAGCCAATTATTCCAGGCAAAGCAAGGTAAGAAAATTATTTCAGGCAAGATAAGGCAAGGCAAGGCAAATTCAGGCAAAAGGCAAGGCAAGGTAATTCCAGGCAAATCCTGGCAAGGGAATTCCAGGCAAGGCAAGGCAAGAAAAGGCAATTCCTGGAAAGGCAATTTCAGGACAGGCAATTCCAGGCAAAACAAAGCAAGGCAAGGCCACTCCAGGAAATGGCAGACAAGGAAATTCCAGGCAAAGCAGTTTCAGGCAAGGCAATTTCAGGCAAGGAAATTCCATGCATGGTGATAATAGGTGATTTCAGGCAACGCAATAGGAGGCAAGGGAATTTCAGGCAATTCCAAAAAAGGCAATACCAGGGAAGGCAATTTCAGGCAATTCTAGGCAAGGGAATTCCAGTCAAGGCAATTTCAAAAAATTCTAGGTAATTCAATTCCAGGCAAGGCAATTCCAGACAATTCCAGACAAGGCAATAGCAGGCAAAACATTCGAAGCAATTCCAGGCAAGGCATTTCCACGCAAGGGATTTCCGGGAAATTTCAGGCAAAACAATTCCAGGCAAGGCAATTTCAAACAATTCCAGGCAAGGCAATTCCAGGCAATTCCAGGCAAGGCTATTCCAGGCAAGGCTATTCCAGGCAAGGCCATTCCAGGCAATTATAGGCAAGGCAATTCCAGACAAGGCAATTCCATGCAAGGCAAATCCAGGCAACCCAAGTCAAGGCAATTCCAGGCAAGGCAACTTCAGAAAATTCCAGGCAAGACATTTTCAGGCAAGGCAATTCCAGGAGATTCCAGGGAAGGTTATTACAGGCAATTTAAGAAAGATAATCCCGAGCAAGGCCATTCCAGGCAATTCAAGGAAAGGCCATTCCAGGTAAGGCAATTCCAAACAATTCCAAGCAAGGCGATTCTTGGCCAAGGATATTCCAGGCAATTACATGAAAAACAATTTTAGGCAAGGCATTTCAATGCAATTTTAATGAAGGCATTTCTAGGCAATTCCACGCAAGGCAATTCCAAGCAAGTTTATTCCAGGGAAGTTTATTCCAGGCATTTCTAGGCAAGGTAATTTCAGGCAAGTCAATTCCAGGCAAGGCAACTTCTGGCAAAACAATTCTAAGCAATTCCAAGCAAGACAATTAAAGGAAAGGCAATTCCAGGCAATGCAATTCCAGGCAAGGCAAGTTCAGGCAATTTCAGGCACGGAAATTTTAGGCAATTCCAATAAAGGCAATTCTAGGCAAGACAATTATTCCATGCCACACAATGCAAGGCAATTATTTCAGTCAAGACAAGACAAGAAAACGCAATTCCAGGCAAAGCAAGGCAAGGCAAGGAAATTCCACCAAGAAAAATTCAGGCAAATCAATTCAAAGCAAGGGAATTACAGTCAAGTCAATTACAAACAATTTCAGGCAATTCCAAGCAAGGCAATTTCAATCAAGGCAATTAAAGCAGTTTTAGGCAAGGCAATTCCAGGCAAGACAATTCCAGGCAATGCAAGTCAAGGAAAGACAATTCTAGCTAAGGCAATTTCAGGCCAGGCAATTCCAGACAAGACTAGGCAAGGCAATTAAATTCCAGGCCAGGCAATTCTAGGCAAGGGAACTCCTGGCAAGGCAAGTCTAGGCAAGGCAATTCCAGTCAAGGATATTACAGGCAATTCTAGGCAAGCCATTTTTCTGGCAAGGCAATTTCAAGCAATTTCAGGCTAGGCAATTCTGGGCAATTCCAGGCAAGACACTTCCAGGCAATGCAATTCCAGGCAAAAAAACTCCAGGCAATTCCATTCGAGGCAATTCCAGGCAAGGCAATTACAGACAATGCAATTCCAGGCAATTCCAGACATGGCAATTCCAGGCAACACCAGGAAATGCAATTATAGACAAGGGAATTCCAGGCAATTCCAGGAAATAAAATTCCAGGCAAGGCAATTTTAAGAAAGGCAATTCCAGGCAAGGCAATTCCCAGCAAGGCAATTCCAAGAAATTCCAGGCAAGGCAATTCCAGACAAGGCAAATCCATGCGAAGCAATTCCAGGAATGGCAATTCCAGGCAAGGCAATTCAAGATAAGGCAATGACAGTCGACGCAATTCCGGGCAATTCCAGGGAATTCCAGGCAAGTTAATTCAAGGTAAGACAATTCCAGGCATGGAAAGGATAGAAAAGGCAATTTTGGCAGGGTAATTTCAGGCCAGGCAATTTCAGCCAAGGCCAAGGGAGGCAAGGCAATTCCAGGCAATTGCAGGCAAGGAAGTCGTAGGCAAAATAATTCCAGGCAAATTCAGGCAAAGGAAATTCCAGGGAAGGCAATTTCAGGCAAGGCAATTCCAGAAAAGGCAATTCCAAGCAAGGCAATTCCCGGTAAGGGAATTCCAGGAAATTAAAGACATGCTAATTCTAGGCAAGGCAACTCCAGGCAATTCCAGAAAAATCAATTCCATACAAGGCAATTCCAGGCAATTCCAGGAAAGGCAATTCCAGTCAAAGAAATTCAAGGCAATTCCAAGCAAGGCAATTCCCGGTAAGGGAATTCCAGGAAATTAAAGACATGCTAATTCTAGGCAAGGCAACTCCAGGCAATTCCAGAACAAACAATTCCATACAAGGCAATTCCAGGCAATTTTAGGAAAGGCAATTTGGAAGGCAATTTCAGGCAATTCCAAGCAAGGGAAATCCATTCAAGGTAATTCCAGGCAAGGCATTTATAGGGAAGGCAATTCCAGGCAATTTCATGCAATGCACGTCCAGCCAATTCTTCGCAAGACAATTCCTGGATAGGCAATTCCAGGCAAGCCATTTACAGGCAAGTATAGGAAAGGCAATTCTACGTAAGCCAATTCCAGACAATTGGAGCAAAGGCAATTCCAGGCAATTCCAGGCAAGACAATACCAGGCAAGGCCATTCGAGGCAATTTTAGGCAAGTCAATTTCAGAAAAAACAACTTCCAGCAATTCCAGGCAAGCCAATTCCAGGCCATTCCAGACAAGGAAATTTTAGGCGAGGCAATTCCAGTCAATTCCAGGCAAGGCAATACTAGGCAAGGCAATACTAGGCAAGGCACTCCAGGTGACTCCAGACAAGGCAATGCTAGGCAAGACATTTCCTGGCAAGGCAATTCCAAGCAATTCCATGCACAGCAATTCCAGGCAAGGCAAAGTAAGACATTTATTTCAAACAAGGCAATACAAGGCAATTCCAGGCAATGCAAGGCCAGACCAGGCAAGGCAAGGCAATTTCTAGCAATTCTCAAAAAGGAAGTATTAGGCAATTACAGGCAAATCAATTCCAGCTAAGGCAACTCCAGGCAAAGCAATTCCAGGCAACGCAATTCTAGGCAAGGCAAATCCTGGCAAGGCAATTCAAGGCAATGCAATTACGGTCAAGACAATTACAGAAAATTCCAGGCAATTCCAGGCAAGGCAATTTCAGGCAATGCAATTTCAAACAATTCCAGGCAAGACAATTTCAAGCAAGGCAATTCCAGGCAAGGCAAGGCAAGAAACTTCTATTCCAATCAAGGCAATTTCAGGCAAAATAATTTCAGGAAACTGCAAAAAGGCAATTCCAAACAAGGCAATTCCAGTCAAAAAAACTTTAGGCAATTTCAGGTAAGGCAATTCCAGGCAAGACAATTCCACGCAATTCCAGTCAAGGCAATTTTTGCCAATGCAATTTCACACAATTCCAGGCAAGTCAATTTTAGGCAAGGTGATACCATGCAAGGGAATTTAAGGAAATTCCAGACATGGCAATTCCAGGCAAGGCAATTCCAGAAAGGGCAACTTCAAACAAGGAAATTTCAGGCAATTCCAGGAGAGACAATTTTTAGGAAGGCAATTTTAGACAAGGCAATTCCAGTCAATTCCAGGCAAGTCAATTACAAGAAATTCCAGGCAAGGCATTTCCTGGCAAGACAATTGGAAGCAATTCCAGGCAAGGCAATTCTAGGCAATTTCTGAAAACGAAATTTCACACAAGTGAATTCCAGTCAATTCCAGACATGGAAATTCCAGGCAAGACCATTGCAGTCAATTTCAGGCAAGGTATTTTCAGTCAAGGCCATTCCAGGTAGGGAATTTCAGGCAAGGCAATTACAAAAAATCCAGGCAAGGCAAATTTAGGCAACGCAATTCCAGGCAATTCCTGGCATGGTAATCCAGGCAATGCAATTACATGCAATTCCAGAAAAGAAAATTCCAGGCAACGCAATTTCAGGCAAGGTAATTCCAGGCAATTTTATTCAAATCAATTTTTGGGAAGGCAATTCAAAGCAATTCCAAGCAAGGCAATTCCAGTCAAGGCAATTGCAGGCAATTCCAGGCGAGGCAATTTCAGGCAATTCCAAACAAGGCAATTCAAGGCAAAAAAATTCCAGTCAAATCCAGGCAAGGTAATTCCTGGCAAGGCAACTCCAATCAATTCCAGGCAAGGAAAGTCCAGGCATTTTTAATCAAGGCAATTTCAGGCAATTCCATGCAAGCCAAATATTCTAGGCAAAACAGGTAAGTAATTATTCTAGGCAAGGCAATGCAAAGCAAGGCAAGGGAAGGCAATTCCAGGCAAGGCAATTTTAGGCAATTCTAGGCAAGGCAAAACCAGGCAATTCCAGGCAAGTCAATTTGAGGTTAGTCAGTTCCAGGTAAGGCAATTACAGGCAATTCCACGCAATTCCAGGTAAGGACATTACAGGCCATGTAATTCCAGGCAAGGCAATTCCAGCCAAGAAAATTCCAGACAAGTCTATTTCTATCAAAAAACATCCAGGCAATTCTAGGCAAGAAAATTCCAGACAATTCCAGTCAAGTCAATTGTAGGCAAGGAAATTAAAGGCAAGGAAATTCCTGCCAATTCCAATCAAGGCAATTCCAGGCAGGGCAATTCCTGGCAATTCTAATCAAGGCAATTCCAGGCTATTCCAGGCAAGGCAATTATTCCAGGCAACTCATGGCAAGGCAATTATTCCAGGCAAGGCAAGGCAAAGCAAACAAGGCAATTCCAGGCAAAGCAATGGCAGATAAGGCAAATCCAGGACAGTCAAGACAAGGCAAGGCAATTCCAGGCAATTCTAGGCGAGGCAAAACCAGGCAATTCCAGGCAAGGCAATTGAAAGCCAGGCAGTTACAGTGAAAGCAATTCCAGTCAATTTCAGGCAAGGCAATGCCAAGCAAGGTAATTCCAGGCAAGGCAATGCCAGGCAAGGCAATTATTCCAGGCAATGTAAGGCAAGGCAAACAGGGCAATTCCAGGCAAAGCAAGGCAAGGCAAGGCAAGACAAGGCAAGGCATTTCCAGGCAATTCAAGGCAACGCAAAACCAGGCAATTCCAGGCAAGAATATTCCACGTAAGACAATTCCAGGCTAAGCAATTCCAGGCAAGGCAATTGAAAGCAAGGCAATTACAGTGAAGGCAATTCCAGGGAATTTCAGGCAAAACAATTTCAGGCAATTTCAGGGAAGGAAATTCTAAGCAAGGTAATTTCAGGCAATTCCAGGCAAGGCAATTCCAGGCAAGGCGATTCCAGTTGATTCCAGACAAGACAATTCCAAGCAAGGCAATTCCAGGCAATTCCAGTCAAGGCAATTCCAGGCAAGGCAATTAGTGGTCACTCCAGGCAAGGCAATGCCAGGTAAGGCAACTTCAGACAAGGCAATTTCAGGCAATTTAAGGCAAGAAAAGGCAAGGAAATTCCAGGCAAAGCAAGGCAAGGCAAGGCAAAACAAGGCCAGGCAAGGCAATTCCAGGAAATTCTAAAGAAGGCAATATCAGGCAATTCCAGGAAAGTCAACTACAGGTAAGGCAATTCCAGGCAAGGCAATTCCATGCAAGGCAAGACAAGGAAAGGAAACTTGAGGCAAGGCAATTACAGGCAAGGCAATTCTAGGCAAGAAAATTTCATGCAAGGAAATACTAGGCGATTCCAGGCAAGGCAATACAAGGCAAGACAATTCGAGAAAATTTTAGGCAAGGCAGTTCCAGGCAAGGCAATTCCAGTCAAGGCAATTCCAGAAAATTAAAGGCAATGCAATTTCAGACAAGGCATTTCCAGGCAATTCCCACAAGGCAATTCTAGGCAAGGCAATACCAGGCAAGACAATTTGAGGCAATGCCAGAGAAGGAATCTCCAGGCAACTCCAGACAAGAAAATTCCAGGCAAAATACTTTAGGCAATTTCAGGTAAGGCAATTCCAGGGGAGGCAAATTCACGCAATTAGGGGCAAGGCAATTCCTGCCAATGGAATTTCAGGCAAGTCCAGGGAAGGCAATTCCAGGCAAGGGAATTCCAGGCAATTCCACACATGGCAATTCCAGGCAAGGAAATTCCAGACAATTCCAGAAAAAAAAATTCTAGAGAAAGCAATTCCAGGCAATTCCAGGAGAGGGAATTCCTGGCAAGGCAATTTTTTGCAAGGCAGTTCCAGGCAATTCCATGCAAGGCAAGTCCAGGCGAGGCAATTCCAAGAAATTCCAGAAATGGCAATTTCCGGCAAGGCAATAACAGGCAATTCCAGGCAAGGTAATTTTAGGCTAGGCAATTCCAGGCAAGGCAATTACAAGCAATTCCAGGCAAGGCAAATCCAGGCAACGCAATTTCAGACAATTCTCGGGAAGGCAATTCCAGGCAATTCCAGGCAAGCCAATTCCAGGATAGAAAATTCCAGGCAATTCCATGCATGGCAATTCCAGGCAATTCCAAGCAAGACAATTAGAGGCAAGGAAATTTTAAGAATTTACAGGGAAGGCAATTCCAAGCAAGGCAATTTCAGGCAATCCAGGCAAGGCAATTCCAGGCAAGGCAATTCCTGGAAAGAATACTCCAAGCAATTTCCAGGAAGGCAATTCTAGGTAAGGCAATTCTAGGCAAGAAAATTTTAGGCAACTCCAGGCTTCGAAATTCCAGTTAAGCTCATTGCAGGAAAGTCCGGGTAATTTAATTCTAAGAAAGGCAATTCCAGAAGAAGCAATTAATGGCAAGGCAATTCAAGTCAAGGCAATTCCCGGCAATTCCAAACAAGAAAATTCCAGGCAAGACAATTCCATGCAATTCCAAGCAAGGTGATTCCAGGCAAGGCAACTCCAGGCAATTCCAGGCAAAACATTTTTTGGCAATTCTAATCAAGGCAATTCCAGGCAATTCAAGGCAAGGTAATTATTCCATAATGCAAGGCAGGTCAATTATTTTATGCAAGGCAAGGCAAAGCAATTCAAGGCAATTGCAGGCAAAGAAAGGCAAGGCAAGGCAATTCCAGGCAATTCTAGGCAAGGCAAACCATGCAATTAAAGTAAGTCAATTACAGATAAGGCATTTCCAGGCAAGGCAATTCCAGGCAAGGCAATTCCCGGCAACTCCAGACAAGGCAATTCCAGGCAAAAAAACTCCAGACAATTCCAGGTAAGGCAATTGTAGGCAAGGCTATTCCACGCAATTCCAGGCAAGGCAATTCCAGGCAAGAATATTCCATGCATGGCAATACTCGGCTATTTCAGGCAAACAAATATCAGGCAAAACAATTCCAGGCAATTTCAGGCAAGGCAACATTAGGCAAGGCAATTCCAGGCAGATTAATTCCAGGAAGGGCAATTCTTGGCAAGGCAATTCAAGGCAATTCCAGGCAAGGCAATTCCAAGCAATTCCAGGCAAGACAATTCCAGGCCAGGAAATTCCAGGCAATTTTCAGCAAGGCAATTCCAGGCAAGGTAATTCCAGGCAAAATATTTTTACACAAGGCAATTCCAGGTAATTCTGGGCAAGGAAATATCAGGCAAGGCAATTACAGGAAATTTCAGAAAAGGCAATTTCAGGCAACGGAATTTTAGGCAATTCCAGGCAATGCAATTGCAGGCAAGGCAATTCCAGGCAATTTCATGAAAACAATATTGGTGAATCAATTAAAGTGAACTTTAGGGAAGGCAATTACAAGCAAGGCAACTACAGGTAATTCCAGGCCAGGCAATTCCTGGCAAGACAATTCCAAGCAATTTCCAGCGAGGCATTTCTAGGTAATTCAACTCTAGGCAAAATTATTCCAGGCAATTCCAGGCTTCGCAATTCCAGTTAAGCTCATTCCAGGAAAGATCAGGCAATTCAATTCTAAGCAAGGCAATTTCAGGCAATTCCAGAAGAGGCAATTAATAACAAGGCATTTCAAGCAAGGCAATTCCAGGCAAGGAAATTCCAGGCAAGGCAATTTCAGGCAAGGCAACTCCAGGCAATTTCAGGCAAGGCAGTTTCAGGCAATTTCAGGCAAGGCGATTATTCCAGGCAATGCAAGGCAAGGCAATTATTCCATGCAAGGCAAGGGAAAGCAATTCAAAAAAATTCCAGGCAAAGAAAAACAAGGCAAGGCAATTCCAGGCAATGCTAGGAAAGTCAAAATCAGTCAATTAAGGGAAAAGAATTGTACATAAAGTAATTCCAGGCAAGACAATTCCAATCAAGGCAATTTCAGGCAAGGCATTTTAAGGCAAGGCAATTCCAGGCAATTTCAGGAAAGGCAATGAGAGGCAAGGCAATGAGAGGCAAGGCAATTCCAGGCAAGACAATTCCAGCCATGACAATTTCAGTCAATTGTAGGCAAGGCAATTAAAGGCAAGCAAATTTCAGGCAAGAAAATTCCACACAAAGCAATTCCAGGAAATTCTAGTCAAGGCAATACCAGGCATGGCAATTATGGAAAATTACAGGAAAAACAATTTCAGGTAAGGCAATTACACGGAATCCCAGGCAAGGCAATTTCAGACAAGGCAATTCCAGGGAATGTCAGGCAAAACAATTTTAGGTGAGGCAATTCCAGCCAATCCCAGGCAATTCCAGGCAAGGAAGTTCCAGGCAAGGCAACTTCAGATAAATCCAGGCAAGTCAATTCCAGGCAAGGCAATTCCAGGCAATTCCATTTAAGGCAATTACTGGCAAGGCAATTCAAAGCAGTTTCAGGCAAGATAATTCCAGGCAAGGCAATTCTAGGCAAGGGAATTTCAGGAAATTCCCTGCAAGGCAATTCCAGACAAGGTAACTCCAGGCAATTCCAGGAAAGGCAATTCCTTGAAATTTTAATCAAGGCAATTTCAGGCAATATAATTATTCCAGGCAATTCAAGGCAAGGCAATTATTCCAGGCAAGGTAAGGCAAAGCAAGGAGAGGCAATTTCAGGAAACGCAAGGCAAGTTCAGGCAAATCCAGGCAAGGCAAGACAAGGCAAGAAAATTCCAGGCAATTCTAGCAAGGTAAAACCAGGCATATCCAGGCAAGTATATTCCACGTAAGGCAATTCCAGGCAAGGAAATTGAAAGCAAAACAATTACAGTGAAGGCAATTTTCTGCAATTCCAGGCAATTTCAGGCAAGGAAATTTCAGGGAAGACAATTTCAAGCAGG
Organism: Callithrix jacchus; assembly: GCF_049354715.1. NCBI lineage: Eukaryota > Metazoa > Chordata > Mammalia > Primates > Cebidae > Callithrix > Callithrix jacchus. The sequence continues at coordinate 3,842,328 of NC_133518.1, forward strand.
GTAATTCCAGGCAATTCCAGGCAAGGCAATTCCAGGCAACCCCAGGCAAGGCAAATAAAGGCGAGGCAATTACAGTCAATTCCCGGCAAGGCAATTCCAGGCAAGGCAATTGAAAGTAAGGCAATTACAGTTTAGGCAATTCCAGGCAATTTCAGGCAAGGAAATTTCAGGGAAGACAATTCCAAGCAAGGTAATTCCAGGCAATTCCAGGCAAGGCAATTCCAGGCAACCCCAGGCCAGGCAATTACAGTCAATTCCCAGCAAGGCAATTCCAGGCAAGGCAAATTCAGGTGATTCCAGACAAGGCAAATTCAGGCAAAACAATTTCAGACAATTCCAGTCAAGGCAATTTCAGGCAAGGAAACAACAGTTTATTTCAGGCAAGGCAATTCCAGACAAGGCAATTCCAGGCAAGGCAAGGCAAGGCAATTTCAGGAAAGGAATGGCCATGCAAAGCAATTCCAGGCAATTCTAAACAAGGCAATATCAGGCAATTCCAGGCAAGTCAATTCCGGGTAAGGCAATTTTAGGCATAGCAATTCCAGGCAAGGTGATTCCAGGCAAGGCCATTAAAGGCAAGGCAATTAAATTCAAGGCAATTCCTGGCAATTCCAGGCAAGGCAAATCCAGGCAAGAAAATTACAGTTATGGCAAGGCGAGGAAAGGCAATTCCAGGCAAGACGATTTTAGTAAAAATAATTCCAGGCAATTGCTGTCAAGGCAATTCCAAGCAAGGCAATTCCACACAATTTCAGGCAAGGTAATTTCAGGCAAAAAAAATTTTATGCAATGCAATACTAGGCGATTCCAGGCAAGAAAATACAAGGCAAGACAATTCAAGGCAATTCCAGGCAAGTCAATTTCAAAAAAAAAAAAAACCAAAAAACAATTTTTGCCAATTCCAGGCAAGGCGATTCCAGTCAAGGCAATACCAGGAAGTTTCATGCAAGACAATTTCATAGAATGAATTTCCAGGCAATTCCAGGCAAGGCAATTCCACGCAAGGCAATCCCAGCAAAGGCAATTCCAACGAATTTCAGGCAAGGCAATTTCAGGCAAGGCAATTCAAATCAACTCCAGGAAAGTCAATTTCAGGCAAAAAAAAACTCCTGGCAATTCCAGTTAAGGCAATTCCAGGCAAGGCAATTCCAGGCAATTCTAGGAAGGCAATTCAAGCTAACTCCAGGAAAGGCAATTTCAGGCAAGAAAAACTCCAGGCCATTCACGGTAAGGCAATTCCCAAAAGGCAATTCCACACAATTCCAGGCAAGGGAATTTCTGCCAACTCAATTTCAGGCAATTCCACTCAAAAGAATTCCAGGCAATTCCAGACATGGCAATTTCAGGCCAGGCATTTTCAGGCAATTCCAGAAAAGACAATTCAAGACCAGGCAATTCCAGGCAATTCCAGAAAAGGCAATTTTTGTCAAGGCAATTTTAGGCAAGGTAATTGCAGAAAATTCCATGCAAGGCAAGTCCAGGAAAGGCAATTCCAAAAAATTTCAAGCAAGGCAATTTCTGGCAAGGCAAATCCACACAATTCTATGCAAAGCAATACCAGAAAATTCCAGGCAAGTCAAATCCACATAAGGCAATTTCACTATGGCAATTCCAGACGCAGCAATCACAGCAAAGGCAATTTTTGGCAAGCAATTTTAGGAAAGGTAATTCCAGGAAATTCCACGCAAGGCAAGTCCAGGAAAGACAATTCCAAGAAATTCCAGGCAAGGCTATTCCCGACAAGGCAATTCCACGCAGTACTAGGCAAGGTAATACCAGACAATTTCAGGCAAGTCAAATTTAGATAGGGCAATTTCAGTCATGGCAATTTCAGACAAAGCAATTATAGGAAAGGCAATTCCAGGCAAAGTAATTCAATGCTAGGCAATTACAGCCAAGGCAATTACATGCAATTCCAGGCAAAACAATTCCATGGAAGGCAATTCCACAAAAGGCAATTCCAGGTAATTCTAGGCAAGAAAATTCCAGGCAAGGAAATTCCAGGCAATTTCAGAGAAGGCAATTTTAGGCAAAATATCTCTAGGCAATTCCAGGGAAAAAATTTCCAGGCAAGCCTCCACGCAATTCTAGGCAAGGCAATTCCAGGCAAGGAAATTTCATGCATGGCGATAATAGGCGATTTCAGGAAAACAATACCAAGCAAAACAATTCCAGGCAATTCCAGGCAATGCAATTCCAGGGAAGGTAATTTCAGGCAATTCCAAGCAAGGTAATTCCAGTCATGGCAATTCCAGGCAATTTCAGGCAAGGCAATTTCAGGCATTGTATTTTCAGGCTTTTATTGGCAAGGCAATTCCAGGCAATTCCAGGCAAGGCAAGAACAGGAAAGGCAATTTGAGGCAATTCCAGGCAAGGCAATTCCAAAGAAGTCAATTCCAGACAATTCCAGGCAAGGCAATTACAGCCAAGGCAATTCCAGGCAACTAAAGGCAAGGCAATTCCAGGCAAGCAAATTCTAGCTAACTCCAGGCAAGGCAATATTTGGAGAGAAAATTTTAGTCAATTCCAGGCAAGGCAATTCCAAGCAATTCCAGGCAAGGCATTTCTTGGCTAGGCAATTCCAAAAAATTCCAGGCATCATAATTTCAGGTAAGGCAATTATTTCAGGAAAGCCAAGGTAAGGCAATTATTCCAGGCAAGGCAAGGCATGGCAATTACAGGAAAGGCAGATCCACAAAATTCTAGGTGATTCCAGGCAAGACAATTTCAGGCAATGCAATTCCAGGGAATTCCAGGCAAGGAAATTCCAAGCAAGAAAATTCTAGGCAAGGTAATTCCAGGCAAGGCAAGGCAAGGCAAGGCAAGGCAAGGCAAGGCAAGGCAAGGCAAGGCAAGGCAAGGCAAGGCAAGGCAAGGCAAGGCAAGGCAAGGCAAGGCAAGGCAAGGCAAGGCAAGGCAAGGCAAGGCAAGGCAAGGCAAGGCAAGGCAAGGCAAGGCAAGGCAAGGCAAGGCAAGGCAAGGCAAGGCAAGGCAAGGCAAGGCAAGGCAAGGCAAGGCAAGGCAAGGCAAGGCAAGGCAAGGCAAGGCAAGGCAAGGCAAGGCAAGGCAAGGCAAGGCAAGGCAAGGCAAGGCAAGGCAAGGCAAGGCAAGGCAAGGCAAGGCAAGGCAAGGCAAGGCAAGGCAAGGCAAGGCAAGGCAAGGCAAGGCAAGGCAAGGCAAGGCAAGGCAAGGCAAGGCAAGGCAAGGCAAGGCAAGGCAAGGCAAGGCAAGGCAAGGCAAGGCAAGGCAAGGCAAGGCAAGGCAAGGCAAGGCAAGGCAAGGCAAGGCAAGGCAAGGCAAGGCAAGGCAAGGCAAGGCAAGGCAAGGCAAGGCAAGGCAAGGCAAGGCAAGGCAAGGCAAGGCAAGCCCATTCCAGAGAAAAAAATTCCAGGCCACTGTAGGCAAGGTAAATTTGGGCAAGGCAATTCCAGTCAATTCCAGGTAAGGCAATTTCAGTTAAGAAAATTCCATGCAAGGCAATAATAGGCAATTCCAAGAAAGGCAATTCCAGACAATTCCAGGCAAGGCAATTATAGGGAAGGCAATTTCAGACAATTCCAGCAAGGCAATACCATACAGGGCAATTCCAGGCAATTCCAGGCAAGGCAATACCAGTCAAGAAAACTCGAGGCAATTCCAGGCAATGGAATTTCAGGCAAGGCAATTCCAAGCAATTCTACACTAGAAAATTCCATCCAACGCAATTCCAGGCAAGGCAATTTCAGGCAACTCCTGGCAAGGCAATTTCAGGCAAAAAAACTCCAAGCAATTCTAGGTAAGGCAATTCCAGGCAAGGTAATTTCTGCCAACCCAATTTCAGGCAATTCAAGGCATGCAATTCCAGGCAAAGCAATTCGAGTCAAGGGAATTCCAGAAATTTCAGACATAACAATTCCAGGCAAGAAATTCCAGGCATTTCAAGAAAAGACGATTCCAGACAAGGCAATTACAGGCAATTTTTAAAAAGGCAATTTCATGCACAGCAATTTTAGGGAATGCAATTCCAGGCAAGGCAATTCCAGGCAAGGTAATTCAAGGCAAGGCAAATACAGTCAAGGTAATTACACGCAATTCCAGACAATGCAATTTCAGGCAGTACAATTCCAGGAAATTTTATAAAAGGCAGGGCAAAAAAAGCAAATCCAGGCGAGGCAATTCCAGGCAAAACAATTCCAGGCAATTGCAGGCAAAGCAACTCTAGGCAAGGCAATTCCAGGCAAGGCAATTCCAGACTATTCCAAAAAAGGCTATTCCATACAAGGTATTTTCAGGCAATTCCAGGCAAGACAATTCCAGGCAAGGCTATTTCAGGTAATTCCAGGCAAGGCAATTTCACAAAATTCCAAGCCAGAAAATTTAAGGCAAGGAATTCCAGGCAACTCCAGGCAAGGCAATCCCAGGCAAAAAACTTCAGGCAATTCCAGGCAAGGCAATTTCACAAAATTTCAGGAAAGGCAATTGCTGCCAAAGCAATTTTAGGCTATTCGAGGCAAGGCAATTCCCAGGAATTCCAGGAAAAACCATTTTTGGCAAGGCAATTTTAGACAATTCCAGGTAAGGTAATTCCAGGCTAGGCCATTCCAGGCAATTCCAGTCAAGGGAAATCCAGGCAAGGCAATTCAAGGCAATTCCAGGACAGACAATTCCAGGCAAAGAAACTCCAGGCAATTTCAGGTAAGGCAATTCCAGGCAAGGCAATTCCATGCAAATCCACCCAAGGCAATTTCTGTCAACGCAATTTCAGGCAACTCTGGGCAAGGCAATTTCATGCAAGGGAATTCCAAACAATTCCAGACATAACAATTCCAGGCAAAGCAATTCATGGCAATTCCAAAAAAGGCAATTCCAGGCAATTTCAGGAAAAACAATTTCAGTCAAGGCAATTCCGGGCAATTCCATTCAAGGCAAGTCCAGGCAAGGGAATTCCAAGAAATTCCGGGCAAGAAAAATTGTGGAAAGGCAATTCCAGGCAATTCCAGGCAAGGTAATTCCAGACTAGGCAATTCCACTCAATTCCAGGAGAGGGAATTTTAGGCAAGGCAATTACAGGGAACTTTAGGCAAGGCAACTCCAGAATAGGAAATTCCAGGTATGGCAATTCAAGGCAATTTCAGGCAAGGCAAGGCCAGGCAGTTTCAGTCAAGGCAATTCCAGTGAAGGCAATTTTAGGTTATTCCAGAAAAAAAAATTCATGCCAGGTAATCCAAGACAACGCAATTCCAGGCAATTTCATTCAAGGCAATTCCTGGGAAGGCAATTCAAAGCAATTCTAAACAAGGCAATTCCAGGCAAGGCAATTTTAGGCAAGGCAATTTCAGGCAAGAAAATTTCAGGCAATTCCAATCAAGGCACTTCAAGGCAAGGTAATTCCAGACAATTCAAGGTAAGGCAATTCCAGGCAAGGAAACTCCAGGCAATTCCAGTCAAGGCAACTCCAGGTAATTCCAATCAAGGCAATTCCAGGCAAGCCAATTATTCCAGGCAAGGGAAGGTACGGCAATTATTCCAGACGAAGAAAGGCGAGGCAAGGCAAATCGAGGCAAAGCAAGGCAATGCAATGCAAGGCAATTCCAGGCAATTCTAGGCAAGGCTATACCAGGCAATTCCAGGGAAGTCAAATCCAGATAAGGCAACTTCAGGCAAGGTAAATCCAGACGAAGCAATTACAGGTAAGGCAATTCTAGGCAAGGTAATTCAAAGTAAGGCAATTACAGTCATGGCAATTCGAGGCAAATCCAGGCAAAACAATTCCATTCAAAGCAACTCCAGAATAGGCAATTTCAGAAAATTCAAGACAAGGCAATTCCAGCCAATGCATTTCCTGGCAAGGCTATTCCAGAAAAACAAATTCCAGGCAAATCCAGAGAAGGCAATTTCAAACAAAGAACTCCAGGCAATCCCAGGCAAGGCTTTTCCACGCAATTCCAGGCAAATCAATTCCAGGCAGAAAAATTCAACACATGGCAATACTAGGAGATTTCAGGTAAAACAATTTCTGGAAATTCCAGGCAAGGCAATTCCAGGCAAGAAAATTTCAGGCAATTCGAGCAAGGCAATTTTCATCATGGCAATTCCAGGCAATTTCAGGCAAGGCAATTTCAGGCAAGGCAATCCCAGGCAACTTTAGGCAAGCAAATTTTAGGTGACTCAATTCAAGTCAAATCCAGGCAAGGCAATTCCAGTCAAGGCAATTTCAAACAAGGCAACTCCAGGTCATTCCAGGCAAGGTAATTCAGGGTAATGCAATTCCAGACACGGAAATCCCAGGGAATTCCAGGCAAGTCAAATCCAGATAAGGCAATTTCAGAAGAAGCAATTACAGAAAATGCAATTCCAGGCAAGGAAATTCAAAGAAAGACAATTACAGTCAAGGCAATTACAGGCAATTCCAGGCAAAATAATTCTAGGCAAGGCAATTCCAGGTAATTCAAGGCAAGGCAATTTCAGCCAATGCAATTCTAGGAAATTCCAGGCAAAGCAAATACAGGTAATGCAATTCCAGGCAAGAAAATTCCACACATGGCAATACTAGGCGATTTCAGGCAAAACAATACAAGGCAAAGCAATTCCCGGTGATTCCAGGCAAGGCAATTGCAGGAAAAACAATTTCAGGCAAGGCAATTTCAGGCAATTCCAAGCAAGGCATTTCCAGTCATGGCAATTCCAGGCAAGGCAATTCTATGCAAGGCATTTCCAGGCAATTCCTGGCAAGGCAATTCCAGGCAAAACAATTCCAGAAAATTCTAGGGAAGGCAATACCATTCAATTCCAAGCAAGTCAAATTTAGATAAGGCAATTTCAGGCAAGGCAATTCCAGACGAAGCAACTACAGGGAAGGCAATTCCAGGCAAGGCAATTTAAAGCAAGGCAATTCCAGGCAAGGCAACTCCAGGTAATTCCAGGCAAGACAATTCCAGGCAAGGCAACTCCAGGCAATCCTTGGCAAGACAATTCCAGGCAAGGCAACTCCAGGCAATCCTTGGCAAGGCAATTCCAGGATATTCCAGTCAAGGCAATTAATGGTAAGGCAATTCCAGGCAATACACTCAAGGCACTTCCAGGCAATGCGAATCCAGGCAATTCCAGGAAATGCAATTCCTGTCGAGGCAATTCTAGACTAGAAAATTTCAGGCAATTTTTAACAAGGCAATTTCATTCAATTTCCTGCAAGGCAAATCCTGGAAAGGCAAGTCCAGGCAATTCAGGGTAAGGCAATACCAAAGAATTCCAGGCATGTCCCATCCAGATAAAGCAATTTTAGGTAAGGCAATTTTAGAAATGGCAATTCCGGCAATTTCAGAAAAGGCAATTCCAGACAAGGCAATTCCAGGCAATTCCACGAAAGGCAAGTCCAGGCAAGGCAATTTGAAGAAATTCCAGGCAAAACAATTACAGGCAATTCCAGACAAGGTAAATTTTGGAAAGGCAATTACAGGCCATTTTTGGCAAGTCAACTCCAGGCAAGGCAATTTCCGGCAATTCCAGGCAATTCCAGTTAAAACAATTCCAGGTACGGTAGCTCCAGATCATTCCAGGCAAGGCAATTCCAGGCAAGGTAATTCCAGGGAATTTTATTCAAGGCCATTCCTGGGAAGGCAATTTCAAGCAAGGCAATTTCAGACAAGGCAACTCCAGGTCATTGCAGGCAATGAAATTCCAGGCAAGGCAATTCCAGGCAATTTCATTCAAGGCAATTCCTGGGAAGGCAATGCCAAGCAAGGCTATTTTAGGCAAAGCAACTCCAGGTAATTCCAATCAAGAAAATTCCAGGCTATTCCAGGCAAGACATTTTTTCCAGGCAAGGCTAGGTAAGGCAATTATCCCAGGCAAAGCAAGGCAAGGCAAGGCAATTCCAGGCAAACCAAGGCAAGGCAATTCCAGGCAAAGGAAGGCAATGCAAGGCAAGGCAATTCCAGGCAAGGCAATTCCAGGCAATTCTAGGCAAAGCAAAACCAGGCAATGCCTTGCAAGTTAAATCCAGATAAGGCAATTTCAAGGAAGGCTATTCCAGATGAAGCAATTACAGAAAAGCTAATTCCAGGCAAGGTAATTCAAAGCAACGCAATTACAGTCAAGGCAATTACAGGAAATTTCAGTCAAAACAATTCTAGGCAAGGCAATTACAGAAAAGGCAATTCCAGATAATTCCAGGCAAGACAATTCCTGCCAAAGCAATTCCAGGCAATTCCAGGCAAGGCAATCTCAGGCAACTCCAGACAAAACAATTCCAGGTAAAAATTCTCCAGGCAATTCCAGGTGAGGCAATTCCAAACAAGGCTATTTCATGCAATTCCAGGCAAGGCATTTCCAGGCAAGGAAATTCCACACATGGCAATTATAGGCGATTTCAGGCAAAACAATACCAGGCTAAACAATTCCTGGTAATTCCAGGCAATGCAATTCCATGCAAGAAAATTTTAGGCAATTCCAAGCAAGGCAATCCCAGTCATGGCAATTCCAGGCAATTTTAGGCAAGGCAATTCCAGGCAAGGCATGTCCAGGCAATTCCAGGCAAGGCAAAACAGAAGGCATTTCGAGACAATTCCAGGCAAGGGAATTCCAAACAAAACGAATCCAGGTAATTTTATGCAAGGCAGTTCCAGCCAAGGCAATTCCAGGCAATTAAAGGCAAGGCAATTCCAGGCAAGGCAACTTCAGGTGATTCCAGACAAGGCAATTCCAGGCAAGGCAATTCCAGGCAATACCAGGCAAGGCATCTCCTGGCAAGGCAATAACAAAATATTCCAGGCAAGGCAATTCCAGGGAAGACAATTATTCTAAGTAAGCAAGGTAAGGTAATTATTCCAGGCAAGGCAATTACAGTCGAGGCAATTACAGGCAAGGCAATTTTAGGCAATGCAATTCCAGGCAATTCCATGCAAGGAAATTCCAGGCAAGGCAGTTCCAGGCAAAATAATTCAAGGCAAGGCAAGGAAAGGAAAGGGAATTCCAGGAAAGGCCATTCCAGGCAAAATAATTTCTGGCAATTGCAGGCAAGGCAATTTCAGGCAATTCCAGGCAAGGCAATTTCAGGCAATTCCAGGCAAGGCAATTCCATGAAAGAAAATTCCACGCAAGGCAATGCTAGGCGATTTCAGGTAAGGCAATACCAGGCAAGGGAATTCCAGGCAAGGCAATTATAGGGAAGAAAATTTCAGGCACTTCCAGGCAAGGCAATTTTAGCCAAGGCAATTCCAGGTAATTCCAGACAAAAAATTCCAGACAAGGCATTTCCAGGCAATTCAAGGCAAGGCAATTCCAGGCAATTCAAGGCAACGCAATACCAGGCAAGGCAATTCGAGGCAATTCCAGGCAAGGCAATTTCAGGCAAGGCAATTCCAGGCAAGGGAATTTCAGGCAATTCCAGACATGGCAAGTCAAGGCAAAAAAATTCCAGGCAATCCCAGGAAAGGCAATTCCAGACAAGGAAATCTCAGGCAATTCCAAGAAAGGCCATTTCTGGCAAGGCCGTTATATTCAAGGCAATTCCAGGCAAGGGAACCCCAAAAATTCCAAGCAAGGCAATTCCAGGCAAGGGAATTTCAGACAATTTCAGACATGGCAAGTCAAGGCAAGGAAATTCCAGGCAACTCCAGGAAAGGCAACCTCAGGCAATTCCTGGAAAGGCCATTTCTAGAAAGGCCATTTTATTCAAGGCAATTCCACTCAAGGCAATTCCAGGCAAGGCAATTCCAAGCAAGGCAATTTCTGGCAAGGCAATTCCAGGGAATTCCATGCAAGGTACTTCCAGGCTATGCAATTCCAAGCAAGGGAATTCCAGACAAGTTAATTACAGGCAATTCCAGGGAAGGCAACTCCAGGAATGGCAATTTAGGCAATTTCAGGAAAGGATATTTCAGGCAAGGCAATTTCAGGCAATGTCATGCAAGGCAATTTCAGGAAAGGCAATTCCAAGAAGCCTGAAATTGCGTTGCCTGTAATTGGCTGTAATTGCCTGAAATTGTCCTGAATGCAATTGCCTTGCCTTAAATTGCATGTCCTGGAATTGCTTTTCCTGGAATTGACTTGCCTGGAATTGCCTGGAATATTCTTGCCTGGAATTTAGTTTCCTGGAATTGCCTGGAATTGCCTTGAATGGAATTTCTTGGACTTGCCTTGAATGGAATTGCCTTGTCTTGCCTTGCCTTGTCTGAAATTGCCTTGCCTTGCCTTGCTTTGCCTCGAATTGCCTTGCCTTGCCTTGTTTGCACTTCCTGGAAAAATTGCCTTGCATTGCCATGCCTAGAAAAATCTTCTTGTTCTGGAATTAACTGACCTGGAATGACCTGGAATTGCCTTGCATAAAATTGACTGGAATTTTCTTTCCTCGAATTTTCTTTCCTGGAATTTTCTTTCCTGGAATTTCCTTTCCTGGAATTGCCTTTCCTGGAATTGCCTTGCCTAGAATTGCCTTGGCTGGAATTGCCAGAAATTTACTTGCCTGGAATTGCCTTTCCAGAGATTGCCTTTCCTGGAATTGCCTGGTATTGCGTTGCTTGGAATTGCTTTGCCTGAAATTTCCTAGAATTGCCTTGCCAGAAATTGTCTTGTGTAGAGTTGCCTGGAATGGTCTTGCCAGGAATTGCCTTGCTGAAATTGCCTGGAATTGCATTGCCTGGAATTCCCTTGCATGGAATTGCCTGGAATCATTTTGCCTGGAATTGCCTTGCATGGAACTGCCTTCCCTGGAATTGCTTTGCCTGGAATTGCCTGGATTTGCCTTGCCAGAAGTTGTTTTGCCTGGAATTAAATGGAAATGCCTTGCCTGAAACTGCATTTTTTGGAATTGCCTGGAACTTCTTTGCCTGGAATTTCCTTGCCTGGAATTGCCTGGAATTATTTTGCCTGGGATTGCCTTGCCTGGAATTTTCTCGACTTACCTTGCCTGGTATTGACTTGCTGTGAATTGCCTAAAATTGCCTTGCGTAAAATTTCCTTTATTGAAATTGCCTTGCCTGTAATTGCTTTTTCATTAATTGTCTTGCTTGGAATTGCCTAGAATAAATTTTCTCTAATTGCCTTGACTGGAATTGTCTTGCCTGTAATTGCCATGCCTGTAATTTTCTGAAATTGTTTTACCTGGAATTTCCTTGCCTGGAATTTCCTGGAATTGCCTTACCTGGATTTGCCTTGCCAAGAATTGCCTGGAATTGCCTTGCCTGGAATTATTTTGCCTGGAATTGCCTTGCCTGTATATGCCTTAGATAAAGTTGCCTGGAATTGCCTTTGTAGGAATTTCCTTGCCTGGAATTGACTGGAATTGCCTTGCCAGGAATTACCTGCAATTACCTTGCCTGGAATTGCCTTCCTTGGAATTGCCTTGCCTGGAATTTTCTTGACTTGAATTGCCTTGATTATTAGTTTTGCCTTGACTAGCCTTTCCTTGCCTGGAATTAGTTGCCTCGAATTGCCTGGAATTTCCTGTAATTTCCTTGCCTGGAATTATCTGGAATTGCTTTGCCTAAAATTTCTTTGCCTGGTATTGCCTAGAATTGCCTTGCCTGGAATTGCCTTGCCTGAAGTTGCCTGGAATTCACTTGCTTGAATTTGCCTTTAATTCCCTTGCCTGGAATTGCCTTGCCTAAAATTGCCTGAAATTTTCGTGCCTTTCCTGGAAATGCCTGGGATTTTTTTGCCTCAAACTCTCTTGCCTGGTATTGCCTGGAATTGCATTGCCATTAATTGCCTTGCATCGAATTGTTTGGAGTTGCCTTTCATGGAATTATCTTGCCTGGAATTTCCTGGAATTGTCACCCCTGGAATTGCCTTGCATGGAATTCCCTGGAACTGCCTTGCATGGAATTCCCTGGAACTGCCTTGACTGGAATTGCCTTGCCTTGAATTGCCTGAAGTACCCTTGCCAAGAATTTCTTTGTCTGAAATTGTCTGGAAATGCCTTGCCTGAAATTGCCTTTCCTGAATTTGCCTATAGTTGCCTTGTCTGTAATTGCCTTGCCTGCAATTGCCTGTAATTTTCTTTCCTCGAATTGCCTGGCCTGGAATTGCCTTGCCTTGCCTTGTGTTGCCTAAAATTGCCTTGCCTGAAATTGCCATGGCTGGAATTGCCTTGCCTTGTCTTGCCTGGAATTGCATTGCTTGGAATATATTTGCCTAAAATTGCCTGGAATAGCCTTGCCTGGAATTGCATTGAATAAAATTGCCTGGAATTGCCTGAAATTGCTTTGAATGCAATTGCTTTGCCTTGAATTGCAATGCCTGAAATTGCCATTCCTGGAATTGCATTACCTGGAATTGACTTGCCTGGAATTTCCTTACCTAGAATTGCCTGGCCATGCCTGGAATTGCCTTGTCATAAGTTGCCTTGCCCAGAATTGCCTTGCCGGAAATTTCCTGGAGTTGCCTTGCCTAAAATTTCCTTGCCTGAAACTGTCTGGAAATGCCTTTCCTGGCATTGCCTTACTTTAAATTGCCTAGGGTTGTTTTGCATGGAATTGCCTTGCCTTGCCTCACATGGAATTGCCTTGCCTGAAGTTGCCTGGAATTGCCTTGCCTGTAATTGTGTTGCCTGGAATTGCCTGTAAATGCCGTAAATGTAATTGCCTGGCCTTGAATTGCCTTGCCTAAAATTGCCTTGCCTGGAATTGCATTACCTGGAATTGACTTTCCTGGAATTGCCTGGTATTTCCTGGCCTAAAATTTTTTTGAATTGCCTTGCCCGGAATATTTTTGCATTGCTTTGCCTTGCCTGGAATTGCCTGCAATTGCCTTGCCTGAAAGTGCCTTTTTGGAAATGTTTGGAATTGCCTTGTTTGGAACAGCCTTGCCTGTAATTGCCTGTAATTGCCTTGCTATTAATTGCCTGGCCTGGAATTGCCTTGATTGGAATTGCCTGGAATTACCTTGCCTGGAATTTTGTTGCCTGGAATTGCCTTGCCTGGATTTGCCTAAAATTGCCTTGCCTGGAATTGCCTGGAGTTGCCTAGACTGGAATTGACTTGCCTGGAGTTGCCTTGAATTGCTTTGCCATTAATTTCCTTGCCTGCAATTGCGTGGAATTGCCTTGCCTGCAATTTCCTGGGGTTACTTAACCTGCAATTTCCTTGCCTCGAATTGCCTCAAATTGCCTTGCCTGGAATTGCCTGAAATTTCCTTGCCTGGAATTGCCTTGCCTGGATTTACCTAAAATTGCCTTGCCTGGAATTGCCTGGAGTTGCCTAGACTGAAATTGACTGACCTGGAATTGCCTTGGATTGCTTTGCCATGAATTGCCTTGCCTGGAATTTCATGGAATTGCCTTGCCTGCAATTTCCTGGGGTTACCTAGCCTGCAATTGTCTTGCCTGGAATTGCCTCAAATTGCATTGCCTGGAATTGCCTGAAATTTCCTTGCCTGGTATTGCCTTTTCTGGAATTGCCTAGCCTGGGATTGCCTGAAATTGCATTGCTTGGAATTGCCTTGCCTGGAATTGCCTGGAATTGCTTTGCCTGGAATTGCCTTATATGGACTTGCCTGACATTGCTTTGCCTGGAATTGCTTTGCCAGGAATTGCCTTGGCTAAAATTGCCAGAAACTTCCTTGCTTGGAATTGCCTTGCCTCGATTTTCCTGGAATTGCCTTGCCTGGAATTTTCTTGCCTGGAATTGCCTTGCCTGAAATTCCCTTGCTGGGAATTTACTGGTATTGCTTGCCTAAAGTGTCCTTGCCTGGATCTGCCTGGAATCGTTTTGCCTGAAATTGCCTTGCCTGGAATTGCCTTGCCAGGAATTGCCTAAATTTGCCTTGCCTGGAATTGTCTTCCCTGGAATTTACTTTCCTGGAATTGCCTGGAATTGTTTTGCTCAGAATTTTCTTGCTGGGAGTTTAGTGGTATTGCCTTTCCTGGAGTGTCCTTGCCTGGATTTGCCTGAAATTGTTTTGCCTGGAATTGCCTTGCCTAAAATTGCCTTGCATGGAATTGCCTGGAATTGCCTTCCCTGAAATTGTCTGAAATTGCCTTGCCTTGAATTGCCTTGTCTAAAACAGCCCTGCCTGGAATTGCCTTACCTAGCCCTGCCTTGCCTGGATTTGTTTGGCCTGGTATTTTCTTGCCTTGCCTTGTCTTGCCTAAAATTGCCTTGCCTGAAATTTCCTTGCATGGAACTTTCTTGCCTGCGTTTGCCTGGAATTGTTTAGCCTCGAATTTCCTAAAATTGCCTTGCCTGGAATTTCCTTGCCTGGAGTTTCCTGGATTTTCCTTGCCTGGAATTGCATTGGTTTAATTGTCAGAAACTTTATTGCCTGGAATACCTTTCCCTCAGATTTTATGGAATTTTTTTGCCTGTAATTCTCTTGGCTGGAATTGCCTGAAATTGCCTTGCCTGAAAATTTCTGGAATTGTTTTGCCTAGAGTTGCCTTGCCTAGATTTGCCTAAATTTGTTTTTCTTGGTATTGCCTTGCCTGGAATTGCCATGAATGAAATTTCCTGGAATTGTTTTACTTGGAGTTGCCTTGCCTGAAATTGCCCGGAATTGCCTTATCTCGAATTTCCTTGCCTGTAATTGCCTAGCCAGGAATTGTTTTGACTGGAATTACCTTAAATTGCCTTGCCTGGTAGTGCGTTGCCTGGAATTAACTGAAATTGCCTTGCCTGGGATTGCCTTGCCTTGCCTTTCCTGGAATTGCCTTGCCTTGATTACCTTTCCTGGAATTGCCTGGAATTGCCTTGCCTGGAAGTGCGTTGTCTGGAATTGACTGGAATTGCCTTGAATGTAATTGCCTTGCATTGAATTGTCTTGTCTGGAATTGCATTGCCTGAAATTGCATTACCTGGAATTGACTTACTTGGAATTGCCTGGTATTTTCTTGCCTAAACATGCCTGGAATTGCCTTGCCTGGAATTGCTTTGCCTTGCCTGAAATTGCCTTGTCAGAAGTTTCTTTTACTGGAATTGCCTTGCCATCAATTGCCTTGCTTGGAATTTTCTAAATTTGCCTTGCCTGAAATTGCCTTGCCTAGAATTGCCTGGAGTTGCCTTGCCTAAAATTGGCTTGCCTGGATTTGCCTGAAATTATTTTGCCTGGAAGAGCTTTCCCTGGAATTGCCTGGAGTTGCAGCGACTAAAATTTTTGCCTGGAATTGCCTTGCCCGGAGTTGCCTAGAGTTGTTTTGTCTGTAATTGCCTTGAATGAAAATATGTGTAATTTCCTAGCCTCGAATTGCCTGGTCTGGAATTCAATTGCCTTGCCTTGTGTTGCATAGAGTTGCCTTACCTAAAATTATCTTGCTTAGAAGTGCCTAGAATTGGGTTGCCTGAAGTTGTGTTGCCTGAAGTTGCGTTGCCTGGAATTGACTGGAATTGCCTGAAATTTCCTTGAATGTAATTGCCTTGCCTTGAATTGCCTTGCCTGGAATTGCCTTGCTGGAAAATGCATTACCTGAAATTGACTTGCCTGGAATTGCCTAGTATTTTATTGCCTAAAATTGCCTGGAATTGCCTTGCCTCGAATTGTCTGGATTTGCCTTGCCTGGAATTGCCTAAAATTACCTTGTCTAAAATTGCCTTGCCTGGAATTGCCTGGAATGTTTTTGCCTGAAATTGCCTTTCTTGGAATTACCTGGAATTGCATTGCCTGAAATTTCCTTTAATGGAATTACCTTGACTAGCCTTGCCTTGCCTGGAATTACCTTGCCTCGAATTTCCTGGAATTGGCTTGCCTGGAATTGGTTTGCCTGGAATACACCTAAAATTGCCTTGCCTGTAATTATCTGGAATTACCTTGTCTGAAATGGCCTTGCCTGGGTTTGCCTAAAATTGCCTTGCCTAGAATTGCCAGAAATTGTCATGCATGAATTTGCCTAAAATTCCCTTTCCTGAAATTGCCTTGCCTGGATTTGCCTAGAATTTCCTTGCCTGGAATTGCCGTGCCTGGAAGTGCCTTTCCTGGAAATTTCTGAAATTGCTTTGCCTGAAACTACCTTGCCTGGAATTGCCTTACCATTAATATCCTTGCGTCGAATTGCCTGGAATTGCCTTGCCTGGAGTTGCCTTGCCTGGAATTGCCTGGAATTGTCTTGCCTGGAGTTGCCTTGCCTGAAAGTGCCTCGAATTCCCTTGCCAGGAAATGCCTTGCATAAAATTGCCTGGAGTTCCCTTGCCTGGGATTACCTAGCCTGGAATTGCCTTGCCTGAAATTGCCTGTAATTTTTTTGCCTCGAATTTCATTGCCTGGAATTGCCTTGCTATGCCAGTAATTGGCTTGCCTGGAATTGTCTTGCCTGGAATTGCTTTGCCTTGCCTTGCACAGAATTGCCTTGCCTGTTATTGCCTTGCCTAAAATTTCCTGGAATTGTCTTGCCTGGAATTACATTGCCTAGAATTTCCTGGAATTGCCTTGAATGTAAATGTCTTGCCTTGAATTGCCTTGCTTGGAATTGCCTTGCCTGGAATTGAATTGTCTGGAATTGCATTACCTGGAATTGACTTGCCTGGAATTGCCTGTTATATTCTTGCCTAAAATTGCCTGGAATTTCCTTTCCTGGAATTGGCTTACCTTGCCTGGAACTACCTTCTCAGGAGTTTCCTTGCCTGAAATTGCGTGGAATTACCTTGCCTGGAATTGCCTGCAAATGCCTTGCCTGGTATTGCCTTGCCTGAAATTGCCTTGCTTGGAATTGGCTCGAATGTAATTGCCTTGCCTTGAATTGCCTTGACTAAACTTGTCTTGTCTGGAATTAACTTGTATCGAATTCCCTGGAAGTGCCTTGCCTGGAATTGCCTGGAATTGCCTTGCCTGGAATTGTCTAAAATTGCCTTGCCTAGAATTACCTTGCCTAAATTTGCCTGGAATTGCTTTGCCTGGAATTACCTTGCCTGGAATTGCCTCGAATTGCCTTGTCTCATAATTTCCTGAAATATCCTCGCCTGGAATTGCCTTGCGAGGAATTGCTTTTTCTCGAATTGCCTGGATTTGCCTTTCCTGGAAATGCCTGGAATTGCCTTGCCTGGAATTATATTACATTGAATTGCCTTGCCTAGAATTGCCTGGAGTTGCCTTGCCTGGAATTGCCTTGCCTGGAATTTCCTTGCTTTGAATTATTTTGCCTCAAATTGCCTGGAAGTGCCTTGCCTTACCCTGCTTTGCGTGGAATTGCCTTGCCTGCAATTGACCTTCTTGCCTTAGCTTGACTTGAAATGCATTGACCAAAATTGCCTTGCCTGGAATTGCCTGGTATTTTTTTTTGCCTGTAATTACCTTGCCTGGAATCATTTCGAGTTGCCTAGAATTGCATTGCCTGTAATAGACTTGCCTGAAATTTCCACTTCTGTAATTGCCTTGCCTGGAATTACCTTGCCTGGAATCACCTGGAGTTACCTTGCCTGGAATTGCCTTCCCTGGGATTTCCCGGAATTGCTTTGCCCTAATTGCTTTGCCTGGTATTGCCCGGAGTTGCCTTGCCTGAAATTCCTTTGCCTGGAATTCCCTGCAATTGCCTTGCCTGGAATTGCTTGGAATTATTTTGCCTGGAATTGCCATGTTTGTAATTGCCTGGAGTTACCATGCCTAAAATTTTCTTGCTCGGAATTGTCTGGAAATGCCTTGGCTGGAATTGCCGAGAGTTGTTTTGCCTGTAATTGCCTTTTCTGGAATTGTCTATAATTTCCGTGCCTCGAATTGCTAGGCCTGGAATTGCTTTGCCTTGCCTTTCCTAGAATTACCCTGCCTAAAATTGCCTTGCCTGGAATTGCCTTGCCTTACCTTGCCTGGAATTGCCTTGCCTTGTCTTGCCTGGAATTGCCTGGTATTGTCTTGCCTGAAATTGCCTGGTATTTTCTTGCCTAAAATAGCCTGAAATTGTCTTGCCTTGAATTGCCTTGCATTGCCTTTCCTTGCCTGGAATTGCCTTGCCAGGAGTTTCCTTGTCTGGAATTACCTGGAATTGCCTTGCTTGAAATTGTCTGCATTTGCCTGGCCTGGAATTGCCTTGCTTGAAATTGTCTGCATTTGCCTGGCCTGGAATTGCCTTGCCTGAAATTGCTTGCTTGGATTTGCCTTGCCTGGAATCTGCACGACTGGAATTGCCTTGACTAGCCTTGCCTTGCCTGGAATTACCTTGCCTCGAATTTTCTGCAATTGACTTGCCTGGAATTGCCTTGTCTGGAATTGTCTGTATTTGCCTTGCCTGGAATTGTATTGACTGGAATTGTTTGGAATTGCCTAGCCTGAAATTGCATTTCCTAGAATTGCCTGAAAATGCCTAAAATTCCCTTGCCAGGAATTGCCTTGCCAGAAATTTCCTTTCCTGGAATTTCCTGGTATTGTCTTGCCTGGAAGTGCCTTTCCTGGAAATGCTTGGAGTTGCCTTGCATGGAACTGCCTTGCCTGGAATTGCCTGGTATTCACTTGCCATTAATTGCCTTGCCTGGAATTGCCTGGAATTGCATTGCCTAAAATTGCCTGGAGTTGCCTTGCCTCGAATTACCTTCCATAAACTTGCTCAGAATTACCATGCCTGGAATTGCCCTGCCTAGTCTTTCGTTGCCTAGAATTGCTTTGCCTGGAATTGCCTTGCCTGGAAAACTGCCTTGCCTGGAATTCCCTGGCCTGACATTGCCTAGCCTGAAATTTCCTGCCTTGCCTTGCATAAAATTGCCTTGCCTTTAATTGGCTTGCCTGGAATTGCCTTGTCTTGCCTTGAAATGCCTTGCCCGGAATTGCCTTTCCTGGAATTTTCTGGAATTCCATGGTCTGTAATTGCATTGCCATGAATCGTTTGGAGTTGCCCAGAATTGCCTTGCCTGTAATAGCCTTGCATGGAATTGCCATTTCTGAAATTGCCTTGCCTGGAATCGCCTTTCCTGGAATTGCCTTGCATTAATTGCTCTCCCTGGAATTGCCTAAATTAGCCTTGATTAAAATTGCCTTGCCTTGAATTGCCTGCAATTTCCTTGCCTAAAATTGCCTTGCCTGCAATTGCCTTGCCTGGAATTGACTTGCCTGGAATTGCCTGAAGTAGTTTTTCCTAATATTTCCTTGCCTGGTATTGTCTCGAAGTGCCTTGCCTGGAATTGCTTAGACTTGTTTTGCCTGGAATTGCCTAGACTTGTTTTGCATGGATTTGCCTAGACTTGTTTTGCCTGGAATTGCCCTGCCTGGAATTGCCTGTAATTTTCTTGCCTCGAATTGCCTGGCATGGAATTTTTTTTCCTTGTCTTGCATTGCCTATAATTTTATTGACAAGAGTTGCCTTGCCTGGAATTGCCTGTAATTGCCTTCCCTGGAATTGCATTGCCTGGAAATGCCTTGCTTGGAATTGCCTTGCCTGGAATTGCCTTGACTGCATTGCCTTGACTAGCCGTGCCTTGTCTGGAATTACATTTCCTCTAATTGCCTGGAATTGCCTTTCTGGAATTTCCTGAAATTGCCTAGCCTGGAATTGCCTTATCTGGAATACCCTTGCCTGGAATTGCCTAGCCTGGAATTGCATTGGCATAAATTGCCTGAAATTGCCTTTCCTAAAATTGTTATACCTGAAATTGCCTGCAGTTGCCTTATCTGGAATTTCCTTACATAAATAAACCTGCAATTGCCTTGCCAGGAATTGTCTTGCCTGGAATTGCCTGCAATTGCCTTTTCTGGAATTGCCTGCAATTGCCTTTTGTGGAATTGCCTGCAGTTGCCTTGCCTGGAATTGCATTGCTTGGAATTGCCTTGCCTGAAATTGCCTTGATTGGAATTGCATTGACTAGCCTTGCCTTGCCTGTAATTACCTTGCCTTGAATTGCCTGGAATTGTTTTGCCTAAAATTGCTTTTCCTGGAATTGTCTTGCCTGGATTTGTTTGGAATAGTTTTGCCTAGAATTGACTTGAATTGCCTTGCCTATATTTGCCTGAAATCATTTTGTCTGAATTGCCTTGCGTGAAATTGCCTGGAATTGCCTCAAATTGCCTTGCCTGGAAGTGCCCCTTTTTGAAAATGCCTGCATTGCCTTGCCTGAATCTGCCTTACATGAAATTGCCTGGAATTGCCTTGCCACTAGTTGCCTTGCCTCGAGTTGCATAAAATTGCCTTGCTTGGAATTCCCTTGCCTGGAAATGCCTGGAATTGTCCTGCCTGGAATTGCCTTGCCTGGAATTGTTTCGAATTGTCTTGCCTGGAATAGCCTGGAGTTATCGTGCCTAAAATTTTCTTGCCTGGAATTGTCTGGAAAGGCCATGTCTGAAATTGCCTTGCCTAAAATTGCCTTGCCTGGAATTGCCTGGAATTTCCTTGCCTAGAATTGCCTGGCCTGGAATTGGGAGGCCTTGTGTTGCCTTGCCTGGAATTGCCTTGACTTGCATTGCATAAAATTACCTTGCCTGGAATTGCCTGGAATTGCCTTGCCTGGAATTTCTTTGAATTCCCTTGCCTGTAATTGCATTGCCAGAAATCGTTTGCTGTTGTCTGGAATTGCCATTCCTGGAATTTCCTTTTCTGGAATTGCCTCGCCTGAAATTGCCTGTAATTTCTTTGCCTCGAATTGCCTGGCATGGAATTTTCTTGCATTGCCTTGCCTAGAATTGTCTTGCCTAGAATTGCCTTGCCTTGAATTGCCTACAGTTGTCTTCCCTGGAATTGGCATAGTCTGGAGATGACTTGCTTGCAATTGCCTTGACTGTAATTGCCTTGACTGCATTGCCTTGACTAGCCATGACTTGCCTGGAATTACGTTTCCTCGAATTGCCTGGAATTGCCTTTCCTGGAATTACCTTTCCTGAAATTGCTTGAAATTGTATTGCCTGGAATTGCCTTATCTGGAATTCCCTTGCCTGGAATTACCTGGAATTGCCTAGCCTGGAATTGCATTGCCAGAAATTGGCTGGCCTCGAATTGCCTGCAATTTTCTTACCTGGAGTTTTCTTACAAAAATTTACCTTGAATTGCCTTGCCAGGAATTGCCTTGCCTAAAATTGCCTGCAATTGTCTTTCTTGGAATTGCCTGCAATTGCCTGGCCTGGAATGCATTGCCTGGAATTGCCTTGCCTGAAATTGCCTTTACTGGAATTGCCTAGACTAGCCTTGCCTTGCCTGTAATAAGCTTGCCTTGAATTGCCTTGCCTGGAGTTGCCTGAAATTGCCTTGCCTGGGATTGTCTGGAATTTCCTTGCCTGAAATTGCCATGCCTGGATTTGCCTGGAATTTTTTTCCTAGAATTGACTGGAATTGCCTTGTCTGAATTTTCCTGAAATTCCCTTGCCTGGAATAGCCTTGCCTGAAATTGCCTTGCCTGGAATAGCATTGCCTGAAATTGCCTGGAATTGCCTTACCTGGAATGTCCTGGAATTGCCTTGCCATTAATTGTCTTGGAACAATTGAATTGCCTGGAATTGACTTGCCCAAAAACTCCCTTGCCTGGAATTGTCTTGCCTGGATTTGCCTTGCCTGAAATTGTCTCGAAATGTCTTGCCTGGAATTACCTTGCCTGGAATTGCCTTTCCTGGAATTGCCTAAAATAACCTTGCCTGAAATTGCAATAAATTGCCTTATCTGGAATTCCCTTGCCTGGAATTGCCTTTCCTGTAATGTTTTGCTTGAAATTGCCTTGCCCAGAATATTCTTAAGTAAATGAACCTGGAATTGCCTTGCTAGGAATTTCCTTGCCTGGAATTGCCTGCATTGGCCTTTCCTGGAATTTAATGCAATTTTTTGCCTGGAATTGCCTTGCCTGGAATTGATTTGCTTGGAATTGCCTTGACCGGAATTGCCTTGACTAGTCTTGCCTTGCCTGGAATTACCTTGCCTCGAATTGCCTTGCCTGGAATTGACTTTCCTGGAATTGCCTGGAATTTTTTTGCCTAAACTTGTCTGGAATTATCTTGCCTGAAATTGCACTGCCTGGATTTACCTGGAATTGTTTTGCATAGAATTGACTAAAATTGCCTTGCTTAAATTTGGCTGAAATTCTCTTAACTGAAATTGTCTTGTGTGGAATTGCCTGGAATTGCCTTCCATGAAATTCCCTGGAATTGCCATGCCTGGAAGTGCCTTTCCTGGAAATACCTTGAATTGCCTTGCCTGGAATGCCTTATCTGGAATTGCCTATAATTTTCTTTCCATTAACTGCCTTGCCTCGAATTGCCTAAAATTGTCTTGGCTGGAATTGAGTTGCCTGGAATTGCCTGGAATTGTCTTGCCTGGAATTGTCTTGCCTGGAATTGCCTGGAATTAACTTGCCTAAAATTTCCTTGCCTGGAATTTTCTGGAAATGCCTTGCCTGATATTGCCTTGCCTGAAATTGCCTGGAGTTGCCTTGCCTGAAATTGCCTAGCCTGGAATAGCCTTGCCTGGAATTGCCTGTAATTACCTTCCTTTTAATTGCCTGTCTTGGAATTGCGTTTCCTTTCCTTTCCTAGAATTGCCTTGCTTGGAATTGCCTTGCGTAGAATTGCCTTGCAATGCCTAGCATGGAATTGCTTTGTCTAAAATTGCCTTGCCTGGAATTGCCTGGAATTGTTTTGCCTGGAATTCCGTTGCCTGGAATTTCCTGGAATTGCATTGAATGTAATTGCCTTGCCTCCAATTACCTTGCCTGGAATTTCCTCGCCTGGAATTGCCTTGCCTGGAATTGCATTAACTGAACTTGACTTTCCTGGAATAGCCTGGTATTTCCGTGCCTAGAATTGCCTGGAATTGCATTACCTGAAATTGAATTTTCTGGAGTTGCCTGGTATTTTCATGCCTAGAATTGCCTGGAATTGCCTTGCCTGAAATTGTTTTGCCTGGAATTGCCTTACCTTGCCTGGAATTGCTTTTTCAGGAATTGCCTTGCCTGGAATTTTGTGGAATTGCCTTGCCTGGAATTGCCTGCAAATGCCTTTCCTGGTAGTGCTTTGCCTGAAATCGCCTTGGTTGGAATTGTCTTGCCTGGAATTGCCTTGACTGGAATTTTCTTGACTAGCCTTGCCTTGCTTGGAATTACTTTGTCTCCAATTTTTTGGAATTGCCTTGCCTGGAATTGCCTTGCCAAAAAATGTCTGGAATGCTTTGACTTGAATTACCATGCCTGAAATTACCTTGCCTTTAATTGCCTGGAATTGCCTTGCCTAAAATTTCCTGAAATTCCCTTGCCTGGAAATGCCTTGCTAGGCATAGCCTTTCCTCGAATTTCCTAAAATTTCCTTGCCTGGATGTGCCTTTCCTGAAAATGCCTGAAATTGCGTTGCCTGTAACTGCCTTGCCTGAGAATTTCCTTGCCATTAACTGCCTTGCCTGGAATTGCCTGTAATCGCCTTGCCTGTAATCGCCTTGCCTAGAATTGCCTGGAGTTGCCTTGCATGAAATTGCCTTGTCTGGAATTGCCTTGCCATTAATTATCTTGTTTCAAATTGCCGGGAATGGCCTGACCTGGAATTGCCTTGACTTACCTTGCTTTCAGTGGAATAGCCTTGCCTCCAATTGAATTACCTTGCCTTGGCTTGCCTTGAAATGCCTTGCCTGAAATTGCCTGGGGTTGCCTTGCCTAAAATTTTATTGCCTGTAATTGTCTGAAATTGCCTTGAATGGAATTGCCTTGTTTGGGATTGCCTAGAGTTCTTTTGCCTGTAATTGCGTTGCCTGGAATTGTCTATAATTGTTTTGCTTCGAAATGTCTGGCCTGGAATTGCCTTGTTTTGCCTTACCTTGCCTAGAATTTCCCTGCCTGGAATTGTCTTGCCTTCCCTTGCCTGGAATTGCCATGCCTGAAATAGCCTTGTTTTACCTTGCCTGGAATTGCTTTGCCTTGAATTGCGTTGCCTGGAATTGCCTGGAAATGTCTTGAATGTAACTGCCTTGCCTTGAATTGCTTTGCCTGAAATTGTCTTGCGGTGAATTGCCTTGCCTGGAATTGCATTACCTGGAAATGACTTGCCTGGCATTGCCTGGTATTTCCTTGCCTAGAATTGGTTGGAATTGCCTTTTCTGGAATTACCTGAATTTGCCTTGCCTGTTATTGCCTTGCCTGGAATTGCCTCGCTTGGAATTGCCTTGAATAAAATTGCGTTGAATAAAATTGCCTTGACTGGATTGCCTTGACTAGCCTTGTCTTGCCTGGATTTACCTTTCCCTAAATTGCCTGGAATTGCCTTGCTTGGAATTGCCGTTTTAGAATAGCCTGAAATTGTCTTGCCTGTTATTTCCTGGAATTGCCTTATCTGGAATTGCCTTGCCTGGAATTGCCTAGCCTAGAATTGCTTTGCCAGGAATAGACTGGAATTGTTTGGCTGGAATTGTTTTGCCTGAAATTGCCTTGCCTGGAATGGCCTTATTTAAATTTGCCTGGAATTGCCTTACCAAAAGTTGCCTTGCCTGGAATTGTCTGAAATTGCCTTGCCTAGAATTGCCTTGCATTGCCTTGCCAGTAGTTGCCTTCCTGGAGTTGTCTGTAATTTCCTTGCCTAGTATTGCCCTGCCTGAAATTGCCTTGTCTAAAATTATTTTGCCTTGTCTTGCCTGGAATTGCCTTTTCGAAAATTGCCTTGCCTTGCCTGGCCTGGAATTGCCCTGCCTGGAATTGCATAGCCTGGAATTGCCTGCAAATATCTAGAATTTAATTGCCTAGCCTTGAATTGCTTTGCCTGATATTGCCTTGCCGAAAATTCTCTGGCCTGGAATTGCATTACTTGGAATTATCTTGCCTGGAAGTGCCTGTTATTTCCTTGCCTAGAATTGCCTGAAATTGCCTTGCCTGGAATTGCTTTGCATTGCCTTGCCTTTCCTGGAATTGCCTTACCAGGAGTTGCCTTGCCTAAAATTGTGTGGAATTACCTTGCCTGGAATTGTCTTGCCTAAATTTGCCTGGAATTGCCTTGCCTAGAATTGCCTGAAATTGCCTTGCCTAAAATTGCCTTGCATTGCCCTACCAGGAGTTGCCTTGCCTGGAATTGTCTGGAATTACCTTGCCTGGAGTTGCCTTGCCTGGATTTGCCTGAAATTGCCTTGCCTGGAATTGCCTTGCCTGGAATTGCCTTGACTGGTTTTGCCTTACCTGGAATTAACTTGCTTCGAAATGCCTGGAATTGCCTTTTCTTGAATTGCCTTACCTGAAATTGCCTGGATTTGACTTACCTGGAATTGTGTGAAATTATCTTGCCTGAAATTGCCTTGCCTCATATTGTCTGGAATTGCCTGTCCTGGAATTGCTTTGCTGGTGTTGCCTGGAATTTGCTTGCCTTGAATTAATGTGCCTGAAATTGCCTGGAATTCCCTTGCCTGTAATTGCCATGCCAGGAATTGCCTTTCCTCGAATTTCCTGGAACTGCCTTGCCTGGAAGAGCCTTTCCTGTAAAGACCTGGAATTGAGTTGCCTCAACTGCCTTGCTTGGAATTGCCTTGCCATTAATTGTCTTGCCTGGAATTGCCTGGAATTGTTTTGACTGGAATTGCCTTGTATAGAATTGACTGGAGTTGCCTTGCTTGGAATTGCCTTGCCTCGAATTGCCTTGCCTCGAATTGCCTGGAATTGCCTGGACTCGAATTGCCTTACTTTGCCTGCAATTGACTTTCCTTGCCTTGGCTTGCCCTGAAATGCCTTGCCTGGAATTGTCTCGAATTGCCTTGCCTGGAATTGTCTTGCCTGAAATTGCCTTGCCTGGAATTGTCTCAAATTGCCTTGCCTGGAATTGTCTTGCCTGAAATTGCCTTGCCTGGAATTGTCTCGAATTGCCTTGCCTGGAATTGCCTGGAGTTGCCGTGCCTAAAATTTCCTTGCCTGTAATTGTCTGGAAATGCCTTGCCTGAAACTGCCTTGCCTGAAACTGCATGGAGTTGCTTTGCCTGGAATTGCCTAGCTTGCAATTGCCTTGCATGGAATTGCCTGTAATTTTCTTGCCTCGAATTGCCTTGCCTGGAATTTCCTGAAGTTGCCTTGCCTAAAGTTTTCTTGCCTGTAATTGTCTGGCAATGCCTTGCCTGGAATTGCCTTGCTTGGAATTGCCTAGAGTTGTTTTGCCTGTAATTGTGTTGCCTGGAATTGTCAATAATTTCTTTGCCTAGTATTGCCCTGCTTGAAATTTCCTTGCCTTGCCTTGCGTGGAATTGCCTTGCCTTGCCTGGGCTGAAATTGCCTTGCCTGGAATTACGTTACCTGGGACTGCCTGGAAATATCTTGAATGTAATTGTCTGGCCTGAAATTGCATTACCTGGAATTATCTTGCTTGGAATTGCATGTTATTTTCTTGCCTAGAATTGCCTGGAATTGTCTTGCCAGGAATTGCTTTGCATTCCCTTGCCTTGCCTGGAATTTCCTTGCCAGGAGTTGTCTTGCCTGGAATTGTCTGGAATTACCTTGCCTGGAATTGCCTTCCCTGAATTTTCCTGGAATGGCCTTGCCACGAATTGCCAGGAAATGCCTTGCCTGAATTTTCCTGATATTTTCTTGCCTGTAATTGCCTTGCCTGAAGTTGCCTGAAATTGCCTTGCCAGGAATTCCCTGGAATTTCCTGCCTGAAATTGCCTTTCCTGGAAATGCCTGTAATTATTTTGCCTAAAACTGTCTTGCCTGGAGTTGCCTTGCTATTAATTGCCTTGCCTCAAATTTTCTGGAATTGCCTTGCCTGGAATTTCCTGGAGTTACCTTGTCTAAAATTTTTTTTGTCTGGAATTGTCTGGAAATTTCTTACCTGATATTGCCTTGTCTGAAACTGCCTTTAGTTGCCTTGCCTAGAATTGCCTTGGCTGGAATTGCATTGCCTGAAATTTCCTGGAGTTGCCTGGAATTGCCTTGTGTGTAATAGACTTGCATGGAATTGCGATTCCTGGAATTGTCTTGCCATTAATTGTCTTGCCTGGAATCACCTGGATTTGCCTTACCTGGAATTTCTTTGCCTGGGATTTTCTGAAATTGCCTTGCCTTAATTGCTTTGCCTAATAGCCTTGAGTTGCCTTGCCTGGAATTGCCTTGCCTCAAATTGCCTGGAATTGCCTGGCCTGGAATTGCCTTGCCTAGCCTTACTTTGCATGGAATTGTCTGGCCTGGAATTACCTGGTCTGGAATTGCCTTGCCTTATTTTGCCTTGAGTGATATTGCCATGCCTGAAATTAGCTTAGCTGGAATTGACATGCCTTACCTTGGCTTTCCTGAAAACACATTGCCCGGTATTGCCTGCCCTGAAATTGCATGCAATTTTTTTGCCTGTTATTGCCTTGCCAGGAATTGCCTGGAGTTTCCTGGAATTGCCTTGCCTGTAATAGCCTTTCCTGGAATTGCCTTCCTTAGAATTCCCTTGTCTGAAATTGCCTTGCGAGGAATTGCCTTCTCTGGAATTACCTTGCCTGAAATTAGCTTGCATTGAATTCTTTTGCCTGGAATTGCCTAGAATTGCCTTGCTTGGAATTGCCTTTCCTGGAATTGTTTTGAATTGTGTTTTCTGGTATTGCTTTGCCTGGAATTTCCTGGAATTACCTGGCCTGGTATTGCCTAGCATGAAATTGCCTGGAATTGCCTTGTATGGAATTTTACTTTCTAAAATTGCCTTGCCTGGAATTGCCTTGCCTGGAATTGCCTTTTCTGAAATTGCCTTGCAAGGAATTTCCTTGTCTGAAATTGCCTTTCCTGGAATTGCCTGGAATTGTGTTTCCTGGTATTGCTTTGCCTGGAATTTCCTGGAATTGCCTTGCATGGAATTTAACTCCCTAAAATTGCCATGCCTGAAATTGCCTTGCCAGGAATTGCGGTGCCTGAAATTGTCTTGCCTGGAATCACCTGGAATTGTATTGCCTGGAATTGTCATGCCTGGAATTTCTCAAAGTCTCCTGGAATTACCGTGCCTGTAATAGCCTTGCCAGGAATTGTTTTGCCTGGAATTTCCTTGCCTGGAATGGTCTTCCCTGGAATGGCCATGCCTGAAATTGCCTGGAATTGCCTTGCCTGGAATTCCCTTACATAAACTTGCCTGAAATTGCGTTTCCTGGAATTACCTTGACAAAAATTGTTTAGCCTGGAATTTCCTGGAATTGCCTTGCATGGAATTTAACTCCCTAAAATTGCCATGCCTGAAATTGCCTTGCCAGGAATTGCGGTGCCTGAAATTGTCTTGCCTGGAATCGCCTGGAATTGTATTGCCTGGAATTGTCATGCCTGGAATTTCTCAAAGTCTCCTGGAATTACCGTGCCTGTAATAGCCTTGCCAGGAATTGTTTTGCCTGGAATTTCCTTGCCTGGAATGGTCTTCCCTGGAATGGCCATGCCTGAAATTGCCTGGAATTGCCTTGCCTGGAATTCCCTTACATAAACTTGCCTGAAATTGCGTTTCCTGGAATTACCTTGACAAAAATTGTTTAGCCTGGAATTTCCTGGAATTGCCTTTCATGGAATTTCCTGCAATTTCTATGCCTGGGATTGCCTTGATGGGTATTGTCTGGAGTTGCCTTGCCTGGAATTACCTAGAATTGCCTGGAATTGCCTTGCATAGCCTTGCCTTGCCTGGAATTGCGTGGCCTGGAATTGCCTTGCCTAGCCTTGCTTTGCGAGGAATTGCCTGGACTCGAATTGCCTTGCCTTGTCTTGCCTTGTGTGGAATTGCCTTGCCTGGAATTGGCTTGCCTGGAATTGCCTTGTCTTACCTTGGCTTGGATTGAAATGCCTTACCCTGGATTTTCTTGCCTATAATTGCCTGAAATTCCCTTTCGTGTACTTTCCTTGCCTGAAGTTGCCTGGAATTACCTTGCCTGTAATAGCCTTTACTCGAATTGCATTTTCTAGAATTGCCTGGACTGGAATTGCCTTCCGAGGCATTGCCTTTTTTGGAAACCCTTGCGTGGAATTGCCTTGCCTATAATTGCCTGGAATCCTTTTGCGTGCAATTGCCTTTCCTAAAATTTTCTGGAGTTTCCTGAATTCCCTTGTTTGCAATAGCCTTTCTGGAATTCCCTTGCCTGGAATTGCCTTTCCTGAAATTGCCTTGACTGGAATTGCCTTGTGAGGCATTACCTTCTTTGGAATTGCCTTGCCTGGAATTGCCTGGATTGTTTTGCCTAGATATTGCCTTGCCAGGAATTTTTTGAAATTAACTTGTCTCGTATTGCCTTTCTTGGAATTGCCTTGCATGGAATTTTATTGCCTGGAATTGCCTTGCCTGGAATGTCCTTGCCCGAAATTGCATGGTATTGATTTGCCTACAATTGCCTTGCCTGGAATTGCCTTACCTGGAATTTCCTAAATTTGTTTGCCTAAAATTGCGTTTTTTGAAATTGGATTGCCTGTAATAGCCTTGCCATGAATTGCCTTTCCATGGAATTGCCTTAGCTGTAATTGCCTTGCTTAAAATTACTGAAAATTGCCATGGCTTAATTACCTTGCCTGTAATTGCCTTGAGTGTAATTGCCTTGCCTTGAATTGCCTTGTCTGGAATTGCCTTGCCTGGAATTGCCTTGCCTTTCTTTGCCTGGAATTGTCTTGCCTTGCCTTGCCTGGGACAATTGCCTTGGCTTGCCTTGCCTGGAATTATTACCTTGCCTGGAATTGCCTGAAATTGAGTTGATTTGGATTGCGTGAAATTGCCTTGCCTGTAGTTCACTGGAGTTGCCTTGCCTAGAATAGCCTTGCCCGGAATGCCTGGAATTGCCTTGCCTGGAATTTCCTTGATTGGAATTGCCTGGAATTGCCTTGGATGGATTTGCTTTTGATGGAATTGCCTGGAATTTTCTGGCGTGGAATTGCCCTGGCTGGAATTGCCTTTCTGGGAATTGCGTGGAGTTGCCTGGATTTGCCTTGCCAGCAATAGCCTTGCCAATAATTGCCTTGCCTAAAATTTTTTTTCCTGGAATTGTCTTAGTTGGATTTCCCTGGAATTGCCTTGCCTCAATTACCTTGCCTGGATTTGCCTGTAATTGTTTTGCCTTGAATTGTCTTGCCTTGAATTGCCTTGCCTGGAATTGCCTTGCCCACAGTTGCCTGGAATTGCCTTGCCTTGCCTTATCTTGCCTTCCTTTGTCTGGAATTGGCTGGCCTTTCCTTGCCTGAAATAATGGGCTTGGCTTTCCTTGCCTGGAATAATTGCATTGCCTATAATTGCCTGAAATTGCGTTGATTGGAATTGCCTGCAATTTCCTTCCTGTAGTTTCCTGGAGTTGCCTTGCCTTGAATTGCCTGGAATTGCCTTGCCTGGAATTTCCTTGATGGAATTGCGAGAAATTGCCTTGCCAAAAATTGCCTTGCCTGAAACTGCCTTGACTGGAATTGCCTCTACTAGACTTGCCTTGCCTTGCCTTGCCTGGAACTACCTTATCTGGAATTGCCTGGAATTGCCTTGCCTGGAATTGTCTGTAATTACCTTGCTTGGAATTTCCTGGGATTGCCTTTCCTGGAATTGCCTTCCCTGGAATCACGTGAAGTTGCTTTGCCTCAAATTGCCTTGACTGAAATTTCCTGGAATTTATTTTTCTGGAATTGCCTTGAATGGAATTCACTGGAATTGCCTTGCCTGGAAATGCCTGGAATTGCCTTGCCTGGAATTGCATTGCCTGGAATTGCCTGAAATTTTCTTGCCTTGAATTGCCTTGCCTGGAATTACCCTGACTAGAATTGCCTTGCCTGTAATTGTCTTACCTGGAATTTAGTAACCTGGAATTGCTTGGTATTGTCTTTCATAGAATGGCCGGGAATTGCCTTGCCTTGCCTTGCATTGAATTACCTTGTCTCGACTTGCCTTGCATTCCTTTGTGTGGAATTTCCTTGCCTGGCCTTTCCTGTATTAATTGCCTTGCCTTGCCTGGAACAATTTCCTTCCCTTTAATTGCCTGGAATTGTGTTGATTGTGATTGCCTGAAATTGCCTTGCCTGTAATTGTCTAGAGATGTAATTTCGTTGCCTGCAATTGCTTGGAATTGCCTTTCCTGAAGTTTCCTTGATTGGAATTGCATGAAATTGCCTTGTATGTATTGGCCTTCGCTGGAACTGCCTAGAATTGCCTGGCCTGGAATTGCCTTTCCTAATATTTCCCGCATTGCCGAAAATTTTCTTGCCTGTAATAGCATTGTCAATAATTGCCTGGCCTTGCATGTATTTGCCTTCGCTGGAATTGCCTGTAATTGCCTGGCTTAGAATTGCATTGCCTTGATTTGCCTTTCCTTGAATTGCCTTGCCTGGACTTGCCTTGCCTGGAATTTTTTTGTTTGGAATTGTCTAGCCTGGAATTGCGTTACCTGTAATTGACTTGCCTGGAATTGCCTGGTATTGCCTTTCCTATAATAGCCTGGAATTGCCTTGCTTTGCCATCCCTTCCTTTTTCTAAAATTGCCTTGCCGTTCTTTGCCTGGAATAATTAGTTTTCCTTGCCTTGCCTGGAATTGCTTTGAATTGCATTGTTTGGAATTGTCTGGAATTGCCTTTCCTGGAATTGCCTGGAATTGCCTTGCTTGGAATTTCTTGCCCTCGAATTTCAAGGAATTGCCTTGCCTGTAATTGCCTTGCATGTATTTGCCTTCGCTGGAATTACCTGGAATTGCCTGGCCTAGAATTGCATTGCCTTGATTTGCCTTTCCTTGAATTGCGTTGCCTAGACTTGCCTTGCCTGAATTTTTTTTTGTTTGGAATTGCCTTGCATGGAATTGCATTACCTGTAATAGGCTTGCCTGGAATTGCCTGTTATTGCCTTTCCTATAATAGCCTGGAATTGACTTGCTTTGCCTTGCCTTTTCTGGAATTGCCTTGCCTTGCCATGCCTTCCTTTTTCTAAAATTGCCTTGCCGCTCCTTGCCTGGAATAATTACTTTTCCTTGATTTGCCTGGAATTGCTTTGAATTGCGTTGTTTGGAATTATCTGGAATTGCCTTGCATAAATTTACCTTGCCTGAAATTACCTGAAATTGTCTTGCCTGGAATATCCTTGCCTGGAATTGCCTTGCCTGGAATAGCCCATATTTGCCTGGAATTGCCTTGCCTGATGTAGCCTTGCCAAATTTGCCTTGCCTGGAATTGCCTATCCTGGAATTGCCTTGTTCAGAATTGCCTAGAATTGCCTTTCCTCAGTTGCCTTGCCTGGAATTTCCTGAAATTGAATGTAATTGACTTGCCTTGAATTCCCTTGCCTAAAATTGTCTTGCCTAAAATTGCCTTGCCTGGAATTGCCTGCAATTGCCTTGCCTTGAATTTCATAGCCTGTAATTGCCTAAAATTGCTTTGCATAAATTTGCCTTTTCTGGAATTGCATAAAATTTCCTTGCCTGGAATTGCCTTGCCTGGAATTTTATGGAATGGCCTTGCCTGGAATTGCATTGCCAGAAATTGTCTTCCTGGAATTGCCTGAATTTGCCTTCCTTGGAATTGAATTGCCTGGAATTTCCTGAAATTAGCTTGCCTGAAATTGCCAAGTCTTGAATTGCCTCAAATCCCCTTGCCTAGAATTTGACTTTCCCAGAATTGCCTTGTAGGGAATTGCTCAGAATATATTTGCCAGGAATTGCCTTTCCTGGAATTTCTGGAATTGCCTTGCCTGGAATCACCTGGAGTTTCTTGCCTTGAATTGCCTGCAATTGCGTTACCTGGATTTTCGTTGCCTGGAATTGCCTTGCATGGATTTGTCTTGCCTCGAATTACCTGAAATTGTCTTGCATGGAATTGCCTTGCCTGGAATTGCCTCGCCCGGAATTGCCTTGCCTGAAGTAGCCTAGCCAAATTTGCCTTGCCTGGAATTGCATATCCTGGAATTGCCTTGCTCAGAATTGCCTGGAATTGCCTTTTCTCAGTTTCCTTGCCTGGAATTGCCTGGAATTGAATGTAATTGACTTGACTGTAATTGCCTATCCTTAAATTACCTTGCCTAAAATTGTGTTGCCTAAAATTGCCTTGCCTGGAATTGCCTGCAATTGCCTTGCCTGGAATTTCGTTGCCTGGAATTGCCTGGAATTGCTTTGCATAAATTTGCCTTTCCTGGAATTGCATGGAATTGCATTGCCTGGAATTGCCTTGCCTGGTATTTTCTGGAATGGCCTTGCCTGGAATTGCATTGCCAGAAATTGCCTTTCCTGAAATTGCCTGAAGTTGCCTTCCTTGGAATTAAATTGCCTGGAATTTCCTGGAATTAGCTTGCCTGGAATTGCCAAGCCTTGAATTGCCTAAAATTCCCTTGCCTAGAATTGACCATTTTAGAATTGCCTTGTAGGGAGTTGCTTAGAATATATTTTCCAGGAATTGCCTTTTTTGGAATTTCTGGAATTGCCTTGCCTGGAATCACCTGAATTTTCCTGATTGCACTTGCCTTGCCTTGAATTGCCTGAAATTCCCTTGCCTGGTATTGCTTGTCTAGCCTTGCCTTACATAAAATCGCTTTCCCTGTAATTGCCTTTCATGAAATTGCCTTGCCTAGCCTTGCTTTGCCTGGAATTTCCTGGCCTTGAATTGACTTTTCTTGCATAAAATTGCCTCGCCTGCAATTGGCTTGCCTGGAATTGCTTTGTTTAACCTTGGCTTGTCTTAAAATTTCTTGCCTAGAATTTCCTTGGGTTTAATTGCCTGTAATTTACTTGCCTGAAATTGCCTTGCCTGGAATTGCCGAAAGTTGTCTGGAATTGTCTTGTCTGTAATAGCCTTTCCTGAAATTGCCTTGGCTGGATTTCCCTTCCCTGGAATTGCCTTGTCTAAAATTGCCTTGAGAAAAATTGCCTTGTGTGTAATTGCCTTGCCTTGATTTGCCTTGCCTGGATTTGCCTTGCCTGGAATTGCCTTGCCTGGAATTGCTTTGCCTGGAATTGTCTTCCTGGGATTGCCTTGCCTGTAATTGACCAATGTTGCCTGAAATTGACTTGCCTGTAATAGCCTTGCCACAAATTGCCTTGCCTGAAATTACCTTGCTTGGAATGGCATGGAATAGCCTTGCCTTAGTTGTCATGCCTGGAATTGCCTGGAATTGAATGTAATTGCCTTGACTGTAATTGCCTTGCCTTGAAATGCTTTGTCTGGATTTGTCTTGCTTAAAATTGCCTTGCCTGGAATTGTCTGCAATTGCCTTGCCTGGAATTGCCCGGGGTTGCCTAAAATTGCCTTGCCTCAAATAGCCTTGCCAAAAATTGCCTTGCCTGAAATTGCCTTGTGTGGAATTGCCTTGCTTAGAATTACCTGAAATTGCCTTTTTTCAGTTGCCTTGCCTGGAATTGCCTGGAATTGCCTGGAATTGAATGTAATTGCCTTGCCTAAAATTACCTTGCCTGGAATTGTCTTGCCTAAAATCGCCTTGCCTGGAATTGCCTGCAATTGCATTTCCTGGAATTAAGTTGCCTGGAATTGCCTTGAATACATTTGCCTCTCCTGAGATTGCATGGAATTGCATTGCCTGAAATTGCATTGCCTAAAATTGTCTGGAATGGCCGTGCCTGGTATTGCATTGACAGAAATTGCCTTTTCTGGAATTGCCTGAAGTTGCCTTCCTTGGAGTTGAATTGCCTGGAATTTTCTGAAATTAGCTTGATTAGAACTGCTAAGCCTTGAATTGCCTGAAATTTCCTTGCCTAGAGTTGACTTTCCTAGAATTGCCTTGTATGGAAATGCTTGCAATATTTTTGCCAAAAATTGCTTTGCCTGAAATTTCTGGAATTGCCTTGCCAGGAATCACCTGGAGTCCCTTGCCTAGAATGGCCTTGCCTGGAATTGCCAAAAATTGCCTCGTCTAAAACTGCCATGACTAGAATTGCCTTGCCTGGAATTTTCTTCCTTCGAATTGCCTGGAATTGTGTTGCCTGAACTTGTCTTGTTTGGAATTGCCTGAAATTGTTCTGGGTGAAATTGCCTTGCATGGAATTGCCTGGAATGGCTTTGCCTGGTATTTTCTTGCCAGGATTTTTCTATCCTGGAATTGTCTGAAATTGCCTTGCTTGGAATTGAGTTTTCTGGAATTTTTTGGAATTAGCTTGCCTAAAATTGTTAAGTCTGTAATTGCCTGAAATTCCCTTGGCTAGAATTGACTGGCCTAAAGTTGCCTTGCATGGAATTGCTTGCAATATCCTTGCCAGGAATTGCCCTGCCTGGAATTTCTGGAATTGTCTTGTCAGGAATCACCTGGAGTTCCTTGTCTGTAATAGACTTGCCTGGAATTGCCAGGAATTACCTTGCATGGAATTGCCTTGACTGAAATTTCTTGGCTTCGAATTTTCTGGAATTGCCTTGTCTGAAATTTCCTGGAATTACCTTGCCTGGAATTTCCTGGAAAAACCTTGCCTGGTATTGCCTTGCCTGGAATTCCTTGAAAATGCCTCGTGTGAAATGTTCTTTCCTGCAATTGCCTTGCCAGAAATTGCCATCCCTGGAATTGTCTTGCCTGGAATTGCCAGGAATTCTCTTGCCTTGAATTGTCATGCCTGGAATTGCCTGAAATTGCTTTGCCTGTAATGGCCTTCACTGGAATTGCCTGGAGTTGCCTAAAATTGCCTGGCCTGTAATAGCCTTTCCTGAAATTGTCTTGCATGAAATTGCCTTCACTGGAATTGCCCTGGAATTGCCTAGCGAGAAATTCACATTTCTGGAATTGCCTTTTCTGGAGTTGCCTTGCCTGGAATTGTCTTTCCTGAAATTGCCTGGAATTGCCTTTCCTGGAATTTCCTGGAGTTGCCTGGAATCGCTTTGCTTGTAATAGGCTTGCCTAGAATTGCCTGGAATTGCCTTGCCTGGAATTGCGTTTCCAGGAATGGACTTGAATTACCTTTCCTAGAATTACCTGAAATTGCCTTACCTGGGATACCATTACTTAAACTTTCCTGGAATAGTTTTTCCTGGAATTGCCTTGGTAGGGATTGGTTTGCCTGGAATTTTCAGGAATTGCCTTTCCTGGAATTTTCTGTAATTGCCTTGCCTGGAATTGCCTTGCCTGTAATGGTCTTGCCCGGAATTTCATTGCCTGAAATTGTTTTGACTAAAATTGCCTCGACTAGCCTTGCGTTGCCTTGAATTACCTTTCCTCGACTTGCCTGAAATTGCCTTGCCTGGAACTGCCTTGCCTGGAATTGCCTGGAATGGCCTATTCTGGAGTTGTCTGAAATTGCCTTGTTTGGAAATGCCTTTCCTGGAATTTTCTGAAATTGCCTTTTGTGGAATAGCCTTGCCTGGAATTGCCTGAAACTACCTTGCCTAAAATTGCCTGGAATTTTTTGCTTGGAATTGCCTTGCCAGGAATTGCGTTTACTGGAATTGCCTGTAATTGCCTTGCTTGAAACTGCCTTGCCTGAAATTTACTGGAATTGCCTTTCCAGGAACTGCCTTGCCTGGAATTGCCTGGAATTGTATTGCCTGGAATTGACTTGCCAAGAATGGCCTGTAAGTGCCTTTCCTGAATCTGCCTTTACTGGAATTGGCTGAAATTGCCTTGCCTGGAATTGCCTGTAATTTCCTTGCCTGAAATTGCCTGGAAGTCCTTTGCCTGGAATTGCCTTGACACGAATTGCGTTTACTGGAATTGTCTGAAAATTCCTTGCCTGAAACTGCCTTGCCTGGAATTTTCTGAAATTGCCATACCTGGAACTGCCTTGCCTGAAATTACCTGAAATTGCATTGCCAAAAATTGCCTTGCCTGGAATTTTCTGGAGTTTCTTTGCCTGAAATTGCCTTGCCTAGTGTTGCCTTGAGTTGCCTTGCCTGGAATTGCCTAAAACTCCCTTGCCTGGAATTGCCTTGTCTAGCCTTCCCTTGCATGAAATTGCTTTGCCTGCAATTGCCTTTTATGAAATTGCTTTGCCTAGCCTTGCTTTGCCTGGAATTGCCTGGCCTGGAATTTCCTTTTCTTGCCTTGCCTTACGTGGAATGGCCTCGGCTGGAATTGGCTTGCCTATAATTGCCTTGCCTTACCTTGGCTTGCCTTGAAATCCCTTGCTTGGAATTGCCTTGCTGGAATTTTCTGGAAATTACTTTCCTGTATTTGCCTTGACTGGAATTGCCAGGAGTTGCCTGGAATTGCCTTGCCTGTAATAGCCTTTCCTAGAATTGCTTTGCCTGGATTTGTTTTCCCTTGAAATGCCTTGTCTGAATTTGCCTTGCGAGGAATTGCCTTGTTTGTAGTTGCCTTGCCTTGAATTGCCTTGCCTTAATTGCCTTGCCTGGAATTGCCTGGAGTTGCCTTGCCTGAAATTGCCTTGCCTGGAATTGCCTTGACTGGAATTCCCTTGCCTGGAATTGTGTTACCTGGAAATGACTTTCCTGGAATTGCCTTTCCTAGAATTACCTGGAAGTGCATTGCCTTGCGGGGAATGGTCTTGCCTTTCCTTGCGTTCCTTTGCCTGGAATTGCCTTGCCATTCCTTGCCTAAAATAATTACCTTGTCTTGCCTTGCATGGAATTATTGCCTGCCTGAAATTGCATTAAATTGCTTTGATTGGAATTGCCTAAAATTGCCTTGCCAGTAATTGCCTGGAATTGCCTTGCCTGGAATTTCACGGTGTGGCCTGAAATTGCCTTTCCTCTAATATTCTTGCCACAAATTCCCTTGCCTAGAATTACCTTACTTAAAATTGCCTTGCTTGGAATTTCCTGGAATTGCTTGCCTCAGTTGCCTCTCCTGGAATTTTCTGAAATTGAATGTAATTGCCTTGCCTTGAATTGCCTTGCCTTGAATTGTCTTGCTTAAAATTGCCTTGTCTGGAATTGCTTTGCCTGGAATTGCCTGCAATTGCTTGCCTGAAAATTCATTGCCTGGAAAATGCCTTGCATGGATTTTCCTTTCTGGGGATTGCCTGGAATTGCATTGCCTGGAATTCTTTCTAATGGCCGGGTCTGGTATTGCATTGCCAGGAATTGCCTTTTCTGGAATTGCCTGAAATTACATTCCTTAGAATTGAATTGCCTGCAATTTCCTGAAATTAGCTTGCCTGGAATTGCCAAGCCTTGAATTGCCTGAAATTCCTTTGTCTAGAATTGACTTTCCTAGAGTTGTCTTGTATGAAATTGCTTGGAATATATTTGCCAGAAATTGCCTTGCATGGAATTTTTGCAATTGCCTTGCCTGGAATCACCTGGAGTTCCTTGCCTGGAATTGCCTTGCCTGGAATAGCCTGAAATTGCATCGTCTAAAACTGCAATGCCTGGAATTGCCTTGCCTGTGATTGCCTTCATTGGGATTGCCTGTATTTTTCTAGAATTGCCTTGCCTGTGATACCCTTTTCTGGAATTGCCTTGCCTGGAATTGCCTTCCATGGAATTGCCTTGTCTGGAATTGACTAGTGAACAATTGCCTTGTCTGGAATTGCCTTGCCTGGAATTGCATTGCCTTGAATTTCCTGGAATTGCTTTGCCTGGAATTGCCTTGCCTGGAATTTCCTGGATAACGTTGCCTAGTATTACCTTGCCTGGAATTGCCTTGCCTGGAATTACCTTGCCAGGAATTGCCTTGCCTGGAATTGTCTTCCCTAAAATTGCCTGGAATTGCCTTGCCTATAATAGCCTTGCCTGTAGTTGCCTGGAATTGATTGCCTGGAATACTTTTTCTTACACTTTACTGGAATAATTCTGCCTGGAATTGTCTTGCCACGGATTGCTTTGCCAAAATTTTCAGGAATTACCTTGCTTGCAATTGCCTTGCCTGGAATTGCCTTGCCTTGAATGGTCTTGCCTGGAATTGCATTGCGTGGAATTACCTTTCCTCGGCTTGCCTGGAATTGTTTTGCTTGAAACTGCCTTGCCTGGAATTGCCTGAAATTGCCTTCTCTGGAATTGACTGGAATTGCCTTGTTTGGAAATAACTTGCCTGGAATTTTCTGAAATTGCCTTGCCTAGAATTGCCTTTCCTGGAATCAGTTGGAATTGCCTTGCCTGAAATTGCCTGGAATTCCTTTGCCTGGAATTGCGTTGCCAAGAATTGCGTTTACTTGAATTGACAGGAATTGCCTTGCCTGAAACTGCCTTGCCTGGAATTTTCTGGAATTGCCTTGCATGGAACTGCCTTGTCTGGAATTGCCTGGAGTTGCCTTGCCTGAAATTGCCTTACCTAATGTTGTTTTGAATTGGCTTGCCTGGAATTGCCTTGCTTGGAATCGCCTGGAATTCCCCTGCCTGGAATTGCCTTGTCTAGTCTTGCCTTGCATAGAATTGCTTTGCCTGGAATTGCCTTTCATGGAATTGCCTTGACTAGCCTTGCTTCGTTTGGGATTGAATGGTCTGAAATTGCCTTTTTTTTTTGCTGTGCCTTGCGTGGCATTGCCTTGCCTAAAATTGGCTTGCCTGTAATAGCCTTTTTTGGAATTGCCTTGCCTTGATTTTCCTTCCCTGTAATTGTCTTCCCTGGAATTGCCTTGTCTGGAATTGCCGTGCCTTGAATTGCCTTGCCTTAATGGCCTTGCCTGGAATTACCTGGAGTTGCCTTACCTGGATTGCCTTGCCTTGAATTGCCTGGAATTGTTTTGCCTTGAATTGCCCTGCCAGGGATTTCCTGGAATTACCTTGCCTGGTATTGCCTTGCGGGAATTGCCTGGAATTGCCTTGTGTGGAATTTTATTTGCCTGGAATGGCCTGAAATCGCCTTGCCTGGAATTGCCTTGAATTGCATTGATTGGAATTGCGTGGAATTGTCTTGCCTGTAATTTTCTGGAGTTGCTTTGCCTGAAATTGCCTTGCATGGAATTTCCTTGCCTGGAATTTCCTTGCCTGGAATTGCCTGGAATAGCCTTGCCTGGATATGCCTTGCCTGGAATTGCCTTTCCTGGAACTGCCTTCCTGGAATTGCCTGGAATTGCCTGGAATTGCCTTGCCTGGTATTGTCTTGCCTAAATTCGCCTGGAAATGCCTTGCATAAAATTTTTTTTACCTGGTATTTTACCTAGAATTGCCTTGCCTATAATTGCCTTGAAATGCCTTGCTTAAAATTGCCTTGTCTGGAATTGCCTTGCCTGGAATTGCCTGCAATTGCCTTGTCTAAAATTGTCTTGCATGGGATGCCTGAAATTGCCTTGCCAGGAATTTCATTTCCTGGAATGACCTGAAATTGCTTTTCTTGAAATTGTACTGCCTGGAATTTCCTGGAATTAGGTTGCCAGAAATTGCCAAACCTGCAATTGCCTAGAATACCCTTGCCTAGAATTGACGTGCCTAGAATTGCCTTGCATGGAATTGCCTGGAATATCCTTGCCAGAAATTGCCTTGACTGGAATTTCTGGAATTGCCTTGCCTGGAATCACCTGGAGTTTCTTGCCTGGAATTGCCTTGCCTGGAATTGACAGAATTTGCCTCGTCTAATATTGCCCTGACTTGGATTGCCTGTAATTGCCTTGCCTGGAGTTGCCTGGAATTGTATTGCCTGGAATTGCCTGGCATGTAATTTATTGAAATTGCCTTGCTTGGAATTACCTTTCCTGGAATTGCCTGGAATTGTCCTGCCTGGCATTTCTTTGCCTCAAATTGCCTGGAATTGCTTTCCCTAAAATTTCCTTGCCTGAAATTGCCTAAAATTCTTTTGCCTAAAATTTCCTTGCCTGGAATTTCCATGCCAGGAATTGCCTTGCCTCCCATTTTCTTGCCTGGAATTGCCTTGCCTTGAATTGCCTTGCCTGGAATTGACTTGCCTGGAATTGCCTAAGATTGTCGTGCTTGGAATTGTCTGGCATTGCCTTATTTGAAATCGTTTTGCCTGAAATTACCTTACCTGGAATTGCCTTGCCTGGAATTGCCTGAAATTGTCCTTTTTGAAATTGCTTCGTCAGGAATTGCCTGGAATTGCCTTGCTTGGAATTGCCTGGAATTGTTTTGCCTGGAATTCTTTTACCTAAACTTGCCTGAAATTTTCTTGCCTGGAATTGCCTTGCCAGGAATTAACTTTCCTGGAATTTCCTGGAATAGCTCTGCCTGGAATTGCCTGTAAATGCCTTGCCTAGAAATTCCTTTCCTGGAATTTCCTTGCCTGTAATTGCCTTGCCTGAAATTGCCTTGGTTGGAATTACTTCAATTAGGCTTGCCTTGCCTGGAATTTCCTTTCCTCGAGTTGCCTGGAATTGCCTTACCTGGAATTGCCTTGCCTGGCATTGTTTGAAAATGCCTTGCCTGGCATTGTTTGAAAATGCCTTGCCTGGAATTGCTTAGAATTCCCTTGCCTGGAATTGCCTTGTCTTGTCTTGCCTTGCCTTGCATAAAATTGCTTTGCCTGGAATTGCCTTTCATGGAATTGCCTTGCCTAGCCTTGCTTCGCATGGAATTGCCTGGTTTGGAATTGCCTTTCCTTGCATTGCCTTGCATGGAATTGCCTCGCCTGGAATAGGCTTGCCTGGAATTGCCTTGCCTTACCTTCGTTTGTTTCTAAATCCCTTACCCAGAGTTGCCTTGCCCGGAATTGCCTGGAATTCACTTGCCTGCAATTGCCTTGCCTGGAATTTTTAGGAGTTGCCTGCAATTGGTTGCCTGGATTTTCCTTCCTTGGAATTGCCTTGTCTGTAATTGCCTTGTCTGTAATTGCCTTGCCAGGGATTGCCTTTTTTTAATTGCTTTGCCTGGAGTTGCCTTGCCTGAAATTGCCTTGCCTTGAATCGCCTGGAATTGTTTTGCCTGGAATTGCCTTGATGGAAATTTGTTGGAATTACCTTGCCTAATATTGCCTTGTTGAAATTGCCTGTAATTGCCTTGCATGGAATTTTATTGCCTGGAATTGCCTCAAATCGTCTTGCCTGGAAAAGCCTTGCCTGGAATTGCCTTGCCTGGAATTGCCTGAAATTGCCTTGCCTGAAATACCTTTACCTAAACTTGCCTGGAATAGCTTAGCCTGGTATCCTTGCCAGGAATTGCCTTGCCTGTGATTTCCTGGAATTGTCTTGCGTGGAATTACCTGTGATTAACTTGCCTGGATTTGCCTTTCCTGAAATTCCCTTGATTGGAATTGCCTAGACTAGCGTTATTTTACCCAAAATTTTCTTCCCTCGAATTGCCTGGAATTGCCTTACCTGGAATTGTCTGGAATTGCCTTGCCTAAAATTGCCTTCAATGGAATTCCCTTTAATTGCCTTGCCTAGAATTGCCCTACCTGGACTTGCCTGGAATTGCCATAACTGGAATTGCTTTGATAAAAATTGCCTTGCCTGGAATTGCCTCAATTGCCTTGCCTGGAATTTCCTTACGTGGAATTGCCTGGAATTTTATTGACTGGAATTGCCTTGCCTGGAATTGCCTTGCCTATAATTATCTTGCCTGGAATTGCTTTAATTTCCTTGCCTCGAATTGGCTTGCCTCGAATTTCCTGGAAGTGCCTTGCCTGAAATTGTTTTGTTTGGAATTGCCTGGAATTGCCTTGCCTGGAATTTTCTGGAATTACCAAGCCTGGAATGTTTTAGAATTGACTTGCCTGGAAATGCCTTGTCAGAAATCGCATGAAATATCCTTGCCTTGGGTTGCCTGGCCTGGAATTTCCTGGAGATGCCTTGACTGAAATTGCTTTGCTGGTAATCAACTGGAATTGCCTAGCCTTGAATTGCCTTACCTAGACTGGCCTTGCCTGGAGTTGATTTGCCTGGAATTTCCTGGCCAGGAATTGCCATACCTAGCCTTGCATTGCCTGGAATTGTTTTCCCTGGAATTGCATGGCCTGGAATTGCCTTGCCTTGCATAGAATTGCCTTGCATGAAATTAACTTGCTAGGCATTGCCTTGCCTTTTCTTGCCTCAAAATGTTTTGCCTGGTATTGCCTTGCCTGGAATTGCCTTGCCTGGAATTGGCTGTATTTGCTTGCAATTTTTTTGCTTATAATAGTTTTGCCAGGAATTGCCTTCCCTGGAATTGCCTTATCTGGAATATCTTGGATTGCCTTGCCTCAATTGCATTTCCTGAATTGCCTGGAATTGCCTGAATTGCTAAAACAGTAATTGCCTTGCCTTGAATTGCCTTCCCTGGAATTGTCTTGCATGAAATTGCCTTGCCTGAAATTGCCTTACCTTGATTTGATATGCCTGGAATTGGCTGGTATTGTTTTGCCTAAAATTTCATGGCCTTTCCTTGCCTTTAATAATTGCCTTTCCTTGCCTGTAATAATTGCCTTTTCTGGAATTGCCTGGAATTGCATTGATTGGAATTGCCTGGAGTTGCCTTACCTTGAAATTTCTGGAGTTGCCTTGCCTGGATTTGCATTGCCTGGAATTGCCCTGTCTGAAATTTTCTTGCCTGGAATTGACTGTAATTGTTTGCATAGATTTGCCTTGCTGGAAATGGCCTGAAATTGCCTTGCCTGGAATTCTTTTCCTTGGAATTGCCTTTAATGGCCTTGCCTGGTAGTGCCATGCCAGAAATAACCTTTCATGAAATTGCCTGTAATTGCCTTGTTTGGAATTAAATTGCCTGGAATTTCTTGGAATTATCTCACCTAGAATTGTCAAGCTTGGAATTTTCTAAAGTTCACTTGCTTGAATGGC
Source organism: Callithrix jacchus (assembly GCF_049354715.1). Lineage (NCBI taxonomy): Eukaryota > Metazoa > Chordata > Mammalia > Primates > Cebidae > Callithrix > Callithrix jacchus. Next base: position 3,885,577 of record NC_133518.1, read on the forward strand.
CTTTCCTGGAATAGCCCTGCACGGAATTGGTTGGAATATGTTTGCCAGGAATTACCTTGCCCGGAATCTTATAAAATTTTTTTGCCTAAAATCACCTGGAGTTTCTTGCCTGGAATTGCCTTGTTTGAAATGGTGTGTAATTGCCTCGCCTAAAATTGCCTTGCCTAGAATTGCCTGGAATTACCTTGCCTGGAATTGCCTGGAATTGTATTACATGGAATTGCCTTGCTTGGAATTGCCTTGCTTGTAAATGCCTGGAATTGCGTTGCTTGGTATTGCCTGAAATTTTCTTGCCTGGAAGTGCCTTGCCAAAAATTGCCTTTCCTGGAATTGCCTGAAATTGTTTTGCCTGGAAGTTCCTTGTTTAGAATTGCCTCAAACTTTCTTGCCTGGAATTGCCTTGCCTTGAATTTCCATTGCCAGATATTGCCTTGCTTGGAATTCCCTGGAGTTGCCTTGCCTGGAATTGCTTTACCTAATATTGTGTGGAATTTACTCATCCGGAATTTATTTACCTAGCCTTACCTTGCCTTGAATTGCATTGCGTGGCATTATCTGGCCTGGAATTGCTTGTCTTGCCTTCCCTATCTTTGAAATTCTTTGCCTGAAATTGCCTTGAGTGGAATTGCCTGAAATTTTTTTGCCTGAAATTGCCTTGCATGGAATTGCTTGAAATACCTTGCCTTGCATTGCCTTTCTTAGAACTGCCTGGAATAGCCTTGCCTAAAATTGCCTTGCCAGGTGTTGTCTATCCTGACATTGCCTGGAATTGCTTTTCCTGGAATTGCCTGGATTCCCTTGCCTGGTATTGCCTTGCCTGGAGTTTCCTGGAGTTGCCTTGTCTGGAGATTTCTTTCCTGTAATTGCCTGAAAAGCCTTAAATGAAATTTCCTTGCCTAAAATTGCCTGGAATTGCCTGGCCTGGAATTGTCTTACATGAAATTTTTTTGTAATGTTCTTGCCTGAATTTCCTTTGCCTGGAATTGCCTGGAATTGTCTTGCCAAAAATTGCCTTGCCAGAAATTGCCTTTCCTGGAATTGACAGAAATTGCCTTAACTGCAATTGCCTTGCCTATAATTTCCTTCTCTGGAAATGTCTGTCATTCCCTTGCCTGGAATTGCCATGCCTGGATTTGCATGGAATTGCCTTGGCGGGAATTGCCTTGCCTGAAATTGCGTGGAATTGCTTTGCCTGGGTTTTCCTTTCCTGTAATTGACTTGGCAGGAATTGCCTTCACTGCAATTGTCCGGAATTGCCTTTCCTGGAATTGTCTTACATGGAGTTGCCAGGAATGGAATTACCTGGAGTAGCCTTGCCTGGAATTGCCTGGAATTGTTTTGCCTGGGATTGCCTTGCCTGGAATTACAAGGAATTGTTTTACCTGGAATTGACTTTCCTGGCATTGCCTGTAATTGCCTAGCCTGGAATTGCCTTGCCTGAAATTAAATGGAAATGCCTTGCCTGGAATTGCCTGGAAATGTTTTTGCATAATATTATTTTGCCTGGAATTGCCTGGAATTTTATGGCCTAGCATTGCCTTGCCTGGGATTGCCTGAAATTGCCTTGCATGAAATTTTTTTGCCTGCAATTGACTTTCCTGAAATTGCCTTGCCTTAAATTTCATGAAATTGTCTTGCCTGCAATTGCCTTTCCTGATATTGCCTTGCATGGAATTGCCTGGAATTGCTTTGACTGGGATTGCCTTGCCTGGAATTACCAGGAATTGCCTTACCAGGAATTGACTTGCCTGCCATTGCCTGAAATTTTTTAGCCTGGAATTGCCTTGCCTAAAATTAAATGGAAATGCCTTCCCTTGAACTGCCTTGCCTGGAATTACCTGGAAATGTTTTGCGTGAAATTATCTTGCCTGAAATTGCCTTTGGTGAAATTTTTATTTTTATTTTTATTTTTTTTGGGAAAATTGTTTTGGGAGGTGGGTGGAAGAAAGTGAGCCAAAATCACAGATAAAAGGAATGGTTAAAGAAGTGGGAGGAGTGCAAATGTCTCAATAGCTAGGTTTCATTTTTTTTTTGCACTTTTTTTAAAGAGAAAAAGAAGGGGAAAAAAAGAAAAAGAGGGAAAAAGGAATATTACTTCATTCCTAAAATGGGTTTCAATAATGGCCGATCAATATTTTGAGTGTTTAAAGTGGTTAATGCATATTTTATGTGTTTAAAATGGAGACCTCTATTGTGTTTATTTGTTCTGGCTCTGAGTTCAAGTCCTGGATATCGTTATCAATTTGTTGTCTCGTTGAATCTAAATCTCATTATGTGTCTTATTTATCTGGGTGTTAAGATCTCTTATTGTTGCATTAATCCTTTTACCCTTGTATCCTTGTAGCTTTGAAATCTATTTTGTCAAATGTGAAAATTGTAACTCCTGCTTTTTATTTATTTATTTTTGCTCTCCATTTGGTTGGTACGTTTTTTTTTTCCAACCCTTTATTTTGAGTCTATGTATATCTTTGGATATACAGTTAGATTTTGTCTGTATCTTTTGATTGGGAGATTTGGTCGATTTAAATTTAGGGTTGCTGCCGTTTGATATTAACTGGCTATTTTGTCCTTTTGTTGATAAAAATTCTTCTTTATGTTAATGCTCTTTACTTTTTGGTGTATTTTTAGAAAGGGTCATACTGGTTGTTCCTTTCTGTGTATAATGCTTCTTTTAGAAGTTCTTGTAAAGCAGGCCTGGTGGTAATAAAATCTCTGAGTACTTGCTTGTTCCTAAAAGATTTTATTTTTCCTTCAAATGTAAAGCTTAAATTGGCAGGATATGAAATTCTGGGATGAAAGTTCTGTTGACTAAGTATATTGAATATTGGCCCCCACTCTCTTCTAGCTTGTAGGGTTTCCGTGGAGAGATCTGCTGTAAGCCTAATAGGCTTACCTTTATGGGTCACTTGATCTTTCTCTCTGGCTGCCCTTAATATTTTCTCCTTCGTTTCGATCTTGGTGAATCTAACGATTATGTGCCTTGGGGTTGGTCTTCTTGAGGAATATCTTTGTGGTGTTCTCTGTATTGCCTGGGGTTGAATAGTGTCCTGCTTTGCTAAATTAGGAAAATTTTCCTGGATAATGTCCTTTGCCTGGACATTGCTTTGCCTGGAATTGTCTTGTTGGGAATTGCTTGGAATTGCCATGCCTGGCCTTGTCTTGACTGAAATGGTCTTGCCTTGCCTTTCCTTTTGTTTCCTTGCCATTCCTTGCTTTGCCTGGATTTGGATTGCCTTGCCTTGCCTGGATTAATTCCCTTATCTTGCCTTGCCTTTAATAATTGCCTTGCCTGGAATTGTCTGGAATTGCTTTGCCACCAAATGTTTTGCCTGGAATTGCCTTGCCTTAAATTGTCTTGCCAGGAATTTCCTTGTCTGGAATTGACTGGAATTGCATCACTTAAAATTGCCTTGCATGGAATTTTTTTTGCCTGAAATTGCCTTGCCTTGAATTGCCTAACATTGCCTTGCCTGGATTTGTCTTGAATGGAATTGCCTTGCCTAAAATTTTCTTTCCTGGAATTGCTTTGTTTGGAATTGTCTTGTTTGAAATTTCCTTTCCTGGAATTGCCTTGACTGGAATTGCCTTCCCTAGCCTTGTTTTGCTTGGAGTTGCCTTGCCTAAAATTCCATAGCATGGAATTTTCTTGCCTTGCCTTGCCTTGCCTCGAATTGCCTGGCCTGAAATTGCTTTGCCTGGAATTGCCTTTCCTTGCCTTGCCTTGCCTGGAATTGTCTTTCCTGAAATAGCCTGGAATTGCCTTGTCTGGAATTGCCTTGCAAGGAATTGCCTGGAATTGCTTTTAATTACCTTGACTGTAGTTGCCTTGTTTTGAATTGATTTGCCTGGAATTGCCTTGCTTGGAATTGCCTTGCCTTGCCTTGCTTTGCCTGGAATTGCCTTCCCTTAAAGTGCCTTGCCTGGAATAATTGAATTACCTAGTTTTGCCTAAAATAATTGCCTTGCATATAATTGCCTTTATTTGAATTGCCTGAAATTGCCTTGCCTGCATTTGCCTGGAGTTGCCTTGCCTGAAATAGACTTTTCTGGAATTGCCTTGCTTGAAATTGCTTAAAATTGCCTTGGCAGAAATTGACTTGCCTGGAATTGTTTTGCCTGTGGTTACATTGCCTGGAATTTTCTGGAATAGCCCTTTGTAGAATTGCCTTGTTGGAATTGCCTGGAATTACTTTGCATGAAATTGCCTGAAATTGCCTTTTTTGAAATTGTCTGGAAGTGCCTTGCCTTAAATTGCCTTGCCTGGAATTGTCTTGCCTGGAATTGCCTTACCTGAAATTACCTTGCCTGGAATTGCCTGAAATTACCATGCCAGGATTTGTCTAAAATTGCCTTTCTTGGAATTCCATGGAATTGCCTTGGCTGGAATTTCCTTGCCCGTTATTTCCTGAAAATTCTTTGCCAAAAATTTCCTTGCCTAGAATTGCCTGGATTGTTGTGCCTGAAATTGCTTTGCCTGAAATTGCCTGGAATTGCCTTGCTTGAAATTTCCTTGTCTGGGATTGCCTTGCCTGAAATTGCCTTGCCTAAAATTGCCTTGCCTGTAATTGCCTTGCCTGGAAATCCCTTGTCTTGCCTTGGCTGGAATTGCTTGCCCTGAAATTTCCTTTCCTGGAATTGCCTTTTTTTGCCTGGCATTTTCTGGAATTTTTCTGCCTGGAATATCCTTTCCTGGAATTGCATGGAATTGCCTTGCCTGGAATTGCCTGTATTTGCCATGACTGTAATTGCCTTGCCTTGAATTGCATTTCCTCGAATTGTCTTGCCTCGTATTGCTTTGCCTGGATTTGCCTTACCTGGAATTGATTTGCCTGGAATTGCCTGGTATTTTCTTGACTTGAATCGCCTGGAATTGCTATGCCTGGAATTGCCTTACCTTGCCTGGAATTTTTTTGCCTTGTCTTGCCTTTCCTGCTTTGTCTGGAATTGCCTTGCCTAGCCTTGCCTGGAATAGTTGCCTTATCTTGCCTTTCCTGAAATAATTGCCTTGCCTGGAATTGCCTAGATTGGAATAGCCTGGAATTTTCTCGCCTGGAATTGCCTAAAATTGCCTTGCCTGGAATTGCTTTTCCTGTAATTAACTTGCCTGAAATTCCCTGGAAAAGCCACACATGGAATTTTCTGAAATTGTCTTTCCTGGAATTGGCTGAAAGTTCTTTGCCTTGAATTGCCTTGCCTGGAATTGCTTGGAATTGTCAAGCCTGGAATTGCTTTACCTGAAATTGCCCAGAATTTCCTTAACTGGAATTTCCTTGCCTGAAGTTTTTTTTGCCTACACTTGCCTTGCCTGAAATTGCCATGCTTGGAATTGCTTGGCCTGGACTTGCCTTGCCTTGTCTTGGCTGGAATTGCCTGGCCTTCAATTGACTTGCCTGGAATTGCCTTTTTTGCGTTGCTTTCCCTGGAATTTTCCTGCCTGAAATTGCATATAATTGTTTTGCCTGAAATTTTTTTGCATGGAATAACCTGAAATTGCCTGTAATTGCCATGACTGTAATTGCTCTGACTTGAATTGCCTTTTCTGAAATTGCCTGGAATTGTTTTGCATAAAACTGCCTACAATGACCTTACCTTGCATTGCCTTTCCTTGCCTTGCCTTACTTTGCCTGGAATTGCCTTGCCTTGCCTGGAATAATTACCTTGCCTTACCTTGCTGTAAATATTTGCCTTGCCTGGAATTGCCTTGATTGTAATTGCCTGGAATTGCCTTGCATGGAATTGCCTAGAGTTGCCTTGCCTGGAATTGCCTCGCAAGGAATAGCCTGGAATTATCTTTCCTGAATTTGCCTTGCCTGGAATTGGCTTTAATTGTCTTGCCTGGAATTCCCTTTCCTGTAATTGCCTGAAATTGCTTTGCCTGAAATTGGCTGTAATTGCCAAGACGAAAATTGGCCTGCCTGGAATTTCTTGAAATTTCCTTGCCTGGAATTGCCTTGCCTATAATTTCTGTGGCAGGAATTGCCTTGCCTGGAATTTCCTTACCTGGAATTCCCTAATTCTGCCTTTCCTAGAATTGTCTGTAATAACCTTGACTGAAATTGCCTTACCTTGCCTTGCCTTGCTTTGCCTAAAATTGTCTTGCCTTGCCTTGCCTGGAATAATTGCCTTATCTTGCCTTGCCTGAAATTATTGTCTTCCCAGGAATTGCCTTGAATAAAATTGCCTAAAAATGCTTGTCTGCAATTGCCTTGCCTGGAAAAACCTGAAGTTACCTTGCCTGAAATTGCCTTGACTGGAATTGCCTGAAATTGCCTTGCCTGAAATTGCATAACCTGAAATTTCCTTTACTGGAATTTTCTTGCCCAGAATTGCCTTTCCAAAAATTGCATGGAATTCCCTTGTCTGGAATAGCCTTTCCTGGAATTGCCTGGAATTGCCTTGCTTAGAATTGCCATGTCTGGAATTCTCTGCAATTCCAATGCGTGGAATAGCCTGGATTTTATTTGCCTAGAATTGTTTTGCCTGGAGTTGCCTGAATTTGCCTTGCCTGGAATATTCTTGCCTGGAATTGCCTCAAATTGACTTGCCTGGTATTGCATTGCCTGGAATTGCCTTGCCTGGAATTTCCTTGCCTTGAATTTCCTTGCCTAGAATTGCTTTGCCTGGAATTGCCTTGCCTGTAATTGCTTTGCCTGGAATTGTCTGGAATTGCCTTGCCTGGAATTTTCCTGCCTGGAATTTCCTTGTCTGTGATTGCCTTGCCTGGAATTGCCTGGAATTTTTTTTGTCTGGGTTAGTCTTGCCTGGAATTGCCTTGCCTGGGATTACCTTGCCTGAAATGAACTTGCCTGTAGTTGTCTTGCCTGGAATTTTCTTGACTGGAATTTTCTTGCCTAGCTTTGCCTGGCCTGGAGTTGCCTTGCCTGTAATTTTGTAGCCTGTACTTTCCTTGACTTGCCTTGCCATAACTTGAATTGCCAGCCTGAAATTGTCTTGCCTGGAATTTTTTTTCTTTGCCTTTCCTTGCCTGGAATTGCCTTGGCTGGAATTGCCTTGAATTGCCTTGCCTGGATTTTTTTTTTGCGTGGAATGACCTGACATTTTTTGCCTGGAATTGCCTTGAGGAGAATTTCCTGGAATTGCCTTTTCTGAAATTCCCTTGCTTGGAATTATTTTGCCTGTAATTTCCTTTCTTGAAATTTCCTTGGCTGGAATTGCCTTGCTGGGAATTGCCTGGAATTGCCTTGCCTGAATTTATCTTGCCTGTAATTGCCTGCAATTGATTTGCCTGGAATTCCCTTGTGTGGAATTTCCTGCAATTGCCTAGCCTGGAATTTTCTTACCTAGGATTGCTTGTAATTGCCTTGCTGAAAATTGCCTTGCCTGAAATTTCTTGGAATTTTCTTGCCTGTAATTTCCTTACCTGGAATTACCTGAAATTGCCTTGCCTAAAATTGCCTTTTCTGGAATTGTATGAAATTTCCTTGCCTGGAATCTTTTGGAATTACCTTGCTTTGAATTGTTTTGCCTAAAATTGCCTGGATTGCCTTGCCTGAACTTCCCTTTTCTGGCATTGCCTGGAATTGCTTTGCATAAAATTGCCATACCTGGACTTGCCTAAAATTGCCTTGCATGGGATTGTTTCGCCAGGAATTAATTTGACATTAATTGCCTGGTATTGCGTTGCCTGGAATTGTCTGGAATTAGCTCCCTTGGAATTGTCTGGAAATGCCTTGCCTGGAATTTTGTTGTCTGGAAATGCCTGGAACTGTTTTACCTGGAATTGACTTGCCTGGAATTGCCTGGAATTGCCTTGATTGGACTAGCCTGGAATTGCCTGGCCTATGTTTGCCTGGAATTGACTTGGCTGGAATTGCCTTACCTGGAATTGACTTACCTGAAATTGCCTGGTATTGTTTTCTAGAATTGCCTGGAATTGCCTTGCCTTGCCTTGCCTTGCCTGAAATTGCTTTTCCTTGAATTGCCTTTTCTTGTCTGAAATTGCCTTGCTTGGAATTGCATTGCCTGAAATTGCCTGGAATTACCTTGTCTGGAATTGCCTTACATGGAATTGCCTGGAGTTTTTTTTTTGCCTAGAATGGCCTTGCCTGGAGTTGCCTAGATTTGCCTTGCCCGGAATTCCATTGCCTGTTACTGCCTGGAATTGCCTTGGCTGAAATTGTCTTTCCTGAAATTACCTAAAATTGCCTTGGCTGGAATATCCTTGCATGGAATTGCCTCGAATTGCCTTGTCTGGTATTGCCTTGCCTAGAATTCCCATGCCTGGAATTGCCTTGCCTGGATGTTTTTTGCCTGGAATTGCCTTGCCTGGAATTGCCTTACCTGGAATTTCCTGGAGTTTTTCTGCCTAGAATTGCCTTGCCTGGAGTTGCCTGGAATTGCCTTCCCTGAAATTGACTGAAATTGCGTTGCCTAGAATATTTTTGCAAGGAATTGCCTGGAATTGCCTTACCTGGAATTGCCTTGAATTGCCTTGCCTGGCATTACCTTGCCAGGAATTACTTGTAATAGCCTTGCTTGAAATTTTCTGGAATTCCCTTGCCTGGAATTGCCTTTTTGGAACTGCGTGACCTGAAATTGACTTGTCTTGGCTTGCTTGGAATTGTATGAAATTCCCTTGCCTGGAATTGCCTGGCTTTGAATACCTTGCAATTGCCCGAAATTGTCTTGATTGTAATTGACCTGCCTTGCATTTTCTTGCCTAGTATTGCCTTCTCTGGAATTTCCTTGCCTATAATTGCCTTACCTAAAATTGACTTGCCTGGAATTATTTGGTAGTCCCTTGTCTAGAATTGCCTGAAATTGCCTTGCATGATATTGCCTTGCCTTTACTTGCCATGCCTGAAATTTTCTTGCTTTGCCTTGCCTTGCTTTGCCTGGAATTTCCTTACCTCACCTGGAATAATTGCCTTAACTGGCCTTGCCTGGGATTTCCTGGAATTACCTTGATTGGAATTGCCTGGAATTGCCTTGACTGGAATTGCCTAGAGTTGCCTTGCCTAAAATTGTATTGCATGAAATTATCTCGAAGTGCCTTGCCTGCAATTTCCTTGCCTGGTGTTGCCTGGAATTGCCTTGAGTCCAATTGGCTGAAATTGCCTTGCATGGAATTGCGTTGCCTGGAATTGCTTGAAATTGCATTGCCATGAAATGCCTTGCCTGGAATTGCCTGAAATTCCCATACGTGGAAATGCCTTGCTTGGAAACAGTTGGAATTGCCTTGCCTGAAATTGCCATGTCTGGAATTTTCTTTCCTGGAATCAACTGGAGTTGCCTTGCCTAAAATTGCCTTGCCTGGAACTGCCTGGAAATGCCTCGCCTAAAATTGGCTTGCCAGTAATTGCCTGGAATTGCCTTGCCTGAAATTGCCTTGCCTAGAATTGCCTGGATTTGCCATACCTGGAGTTTCCCTTTTTAGAATGTTTTTGAATTGCCTTGGCTGTGATTGCCTAGCCTGGAATTGGCTGGAATTGCCTTTCCTGGAGTTGCCTTGTCTGGAATTGTCTGGCCTGGAATTTTCTTGCCTTGCCTTGCCTGTAATTGCCTGGCCTGATATTGCCTTTGCTGGAATTCCCTTTATTTGCCTTACCTTGCCTGAAATTGTCTTGCCTGGAATTATCTTGCCTGAATTTCCTGGAATTGCCTTGCCTGGAATTGCCTTGAGTGTTATTGCCTTGCATTGTATTGCCTTTCCTGGAATCGCTTTAACTTGCCTTGCCTTGCTTTGCCTGGGATTGCCTTGCCTTGCCTGGAATAATTGCCTTACCTTGCCTGAATTAATCGCTTTTCCTGGAATTGCCTTGACTGGAATTGCCTGAAATTGCCTGTAATTGCCTTGCCTTAAATTTTTTTGCCTGGAATTGCCTTATCTGGAATTGACTTGCTTGGAATTGCCTGGTATGTCCTTGCCTACAGTTGATTAAGATTGCCTTTCCTGGTATTGCCTAGAATTTCCTTGCATTGCTTTGCCTGGAATTGCCTTGCCATGCCTTGACTTTTCTGTTTGGAATAATTGCCTTACCTTGCATTGCCTGGAATAACTGGCTTGCCTGGAATTGCCTTTATTGGAATTTCCTGGTGTTTTCTCGCCTGAAATTGCCTGGAGTTGCCTTGCCTGGAATTGCCTTGCCTGGAATTGCCTTGCTTGGAATTGCCTGGAATTGCCTTGCCTGGAACAGCCTGGAATTGCCTAGCCTGAAATTGTCTTGCATGGAATTGTCTGTAATTGCCTGGCTGGAAATTGCCTTGCCAGAAATTTGTTACAATTGCCTTTCCTGGAATTGCCTTGCCTGGAATTATCTGGAATTGCCTTCCTAAATTGCGTTGACAGAAATTGCCTTTCCTGGAATTGCCTGAAATTTCCTTGTCTGAAATTGCTTTTCCTGGAATTTTTTGGAGTTGCCTCGCCTGAAATTGCCATGTCTGGAATTGCCTGGAATTCCTTTTCCGGGAATTATATTGCCTCTTATTTTCTTGCCTGGAATTTCCTGAAATGGCGTTTGCAGGAATTGCCTTGCCTGGAATTACGTGAAATTGAGTTGCCTGAAATTGCCTTATCTGGAATGGCCTCGAGTATTTTTGCCTGGAATTGCCTTGCATGGAGTTGCCTGGAATTCCCTTGCCTGAAGTTGCCTGGAATTCCCTTGCCTGAAGTTGCCCTGCCTGGAATTGCCTAGAACTGCCTTGCCTTGGGTTGCCATGCCTGGAATTGCCTGGAGCTACCTTGGCTTGGGTTGCCATGCCTGGAATTGCCTGAAATTGCCTTGCCTGGAATTGTCTTACCTGGATTTGCCTTGCCTGGGATTGCCTGCAATTACCTGTAATTGCCTTGACTATAATTGCCTTGCCTTAAATTGCTTTGCCTGTAATGGCATTGCCTGGAACTGCCTTACCTGGAATAGACTTGTCTGGATTTTCCTGGTATTGCCTTGCCTTGCTTTGCCTAGAATTCCCTTGTCTGAAGTTGCCCGGAATTTTCTTGCCTGAAGTTGCCCTGCCTGGAATTGCTTGGAGCTGCCTTGGCTTGGGTTGCCATGCCTGGAATTGCCTGAAATTGCCTTGCCTGGAATTGCCTTACCTGAATTTGCCTTGCCTGGGATTGCCTGCAATTACCTGTAATTGCCTTGACTATAATTGCCTTGCCTTGAATTGCTTCGCTTGGAATGGCGTTGCCTGGAATTGCCTTACCTGAAATAGACTTGCCTGGATTTTCCTGGTATTGCCTTGCCTTGCTTTGCCTGGAATTGCATTGCCTTGCCTTGCCTTACGTAATATAATTGCCTTACCTTGCCTTCCCTTGAATAATTGTCTTGCTGGAATTGCCTGGAATTGTGTTGATTGGAATTGCCTGGAGTTGCCTTGCCTGGAATTGCCTGGAGTTGACTTGCCTGGAATTGACTGAAATGGTCTTGCCTTGAATTGCCCTGATTGAAATTGCCTGAAATTGTTTTGCCTGAAATTGCCTTGCTGGAATAGCCTGAAATTGCCTTGCTTAAAATTCCCTTGTTTGGAATTGCTTGGAATTGCCTTTAATAAACTTGCCTGGAATTGCCTTGTCTGGATTTTTCTTGCCTGGAATTGCCTTGCCTGGAGTAACCTGGGGTTGCCTTTCCTGGAATTGCCTCGACTGGTATTGCCTAGAATTGCTTTGCCTGAAATTGTCTTTCCTGGAATTGCCTTTCCTGGAATTGCCTGAAATTTCCATGCCTGGAATTCCCCTCCCTGGATTTGCCTGGAATTGCCTAGCCTGAAATTATTTTGCCTGGAATTGCCTTGCCTGGAATTTCTTTGAATTGCCCTGACTGGAATTGCCATAGTTGGATTTTTCTAAAATTGCCTTTTTCTAAAATTGCCTTGCCAAGAATTGGCTTTCCTGATGTTCCTGGAATTGCCATGTCTGGAACAGCCTTTTTTGGAATTGCCTGGATTTGCCTTGCCTGGAAGTGCCATGTCTGAAGTTGCCTGGAATTCCCTTGCCTGGAATTGTCTTGCCTGGAATTGCCTTGCCTGGAATTGCCTTGCCTGGAATTGCCTGAAATTTTGTTGGAAAAAATTGCCTTGCCTAACAATGCATGGAATTTCTTTGCCTAAAATTGCCTTACCTGAAATTGCCTGAGGTTTTTTATCCTGGAAAGGCCTAGCCTAGAGTTGCCTGAAATTGCGTTTACTTGAATGCTTTTGCCTGAAATTGCCTTGCCTGGAATTGCCTTGCCTCTAATTGGCTGGATTTGCCGTGCCTGGAATTTTCTTGCCTGAATTGTAATGGAATTGTCTTTTCTGGTATTGCCTTGCCTGGAAATGCATGAAATTGCCTTGTCTGTAATTGTCTTACCTTGAATTTTTTGGAGATTTTTTTTTGTATTTGCCTTGCCTAGAGTTTCCTGGAATTGCCTTGCCTAGAGTTCCCTTGCCTGGAATTGACTGGAATTGCCTTGCCTTTAATTGCCTGAAATTGTGTTACCTGGATTTGCATCGAATTTCCTTTCCTGGGATTGCCTTAACTGGAGTTGCTTGGACTTGCCTTTCCTGAAATTTCCTTGCCTGGAATAGCCTGGATTTGCTGTGCCTGGAATTGCCTTGTTTGGAATGTCCTGGAAATTCCTTGCCTATGATTGCCTTGCCTGAAATTGCCTGGAATTGCCTGCCTGGATTTGCCTTTCCTGGAATTGCCTGAAATGTTCTTGCCTGGAATATTTCTGCCTGAAATTGTCTTTCCTGGAATTGCCTTGTCTAAAATTGCCTTAACTGGAATTGCCTTGTGAAGCCTTGTCTTGCTTGAAGTTGGCTTGCCTGAAATTTCCTGGCCTGGAATTTTCTTAACTTACCTGAAATTTCCTGGCCTGAAATTGCCTTGCCTAAAATTGCCTTTCTTTGCTTTACCTTGCCTGGAAATGCCTTGACTGCAATTGCTTTGCATTGAATTGCCTTTTTTGAAATTGCCTTGCCTTGCCTTGCCTGGAATAATTGCCTTACCTTTTCTTACCTGGAATAATCGCTTTTCCAGGAATTGTTTTGCCTGGAATTGCTTGAAATTGCCTGTAATTTCCATGACTGTAATTGCCTTGGCTTGAATTCCCTTGCCTGGAATTGCCTTTTCTGGAATTGCTTCGCCTGGAATTGCCTTGCTTGGAATTGCTTTAACTTTAATTGACTTGATTGGATTTGCCTGGTATTGCTTTTGCCTAGAATTGCCTGGAATTGCATTCTATGGAATTGCCTTGCCTTGCTTTGTCTGAAATTGCCTTGCCTTACCTTGCCTTGCCTTGCCTGCAATAATAGCCTTACCTTGCCTGGCCTGGAAAAATTGCCTTTCTTAGAACTGAATTTATTGGTGTTGCCTGAAATTGCCTTTCCAAAAATTGCCTGGAGTATTCTTGTCTGGAATTGCCTAGCCTGGAATTTCCTGGAATTGGTTTCCCTGGAATTGCCTTGCCTGGAATTGCTTCAAATTGCCTTGCCAGAAATTGCATTGCCTGGAATTGCCTGGAATTGCCTTTTCTGAAATTACCTTGCTTGAAATTACTTGGAATAGCCTTGCCAGAAATTGCCTTGCTTGGAATTGCCTGGAATTGTTTTGCCTGGAATTGCCTTGCCTGTAATTCACTAGAAGTGCTTGGCCTGGTTTGCCGTGACTGAAATTGCATGGAATCGTCGTCCCTGGAATTTCTTTGTCTGGAATTGCCTTGTCTGGAATTGCCTAAAAGTGCTTTGCCTGGAATTGTCATTTCTAAAATTTCCTAGATTTGTCGTGCCTGGAATTCTTTTTCCTGGAATTGCCTGGAATTGCCTTGCCTGCAAGTGCCTTGCCTAGCTTTGTTTTGCCTTGAATTGCCTTGCCTTGCCTGGAATTTTCTTGCCTGGAATTGCCTTGCCTAAAATTGCATAAAATTGCCTTGCCTGGAATTTCTTGCCTGGAATTGCCTTGCCTTAGTTGCCTTACGTGAAATTGACTTGCCTGGTATTGCCTTGTCTAGAAGTGCCTGGAATTGTTTAGCCTGGAATGGCCTCACCTGGAATTGACTCTAAATGTTTTGACAAAAATTGTTTTGCCTGGAATTTCTTGGAATTGCCTTGCCTGGAATTACCTTCCTTGGAATTGCCAGGAATTGCCTTGCCTAAAATTTTCTTGCCTGGAATTGCCTAAAGTTGCTTTGTCTGAAATTGCCTTTCCTGGAATTGCCATATCTGGAATTACCTGGAATTCATTTGCCTAGATTTGCCTTGTCTGAAAGTGCCTCGAATTTTCTTGCCTACTATTGCCTTGTTTGCAATTGCCTGGAATTGCCTTGCCTGAAAGTGTTTTGCCTGGAATTGTCTGAAAATGCCTTGCCTGAAATTGCCTGGAATTGCCTTGAATGGAATTGCCTGACATTGCCTCTTTTGGAATTGCCTTGCCTGGAATTGCCTTGCCTGGTAGTATTTTGTCTGAAATCGTATAGTATTGCCATGCATGAAATTTCCTTGCCTGGAATTGCCTTGACTGGAATTGCGTGGAATTGCCGTTCCTGGGATTTCCTTACTTGAAATTGTCTGGAGTATTTTTGCCTGGAATTTCCTTTTCTGTAGTTGCTTGGAATTGCCTTGCCTGGAATTGCCATGACTGGAATATCCATGGCTGAAATTGTCTTGCCTGGATTTACCTGGAATTGCCTAGTTTGAAGTTGCCTGGATTTTTTTTGCCTGGAATTGCCTTGACTGTAATTGCCTTGCCTTGAATTGCATTGTTTGGAATTGCCTCTTCTGGAATTGCTTCGCCTTGAATTGCCTTGCCTGGAATTGCCTTGTCTGCAATTCTCTTGTTTTGCCTTATCTTTCTTGGCCTAGAATTGCCTTACCTTGCCTTGTCTTGCTTTGCCTGGAATAGTTGCCACTCTTGGCCTGGCCTGGAAAAATTATCTTGCCTAGAACTGCCTTTATTGGAATTGCCTGAAATTGTCTTTCTTGGAAGTGCCTTGCCTGGAAGTGCTTGCCTGGAATTGCCTTGTTTGGAATTGCTTCAAATTGCCTTGCCAGAAATTGCCTTGCCTGGTATTGCCTTGCTTGGAATTCCCTGGAATAACCTTGTCTGAAATTGCCTTGCTCTGCATGGAATTGCCTTGCCTTGCCTTGCCTGAAATAACTGCCTTACCATGCCTTGCCTGGAATAATTGGCTTGCCTGGAGATGCCTGGAATAAACTTGATTGAAATTGCCTTGCCTGGAATTGACTGGAGTTGCCTTGCCTAAAATTGCTTTGCTGAAATTGCCTGGAATTTACTTGCCTGAAATTTTTTTGCTTGGACTTACTTGGAATTGCCTTTCTTGGAATTGCTTGCAATTGCTTTCTTAGAAATATCCTTGAATAAAATTACTTAGAATTGCTTGTCTGGAATTGCCTTGCCTGGAATGGCCTTTCCTGGAATTACCTGGAGTTGCCTTGACTGGAATTGCCTTGACTAAAATTGCTTGAATTGACTTGCCTTAAATTTTCTTGCCTGGAATGGACTTGCCTGTAATAGCCTTTTCTGGAATTGCCTGGAATTTCCTGGCCTGGAATAGCGTGAAATTGCATTGTCTAGAATTGCCTTGCCTACAATTGCCTTGACTGTAATTCCCTTCCTTTGAATTAATTTGCCTGAAATTGTTTTTTCTGTAATTGCTTCGTCTGCAATTGCATAGCCTGGAATTGCCTTATCTAGATTTGACTTACCTGAAATTGCCTGGGATGGCCTGAAATAGAATTCCCTGGGATTTCCTTGCCTGGAATTGACTAGCTTTGCATTGCCTTACTTTGCCTGGAATAATTTTCTTACCTTGCCTTGACCAGAAAAATTGGCTTCCCTGGAATTTCCTGTAATTGCCGTGATTGGAATTACCAGAAGTTGCCTTGCCTGGAATTGCCTGGAATTTGTTGGCCTGGAATTTCCTTGCCTTAAATTGCCTTGCCTAAAATTGTCTTTCTTGGAATTGCTTGGAAATGCCTTTCCAGGAATTGCCTTCAATGAAATTGCCTGGAATAATTTTTTTCTGGAATTGCCTTGCCTGAAATTGCCTTGATTAAAATGACCTGGAGTTGCCTTGCCTGTAATTTCCCTGACGGGAATTGCCTTGACTTGAAAAGGCAATTCCAGGCAATTCCAGGCAAGGCAATTTCAAGCAAAGCAATTGTAGGCAAGGCAAGACAATTCCAGGCGAGGCAAATTTAGGCAAGGCAATTCCAGGCAAAACAATTTCAACAATTCCAGGTGAGGCAATTCCAGGCAAAGCAAAACAAGGCAATTACAGGCAAAGCAAAACAAGGCAATTCCAGGCAAGGCAATTCCAGGCATATCCAGGCAAGGCAATTCAAGTCAATTCCAAGCAAGGTAATTCCAGGCAAAAATATTCCAGGCATATCCAAACAAGGCAATTCCTGACAAGGCAATTTTAGGCAATTCCAGGAAAGGCAATTCCAGGTAAGGTTACTCCCGGCCATTCCAGGCAAGCGAATTTTTGGCGAGGCAACACGAGAAAATTAGAGGTAAGGCAATTCCAGGCAAGGAATTTTCAGGCAATTTTAGCCAAAGAAATTCCGGCCAAGGCAATTTTAGGAAAGGCAATTCCAGGCAAGTCCATGTAAGTCAATTCCAGGCAAGGCAATTCCAAGTAACGCAGTTCCAGGAAATTCCAGTCAAGGCAATTCCTGGCAAGGCAATTCCAGGTAACTACAGGCAAGGAAATTCGAGGCAAGGAAATTCCAGTCAATTCCAGGCAAGGCAATTCCAGGCAATTACATTCAAGGCAATTCCAAGCAAAACAATTCCAGGAATGTGCAGGCAGGGCAATTCCAGGCTAGGCAATTCCACGAAATTCAAGTCAAGGCAATTCCAGGATATAAAATTCCAGGCAATTCCAGGCAAGTCAATTTTAGGCAAGGCAATTCCAGGCAAGGAAATTCCAAGCAAGGCAATTCCAGGCAAGGCAATACCATCAAAGGCAATTCCAAGAAATTTTAGGAAACGGAATTACAGGCAAGGAATTCCAGTCAATACTTGGAAAAACAATTCTCAGAAAAATAATTCCAGGCAATTCCATTTAAGAAAATTCCAGGCAAGACATTTCCGGGCAAATATAGGCAAGGCAATTCCAGGCAAGGTAATTCAAGGCAAGGAAATTATAAATAATTCCACTCAAGGAAACTTCAGGAAGGGCAATTACAGGCAATTACAGGCAAGGCAATTTCAGGAAAGGAAACTTTAGGCAATTTCAATCAATGCAATTTTAAGCAGGGCATTTCCAGATAATTCCTGGCAAGGAAATTTTAGGTATGGTAACTTCAGGCAATGTCAGGCAAGGCAATTCCAGGCAAGCAAATTCCAGCCAACTCCAGGCAATACAATTCTAGGCAAGGCAATTGCAGGCCTTTCCAGCCCAGACAATTCCAGTCAATGCAACTCCAGGCAATTCCAGGCAAAGCATTTAGGTAAAGGGAATTCCAGGCAAGGCAACTCCAAGGGATTCCAGGTAAGGCAATTCCAGGAAAGGCAATTCCAGGAATGGCAATTGCAGACAAGGCTATTACAGGCAATGCAATTTCAGGCAACTCCAGGCAAGGCAATTCCAGGCAAAACAACTTCAGGCAATTCTAGACAAAGCAATTGAGGAACGGAAATTGTAGGCAATTCCTAGCAAGGCAACTCCAGGTTATTCCAAAAAGTGCAATTTCAGGTAAGGCAATTCTTGGCAAAGCAATGCAAGGCAAGGCAATTACAAGCCAGGCAATTCCAGGCAGAAATATTTTAGGCAAGGAAATTCCACTCACAACAATTCCAGGCAACTCCAGACAAGGCAATTTCAGTCAAAAAAATTTTATGCAATGCAATTGCGAGCAATTTCAGGAAAGAAAATTGTAGGCAAAACAACTACAGGCAATTCCAGACAAGGCAATACCAGGCAAGGCAATTCCACGCAATTTGAGGCAAGGCAAATTCAGGCAAGCAATTCTAGGCAATTTCAGGAAAGGCAATACTACGTAAGGTAACTTCAGGCAATTCCAGGCAATTAAATTTCAGGCAAAACAATTCTAGGCAATTCCAGCCAAGGCAATTCCAGGCTAGGAAAATCCAGGAAATTCCAGGCCATGCAATTCCAGGCAAGGCAATTTTCCCAGGCAAGACAAGGCAAGGCAACTCCAGGCAAAGCAAAATTGGTAAGGCAAGGCAAGGCAATTCCAGGAGAGGCAAGGCAATGCAAGGCAACTCCCGGCAAGGCAATTTCTGTCAAATCTAGCAAGGCAATACCAGGCAATTCCATACAAGTCAATTCCAGGTAATGCAATTACAGGCCATGCAATTCCAGGCAATTCAATTCCAGGCAAGGCAAGGAAAGACAATTCCAGGCAAGGCAATTCCAAGCAAGGCAATTCTAGGCAAAGGCAAAGCAAAAATAGGCAAGGCAATTCCAGGCCAGGCTATTCGAGTCAAGGAAATTACAGGCAATTTAAAGCAAGGCAATTCCAGAAAAAACAACTCTAGGCAATTCAAGACAAGGTAGTTCTAGTAAAAACATTTCCAGAAAATTCGAGGCCAGGAAATTTTAGGCAAGGAAACTTCAGGCAATTTTAGGCAAGGCAGTTATAGGCAAAACAATTGCATGAAATTTTAGGCAAAGCAATTCCGGGCAAGGCAATTGTAGGCAATTCAAGGCAAGGATATTTCAAGCAAAACAACTTCAGACAATTCCTGGCGAAGCAATTAAGGCAAGGCAATTCCACCAAGGCAATTTTTCCAGACAAGGCAATGCAAGCCAATTATTCCAGGAAAAACAACGTATTCCAGGCAAAGCAAGGCAGGGTAAGGCAAGGCAAAGCAATTTCAGACAAGGAAAGGCAAGCCAAGTCAACTCCAGCCAAGGCAATTCCAGGCAATTCTAGGCAAAACAGTACCAGGCATATCCAGGCATGTCAATTTCAGGTAATGCAATTCAACGCTACACCATTAAAGGCAAGACATTTCCAGGCAAGGCAATTTCAGGAAAGGCAATTGAAGGGTAAGCAATTGCATTCAAGGCAACTCAAGACAATTCCAGGCAATCCCAGGCAAATCAATTCCAGGGGAGACAATTTCAGGCAATTCCAGGCAAGGCAATTAAAGGCAAGGCAACTTCAGGCAAGGCAAGACAAGGCAATTCCATGCAAGAAAATTTCAGGCAAGGCAATTCTAGGCAAGACAATTAGTGGCCACGCAATTCCAGGCAAGACAATTCCAGGCAAGGCAATTTTAGGGAAGGGAATTTCAGCCAAGGCAATTCCAGGCAATTTTTGGCAAAACAATTTCAGGCAATTCCAGGAAATGCAATTCCAGGCAATTTCAGGCAAGGCAATTCCAGGCAATTCCAGGCTAGGTAATTCCAGGCAAGGCAAATACAGGCAATTCTGGGCCAGCCAAATCCAGGCAAGGCAATTCCAGGTAATGCAATTCCAAGCAAGGCAATGCCGGGCAATTCGAGGCAAAGCAATTTCAGGCAACTACATGCAAGGCAGTTCCAGAAAAGGCAATTTCAGGAATTTTCAGAAAAGGCATTTCCAGGCACGGCAATTCCAGGTATTTTCAAAAAAGACTTTTTCTTGCAAGGCAATTCAAGGCAAAAAAATTTCAAGCAAATTCAGGCAGGGCAATTCCAGGATATTCGAGGTAAAACAATTCCAGGCAAGGCAATCCCAGGCAAAGCAATTCCACATAATTCCAAACAAGGCAATTGCAGGCAAGGCAATTCCAGAGTAGAAAATTGCAAAAAAGGCGATTCCAGGCAATGAAATTCCATGCAAGGCGATTCCAGGCGATTCAGGAAAGGCAATACCAGGCAATGCAATTTCAAACAATTCCAATGAAGGAAATTCCAGGCAAGGCAATTTTAGTCAATTCCAGGCAAGGCAATTTCAGGAAATTCCAGGCAAGGCAATTTCAGGCAAGAAAATTTCTCACAATGCAATTCCAGGCAATTCCAGGCAAGGAAATACCTGGAAAGTTAATTCCACAAAGTTATTGGCAAAAAAATTTCAGGCAAGGCAATTCCAGGGAAATTTAGGGAAGGCAATTCCAGACAAGGCACTTCAGGAAAATTCCAGGTGAGGAAATTCCAGGCAAGGCAACTCCAGGCAATTCCAGGAGAGGCAATTAAATTTAAGGCAATTCCAATTAATTCCAGGCAAGGCTTTTCTATGCAAGGCAATCTTTGGAAAGAAAATTTCACGCAATTCCAGGCAAGGCAATTCCTGGAAATTTCAGGCAAGCAATTTAAGGCAAGGTAAGTCTAGGCAAAGCAAGGCAAGGAAAGGCAATTCCATTTTACACAATTCCAGGCAAGGCAATTCTAGGCAATGCAATTCCAGGCAAGGCAAGCTTAGGCAAAGCAATTACAGTAAATGCAATTTCAGGCATGGTAATTTCAGGAAAGGCAACTGCAGGCAAGGCAATTGTAGGCAAGGCTATTCCAGGCAATTAAAGGCAAGGCAATTCTAGGCAAGGCAATTCCAGAAAATTCCAACCAATGCAGTTCCATGCAGGGAAATTCCAGGCACCCAGGAAAGGCAATTGCTGGCAATTCCAGATAAGGCAATTTCAAACAATTTCAAAAAAGGCAATTCCAGGCAAAATAATTCCAGGCAATTTCAGGCAAGGCAATCCCATGAATGGCAATTACCAGCAATTCCAGCTAAGGCAATTCCAGGTAAGGCAATACCAGGAAATCCTAGGCAAGGCATTTCCAGGTAACACAATTCCAGGCAATTCCATGCAAGGTAATTCCAGACGAAATAATTTCAGGCAATTTTAGGCTTGGCAATTCTGTGCATGGCAATTCCAGCCAATTCCAGGCAAGGTAATTTCAGGAAATTCCAGGGAAGGCAATTCCAAGCAATTCCAGTCAAGGCAATTTCAGGCAAGAAATTCCTATCAGAAAAATTCCAGGCGATTCCAAGCAAGGCAATAACAGGCAAGGCAATTTCAGAAAATTCCAGGAAGAAAAATTCCAGACAAGGCAATTCCAGGCAATTCCATTCAAGGCTATTTTGGGCAATGCCAGGAAAAGCAATTTTAGTAAATTCCAAGCAAGGGAATTCCAGGCAAGGCAATTCCAAGGAATTTCAGGCATGGCAACTTCAGGCAAGACATTTTCAAGCAATTCTAGGAAAGGCAATTCCAGGAAAGGCAATTCCAGGAAATTCTGGTGGAGGCAATTCCAGCCACAGGCAATTCCACGCAATTCCAGGCAAGAAAATTCCTGGCAACGCAATTTCAGACAATTCCAGGAAAGCCAATTTCAGGCAAGGCAATTCCAGGTAATTCTAGGCAAGAGAAATCCAGGGCATTTCAGACCAGGTAACTCCAGACAAGGCAAATCCAGGCAATTGCAAGCAAGGCAATTTTAGTCAAAACAATTTGAGGTAATTCCAGAAAAGACAATTATTGGCAAGACAATTTTAGGAAAGGAAATTTCAGTCAATACCAAGCAAAACAATACAAGGCAATTAAAGGTAAAACAATTGCAGGCAAGGCATTTTCAGGCGTGGCAATTCCATAAAATTCCAGGCAAGGCAATTCCTGGTTAGGCAATTCCAGACATGCATATTCCAGGAAAGGCAATTCCAGGCAATTGCAGGCAAGGCAATTCTAGGCAAGAAAATTTTACTAAAGAAAATTCCAGGCAATTACAGGCAATAAAATTTCAGGCAGTTCCATGCAAGGCAATTTCAGGCAAGGCAATTCCAGGCAAGGCAATTCCAGGCATTTTAAGGGAAAATAATTCCAGGTAATTCCAGGCAAGGCAATTCCATGCAAGGGAAATTATGGCAAGACAATTCCAGGCAAGGCAATTAAAAGAAAGTCCAGATAAGGAAATATCAGGAAAGGCAATTCTTGGCAATTCCAGACAAGGCAATTTCTGCCAACGAAATTCCAGACAATTCCAGACAAGGCAATTACAAGCAAGGCAATTCCTTAAAAAACAATTTCAACCAAGGTAATTCCAGGGAAGTCCAGGTAAGGCAATTTCAGACAAAGATATTTCAGGTTATTCCAGGGAAGTTAATTCCAGGCAAAGCGGTTTCAGGAAATTCCAGGCAAGGCAATTCCAGTCAAGGCAATTCCACACAATTCCAGGCAAGGTAATTACTCTCAATGCAATTTTAGGCAATTTCATGCAAGGCAATTCAAGGCAAGTGTATTCCAGGCTATTTCAGACCAGGAAATTCCAGGCGATTCAAGGCAAGGCAATTCAAGTCAAGGCTATTCCAGGCAATTCCTGGCAAGACCATTTTAGGCCAGATAAAGCAAAGAAGGCAATTTTAGGAAAGGCAATTTCAGGCCTTCCAAATTAAGTGAAGAAAAAGCAAAACAAGGAAATTCCACGCCAGGAAATGCCAGGAAAGGCAATTCCACGCTATTTCAAAAAACTCAAGTTCAGGCAAGGCCATTAAAGGCAATTCCATGCAATGTAATTCCAGGCAAAAAAAACTCCAGGCAATTCCAGGCAAGGCGATTCCAGGCAAGGAAAATCCACACAATTAAAGGCAAGGTAATTACTGCCAATGCAATTCCAGGCAATTCCAGGCAAGGCAATTTTAGGCAAGACAACTCCTGACACGGCAATTCCAATAAAGTCCCGGTAAGGCAATTTCAGGCATGGCAATTTCCGGGAAGTCAAGGCAAGGTAATTCCAAGCAAGGCAATTCCAAACAAGGCAATTTCAGGTAATTTTAGTGAAGGCAATTCCTGGCAAGGGAATTCAAATCAAATTCAAAAAAGGCAATTCCAGGTAAAAAAAATTCTAGGCAAGGAAATTTCAGGAATGTTCAGGCTTGGCAATTGCAAGAGAGCTAATTCCAGGACATTGAAGAAAATTCAATTCCAAACGAGGAAATTCCAGGCAATTCCATGAAAGTCAATTTCTGGCCAGGCAATTCCAGGAAAAATAACTCCAGGCAATTTTATACTAGGCAATTCCAGGCAGTTCCTGAAAAGGCAATTCCAGGCATGGCATTTTAGGCAATTCCAGGTAATAAAATACCAGGCACAGCAATTCCAGGAAAGGCGATTAGTCCAGGAATGAAAAGCCAGGCAATTATTCCAGGCAAGGCAATGCAAAACAACTCCAAGCAAAGCAAGGCAAGGCATGGCAAGGCACCGCAATTCCAGGCAAGGCAATTTCAGGCAAAGCAATTCCATGCAATTCCAGGCGAGGCAATTTCTGGCAACGCAATTTCAGGCAATTCCAGGCTAGCCAATTCCAGGCAAGAAAATTCCTGGCAATTCTATGCAAAGCAATACCGGGCAAAAAAACTCCAGAAAATTCCAGCGAAAACAATTCCAGTCAAGGCAATTCCACGCAATTTCAGCCAAGGTAATTACTGGCAAAGCAATTCCAGGCAATTCCAGGCAAGGCAATTAAAGGCAAGGCAACTCCAGGCAAATTCAGGTCAGGCAAATCCAGGCCAGGCAATTCCAAGAAAAACAATTTTATGCAAGGCTACTTTAGGCAATTCCAAACATGGCAATTCCAGGCAAGGGAATTAAAGGCAATTCCAGATGAAGCAATTTCAGGCATGGCAATACAAAGTAATTCCAGAAAAGGCGATTCCTGGCAAGGCAATTCTATGCAAGAAAATTCAAGGCAAAACAGTTCCATGAAATTCCAGTCAAGGTAATTCTCAGCAAGGCAATTACAGGCAAATCCAGGCATGGCAGTGTCAAGCAAGGTAATTCCAAGAAATTTTAGGCAGGTCAATTCCAGGCAATTTCACACAAGGCCATTCCAGGAAAGAAAATTCCAGGCAATTACAGACAAGGCAATTCCAGGCAAGGAAAATGCACACATTTACAGGCAAGGCAATTACTGGCAACGCAATTCCAGGCAATTCCAAAAAAGGCAATTCTTGGAAAGGCAATTTAAGGCAAGACAACACCAGGCAAGGCAAATACAAAACAGTTTAGGTAAGGCAATTTCAAGAAAGACAATTTCCATGAAGTCAAGGCAAGGTAATTCCAAACAAGGCAATTTTAGGCAATTCCAGGGAAGGCAATTTCTGTCAAGGAAATTAAAAACAGTTTCAGGAAAGGCAATTCCAGGCAAGGCAATTTCACGCAATTCCAGGCATGGCAATTCCTGGCAACTCAATTTCTGGCAATTCGAGGCTAGCCAATTCCAGGCAAGACAATTCCAGGCAATTCCATGCTAAGCAATTCCAGGCAAAAAAAACTACAGGCAATTCCAGGCAAGGCAATTCAAGGCAAGGCAACTCCAGTCAATTTCAGGCCAGGCGATTCCAGGAAAGGCAATTTCAGGCAAAAAAATTCCAGGAAATTCCAGACAAGGCAATTTTAGGCAAGGCAATTCCAGGCAATTCCAGGAAAGGCAATTTCTGAAAAGACAATTTTACGCAAGGTAATTCCAGTCAATTCTAGGCAAGGAAATTCCAAGCAAGGCAATTACAAACAAGGCAATTTTATAAAATTCCAAGCAAGGAAAATCCAGGCAAGAAAATTCCATGTCATTCCAGGCAAGGCTAAACCCGGCAAGGGAATTCCAGGCAATTCCAGGCATCGTAATGCCAGGCAAGGCAATTCCAGGCAAGGCATCTCCAGGTAATTCTACGCAAAGCAATTCCAGGCATAAAAACTCCAGGCAATTCCAGGCAAGCAAATTTCAGGCAATGCAAATCCACACAATTCAAGGCAAGGCAATTACTGGCAACACAGTTCCAGGCAATTCCAGGCAAGGCAATCCAAGGCAAGATAACTTTAGGAAAGGTAATTCCAAAAAAGTCCACGTAAGGCAATTTCAGGCAATGCAATTTCCGGGAAGTCAAGGCACCGTAATTCCAGCCAAGGCAATTCCAAACAATGCAATTCCAGGCAATTCAAGGAAAGGCAATTTCTGGCAAAGGATTTTAAAGCAATTTCAGAAAACACAATTCCAAGCATGGAAATTCTAGGTAAGGGAATTTCGGGCATTTCCCGGCTTGGCAATTCCAGGTGAGCTAATTCCAGGATATTCCAGAAAATTTAATTCCAAGCAAGGAAATTCCAGGCAATTCCATAAAAGGCAATACGTGGCCAGGCAATTCCTGACAAGGCCATTCCAGGCAATTTTAGACAAGGCAATTTAAGGTACTTTCTGGCAAGGCAATCACAGGCCTGGAAATTTTAGGGAATTTCAGGTAAGGAAATTCCAGGCAAGGCAATTCCAGGCAATTCCAGTCATGGCAATTCCAGAAAATTCAGCTTAGAGTAATTCAAGGCAATTCCAGACCATTCCAATCAAGGCAATTCCAGGCAAGGTATTTATTCCAGAAAAGAAAAAGCAAGGCAATTATTTCAGGCAAGGCAATGCAAAACAATTCCAGGCAAAGCATGGCAAGGCATGGCAGGGCACCGCAATTCCAGGAACAAAAATTGTATTCAAGGCAATTCCAAGCAAGGCAATTCCACGCAATTTCAGGCAAAGAAACTCGTGGCTACAAAATTTCAAGCAATTTCAGGCAAGCAAATTCCAGGCAAGTCAATTCCCAGCAATTCCATGCAAACCAATCCATGCAAAAAAATCTCCAGGCAATTCCAGGCAAGGTAATTTCAGGCAAGGCAATTTTATGCAATTCCAGGCAAGGCAATTACTGGCAAAGAATTCCAAGCAATTCTGGGCAAGGGCATTCAAGGCAAGGCAAATCCAGGCAATTCCAGGCCAGGGAATTCCAGGAACGGCAATTCCAGGCAAGAGAATTCCAGGCAATTACATAGAAGGCAATCTCAGAAAAGGAAACTCCAAGCAATCCCAGGAAAGGTAATTCCTGACAAGGCAATTTTATGCAAGGAATTTCCAGGCAATTCCAGGCAAGGCAATTCCAGGCAATGAAACCACACTATTCCAGGCAAGGCAATTCCAGGCAGGGCAATTCCAGGAAATTCCAGGGAACTCAATTTTAGGAAAGCCAATTCCAGGCCATTCCACCCAAGGCAATTACAGGCAACGAAACTCTAGGCATTTTTAGGCAATAAAATTCTAGACATGCAAATTTCACAAAATTCCAGGCAAGGCAATTCCTTGCAGTGCAATTTCAGGCAATTTTAGGCAAGGCAATGACACGGAATTTCAGGCAAGGCAATTTCAGGCAAGGCATTTTCAAGCAATTCCAGGCAACATATTACAGGCAATGAAATTTCACGCAATTCCAGGAAAGGCAATTCCAGGCAAGAAAATTCTAGGCAATTGCAGGTAAGGCAATTCCTGGCAAGCCAATTCCAGGCAAGGCCATTCCAGGCAAGGAAATTCAAGGCAATTCCAGGCAAGGTAACTCCAGGGAAGGCAATTCTAGGAAATTCTAGTTAAGGCAATTTTAGGCAAGGCAACACCAGGCAATTCCAGGCAAGATAATTTTAGGCAATTCAAGACAATGTAATTTTAGGCAAATTTAGGCAAGGCAAATCCAGGGAAGTCAAGGCAAGGCAATTTCAGGCAAGGCGATTTCAGGCAATTCCAGAAAAAACAATTCGATGCATGGCAATATCAGGCATTTCTAGGCAAGGTCATTCCAGAAAATTCTAGACAATGCAATTCCAGGCAAATCCAGGCAAGGCAATACCAGGCAATTTCAGGCAAGGTAATGCCAGCAATTCCAGACAATGCAAATCCAGGAAAATGCAGTCAAGGCAATTCCAGGCAAGTCCAGGCAAGGCAATTCCAGGCAAGTAATTTCAGACACTTCCAGGCAAGGAAATTCAATGTATGACAATTCCAGGAAATTCAGAACAATGCAATTTCAGTTAATTCCAGCAAGGCACTTCCAGGCAATGCCAGGCAAGGAAATTCCGAGCAATGCAATTCCAGGTGATTCCAGGCAAGGCAATTTCAAAACTTTCCAGGCAGCGAAATTCTAAGCAAGGCAATTTCAGGAAATTCCTGGCAATGCATTTTCAGGCAGTTCCAGGCAAGGCAATTTCACACAAGGCCAATCCAGGGAATTCCAGGCAAGGCAATTCCAGGCAATGGCAGGCTATGCAATTACAGGTAGAGCAACTACAAGGCAATTCCAGTCAATAAAATTTCAGGCAAGGCTATTCCAGGCAATTCCAGTCAAGGCAATTCCAGTCAAGACAATTCCAGGCAAGGCAACTCCAAGCGATCTCTAACAAGGCAATCTAGGCAAGGCAATTCTAGGAAATGCAATTCAAGCAAGTCCACACAAGGCAATAACAGGCAAATTTATGCAAAACAATTCGATGGAAGGAAATTCTTCACAATGCAATTTCAGGTGATTCCAGGCAAGGCAACACCTGGCAAGTCAATTCAGAAAATTTCAGGCACGGAAATTCCAAGCAAGGCAATTTCAGGCAATTCCAGGCAAGACAATTCCAAGAAAAAAGCAACTACAGGCAATTCCAGGCAAGGCAATTATATTTAAGGCAATTCTAAAAAATTGCAAGAAAGGCTTTTCCAGGCAAGTCAATTTTTGGAAAGGGAATTTAAGGCAATTCAAGGCAATGCAACTCCAGGCAAAAAATTTTAGACAAGGCAATTTTAGGCTATTCCAGACAAGAAAATTCCAGGCAAGGTAATTCCAAGAAAAGCAAGGCAAAAAAAAGGCAATTCCAGGTTATGAAAGTCCAGGCCACGCAATTCCATGCAATGCAATTCCAGGCAAGGAATGTCTAGAAAAGGCGATTCAAGTCAAGGCAATCCCAGGCGAGGCAATTCCAAAAGAGGCAACTGCAGGCAAGGCAATTTCAGGCAAGGCAATTCCTAGCACTTCAAGGCAAGGCAATTTTAGGCAAATGAATTACAGTATATTTTAACTAAGGCAATTCCAGGCAAGCCAATACCAGGCAATCCCAGGCAAGGTAATACCAGCAATTCCAGACATAGCAAATCCAGGCAAATTCAGTCAAGGCAATTACAAACAAGCAATTTCAGGCAATTACAGGCAAGGCAATTAGATTTATGACGATTCCAGGCAATTCAGGGCAATGCAATTCCAGACAAGGCAATTTCAGTCAATTCCAGGCATGGCACTTCCAGGCAATTCCAGGCAAGGAAATTCCAAGCACTGCAATTCCAGGTAATTCCAGGCAAAACAATTCCATAAATTTCCAGGCAGAGCAATTCTAAGCAAGGCAATTCCAGGCAATTTTAGGCAATACATTTTCAGGCAATTCCAGGCAAGGCAATTCCAGGCAGAAAAATTCAAGGCACCCAGGGAAGGCAATTCAAGGCAATTCCAGGCAATGCATTTTCAGGCAATTCCAGGAAAGGCGATTTTAGGCAATTCTAGGCAAGGCAATCTCAGACAAGGGTATTCCAGGAAATTCCAGGCAAGGCAATTCCAGGCAAGGCAACTCCAGTCAATAAAATTACAGGCAAGGAAATTCCAGGCTATTTCAGGAAAGGCAATTCCAGGCAATGTAATTCCAGGCAAAGCGTAACATCAAAAGGCAGTTCCAGGTTATGCAATTCCAGGCAATGCAATTCCAGGCAAGGCAAGGCTAGGCAAGGCAATTCCGGGAAACTCCAGTCAAGAAAAATTTAAAGAGTTCAAAGCAGGAAAATTCCAGGCAATTCCAGCAAGTCAATTCCAGCAAAAACAATTCCTGGCAATTTCAGCTAAGGCAATTCCAGGCAAGGCAATACCGAGGAATCCCAGGCAAGGCAATTTCAGGCACAGAATTCCAGGCATTTCCAAACAAGGCAATTCCAGGCAAAACAATCCCATCAAATTTAGGCAAGGCAATCTCAGGCAATTTTAGGAAAGCCATTTGATGCAGGGCAATTCCAGCCAATCCCAGGCAAGGCAATTACAGTCAAGGAAATTTCAGACAAGAAATTCCTCACAATGCAATTCCAGGCAATTCCAGGCAAGGCAATTCCAAAATATTCTAGGCAGAAAAATTTCAGGCAAGGCAACTCCAGGCAATTCCAAGCAAGGCAATTTCAGGCAATTTCAGGTAAGGCAATTTCAGACAATTTCAAGCAAGGCAAATCCAGGCATGGCAATTCCAAGAAATTTCAGGCATGGCAATCCAGGCAAGGTATTCTCAGGCAATTCCAGGCAAAACAATACCAGGCATGGCAATTCCTGGAATTTCGAGGAACGGCAGTTTCAACCAAGGCAATTTCAGGCAATTCCAAACGAGGCAATTTCAGGCAATTCCAGGCAAGGCAATTCCAGAAAGGCCAATTCCAGGCCATTTTATGCCAGGCAATTTCAGGAAAGAAAACTTTAGGCAATTTCAGGAAAGGCAATTTTAGGCAATCATATTCCAGACAATTCCATGCAAGGCAATTACTTGCAGCACAACTCCAGGCAATTACAGGCAATGCAATTCCACGGAATTTCAGAAATGGGAATTCCAGGCAAGGCATTTCCAGAAAACTTCAGGCAAGGCAATTCCAGGCAACGAAATACCACACAATTCCAGGCAAGGCAATTCCAGACAAGGCAATTCCAGGCAATGAAATTCCAGAAAATTTTAAGGAAGACAAATCCAGGCAAGGCAATTTTAAACAATTTCAGGCATGGCAATTTCAGGCAAGGTATTTTCAAAAAATTCCAGGCAAAGCAATTCCAGTCAAGGCAATTCCTGGAATTTCGAGGGGAAACAGTTTCAACCAAGGCAATTTCAGTCAATTCCAGGCAAGACAATTCCAGGAAAGGAATTCCAGGCCATTCCACACCAGACAATTTCAGGAAAGAAAAGTGTAGGCAATTAAAGGCAAGGAAATTCTAGGCAATAATATTACAGACAATTTCAGGCAAGGCAATTACTTGCACAACTCCAGGCAATTCCAGGCAATGCAATTCCATGGAATTCCATAAACAGCAATTCCATGCACAGCATTTCCAGAAACCTTCATACAAGGCAATTCCAGTCAATGAAATACCACACAATTCCAGGCAAGGCAATTTTAGGCAGAGAAATTCCAGGAAATTCCAGGCAATGCAATTCTAGAAAACGCAATTCCAGGAAATTCCAGCGAAGGCAATTCCAGTTAAGGAAATACCATGAAATTCCATGCAAAATAATTCCAGACAATTCCAGACATGTCAATTCAAGGCAATTCCAGGCAAGGCAATTTCAGTTAAGTCCAGGAAAAACAATCTCAGGCAAAACAATTTTAGGCAATTTCAGGCAAGAAAATTTGATGCATGGCAATTCCAGGCAATTCCGAACACGGCAATTCCAGGCAAGGGAATTCCAGGCAATTCCAGGCAATACCAAGCAAGGCAATTTCAGGTCAGAAAATTTCAGGTAATTCTAAGCAAAACAATTCCAGGCGAAAAATTTCTCGCAATGCAATTCCAGGTGATTCCAGGCGAGGCAATTCCTGGCAAGATAATTCCAGAAAATTCTAGGCAGGGAAATTTCAGGCACAGTAATTCCAGGGAATTTCAAAGAAGGCAATTCCAGGCAAGGCACTTCAGGAAAATTCCAGGCGAGGAAATATCAGGCAAGGCAATTCCAGGCAATTTCAGGAAAGGCAATTCTATTTAAGGCAAATGCAATCAGTTTCAGGCAAGGCTTTTTCAGGCAAGGCTTTTTCAGGCAAGGCTATTTTTGGAAAGAAAATTTCAGGCAATTCCAAGCAAGGCAATTCCTGGCTATTCCAGGCAAGGCAAATCCAGGCAAGGTAATTTCAGGCAAGAAAAAACAATTCCATTTTCACAATTTTAGGCAAGGCAATTTTAGGCAATGCAATTCCAGGCAAAGCAAGCCCAGGCAAGGCAATTCCATTCAAGTTAATTCCTGGCATGGCAATTCCAGGAGAGGCAACTGCAGGAAAGGCAATAGTCAAGGCAATTCCAGGCAATTAAAAACAAGGCAATTTCAGGCAAGGCCATTCAAGAAGATTCCAGCCAATGCAATTCCATGCAGGGAAATTGCATGCACCCAGGCAAGGCAATTCCAGCAATTCCAGATAAAACAATTTCAAACAATTCCAAGAAAGGCAATTCCAAGCAAGATAATTCCAGGCAATTCCAGGCAAGGCAATTACCGGCAATTCCAGCTAAGAAAATTCCAGGCAAGGCAATACCAGGCAATTCCAGGCATGGCAATTCAATGCATGGAAATTCCAGCCAATTCCAGGCAAGGCAATTACATGCAAGACAACTCCAGGCAATTCCAGTCAAGGCAATTCCAGGAAAGAAATTTCTTGTAATAAAATTCGAGGCTATTCCAGGCAAGGCAATACCAAACAAGGCAATTTTAGAAAATTCCAGGCAGGTAAATTTCAGGCAACACAATTCCAGGAAATTTCATGCAAGGCACTTTCAGGCAATGTCAGGGAAGGCAATTTCAGGCAATTCCAAGCCAGGCAGTTTCAGGCAAGGCAATTCCAGAAAATTTCAGGCATGGCAACTCCAGGCAAAGCATTTTCAGGTCATTCCAGGAAAGGCGATTCCGGGAAAGGATATTCCAGGCAATTCCAGAAAAGGAAATTTCAGGCACAGGCAATTTCAGAAAATTCCAGCTAAGGCAATTCTAGGCAGGCAATACCACGCAATTCCAGGCAAGGTAATTCCAGGAAATTTCAGACATGATAATTCAGGAAAGGCAATTCCAGGCACGTCCAGGCAAGTTAATTTAGGCAATTTTAGGCAAGGCAATTCGATGCATGGCAATTCAAGGCAATTCCAGGCAAGGCAATTCAAGGAAATTCCAGGCAAGGCAATTCAAGGCAATTCCAGGCAAGGCAATTCGATGCATGGCAATTCCAGGCAAAACAATTCCAGGCAATTCCAGGCAAGGAAATTCCTTGCAATGCAATTTAGGCGATTCTAGGAAAGGCAATACCTGGCAACGCAATTTCAAAAAATTCCGGGCAGGAAAACTTTAAGCAATGCAATTCCAGGCAGTTTCAGGCAAGGCCATTTTAGGCAATTCCAGACAAGGCAATTCCACGGAAGGTAGGTTCAGAGAATTTTTGGAAACGTAATTTCAGGCAAGGCACTCCAAGGCAATTCCAGACAAGGCAATTTCAGGAAAGGCAATTACACACAAGGCAACCTTAAGGCAATTCCAGTCCAAGCAATTCCAGGCAAGGCAATTTTAGGCAAGGCAACTCCAGGAAATTCCAGGCAAGGTAATTCCATGCAAGGAAAATCAATTTAAGGAAATCCCAAGCAATTCCAGGCAAGGATTTTCCAGGCAAAACAATTTTTGGAAACGGAATTCCAGGCAATTTTAGGCAAGGCAACTCCAGGCAAGAAAATTTCAGGCAAAACAATTTGAGTTTATTTCAGGGAAGACAATTCCAGGCAAGGTAATTCCAGGCAAAGTAAGGCAAGGAAAGGCAATTCGAGGTTACACAAATCCAGGCCAAGCAATTCCAGGCAATGCAATTCCAGTCAAGGCAAGTCTAGGCAAAGCAATTTCAGTAAAGGCAATTCCAGCCA
Source organism: Callithrix jacchus (assembly GCF_049354715.1). NCBI lineage: Eukaryota > Metazoa > Chordata > Mammalia > Primates > Cebidae > Callithrix > Callithrix jacchus. The sequence goes on from NC_133518.1 coordinate 3,917,953, forward strand.
AGGAAATTCCAAAAGAGGAAACTGCAGGAAAGACAACTGCATGCAGGGCAATTCGAGGTAAATTAAGGGAAGAATATTTCAGGCAAAGCAATTCCATAAAATTTCAGCCAAGGTAATTTTACAAAGGATAATTCCTGGCACCCAGGCAAGGCAATTCCAGGCAAGGCAATTTTAAACAATTCCAGGCAAGGCAATTAAGGCAAGATAATTCCAGGAAACTCTAGGCAAGCAATTCCAGCAAAAAAAAAATCTAGGCAAGACAGCACCAGGCAATTCCAGGTAAGGCAATTCAAGGCTAGGCAATTCCAGGCAAGGCAAAGCCGGGCAAGGAAATGCAATTACAGGTTATGCAATTCCAGGCCAGGAAGTTTCATTCAATGCAATTCCAGGCAAGGCAAGACTAGGCAAGGTAATTTCAGTCAAAGCTATTCCAGGCAAGGCAATTCAAGGCAGGGCAATTGCAGGCAAGGAAATTCCGGAAAATTTTAGCCAAAACAACTATAGGCAGGGAAATTCCAGGCAACCAGGCAAGAAAATTCCTGGCAATTCCAGGCAAAAAATTTCAAACAATTATAGGCAAGGCAATTCAAGGCAAGAAAATTCCAGACAATTCCAAGGAAGGCAATTCCATGCAAGGCAATTCCTGGCAATTCCATCTAAGGCAATTCCAGGCAACACAATACCAGGCAGTTTTCTGCATGGCAGTTTTAGGCACTTCCAAGCAAGGCAATTTCAGGCAAGGCAATTTCAGGCAATTCCAGGCAAAGCAATTTGATGCATGGCAATTCCAGCCAATTCCAGGCAAGGCAATTCCAGGCAATTCCAGTCAAGGGAATTCCAGGCAAGGAATTCCTCGCAATGCAATTCCAGGCGATTTCAGGCAAAAAAATAACAGTCAAGGCAATTCCAGAAAATTCCAGGCAGGAAAATTCCAGGCAACGTAATTCCACGGAATTCCAGGCAAGGCAATTCCAGGCAATTCCATGACAGGAATTTTTGGCAAGGCAATTACAGGCAAGGAAATTCAAGGCAAGGCAATTCCAAATAACTTCAGGCATGGCAATTCCAGGCAAGGCATTTTCATTCAATTCCAGGCAATTTCTGGCAAGGCAATTTCAGGAAATTCAAGCCAAGGCAATTCCAGGAAGGGAAATTCCAGGCAACCAGGGAAGTCAATTCCATGCAATTCCAGACAACGTAATTACAAACAATTCCAGGCAAGAAAATTGCAGGCAATTTCAGACAAGGCAATTCCAAAATATTTCAGCTAAGGCAATTTCAGGCAAAACAATATAGCGTATTTCAGGCAAGGAAATTCCAGGCATTTCAAGACAAGGCAATTTCAATCAATTCCAGACAAGGCTATTCCAGGCAAGGCAATTTCAGGCAATTCCAGGCAAGGCAATTCGATGCATGACAACTAAAAGAAATTCCATGCAAGGCAATTCCATTTAAGGCAATTTCAAGCAAATATAGGCAAGGCTTTTCCAGGCAAGTCAGTTTTTGTAAAGGGAATTCCAGGCAATTCCAGGCAAGGCAACTCCAGGCAAGGAAATTCCAGGCAAGGCAATTCGAGGCTATTTCAGGCAAGGCAATTTCAGGCAAGGTAATTCCAGGCAAAACAAGGCAAGAAAATGTAATTCCAGTTTACACAATTCCAGGCAATGAAAGTCCAGGCAATGCAATTCCAGGAAAGGCAAAACTAGACAAGGCAATTCAAGTCAAGGCAATTTCAGGTAAGGCATTTCCACGAGAGGCAACTGCAGGCATGGCAATTTCAGACAGAGCAATTGGAGGTAATTCAAGGCCAGACAATTCCAGGTAAGGCAATTTCAGGAAATTCCAGCCAATGCAATTCCAGGCAGGTAAATTTCAAAAACTTAGTCAAGGCAATTCCAGGCAAGGCAATTTCAAACAATTCCAGGCAAGATAATTTCAGGCAATTGAATGCAAGGCAATTCCTGGCAATTTCAGCCAAGACAATTCTAGACAAGACAATCCCAGGCAATCCCAGGCAAGGCAATTCCAACCAAGGCATTTTCAGGCAAAACAGTTCCAGGCAATTCCAGGCAAGGCAATTCAATGCATGGCAATTCCAGCCAATTCCAGGCAAGGCAAATTCAGGCAATTCCAGTCAAAACAATTCAAGGCAAGGAATTTTTTTGCAATGCAATTCCAGGCTATTCCAGGCAAGGCAATACCAGGCAAGGCAATTCCAAGAAATTTCAGGCATGGCAATTCCAGGCAAGGCATTTTCAGGCAATTTAAGGCAAGGAAATTCCAGAAAATGTAATTCCAAAAAATTCCAGTTAAGGCAATTTCGGGCACAGGAAATTCCAGGCAAGGCAATACCACGCAATTACAGGCAAAGTAATTACAGGCAATTCCAGACAAGGCAATTTTAGGCAATTGCAAACAAGGTAATTCCTGGCATGTCCAGGCAAGGCAATGCCTGGCAAGGCAATTTCAGGCAATTCCAGGCAAGGCAATTCGATGCATGGCAATTCCAGGCAAGGCAGTGCCAGGCAAAAAAATTTTTAGCAATGCAATCCAAGCGATCCTAGGCAAGGCAATACCTGACAAGGCAATTCCAGAAAATTTCAAGCAGGGAAACTCCAAGCTTGGCAATTCTAGGCAATTCCAGGCAAGGGAATTTCAGGCAAGGCAAATTCATGCAAGGCAATTCCAGGGAATTCCAGGCAACGGTATTCCAGACAAAGTACTCCAAGGCAATTCCAGGCAAGGCAATTCCAGGCAAGGCATTTCCAGGCAAGGCAATTCCAAAGAATTCCAGCTAAGGCAATTCCAGGCAAGGTAATACCACGCAATTCCAGGCAAGGTAATTCCAGGCAATTCCTGACAAGGCAATTCCAGGCAATTTCAGACAAGAAAATTTCACACACGTCCAGAAAAAGCAATTTTTGGCAAGTCCAGGAAAAGCAATTTCAGGCAATTCCAGGCAAGGCAATTTGATGCATAACAATTCAACAAATTTCAGGCAATGTAATTCGATGCATGGCAATTTAAGGCAATTCCAGGTAAGGCAATTCCAGGCAATTACCGGCAAGAAAATTCCTGGCCAGGAAATTCCTCAGAATGGAATCCAGGAGATTCTAGGCAAGGCAATACCATGCAAGACAATTCCAGAAAATTCGAGGCAAAGAAACTTTAAGCAGGGCAACTTCAGGCAAGGCAATTTCAGGCAATTTTAGGCAAGGCAATTACACACAAGGCAATTCCAAGGAATTCCAGGAAACGCAATTCCAGGCAAGGCAATTACAGGCAAGGACATTCCAGGCAAGACAACTACACGCAAGGCAACTCCAAGGCAGTTCCAGTCAACGCAATTCCAGGCAAGGCAATTCCAGACAATTTCAGGCATGGCAATTTCAGGCAAGGCAACTCCAGGCAATTCCAGGCAAGGTAATTCCAGGCAAGGCAACTCCAGGCAATTCCAGGCAAGACAATTCCAAGCAATTCCAGGCAAGGCAATTTTTGGAAAGGGAATTCCAGGCAATTCCAGGCAAGGCAACTTTGGGCAAGGAAATTCCAGGCAAGGCAATTCGAGGCTATTCCAGGGAAGGCAATTTCTGGCAAGGTAATTCTAGGAATAGCTAGGCAAAAAAAAAAAAAACAAAAAAACAATTTCAGGTTACACAATTCCAGGCAAGGGAATACTAGGCAATGCAATTCCAGGCAAGGCAAGGCCATGCAAGGCAATTTCAGTCAAGGCAATTTCAGGTAAGGCAATTCCTGGAGATGCAAGTGCAGGCAAAACAGTTGCAGGCAGAGCAATTAGAGGTAATTCAAGGCAACGCAATTCCAGGCAATGCAATTTTAGGAAATTCCAGCCAAGGCAATTCCAGGCAGGGAAATTCCAGAAACTCAGTCAAGGCAATTCCAGGCAATTCCAAGCAAGTCAATTCCAGGGAAGTCAATTCCAGGCAAGATAATTCCAGGTAATTCCAGGCAAGGTAATTACAGACAAGGAAATGCCTGGCAATTCCAGTTAAAACAATTCCAGGCAAGACAATACAAGGCAATCCCAGGCACGGCAATTCCAGGCAAGGCAATTCCAGGCAATTCCAAGCAAGGCAATTTCAGGCAATTCCAGGCAAGGCAATTCTAGGGAAGTCAATTTCAGAAAATTCCAGGGAAGGCAATTCCAGGCACAGGTAATTTCAGGAAATACCAGTTAAGGCAATTCCAGGCAAGGCAATACCACGCAATTTTAGGCAAGGTAATTCCAAGCAAGTGCATACAGGGCAATTTCAGCAATTACAGGCAAGGCACTTCCAGGCCAGTTCAGGCAAAGAAATGCCAGGCAAGGCAATTTCAGGCAATTCCAGGCAAGGCAATTTGATTTATGGAAATTCAAGGCAATTCAAGCCAATTCCAGGCAAGACAATTCGATGCATGGCAATTCCAGTCAATTTCAGGCAATTATTTCAGGCAAGGAAATTCCTCGCAATGCAATCCAGGCGATTTTTGGCAAGGCAGTACCTGGCAAGTCAATTCTAGAAAATCCCAGGCAGGGAAACTCCAAGCAAGGCAATTCCAGGCAATTCTAGGCAAGGGAATTTCATTTAAGGCAATTCCAGGCAAGGCTTTTCCAGGCAAGGCAATTTTTGGAAAGGGAATTTTAGGTAATTCCAGGCAAGGCAACTCCAGGCCAGGCAATTCGAGGCTATTACAAAGAAAGCAATTCCAGACAAGGTGATTCCATAGAAAACAAGGCAATAAAGGGCAATTCCAGGTTATGAAATTCCAGGCCAGGCAATTCCAGGCAATGCAATTCCATGCAAGGCAAGGCTAGGCAAGGCAATTCCAGTAAAGGCAATTCCATGCAAGGCAATTCCAGGAGAGGCAACTACAGGCAAGGCAATTGCAGGCAGGAAAATTCGAGGGAATTCAAGGTAAGGCAAGGCAATTCCAGAAAATTTTAGCCAAGGAAATTTCAGGCAGGGCAATTCCAGACACCCAGGCAAGGCAATTCCAGGCGAGGAAAGGCAAGACAAGTCAATTCTGTGCAAGAATATTCCAGAGGAGGCAAGGCAGGGCAATTTCAGAGAAGGCAAAACAATACAATGCAAGGCAATTTCAAGCCAGAAAATTTCAGGCAAGCCAAGGCAAGGTAATTCCAGGCAAGGAAGTTCTAGGCTTGGCAAGGCAAGGCAAGGGAATGCAGCACAATTCTAGGAAAGGTAATTCCAGGCAAGGCAGGGAATGGCATTCGCATCCTAAGCAATTCCAGGCAATGCAAGACAATGAAAGGCAAGGCAAGGCAAGGCAATTTCAGGGAAGGCAAGACAAGACAAGCAAGGCAATACAAGACAAGGAAATTCCAGGCAAGGCAAGGAAAGGCAATTCCAGGCAAGGATTTCCAGGCAAGACAAGGTAAGGCAAGGCAATGCAATTCTAGGCAAGGAAATTTTAGGCAAGCCAAGGCAATGCAAGGCCAGGCAATTTTAGGCAAGGCAATTTCTGGCAATGCAAGGCAAGGCAATTGCTGCAAAGGCAACTTAAGGCAAGGCAACGCAAGGCAAGGCAGGGAAATGTATTTCCAGGCAACGCAATTCCAGCTAAGGCAAGGCAAGACAATTCCAGGCAAGGCAATTCAAGTCAAGTCAAGGCAGGGCAAAGCATGCCAAGGGAATTCTAGGCAAGGAAATTCCAGGCGAGGAAAGGCAAGAGAAGGCAATTTAAAGCAAGGAAATTTCAGTCAAGGCAGTTCCAGGTAAGGAAAGGCAAAACAACTCCAGACAACGCAATTTCAGGAAGGCAATTCTAGGCAATTCAATGCAAGGCAAGGCATTTCCTGGCAAGAAAATTCCTGGCAAAGCAAGTGAATACAAGGCAATTCCATGAAAGGCAAATGCTGGAAAGGCAATTTCAGGCAAGGCAAGGAAAGAAAAGGCAGGGAAAGGTATTTACAGGCAAGGCAATTCAAGGTAAAGAAAGGCAAAATAGAAGATGGCCAACCACTAACAGCTCAGGATTGTAGCTCCCAGTGAAAGCTCAGAGAACGAGATGACGCCACATCATTAGACGAATTTTCGTCACTCACCGATCAGCCGATTCCCAGTGGAGGAGCCCCACGGGTCGCCAGCGCGACTCTTGTGGCCGCTGCAGCAGTTTTGCTGGCGTCTCGGCGCAGCAGCTCTTCATGCAGAGCCAACGGGACTGCTTCCCCTACTGACTGGAGTTTGGAGCTCTGGGAAGTCAAAGACGCTTGTTGCGGACTCAAGAGGGAAGCCAGACAAGAGATTCCTGGGCAGAAGAGCACCATCAGTCTTATCGCTGCTGTTTAGGCTGCCACAGTGGGTGGCTCGGATCCCAGCACTGGGAATCAATAAGTCGGACGTTGACTCAGAAAACTAATTAGAAAGGCGGTTCATCTACAATGAAGGGAAAAAGACAGCCTAAGAAGGCCGAGTATACTCAAAATCAGAACACATCAGCAACGGAACAAGCCCTGATGGAAAAGGACTCATCAGTAACGGAACAAGCCCTGATGGAAAAGGACTGTGTTCCATTATCTGAAGTAGGCTTTAAAAGGTGGATGATAAGAAACTTCTGGGAGTTAAAGGAACTTGTTCTAACCCAATGTAAAGAAACTAAGAACTTGGAAAAAAGGTTAGATGAAATGTTGAAAAGAATAGACAATATAGAGAGGAATACAAATGAACTTATGGAGTTGAAAAATACAACACGAGAACTTAGTGAAATATGTACAAGCTTAAACAGCCGAATGGATCAAGAAGAAAGGGTATCAGAGGTAGAAGACCAACTTAATGAAACAAAACGACAAGACAAGAATAGAGAAAAAAGGATAAAAAGGAATGAGCAAAGTCTCCAAGCAATATGGGACTATGTGAAAAGACCTAATATACGCTTGATTGGTGTACCTGAATGTGACGGAGAGAATGAAGTCAAGCTGGAAAATACTCTCCAGGACATTATCCAGGAAAATTTTCCTAATTTAGCAAAGCAGGACACTATTCAACCCCAGGCAATACAGAGAACACCACAAAGATATTCCTCAAGAAGACCAACCCCAAGGCACATAATCGTTAGATTCACCAAGATCGAAACGAAGGAGAAAATATTAAGGGCAGCCAGAGAGAAAGATCAAGTGACCCATAAAGGTAAGCCTATTAGGCTTACAGCAGATCTCTCCACGGAAACCCTACAAGCTAGAAGAGAGTGGGGGCCAATATTCAATATACTTAATCAACAGAACTTTCAGCCCAGAATTTCATATCCTGCCAATTTAAGCTTTACATTTGAAGGAAAAATAAAATCTTTTAGGAACAAACAAGTACTCAGAGATTTTATTACCACCAGGCCTGCTTTCCAAGAACTTCTAAAAGAAGCATTATACACAGAAAGGAACAACCAGTATGACCCTTTCTAAAAAATACACCAAAAAGTAAAGAGCATTAACATAAAGAAGAATTTTTATCAACGAAAGGACAAAATAGCCAGTTAATAACAAATGGCAGCAACCCTAAATTTAAATCGACCAAATCTCCCAATCAAATGATACAGACAAAATCTAATGGTATATCCAAAGATATACATAGACTCAAAATAAAGGGTTGGGAAAAAAAAAAACAAAAACGTACCAATCAAATGGAGAGCAGAAATAAATAAATAAGAAGCAGGAGTTGCAATTTTCACATTTGACAAAATAGATTTCAAAGCTACAAGGATACAAGGGTAAAAGGATTAATGTAATAATAAGAGATCTTAACACCCAGATACATAAGACCCATAATGAGATTTAGATTCAACGAGACAACAAATTGATAACGATACCCGGGACTGGAACTAAGATCCAGAACAAATAAACTCAATAGAGCTCTCCATTTTAAACACACAAAATATACATTATCCACAAAATCTAACGATATATCTGAAGATATACAAAGACTCAAAACAAGGGGATGGAAAAAAACTCACCAACCAAATGGAGAGCAAAAATAAATAAATAAAAAGCAGGAGTTGCAATTCTCACACTTAATAAAATAGATTTTAAAGCTACAAGGATGCAAGGGTAAATGGATTAATGTAACAATAAGAGATCTTAACACCCAGATACATAAGACACATAATGAGATTTAGATTCAACGAGACAACAAATTGATAACGATATCCAGGACTTGAACTCAGAGCCAGAACAAATAAACACAATAGAGGTCTCCATTTTAAACACATAAAATATGCATTAACCAGTTTAAACACTCAAAATATTGATCGGCCATTATTGAAACCCATTTTAGGAATGAAGTAATATTCCTTTTTCCCTCTTTTTCTTTTTTTCCTCTTCTTTAAAAAAAATATGAAGATTAGAGAACTGAGAGTATGTAAAAAGGGATAAAAAAAAAAAGAAAGGCAAAATAATTCCAGGCAAGGCAATTCCAGTCAAGGCAACGCAAGGCAATGCAAGGCAAGGCAATTCTAGGCAAAAAAATTCCAGGCGAGGAAAGGCAAGGCAAGGCAATGCGAAGCAAGCCAATTCCAGTCAAGGCAAGGCAAGACATGGCAATTCCACGCAAGGCTATTTCAGGGAAAACAAAGTAGGGAAATTCTAGGCAAGGAAAAGCAAGGCAATGCAAGACAATTCAAGGCAAGGCAGTTCCAGGTAAGGAAAGGCAAAACAATTCCAGGCAAGGCAATTATAGGCAATTCAAGGCAAGGCAAGGCAAGGCAAAGCAAGGCAAGGCATTTTCTGGCAAGAAAATTCCTGGCAAAGCAAGTCAATGCAAGGCAATTCCAGGAAAGTAAATTTCAGGCAGGCTAGGCAAGGAAATTTCAGGCAAGGCAAATCCAGGCAAGGCAAGGGAAGGCAAGACAATTCCAGGCAAGGCAAGCATGGCAGGGCAATTGCATGCAGGACAATTTTATGCAACGAAGGCAAGGCAGGGCAATTCCAGTCTGGGCAATTCCAGACAATGAAAGACCAGGCAAGACAATTTTAGGCAAGGCAAATCCAGGTAAGGCAAGGCAAGCCAAAGCAAGGCAATTCCAGACACGGCAATTCCAGGCTAGGCAAAAAAGGCATTGCAAGAAAATTTCCAGCAAGGCAAAAAAATTACAGGCAAGAAAATTCAGGGCAAGGCAAAACAAGGCAAGGCAGGGTAATTTCAGGCAAGACAATTCGAGGTTAGGAAAGGCAAGGCTAAGCAGGGCAATTTCAGGCAAGGCAAATCGAGACAAGGCAAGGCAAAGCAAAAATGGGCAACTCCAGAAAAGGAGATTTCAGGCAAGACAAGACAAGGCAAGGCAAGGCAATTGCAGACAAGGAATTTCCAGGTACGGCCAGGAAACGCAATTCCAGGCAAGGACATTTTAGGCAAGGCAAGAGAAGGAAAGGCAATGCAATTCTAGGCAAAACAATTGCAGGCAAGGCAAGGCAATGCAAGGCAAGGAAATTTCAGGCAAGGCAAGGCAAGACAAGGCAGGGAATAGTATTTCAATTCAAGGCAATTCTTGTCAAGGCAAGGCAAGGCAAGGCAACGCAAGGCAATTCTAGGCAAGGCAATTCGAGGTGAGGGTAAGCAAGGCAAGGCAATTTGAAGCAAGGCAATTTTAGTCAAGTCAAGGAAAAACAAGGGAATTTCACAGAAGGCTCTTTCAGGGAAGGCAAGGAAAAACAAGGCAGTGCAAGCCAATTCCAAGCAACGCAATTCCAGGTAGGGCAAGGCAAGAAAATTCCATTTAAGGCAATTCCAGGCAAGGCAAGGCAAGGAAAGTCAATTCTGGGAAAGAAAATTCCTGGAAAGGAAAGCCAATGCAAGTCAATTCCAGGCAAGTAAATTTCATGTAAGGCAAATCCAGGCAAGGCAAGGGAAGGCAAGGCAATTCCAGGCAAGGCAAGGCAAGCCAAAGCAAGGCAATTCCAGACAGGGCAATTCCAGGCTAGGCAAGGCAAGGCAATGCAAAAAATTTCCAACAAGGCAAAGCAATTCCAGACAAGGTATTTCCAGGCAAAGCAGGAAAAGGCAATTAGAGGCAAGGCAACTGCACTCAAGGCAAGGTAAGGCAAGGAAATGCAATTCTTGGCAAAGCAATTCCAGGCAAAGCAAGGCAATATAAGGCAAGGCAATACCAGGTAAGGTAGTTTTTGGCAATGCAAGGCAGGGCAATTCCAGGCAAGGCAATTGCCAGAAAGGCAATTCCATTCAAGGCAAGGGAAGACAAAGCAGGGAAAAGCAATTCCAGGCAAGGCAATTCCAGCTAAGGCAAAGCAAGTCAACACAAGTCAAGGCAACGCAAGGCAAGGCAATTCCAGTCAAGGCAATGCAAGGCAAGGCAATTCCAGGCGAGGAAGAAAAGGCAAGGCAATTCGAAGCAAGGCAACTCCAGTAAAGGAAAGGGAAGACAAAGCAATTCCACGCAAGGCTATTTCAGGGAAGGCAAGGCAGATCAATTACAGGCAAGGAAAAGCAAGGCAATGCAATTCGTGGCAATTCCAAGCAAAGCAATTCCAGGCAAGGCAAGGCAAGGCAAGACAAGTCAAGGCAACTCCAGACAAGGTAATTCCAGGCAAAATAGAGAAAAGCAATTCGAGGCAAGGCAATCCCTGGGAAGGTAAGGCAGTGTAAGGCAAGGCAATTCCAGGCTAGGAAAGGCAAGGAAAGGCGATTCAAAACAAGGCACCTCCAGTCAGGGCAAGGTAAGACAAGGCAATTCCTCAGAAGGCTATTCCAGGGAAGGCAAGGCAGGGAAATTCCAGGCAAGTCTCTTTTAGTCAAGGCAAGGCATGGCAAGGCAATTTCAGAAACGTCAATTTAAGGCACAGCAAAACAAAACAAGGCAGGCAAGGGAGTCAATTCTAGGCAAGGCAAGGTAAGGCAATTTCAGGCTAGGCAATTCCAGGAAACGCAAGGAAACACAAGGCAAGGCATTTCCAAGCAAGACAATTCCCGGCAAGGGGATCCCATGCAAGGAAAGGCAAGGCAATGCAAGGAAATTTCAGGAAAGTAAATTCCAGGCAAAGAGAGGCAAGACAATTCCAGACAATGCAAGGCAAGACAGTGACATTCCAGGCAGGGAAATTTTAGGCAAGATAATGCAAGGCAGGCCAGTTCCGGGCAAGACAAGGCAAAGCAGTTATAGGGAAGGCAACTCCAGGCAAGGAAGGGCAGGCAAGGCAAAACAATTCCAGGCAGAGCAGTTTCAGGCTAGAAAAAGCAAGGCAATGCAAAAAAAATTGCACGCAAGGAAAGGCAATGCCAACCAAGGCAAGGAAATGCAAGGCAAAGAAAGTCAAGTCAAGGAAAGGCAAGGAAAAGAAAATCAAGGCAATTCCAGGCATGTACATTTCTGGCAAGGCTAGCAAGAAAACTGAAGGCCAGGAAAATCCAGGCAAGGCAAGGGCAAATTCAGGCTAGTCAAGACAAGGCAATGAAAGAAAACTCCCTGGAAGGCAAGAAAATTTTAAACACGGCTATTTTAGGCTAGGCAAGGCAAGGCAATACCAGCAAGGTCATTCCAGGCAAGGCAAAACAAGTCAAGGCAGGCCAATTCCAGGCAAGGCAATTCGAGGTAAAAAAAAAAAGCAAGGCAAGGCAGGGAAACTCCAGAAAAGGCAATTTGAGCCAAAACAAGGCAAGGAAATTTCAAACAAGGCAACTCAAGGCAAGGCAAGGCAAAAACGGGCAATTCCAGTCAAGGCTATTTGAGGCAAAGCAAGCAAGGCAATTCCAGGCAAGGCAAGGAACGAAAAGACAAGGCAATTCCAGACAAGCTAATTCCAGGCAAGGCAAGGAAAGGCAATTAGAAGCAAGGGAATTCCAGGCAAGGCAAAATAAGGTAAGGCAATGCAACTCTAGGCAAGGCAATTACACGCATGTCAAGGCAATATAAGGCAAGGAAATTCCTGGCAATGAAAGATAGAGCAATTCCAGGCAAGGTAATTGCCAGAAAGGCAATTCCCGGCGAAACAATTCCAGGAAAGGCAATTCCAGCTAAGGCAAGGCAAGGCAATTCCAGGTAGGGCAAGGCAAGGCCACGGAAGGCAAGGCAATTCTAGGCAAGGCAATTTTAGGCGAGGAAAGGCAAACAGGGAAATACAAAGCAAGGCAATCCAGTCAAGGCAAGGCAAGACAAGGCAATTCCAGGCAAGACTATTTCAGGGAATGCAAGGCAGATCAATTCCAGGCAAGGGAAGGCAATGCAATGGAAGGCAATTCCAAGCAAGGAAATTCAAGGCCAGGCAAGGCAAAGATATTTTAGGCAAGGCAATTCTAGAGTAGGCAAGGCAAGGGAAGGCAACGATATTCTAGGCAAGTCATTCCAGGCAAGACAGGGTAAGGCAATGTAGGGCAATCCAAGGCAAGACTCTTTTAGGCAAGGCAAGGCAAGGCAACAGAACGCAATTTCAGGAAAGTCAATTTTACACACAGCAAGGTAAGGTAAGGCAAGACAAGGCAAGGGGAGTCAATTCCAGACAAGGAAATTCCAGGCAAAACAAAGCAACGCAATTTCAAGCTAGGTAATTACAGACAACGCAAGGCAAGGCAATACAATTCTAGGCAAAGCAATTCCTGGCAATGCAAGGCAAGGCAATTCCAGGCAGGGCAATTGACGGAAAGGTGATTCCAGGCAAGGCAAGGGAAGACAAGGCAAGGAAAAGATTTTCCAGGCAGGGCAATTCCAGCTAAGGCAAGACCAGACAATTCCAGGCAAGGCAATTCCAGCCAAGGAAAGCAAGGTAATGTAAGGCACGTCAATTCTAGCCAAGGCAATGCCAGGCGAGGAAAGGCAAGGCAAGGTAATTCGATGCAAGGCAATTCCAGTCAAGGAAAGGCAAGACAAGACAATTCCACGCAAGGCTATTCCAGAGAAGGCAAGGCAGGGCAATTTCAGGCAAGAAAAAGCAAGGCAATGCAAAGAAATTCCAGGCAAGGCAATTCCAGGTAAGGCATGGCAAGATAATCACAGGCAAGGAAATTCCAGGCAAGGCAACGCAATTCTAGGTAAGGCAATGCAAGGCAAGGCAATTCCTGGCAATGCAAGACAAAGCAATTCCAGGCAAGGCAATTGCCGGAAAGGAAATTTCAGGCAAGAGAAGGCAAGACAAGGTAGAAAAATGTATTTCCAGGCAAGGCAATTCCAGCTAAGGCAAGGGAAGACAATTCCAGGCAAGGCAATTTCAGGCAAGGCAGGGCAAGGCAAGGCAAGGCAAAGCAAGGCAAGGCAATCCCAGACAAGGTAATTCCAGGCTAAGAAAGGAAATACAAAGCAATTCGAGGCAAGGCAATTTCAGTCAAGGCAAGGCAAGACAAGGCAATTCTATGCAAGGCTATTCCAGGAAAGGTAAGACAGGTCAATTCCAGGCAAGGAAAAGCAAGGCAATGCAAGGAAATTCCAGGTAAGACAAGGCAAGACAATTGCAGGCAAGGAAATTTCAGGCAAGGCAATTCTAGGCAAAGCAAGTCAAGGCAAGGCGAGACAAGGCAATGCCAGGCAAGGCAATTACAGGCAAGGCAACGCAAGGGAAGCAAGGCAAGGCAACGCAATTCTAGGCAAGGAAATTGCAGAAAAGGCAATTCCAGGCACGGTAAGGCAAGGCAAGGTAGAGAAAAACAATTTCAGGCAAGGCAATTTTAGGTAAAGCAAGGCAAAGCAATATCATGAAAGCCAGCTCCAGGCACTGCAAGGCAGGGCAATTTCAGGAAGGGCAATTTAAACAAAGGCAATTTCAGAAAAATTAAGGCAAGAGAAGACAAGGAAAGGCAATCACAGGCAAGGCAATTTTAGGAAAGGCAAAACAAGGCAATTCCAGGGAAAACAACTACAAGCAATGCAAGGCAAGATAATTCCAGGCAACTCAATTGCAGGAAAAAAAATTCCAGGCAAGGCAAAGCAAGACAAGGCAATTCCAGGCAAGGATATTCCACGTAAGGCAAAGTAAGGCAACTTCAGGAAAGGCAAATCCAGTCAAGGCAAGACAATTCAAGTCCAGGCAATTCCAGGCAAGGGAAGGCAAGAGAAGGCAATTTCAGAAATGGCAGTTTTAGGCAATGCCAGGAAAGTCAAGGCAAGACAAGGCAAGGCAAGGCAAAGCAAGGCAATCCCAGGCAACAAAATTCCTGGCAAGGTAAGTCAATGCAAGGGAACCCCAGGCAAGTAAATTCCAGCAAGGCAAGGCAAAGAAATTGCAGGCAAGGCAAGGCAAGGCAAGGCAAGGCAGGACAATTGCAGGCAGGGAAATCTCAGGCAAGGCAAAGAGGGCAGTGCAATTGCAGGCAGGAAAATTTCAGGCAAGGCAAGGCAAGGCAGGGCAATTCCATAGAATGCAAGGCAAAATGAGACAATTCTAGGCACAGCAATTTCAGGCAAGGCAAGGCAAGCCAAAGCAAGTCAATTCCAGACAGGGCAATTTCAGGCTAGGCAAGGAAAGGCAATGTAGGAAAATTCCGAGAAAGGCAATAAAACTCCAGCTAAGGGAATTCAAGGCAAGGCAAAACAAGGCAAGGCAGGCCAATTCCAGGCAAGGCAATTCAAGGTAAGCAAAGGCAAGGCAATTCCAGGAAGGCAAGGAAATGCAAGGCAAGGCAATTTCAGGCAAGGTAATTTCTGGCAATGCAAGGCAAGGCAAATTCAGGTTAGGAAAAGCAAGGCAACCCAAAATAATTCCAGGAAAGGCAAGGCAATTCCAGGCAAGGCAAGAAAAGGCAAGGCAAAGAAAATCAAAGCAAGAAAAAACAAGGCAATTCCAGTCAAAGCAATTCTAGGCTAGGCAAGACAAAGCAATGCAAGGCAAAGGCAAAACAAGTCAAATCCATGCAAGGCAGTTTCAGGCAAGACAAGACAAGACAAGGCAAGGCAAGGCAAGGCAATTCCAGGCTAGGAAATTGCAGGAAAGGCAATTCCCGAGAAGGAAAGGCAAGGCAATTTCAAGTAACGCAACTTCAGAAAAGGCAAGGCAACACCAGGCAAGGCCAATCAAGGCAATTCCAGTCTAGGCAATTTCAGCCAAGACAAGGCAAGGTAAGGAAATTCCAAAAAAGACAATTCCAGGCAAGTCCAGGAAAGTCAAGGAAATTCCATACAAGACAAGGCAAGGCAAAGCAAAGCCTTTCCAGGCAAGAAAATTCCTGGAAAAGCAAGACAATGCCAAAAATTTTAGGAAAGTAAATTCCAGGCAAGGCTAGGCAAAGAAATTGCAGGCAAGGCAAATCCAGGCAAGGCAAGGCAAGGCAAAAAAATTGCAGGGAATGCAAGGCAAACCAGGGCAAATGCAGGCAGGGCAATTACAGACAAAGCAAGGCAAGGAAAGGCAAGACAAGGCAATTTCAGGCAAATCAAGGCAAGCCAAAGCAAAGCAATTCCAGACACGGCAATTCCAGGCTAGGCAAGGAAAGACAATGCAAAAAAATTATCAGCAAGGCAAAAAAATTCCAGGCAAGTGAATTCGAAGCAAGTCAAAACAAGGCAAGTCAGGCCCATTCCTCGCAAGGAAATTCGAGGTAAGGCAAGGCAAGGCAAAGCAGGGTAATTCCAAGCAAGGAAATTTGAGACAAGTCAAGGCAGGGACATTTCAAGCAAGACAATTCACGGGAAGGCAAGGCAAGGCAAAAATGAGCAATTCCAGGCTAGGAGATTTCAGGCAAGCCAAGGCAAGGGAATTCCAGGCAAGGCAAGACAAGACAAGGCATGGCGATTCCAGACAAGAAAATTCCAGGCAAGGCAAAAAAAAAGGCAGGGCCATCCCAGACAGGGCAAATTCAGGCAAGGCAAAGCAATGCAAGGCAATAACAGGCAGGGCATTTTCAGACCATGAAAAGCAAGGCAATACTAGGCAAGGCAATTCCAGGCTAGGCAAGGCAATGCAATGCCAGAAAACTCCCAGCAAGACAAGATAATTTCAGGCGCGGCAACTTCAGGCAAGGCAAGGCATGGCAATTCCAACCAAAAGCATTCCAGGAAGGGCCAAACAAGGCAAGGCAGGCCAATTCCAGGCATGGCAATTCGAGGTAAGGAAAATCAAGGCAAAGCAAAAATATTCCAGGCAAAGGCAAGAAAAGGCAAGGCAAAAAAAGATAAGGCAAGGCAAGGCAAGACAAGGCAAATACAGGCAAGGGATTTTAAGGCAAGGCAAGGCAATTCCAAACTAGGCCATTGCAGAAAAGGCAATTACAGGAAAGGCAAGGCACGACAAGGCAATTCCACGTAAGGCAACGCAGGGCAATCCTAGGAAAGGTAAATACAGGCAATGCAAGGCAAGGCAACTCCAGGCAAGGCAAGGCAAGGCAATTCCAGGCTAGGCAATTCCAGGCAAAAAAAGGTAAGCCAAGACAATTCCAGGAAAGGCAATTCCAGACAAGGTCAGGAAAGGCAAGGCAGTTCCAGACAAGGGAAGGCAAGGCAAGGCAAGGCAAGGCAATTTCAGGAAAGAAAATTCGTGACAAGGGAAGTCAATGCAAGGCAATTCCTGGCAAGTAAATTCCAGGCAAGACTAGGCAACGAAATTCCAGGCAAGGCAAATCCAGACAAGGCAAGTCAAGACAAAGATATTCCAAGCATGGCAATGCAAGACAGGGCAATTTCAGGCAGGGCAATCTCAGGCAAGGCAAGGCAAGGCAGGGCAATTCTAGGCAGAGCAATTAAAGGCAATGCAAGGCAAGGCAAGACAATTCTAGGCAAGGCAATTCCAGGCAAGACAAGGCAAGACAATTCTAGGCAAGGCAATTCCAGGCAAAGAGAGGCAAGCGAAAGCAAGGAGATTTCAGACAAGGCGATTCCAGGCAAGGCAAGGAAAGGCAATGCAAGAAAATTACCAGCAAGGCAAAAAATTTCAGGCAAGTGAATTCAAGGCAAGGCAAAACATGGCAAGGCAGGCCAATTGCAGGCAAGGCAATTCGAGGTAAGGAAAGGCACTGCAAAGCAGGGCAATTTGAGGCAAGGCAATTCGAGACAAGTCAAGGCAGGAAAATTCCAAGCAAGGCAATTCTAGGCAAGGGAAGGCAAAACAAAAAAGGCTTATTTCAGGCAAGGCGATTTCAGGAAAGGCAAGGCAATTCAAGGCAAGGCAAGGCAATTACAGACAAGAAAATTTCAGGCAAGGCAAAAGAGGGAAATTCCAGGCAAAAAAAGTTTCAGGCAAGGCAAGGTAACTCAAGGCAATGCAATTCTAGGCAAGGCAATCCCAGGCAAGGCAAGGCAATTTCAGTCAAGACAATTTCAGGCATTGCAAGGCAAAGCAATTCCAGGCATTGCTATAGCCAGAAAGGAAATTCCATGTAAGGCAAGGCAAGACAGGGCAGGGAAAGGTATTTCCAGGCAAGGCCTTTCCAGCTAATGCAAGGCAAGACAATTCCAGGCAAGGCAATTCCAGTCAAGGCAAGTAAAGGCAATCCTAGGCAAGGCAATTCCCGGCGAGGAAAGGCAAGGCAAGCAATTCAAAGCAAGGAAATTCCAGTCAAGACAAGGCAAGACAAAGCAATTCCACTCAGGGATATTTCAGGGAAGTCAAGACAAGGAAATTACAGTCAAGGAAAACCAAAGCAATGCAAAGAAATTTCAGGGAAGGTAATTCCAGGTAAGGTAATTCCAGGTAAGGCAAGTAAGACAATTCCAGGCAAGGCAATTCCAGTCAAGGCAATTTTAGGCAAGGCAAGGCAAGACAAGGCAATGCCAGGCAAGGCAATTCCAGGCAAGGCAAGACAAGGGAAAGCAAGGCAAGGCAACGGAATTTTAGGCAACGAAATTGCAGGAAAGGCAATTCTAGGCAAGGAAAGGCAAGACAAGGCAGATAAAGGCAATTCCAGGTAGGGCAATTTTAGGTAAAGCAAGGCAAGGCAATTACAAGGAAGGCAACCCAGGCACTGCAAGGCAGGTCAATTCCAGGCATGGCAATTGCCAGAAAGACAATTCCATGAAAATTAAGGCCACAGAAGGCAGGGAAACGCAATGCCAGACAAGGTAATTTTAGGCAAGGCAAGGAAAGCAATTCCAGGAGAGGTAAGGTAACGTAAGGTAAGGTAAGGCAATGCAATTCTAGGCAAGGCAAAACAAGGCAATTCCACGTTTGGCAAGGCAAGGAAATGCCAGAAAACTCCCGGCAAGGCAAGAAAATTTCAGGCATGGCAATTTCAGGCATGGCAAGTCATGGCAATTGCAGGCAAGGACATTTCAGGCAAGGCAAAACAAGGCAAGGCAAAACAAGGCAAGGCAATTAGAATTAAGGAAAGTGAAGGCAAAGCAGGGCAACTCCAGGCAAGGCAAATCGAGGCAAAGCAAAGAAGGAAAATTACAAACAATGCAATACGAGGCAAGGCAAGGCAAGGCAAAAAAGGGCAATTTCAGGCAAGGCTATTTCAGGCAAGGCATAGCAAGGCAATTCCAAGCAAGGCAAGACAAGACAAGGCAAGGCAATGCCAGACAGAAAAGGGCAACTCCAGGAAAGGTGATTTCAGGCAAAACAAAGCAGGGCAATTCCAGTCAAGGCAAGATAAAACAAGGCAATGAAATTCTAGGCAAAGCAATTCCAGGCAAGGCAAGGTAATGTAAGGCAAGGCAATTCCAGGGAGGTCAATTTTTGGAAATACAAGGCAGGGCAAATCCAGGCAAGGCAATTGCAGAAAAGGCAATTCCAGGCAAGGAAAGGCAACACAAGGCAAGGAAAGGCAATTCCAGGCAAGTCAATTCCAGCTAAGGCAAGGCAAGGCAAGGCAACTCCAGTCAAGGCAATTTCAGTCAAGGAAAGCCAAGGCGTCGCAAGTGCAAGGCAATTTTAGGCAAGGCAATTCCAGGCGATGCAAGGCAAGACAAGGCAATACAAAACAAGGCAATTCAAGTAAAGGAAGGCAAGACAAAGCAATTCCAGGAAAGACTATTCCAGGGAAGGCAAGGCAGGGCAAATTTAAGCAAGGAAAAGCAAGTCAAGGCAATGCAATACAATGCAAGGCAATTCATAGCAAGGAAATTCCTGGCAAGGCAAGGCAAGGCAATTCCAGGCTTGGCAATTTTAGACTAGGCAACGCATGGCAAGGGAAGGCAGCGCAATTCTAGGCAAGGAAATTCCAGGCAAGGATAGGCAAGGCAATGTAGGGAAATTCTAGGCAAGGCTCTTTTAGGCAAGGCAAGGCAACGCCACCAATTTCAGGAAAGTCAATTTTAGGCATGGAGAGGCAATGCAAGGCAAGGCAATTCCAGGCAAGGCAAGGCAAGCCAAGGCAAAACAATTCCAGGCAGGACAATTCCAGGCAGGGCAATTCCAGGCAACGCAAAACAAAACAATGTAGAAAATTTCAGGCAAGGCAAGGCAATTCCAGGCAAGGCAAGGAAAGGCAAGGAAAATAAAGGCAAGGCAAGAAACAAAAGGCAATTCCAGGCAAGGCAATTCCAGGCAAGGCAGTTCCAGGCAAGAAAGGCAAGGCAATTCCAAGCTAGCCAATTGCAGGAAAGGCAATTTCAGGCAAAGAAAGGCCAGACAAGGCAATTCCAGGAAAGGTGATTCCTCGTAAGGCAAGACAGAGTAATCCAGAAAAGGCAAATTAAGGCAAGGTACAGCAAGGCAATTCCAGGCAAGGC